>NC_065539.1:32877500-33523333 GCF_932294415.1 Quercus robur | reverse complement strand
CAAGAAGAACGGCTTCGGGAGCTGATCTGCACAAAGCACTAGGCTAACATCGCCTGCCCAAACTAGCAACTCCGATCTATGGTCTTTGCTGCCTAGCTTTCTTTATTTTTTTTCTTTTCAATAGAAACGTCTGCAGCTTGATTTCGAAGAAGAAGACATAGTGCCAAGATTTATATTATATTATATTATAATATACTTTAATAATACTATGTGGTTTTAAACTATTATTTTAAACCATTTAATGAACTCATGCGAGGATATTTGGGTTCTAGCATAGTAAAGGGATAGAATATAGCAAGTTAACACACGTTTGAAAGATAGTTAGAAACTAGCATCTTGAGTTTTAGAAACTAGCATCTCTAGTTTTAGAAACTTGAGTTCCTTATGAAACTTGAAGCTTAAAGACTCGCTTCCTACTTGTTGAGTTGGACACTATTATGCACTATTATGCCACATAGATCTCGAGTCTTATAGACTCAAGTTTTACAAAGCAAAACCAAGTCTTTAAGACTCGATTTTCAATGAGAAATGCCACTGATCTCGAGTCTGCAAGACTCGATTTCTACCGGAATAAAACTCCAAGTGTTTTATGTATCTGGTTTGGGGTTATGTGGAAATAGGGGAAAAACAAAATTTCTAGGGGATAGATGTGGTTTGATAATGAATAAATAGGAGTAGTGATAGAGCTGAGTGCGAGACAGTGACCTCAGTGCGAGATAGTGAGAGAGCAGAGTGAGGTGATCATATTCTAGAACACTTAAGCGTCCGCCAATGGGTTTTCTACTGCCGATGAGATGCACTTGTCTCTGGTAGAGTGAGGGTTTGCCAATGGGTTTTCTACCACCGATGAATTTTTTGCCGCCGATGAGATGCGCTTGTTTCAGGTTTGGGGTTTGTATGTTTGGGTGTGAAGGAGAGTTCTTGTGTTTTGGAGTCTGGATGCTTAAGTGCCAATATGATCACAAATCGAGTATTAGAAACTCGATTTCAACGTGGCTCCACGTGGAAAAAAGTCCATGTCAGATGCTTGTAGCTCAGGATCTCGAGTATTAGAAACACGATTTCTACCCTGAACTCGAGTTTTAAAAACTCGAGATGCTACTTTTCCACTTTGTTTTGAAACTGGGCAACTAACGAAATTCTTAGCAATTTAATGTTAAATGAAAAAAAAAATTCAACTTGTACCTAGCTTTCTTTATTTTTTAAACGGTGGCGTTTTAGACTTTTTTTTTTTTTTTTAATATACTCAACTCAACTATCATGGCTTTTGAGTGGATGAGTTGTGATGTGCCTTTGTGTTATAACTCTTTTCCCTCTCTTTTGTGTGTGTTTGTTTCTCAAAAAAGATTTTAAAAAAAAGAAGATAAATTTTGTATATATATAATTTGGGGTTAAAACAAAATATTATTGTTACACTAGATAATTATTTGCTATTATGATGATTGAGAAATTGTTTTAGTAAAAAAAAAAATGTATAAGTATAATTTCGGGTTAAAAAATCACTTGTTAACACTAAACGATTATTTGCTATCATGTGGCGGTGGCAGTGGAAGAGTTGGTGGCGGTAGCAATGGGGGCGGCGATAGTGGCAGCAGTAGCGGTTATGGTAGTTGTGATTGTTGTTTATTATAGTGGATATATTATTTTATTGTAGTAGATATATTATTTTATTGTGTTAAAAGCTAAAATAGATCCACCGCTACTGGGTGTTTTGTAAAGTGAGTAAGTAAAATAGATAAAGTAACTTTTTGTGGTGCCAAATAGCTAAATTATTAGCTCCACTGCTATGGATGCTTTAATACCAAAAAGGAATAAAAACCACGACTAATTGGAAGCAATGGTATTAATTAGAACGAATGGAGGAAAAGATAGATAAAAAACCTGTGGAGACAACTTTTGCATCATAATTTTTACCACAATTTTGATGTGATAGTGGTAGAGAAAAATTAGTAAATACATGTAAAAATAATAGACAATCACTCACCCATTTGTTACATTAGAATTGAGACAAAAGTTATGATTCTAGTTTGAGAAGAAAAAAAATTGAAATGTCGAAGGTCAAAGGCTTTTTTAGCCACGTGGCACCTCTCATTTTGTCAATAAATACAAATCTCACATAACATAAAAATTGGACCAAACATGTGCAAGGCCTAAGGCGAAGTGCCCAATTAATTGTCTATATGATTACAAGTTGGTGTTTTACTCTACTTCTTGTCATGCAAATGGGTCACTTTTCAAATCATATGGGCGACACAGACTTCACGGATCGGATCAAACTTTGCGACCCATATTTTCCTCACCTCAAAATGAGCTTATTAAGTTTTTACTCTTTACTACACCAGTAGGGTTCATACTTCATACTTCATGGTCAATACTCTCTCTCGGCCTCACAACCAATAGCTTTAATTGATGTAAAGAGTAGTGATAGTTGTAGACCGTGTGTACAAGACACAGAGATGAAATTGTGTTTTGAAAACACAATTTCAGCTAAATGTGTATGACAGTGTGTAACTCAATATGTGCAACAATAATTAACGTTACAAAAATATGATATGGGGTGGACAATAACTAAATTTGCTTGGTTTCGCAAGAAAATCCAACATCTATGTCAAACCAAAATAGCTTGTCTCTTCAAATTTCAAAATCATAAACCAAACTCATGTACTTTCATTGGGTTAGTTGAGCTCTATGGTTTGGAAGGCATGAGTATAGTTTAGCTATACTCATTAGTAAGTTCATGGAGACACCACATGTGTGAGATTAACATACCTTTGTTCCCCATGTGAACACTTGAAAGGGTATGAGCACAACCTCTTCATTAGTCTAATTCTTAATCATCAACAAGTCTAAAAGAAATTGGGACTCATAATTTTCTCTTGTTTAATCAGCATGCATTCATGTTTACTCTCATTTAACTAGAAATTTTACTGTTAAAAATTGTGTTTTGAAAACACAATTTCAGCTAAATGTGTATGACAGTGTGTAACTCAATGTGTGCAACAATAATTAACGTTACAAAAATATGATATGGGGTAGACAATAACTAAATTTTCTTGGTTTCACAAGAAAATCCAACATCTATGTCAAACCAAAATAGCTTGTCTCTTCAAATTTCAAAATCATAAACCAAACTCATGTACTTTCATTGGGTTAGTTGAGCTCTATGGTTTGGAAGGCATGAGTATAGTTTAGCTATACTCATTAGTAAGTTCATGGAGACACCATGTGTATGAGATTAACATACCTTTGTTCCCCATGCGAACACTTGAAAGAGTATGAGCACAGCCTCTTCATCAGTCTAATTCTTAATCATCAAGAAGTCTAAAAGAAATCGGGACTCATAATTTTCTCTTTTTTTAATCAACATGCATTCATGTTTACTCTCATTTAATTAGAAATTTTACTGTTGAACTCATGTTCCACCAGTTGCGAGCAGGTTGGTGGGCAATCCGACCAAACCCAATTTGTGGACACTCCTAATCATTATATTGCTTATGCAAAGGTCAAGTAAACTTTGTATTTTGAGTTTGCTCAAGTGAGAATAAAATTTCCCAAGCAAGTTTTTTGAAACTAGATCTTTCCAAGCTATTTCTTGACTCAACTTATACATAACCAAGTTATTTGAATACAATCTTCTTAAACACTTGTTGACATAGGAATTAGCCAACCTATAACTAACAATTGTCATCTGTAATTTTACATTACAATTGATTAATAATAAATAAATAAATTATACCGATATATATTAAAAATTTTTAGATCTATGGAGGATTAGACTGGTCGAGCATTATGATATCCCATTGATCTCATGGACATGCAATTCCTATATAAACACTGCTCACACTCCTTATGTCAAACTACAGCTACCTTTTGGGATCAATTCCAAAGGTGAAGGTTAATTACTGTTACTAGGAAGCTAATCAATGTGCAGACATATTGGCTAAGAATGGCGCATCAACAAGAAGATGTTACTAGCTTTGTTTGTCCGCCTTCAGACATTGTAATGCTTTTATACTTTGATGCCATTAGCATGTATCCTAAGAAGCTCTGCCCAAACTTTATTGCTTTAAATTAATATAGTCTCTTGTTTACCAAAAAACTTATTCCACTACAAGAGTTATTACACCATACCAAACATACCATTACTTTCTAAATACGGCCTTCTTTTAGCCAATATTATTTTTTAGACATAATAAATTAATGAAAATAAGTTCTCTAAACAAAGAAGAAGATAAAAACATTGAATATGCCACTTAAATTGGTTTTGTATGGCAAATTGGCTATACATCCTTAGAAACATTAACAAAAAATGGGAAATTCTACACACACACACACACACATATATATTGAGAGGATGCATAAAAATATTAAAGAAGGTGAAACAAATCAACTTTACATATGTATTATTGTTAAGCATTTATTACATCTCATATTATAATGAAAAGGGAAAAATAAAAATAATGAAAAGCACATGTCTTTATTACAACCGAGAGGAGTTTTTTTAAAAGAAATCTCACTTCAACGGCTATGTTGCTTGTCCCAATTAGTCAGGAAGAGCAAAAACCTAGGTGAAAAATCAAACAAAAAAAACAACCTAAATCATTAATGTAGCATCATAATATGAGAGACACATAAGTGTTTTCTTTCACTTCTTAGCGTTATTTTCAACCATTCCAATCGTGTTCTTCACACTGTCTACAGCGTTCTGAGCCATGTTCTTCACCTGTTCTCCGGTCTGTTATAGGAACAAATTAACAATGTTGCACCATGAATATCTTCCTAAAATCCAAGGCATAAACATTTAAATGTATTTTTTTCTATATATAAGCTACACTAGAAGTCTAATAAATTATAAATCTCTCATTCTAATATAGCATGTGATGCAAAAAAGTCCATAGTTGAGTGTAAACATATATGTGTGGGTTTTTGTATTTTTAACTCAGATACCCTACAAGACTGACAACGGGTAAAACCCAAACCGACCCATATATGTTTATGAAGTGTAAATGTTATTAATAAAACTACAAATGAATGTAAATTTTCTAAACTCTATCGTACTTTTGATGATCCACTTTATACTCAATTAATTGAAGCAATCATGTGTTTGAGTTTTTTTTTTTTTTTTTTTTTTTTTTCATTTTTTAACTTTGATTACTTTATTATAAGAAGATATATTAGAGGATTTTTATTTGTCTAGAGACTATTGAATTTGGTAACATCCCTTGAAAAATAAAATAAAATAAGGGAGAACCTGCTGGAGGAAACCAGCACTTTGATCCTTTCCATGTTGGGTAGACTCCTGAGCTGATTGAACTGCACTAGCTGTCCTGTCTTTAGTAGATTGAGCTGCACTAGTTGTCTTGTCTTTGGCTACATTGGCTGTGTCCTTTGTGGATTGAACCCACTCTTCAGTCTTGGCCTGCCCAAACACAAAAATAAATGGTTAGTTATTGTTATATGGGTTGTGTGAATGGGCACCATAAAGTGCCCGTTAATACACCACTTTATGTCAGAATTTACCACTTTATATCAGAATTTTGTCAGCCACTTGGCTTTATGTCAGTATTTTGTTAACTTTATAAGCTTTAGGGTCAACTTTATATAATTTCTCCCATTTATCCAATTTTTTTTATTAAATATGACCCACATAATTTTAACATTTGCCTTGTTGTATTACAAATTGCATGTATACTATATACACATGTAAATTTTTTTTTTTTGAGAGGTATATACACATGTAATAATCATTACTCAAAATGAACGGTTAATAATCAATATCATCGAGCATTAGCATTTAGGATTGCAAAAAATATTCTATTTTACCATTTAAAAAGCTACTTTATTTATTATATCATCCAACTTTACAATATACCCAATACCCAACGTCCTAGTTTTTATTTTCCTATATTAAAATATCATATCTACACAATAAAATAATATAAAAGAGGTGAGAGACAATAAATAAATAAATAAACTATTTAAAAAGAGGTGAGAGAGAGAGAGAGAGAGAGAGAGAGAGAGAGAGAGAGAGATTAGAAATAATATAAAATATGTGAGAGAATAAAAAACTATTTAAAAAAAAATACCATCTTGCTACTGCTTGGTTGCAAAATTTTTAAAAAATAACATCCCATGTAATGCTTTTGATTTTGTGGTTTGATGGTATAAAATTGCATATATAACTCCTAATACTAATGCTCTTACAAATATGGTGCTAAGTGCTTACATGGTTAAATTATAAAAGTCCCATAAAAAAAAAAAAAAAAAAAAAGCATGGCTAATTAAAAGAATATAACTTAATCCCCATTGGAAAATTTTCCTACCTGGCCCTGTCCATGGGCTTGACCTGATTTGTAATTTTGCTTTGCGCTGGCCATCTTTGCTCGAAAAATGTTATATAACCAAGTTTTCAACTTTTTCAATTTCTTGATCTCAATGTTATTATGCCTTGTTTTCTTAAGTATTTATAGCAGTTAGAGGTCCATAAAGAAGTGACACGTGGAAGTCTATACATAAGTACGTGTTTGTTGATGTAAGGAGCAGGCTTGTATTTCTGCTTTGAAATAGGCATTGGGTGGCTGAAATTTTCAACTGGATATGGGCCTCTGAAAAAGGATTTCGGATCACCAAGAGTTGAACCACTAATACCGAAAAGGAAGAAAAACCACGACTAATTGGAAGCAATGGTATTAATTAGAATGGAGGGAGGAAAAAGATAGATAAAAAAAAAACCTATAGAGACATCTTTTGTGTCATAATTTTTACTACAATTTTGATGTGATAGTGGTAGAAAAAAATTAGTAAGTACATGTAAAAATGATAGACAGTCACTCACCCATTTGCTACATTAGAATTGAGACAAAAGTTATGATTCTAGTTTGAGAGAAAAAAAAAATTTTGAAATGTCGAAGGTCAAAGGATTTTTTTAGCCACATGGCACCTCTCATTTTGTCAATAAATACAAATCTCACCTAACATAAAAATTGGACCAAACATGTGCAAGGCCTAAGGCAAAGAGCCCAATTAATTGTCTATATGATTACGAGTTGGTGTTTTACTCTACTTCTTGTCATGCAAATGGGTCACTTTTCAAATCAAACGGGCTACACAGACTTCACTTCACAGATTGGACTTTGCAACCCATATTTTCCTCACCTCAAAATGAGCTTATTAAGTTTTTACTCTTTACTATACCAGTAGGGTTCATACTTCATGGTCAATACTTTCTCTCTATGGGGTGGGCCTCACAACCAATAGCTCTAATTGATATAAAGAGTTGTGATAGTTGTAGACCGTGTGTACAGGACACACAAATGAAATTGTGTTTTGAAAACACGATTTCAGCTAAGTGTGTACGACAGTGTGTAACTCAGTGTGTACAACAATAATTGACGTTACAAAAATATGATATTGGGTGGACAATAACTAAATCTGCTTGGTTTCTCAAGAAAATCCAACATCTATGTCAAACCAAAATATCTTGTCTCTTCAAATTTCAAAATCATAAACCAAACAATTGATTATCAAAAAATAAATAAATTATACCAATATATATTATAAAATTTTTAGATCTATGGAGGATTAGACTGGTCCAGCATTATGATATCCCATTGATCTCATGGACATGCAATTCCTATGTGATGGAAAGAAAAAATTGTGTGCAAGTCACACTTTTACCGCATGACAGATCATTTGAAAGATAGAGACCAATGTGGCTATATATGTTGATATTTGATGGTCATCAACTGCAACAAAGTCTGATAGCAACTTTGGGTCGACCAAATATATCAATGTACAAAGAATCACGAGAATTAAATCCATCCGTGTGTCTGAATGTGATTCCACAACTAGTTGGGATCGCATCTCAAAATTGATGAATGTGCACCAAAAACCAGACTTAAAAGGGAGCTTATGAAAATGCATCTTTTGGTGGCCCCCAACTCAATACATGTGACTAGTTATGGCAGAAATAAAAATACATGTGACTTATCACATGACACAGGCAAAACATCACAGCATCTTTTTGGTTTATTAATTGACTCTGTTGGACAATGGAGATACGAGGTGTATCCTCGCCAAATACGTACCTTGAACTGAACCCTACCTCCTTTCTAATTTAAAGATGCATAATTTGAGTTGAACTATAGAGCAAAAAGTTAAATGACAAAATATATTAAGTGAACTAATCTCAACCACTCAATTATATGCAGAGACTTTAATTTGAATCGTTGGAATTAAAATCTCCGTCATGGTCATGCATTTATGATTCCCCAACTTAGTTATGAATGATACATACATGCATGCATGTAGCATGCCATATATGTTGCCAATATTGGTTCCTGCATAATGGTAATATTTTTGATGATTAATTCTTGGCGCTAATCAGATTGACGAGTGCTGGTCGATCCGAGACCTTTACGGTTTACGCACATATCCCTCACTGACAATTGACAATCCATTTATGAAAAAAGAATACCTCAAATTTTCATAAGGCTTTCGAGTCTATTAATTGTTTTGTTAGGTTCTAAAGATTTAGGATTTTATGTATTTAGAACTCTAATGTGTATTATTGGCAAACCATGATCAAAATAAGATGATTAGTCGTGTTTAGACTTGCTCAAAGTTGGTTCATTTATGTAAAGTTCGAATAAGCTGTTGCAGAATTTATTTATGCTTCTCAGCCTGGTTCGATCGATCGAAGCTTAGGCTCGATCAATCGAAAATCGGGTCAGAGGTGTTTTCTACAGAATTCCAACTCAGCCCTAGTTGTGTTTTAAAACGTTTAAGGTTTTCTAATTTGCCCTAGGTATAAAAGGCAAACCCTAGCTACGTTTTAGTGTTGCTCATATTGCTGTTTGTGTAAATCTCTTGTGAGATCTATGAGGAGCTTTCCTTTACACAATCTTAGGATTATCAAGAAGGAGATTTCTTCAAGAGCTTGATGATCGTTCAATTGTTGCCATAAGAACTTAAAGAAACACAAGCGGGTGTGCTTGTACTTGCTGGAGAATCCAAGAAAGAAGGAGTCGTGGTTTCGGAGCTTGCACGTGGTCGTGTTAGTAAGTTTCTACTGGTGGGTAGTAATAGGATGTTAGTGGTCTAAGCCCTGTTAAACAACTTCGATTCTTTCATAGTGGATTCAGGTTTACCTTGAGGATAGCTAGGTTAAATCCTCCTCAGGTTTTTACCGGTTTGATTTCCTAGGTGATTATATCTTTGTGTTATTTATATTTCCGCTACTTTGCATGATATGATTGTTTTGATTGTGATAACCTAGATTTGTTAATTTGGACTAAGTAACAACTTGGCTAATTACCTAGGTTAATCCAATTGTGTTTTTAAGGGATCTAAAAACTATCATGTTTTTCACAAACTGAAGGTCTAATTTATAAAAGTCCAACATAAATACTTGATGTATAAAATTTTACGTTTTCAACTACCAAATTATATGACAAATCAGATATATAGAAAGGAAAAATGTTGGAAACAAATTAAAACAAGGAAGTCAAAAATGAACCTATAAAGCTTTTCAACTTTAAGGTGATCCATGCAATGAATTTGCTATTCTATTAAAATAGCATCGTTAGAGCATTAGCGTTGGAGAATGCTAATGCCAAATATAAAGGAAATTTGGTATTTCAAGATCATTTTAAAATGATTTGCATCAGGAAATGCTAATACTAACTATTGCAAATTTTTTTCAATAATGCTATAGTGCAATTCTACCTTTAGAATTGCACTGTAGCACCATTCTAAAACAAAATAATACTTTTTTATTCATATAGCTGACTCTCTCTCTCTCTCTCTCGTCTCTTCTCTGTTTCTCATCTCCTTTCTCTCTCCACAACGGCCTCTCTCTCTCATCACATCTCTCTCACGGTGGGCTATCCTGGCGTGGGTCGTGGGTCCAGCATGGAGGTGTGATTGGGGAAGTTGAGATCGGCGTGGTATGGTGGCGATTTCTGGGTTTTTTGGGTCCAGATCGGCGTGGTATGATCAGCGGCGTGTTTAAGCCGAGTTGTGATCGGCGTGGTATGATCGGCGATTTCTGGGTTTTTTAGGTCCAGATCGGCGGGTTTTATTGAAGCCGAGTTGTGAAATTTAGGATTTTTTGAGGGATATTTGCAGCTTAACGTTGTGAAGGGACAAAATATAGTAAGTTAATACGGGTTTGAAAGAAAAATGCAAACTAGCATCTCGAGTTTTAGAAACTCAAGTTCCATATCAATCTCGAGCCTTAAAGACTCGCTTCCCACTTGCTGAGTTGGAAATGTATATGCCACATAGATCTCGAATTTTTAACAGTCGAGTTCAAAAAAACATAAATCTTGAGTTTTTTACACTCGATTTCAAACAGATAAAAAAAAACGTACAAACCCCAAAAAAAAAAAAAAAAAAAAAAAGATTTCAAACAGATAACAAAAAATGTACAAACCCAAAGAAAAAAGAAAAAAAAAGAAAGAACCCGAAGAAAGAAAGAACCCCCCAAAAAAAAAAAAAAAAAAAAAAAAACCCAGACCCAAAGAAAGAAAGAACCCAGAAAAAAAAAAAAAAAAAAAAAAAAAATCGAGAAGAAAGAAGGAAACCCAGAAGAAAGAAAGAAAGAAAGAAGAAGATCCACAGCAAAGGGTCTTGTTTTTGTTGTCTTCGGTTGTGGGCATTGCTTGCTTTTTGTTGTCTTGGTTTGTATTGAAAAGGGTCTTGTTGCTTTTTGGGTTTTGAAGGGTTGAACATTTGCTGGAGATTGGTGGCTACTGGGTTGGTTCTTGATTGGAGCTTTTCTTTCTAAAGTCAGGTACGGGTACTGGATTGGTTCTTGATTGGAGCTTTTCTTTCTAAAGTCAGTGTACGCACTGGAACTCGAGTCTTAGAGACTCAAGTTCCACGTGGAATTTTTATGCACGTCAGCTGTCTCAAAAATCTGGAACTTGAGTTTTTAAAACTCAATTTGCTATTGATCTCGAGTTTTAAAAACTCGAGATGCTAGTTTCACACATACTTTCAAAACCGGACAACTAACGAAATTGTTAAAAATCCTTTGTTATTTGGAAAGGGTGTTCGGATTTTTTGTTTGTGGGTTTTGTTGATTGATGCGTTTTTGGTTGATTTATGAAGTTTTGTTTGTGGGTTTTTTGGGTCCAAATCGACGGATTTGTTTTATTGTTGGATTTTGTTTCACCACCTCGCCGGAAATGAAGGCTCCGGCGGAAGTTGCAAATAGAAGAGAGCTAAAAATTAGAGAGAAGAGAGCTAAAAATTAGAGAGGAGAGAGATGGGAGAGAAAAGATATAATTTTGTGATATATTATTTTATTATGTAAATATATTATTTTAATGAGTAGAATAGGAAAATAAAAGTTTAGGATGCTGGTAAAATGATAAAGTGACCTTTTAGGATAAAATAAAGTAGAATTGGAATTGTTGGACGCTGATGCTCTTATAACCTGATGGCCTAGAAACAAAAGCAACTTCATGTTGAAACACGAAGATGTTAAAATTCTAGGACATAAAGCTTGAATGAAATGTGATACTTTATGGAGAAACTAAAATGAATTGATTAGTTCCCATCAAAAAAAAAAAAAAATGAATTGATTAGATATTCAGTTTAACGGAGGCGTTCTACAAGTTCAGTACAACTTTTTGGTTGGATCTTACAGGAAGAAACCTGAATAGAAATTTTTTTTAAAAAAAGGTTTTTGGCTGGATATTTGAATAAGAAAATTAGGAACAACAGAAGGTACATCGTCAGTGACAAGCCCCACAAATTCGATACATCATAATAAGAGACCATATTTGAGAAAATTTTCTTTCACATATCCTTAAATAAACAATTTTTGAGTTTAGGCGAGATGATTAATTACTCGACTTTACCCGTCCTAGTTTTTTTTTTTTTTTTTTTTTTCCCTGGATTGTGGGGTATGTCAAGACACACTAGAATGGCTCAACATAAAAAGATACTGGCTCTCATTGCACCACCATACCCTGCATACTCTAGCTCTCACCGCTGAGAAAGATATTTCATCCAAAATCCAGCTACAAAAGAGTTCTTCTCCAAGCTGGGAGACAAACATAGTATTTGACTGACTATTTGCCACTAGTATAGTTATCCCATTCTAACTGTGCAGGATAGATGATATAGAATTTTCACTTTGGCATTGCCATTAGTTGATAGATCACATTTTAACCAAGATTCGATACAATGAAGATCACTGATTTCATGATTGATATTTTTTAAGATAATAGTTATGGATGATAACCCCTGAGAAATGTACAATTCCAACATAATAATGATTTAACAAACAAGAAGCAAGCAAATTATTTGACATCAATGAGTAAAACGGAAAGAAGAGAGATTGGAGAAATATATGTAAATGTAATCATGTATTATCCTGTCAAGAGGAATGAAGAAGCTTTTGGGTATTGAAACAACCAACACTAGAATCCCCCATCGTACGACACAAGATTATACATTTCCATAGCATATAAAAATAAAGAGCTATAGAAAACGAACAGGGTAGAGACATTATTTTACACTGTATGACTTCTTCTGCCCTAGTCCCCAAAGTCTGAAACCATGGGTGAAACCTAAATTTTTAGCGCATAAGAGCAACAGCAGCTTCGTGCATCGAAGGCTCGGTAATATGCACAAAATGCTCAGCTTCCCGCTCAACCTGTTCCCGACACTTGTTAGCACCCTTACCTTCCTTCATTTTCTTCACAAAACCTACAAACCGGCTCCAGTTATCTGCCTGGAATAATTGTGGGTTCATCCTCAAGTAAGTGAATGCACACATCTCACTTCCACCTGAATTCCCATCGAAATTCAACGATGATGTTTGTAAGATCTGCTCATGCGCACAACCATCATAACGAGGCAATGCATTTTCCCCAGCAAGTGGGACTTTTGCTTTCTGAGTAGCTAAAGCCACTTGCTTGACAAGCTTCTCAGGTGCACAAAGGGCATCCTGTGGTTGCTCATGATCTCTCATCTCAATGCAAGTGAAATTGAATATAGCTCCATGGCGTGCCAACATCTGGGCAATAGGAAGGTAACCATCTCGGAATCGAGTGTTATAATACCCGGCTGTGAGTTCAGGGGCATGAGAACGAGTCCCATAGTGCCAATGGATGCCTGCAATCTTGACCGAAATCTTAACACCCGAATTCTCAAAGATTGACTTGGCTGACATAAGTATTCTGTCGCCATGGTCTAGGAGCATCTGGGAGTACCAGCCTAGGAAGAATTCACCATAAGAACTATTCCAACCTCCACCTTCTTTTCTGAAAAATGGGGTATCTTCTGGCCACTTGTTGTATTCGCCAGCATCAGTAGGGCCTGTGCTGCCCCATTTCGACTTACCAGCAACTTCGGCAGCAGCTTTTAAGCTACTCAGCATATACTGCATCATGTAATAAACATTAGCAAACAAATAGATATCACTAAATCACAGGCTTAAAAGAAAGAACATAGATTATAAATACCTTGTCATAACACTGGAAGGCACCGATTCCTGGGAACCTCCATATCCCATTCTGCTCTGGATATGAAGGGTATCGAAGCTCACCAGCTGGACCCATTCCCACTTGAATTTCCTACATGTAGCAAATTACAAACAGGTTAGCCCACAATCTAGATTCATGGCATATAACAGCATACTCTAATTCAAAGAGAAATTAAATAAATTTAAATCTAGGTCTCTATTATTTTGTATAAAATCCTCCTTTCACATAATAGTGGTCTCACGTCACATGTGACTTCTGTACAGGAACCTACTCTTATGTGAGAGGCCAGTGTAGTACACTCTGCATATCGATCATTTTCAAACCACACCAATTAGACCATTCCAGCTTTTATTGTGAGATTAAAAAACATAGTAGCAATGAACAAATGACAATTGACCATTTTGTACATCCAGTGTATTACATCTTCCTTTCACATAATATTGGGTCTTAATCGCTCACGTGTGACTTCTAAAACCTACTCTTATATATGTGAGAGGACGGTGTAGTACACTGAATATATCAATCCATTTCGAACTGCACCAATTAGACTATTCCAGTTTTTAAATTAAAACTCATAATAGCAATGAATAACAGCTGACAATAGACCCAAAAGGGCCAAAACTAATGCAAACCAAAATGAATTAAACATAGAACGAACAAATATAGGGATGAATCATTACCACGATGGTGTCACCAAGCAAGTGTTTGAAGTTATCTCTGAAGGCACGCATGAAGTCAGCATAACACTGCACAGGTGTCCGTCCCTTGAGAACTGGAATGGTATCACACCCAAGTGATAGATATTCACAATTCCTCCTCCCCCATTGATCAGTGTATGCAAGGTCGGGGTCTTTGTTAATCTCTTCCCCAACCCACTTCGGCAAAGGAATACTGTATATCAAAACCAAAACCGATCAGTCATAATCAGATTCATTTCAATTCCTAGATGTTCTTTTCTAAAACATAATTTGAAAACCAAAATGATTCAAAAAAGTATTTTCAATTTTTTTTTTTTTTTTACTACTTTTCACATATTAGTATTTGAAAAATACAATATATAAAAATATTGAAGTAACTATGTAAAATTATTGTAGTAAAAATATTGTAGTAAAAAGACGCACGAGAAAAGCAAAGTCCCCATGTAAAACGCTCTTCTCAAAAAAAAATTAAAAAAAAAAACGCCAAAAACGCAAACGCTGCTTGGATCCAAACGGTACTACGTCAGCTCAATAAAAAAAACCCAACTCAAAGGCGCGTGTCTCGTACGCTCCTCAAACAAACAAACACAAAAAACACTTTGAAATTTATTTAATTTGCTGATAATAATTATTTATATAAAATAAATAAAAAATAAAAAAAAAAGGAGAGGAAGAGAAGAAACGCACGTGACAGAGTCCCCGACGTTTCCGCCACATTGATGAAAGGACATGACGGCCTGGACTTTGAGTCCGTGCTTCTTAGCCATCTCAAGCAACTCAGCATACCCACCCCAATTGTACGATCCAGCCGCCTCTCTCTCCACCAATCCCCACCACACGTCCATCATGATCCCCTCCACCCCGGCACTCTTCAGCGCCTGCAAACTCGCGTTCATCGCTTTCCTCCTATTCACCGTGTTGTTCATCGTCACGCTGTCCAACGGCATCATCACGTAAACCGGCACCCCCTCTCCCTTCTTATCCTGCGCACTCCCCCTACTGTACTCTACGCCCCTCGCCGGAAGCGCTTCTACTTCCGTCGCGAAGGCTCTGCACGCCACGGAGAGATCGCCTCGCGTCGATCCGAGCACTGGCGATCTGCACGGGCTCATCGGCGGCGATGGAGAGAAATCCACGGCGTCCGTTTTTTGGACCTTGCATCGGAGACTCGACGCCGGAGATTTCCACGCCGACGCTGCGCACACCGTCGCAGTTGTCTCGGTTGAGTTCGTATTACCTGTTTCCAGCGGAACCGGAGTTCCGGCGAGAGCTCCGATCTGGTGCGTCATGCTCAACGCCATGTAGTATCTGAGAAAGTGTGATAAAAAGTGTTTTTTTTTTTTTTTTGGGTACTTTGAAATGGAAAGTATTTGATTCTGTTTTTTCTGTTGGAGTTGTGAGACTTTGAATGTAAGAGGCGGTCTAGGATTTATAGGGCTGAAACGTACTCTTGCGCCACGTGTTTGAGCACTACGTGGCGGTGTGTGAGCGGTTGAGAAGGCGACGGCTACGATGACTGGATGCACGTGAAGATGGACGGTGGGATGGGGCTTGCGCGTGAAGGTTCCAGTAAACGCGCTTTTTAGTTTCCTTATGAGTTGGAGACACGTGTGGGGAAAAGGACAGGTCACCTGCGAGAGGCTGTTTCGGCTTAAGAATTAAGACATTGAAGGGAACAAGGGTGAGTTTGTCTTTTCGTTTTCTAGTCGGTCGGCTGGCTAGGAAGTCCACGACCACGAAAACGAAAACGATGAAGATCTCTAGATGAAGATCTCTAATCTATTTGTAATAAAGTTGACACGTGGAGGCCTGAGGGTGAAGTAGGAGTAGGCTGATGATTATTGCCACGGAATTTACACGTCCGACAAATTTTTGGCTATATTTGCGTAGTATCGATCTGGAGGATTCTACGATTTGATTTTTTTTTTAAGATGAATTTCACAGTCCCACCCCAGCAAATTGTGAAATTGATAATTTATCCCCAAACCAACATACAACAATTTTAATTTCTAAAAAATGAAATATTTTATTTTCAAACCAATTCGTAAGAAAATTTCTCCAAACCAAGTGCAATTGATAAACCATTTCTTGTATTTAGTTACATAACATATTATATTTAATTAATTATATGATTTGTTTAAATAATTGTTAAAAATAATACAAATTTTATTATATAATATTTATAAAAATATAAATTATAATTGCTTTTTTTATAATTAATGATGCATCAATTGGTATTATAAAATTCTTAATGCCCCTAGTACCATCACTATTATTTAGGACAGCAAATTAATGTGCCTGCTGATTCTGAATTAGTTAATCCTCTTAATCTCAAGGATTCTTTTAAAAAGATATATGTCAGAAAATAACATGTTAATCATTTATTTTGTTGAACCAAAATACAATACATATTGGCTCTATGTTTTATGCAAACCATAGGAGTTTCTGACATTTACGCATCTACTAATAATCACATCAGGTTAATCATTTATCATGCATCTAACATTTTTTTTATTTTTTTTATTTGAGAAAGTTTAGTTAGATTAGAAGTTAGCACACAGGGGAGGGGGATGCATCTAAACAATTTGAAAGTAAATAGTGCCCTTCAATTGAATGTTCTCGCTAAACATTGACTAAACAGATCTGTATGCGCCACACAAATCTTTTTTTTTTTTCTTTTTTCTTTTTTTTTGCTGAATATGCCCCCACACAAATCTATGACATGTCATTACAAGTATCATGCATAAAAACAAAAATAACATGTATTCTTTAAACAAACATTAATGTTACTATTAAAGAAGCTCACTATCATACTGTGTTGTTATCCTGACATAATTTCAAAGTGACTCAGTAATGATAGCTCCCTAATCCTTATCTAAAATATTTTTAATGCATTTTGTCTATTCATCTTTTTCTCTTTATTACTTTGTAGTTTACAAAGAAAATACTTGGATATTATTTGTGCAAATATCTTGTCCACTGCGTCATCTTAGGAGTTAAGGAGTTAAGGGGATTAAGTTATCCAAAGATATAGAACCTATAAATTATTTAATCTTTGTAAAAATGATCGTGTCTAGTTCTATGAAGGGTCAGTTAAACTTAAGTCAAGTTAGGTAATTCATTTATAGAAGTCCGAGGCTTATTTTAGTTTTTTTTTTTTTTTTTTTTTTTTTTGAGTGAGGCCTTCTTTTCTTCCAAGTATTTCACCACAATTTTTTCGCAATAAAACAATTTGATTGCATTCATTCTTGGAACACTTTAGAAAAGGGTTTGAGAAAGAATGACTAAAATAATAGGCTCAAATTGGTGACTAGCGGTAATGTATCAAGAAAGAAAATAATAAAGGGTCAAAATTAACAAAGATGACCTAAAATCATCTCTTAAGGATTGGGATAGTTATTCAAAATAATAGTCTCTACATTTTATTTTCAAGATTTTCAAGTCATCTCTATCTCTCAACCAATAAACATGTTCATGTGGCTAAAGTGCATGTGTAAAATAGTTGAGCATGAAAAATAATGGAATTCTTTAGATAGAAGTAGCATAAAGAACTTTGACTTAAAACTCCTGTTAAAGCAACTCTTTTTTTTTTTTTTTTTTTTTTTTGAAAATTGGACTAAAAAAAACAAAAATCACTAAAAACAACCTAAAAAAAAAATTAACATAAAATAAAACCAAATGCAAATCATCTCATGCTACTCCCCCCAACCTAAAACTTACATTGTCCTCAATGTTAACAAGAAAAAACAATAAAGAGTAGAGATTACAGAAAGGCTTATTTTAGTTGTGTTGGTGAAAGTAGCAATATGCCCTCAAGTACTTGGGTTCCAATTCAAAATTTTAGGAAAAAAGAAGTCTTTTTTTCTTTTCTTTTTTCCTTTTTTTTTAGAGGAATTTAAGAGAAGGCTTTCACAAGGTTGCACTCTTCCAAGGGCCTGTTTGGGTTGTGTATATCTCAATTCTCATATCTCATCGCTCATATCTCATCACTCTAAACTTATTTCCAATTCTCATAATTGAAACTTCATAATAGCCGTCACTCAAACCCATTACTGTTTGGTTCAAAATCTCAACAGAGTTTTCACTTTATGAATCTCAAATTTTGTAACATCACATGGGTCCCATTGTACTGACTCAACAGGCATGAGTTCTCTCTCCTCTTACTTTTATTTTTTCGGGTTCCAATTCAAAATTTTAGGAAAAAAGAAGTCTTTTTTCTTTTCTTTTTTCCTTTTTTTTAGAGGAATTTAAGAGAAGGCTTTCACAAGGTTGCACTCTT
The DNA here is from genome assembly GCF_932294415.1 of Quercus robur. Taxonomy (NCBI): domain Eukaryota; kingdom Viridiplantae; phylum Streptophyta; class Magnoliopsida; order Fagales; family Fagaceae; genus Quercus; species Quercus robur. The sequence continues at coordinate 33,504,854 of NC_065539.1, read as the reverse complement.
CCAAGGGCTTGTTTGGGTTGTGTATATCTCAATTCTCATATCTCATCGCTCATATCTCATCACTCTAAACTTATTTCCCAATTCTCATAATTGAAACTTCATAATAGCCGTCACTCAAACCCATTACTGTTTGGTTCAAAATCTCAACAGAGTTTTCACTTTAAGAATCTCAAATTTTGTAACATCACATGGGTCCCACTGTACTGACTCAACAGGCATGAGTTCTCTCTCCTCTTCCTTTTATTTTTTCCTCTCTTTACTTCTCTACCTTCTCCCACACCTCTGGTTAACATATGTAAAATTTGCATGGTTTTTTTTACCCATATATTCCATGTCTTGTTTTAGAATTCTTAACTCTATTGTAAAGAAGCATATGTAAAGTTCCTTAAAAAAAAAAAAAAAGCATATGTAAATATTTGTAATTTTCTTTTGGGCTATGTTTGGTTTGAGGAAAAAGGAGAGAAGTGAAGAGAAATGAATTCTTGTCCTTTGTTTGGTTAGAAGAGAATAGAATGGAGAAATGAAATGTGAAGAGAAAATATTTCTATGGGTTCTACCAATTTTTTATTTTTAACTTTTCATTCAAATCCATAAAATTACACTTATACACTTAACAAAGTTTTGACTTTTATTTGAAATTACATTTATACTTGTACACACAATTTTCTTAAAAGATAAATCACACGGTCACGAAATAGTGTAACAAATAATTAATTTTGTATTGATTTATATATATATGTGAGTACAATCCTTTGTATGAATCTTTACAATGAAAGAGTACAATAAACTCCTCTGATTTGATCTCTAAGAAATTTTACGATCCAAAGGGGCTATAAAGCTTGATCTTGAATCGTGCTTTGATGTCTCCAAGTTGAATGAATAGTTGAACATGCTTGATTTGATGCGAGAGCCGTTGGCTTAATCTCGAACTAAATTAAAGGAGAATCCCCACTTTGGTTTGAAGAAGTAGGAATAAGTCTTGATGAACAATAGAATTCTTGTGAACTTAGAGATGACTCTCTATTTTTTTTTTTTTTTGAGAGTCAGATGACTCTCTATTTTGGCAGAGTGTCAATGGAGTTTTCTCTCTAAATGTCTGTCATCTTTTTCTCATATGAGAAGCCTCTATTTATAGGCAACTCAATAGCATTTGATTTGGAATTTTCTCTCAGCATTTATTGAGAGTTAATTATGAATTTAATTTGGTCTTCCATTTAATAAGAGCTTTCCATATGAGTATTTTCTTTTGACATTGTCACATGGCTTCTTCATTTGATGTTGTCACGTGGCTTGATTTCATTTGCTGATCATCCACGTCATTAATTGGAGATTAATTTGATTACAAATATATGATTATGAACAATTGGACAGTTGTAAATATATCATAAAATTTTGATGTCTACAATACCCTTTTTTTAAAAAAATTAAAAGGATAAAAATGTAAAAATACATTCAATTTCTTTCATTTATATTGAACATGCCCTTTATCTGTGGCCAAAGGCACACGGCCTTTGAGCACATCCTATCAATGACACATCCTATTAGTCACCTAAATGAGGCAATTCCAAGCATATTGAAAGCCCGATTATGAGACATGATTTCCATAAAAATAACCGGTCTCATTTTCTATATAAAATTCACCAGTATAACTTTATAAGGTATGCGATTCTCCCCATAAAAATAAAACATTACTATGAAAGTCAATCACACGGAATTCCAATGTCATTGATTTTGCCATAAATCCCATGTCATTGAATTCCAAGTATAAATCCAAATGAAGTTATCAAATCAACTAGAAGTGTTGCCCAAATTTCAAGCTTGATGAAGGAAGAACATGATACACTCACATCCAAAGCCTCGAGAATATTCAAGGCCATCCTTAAATCCAACAATAAATGCAAGAATAATCCCTTAAATCAAGCTAGGCTACAACTCATATTGGTTTGACATCGAGAAACATGTTTGTGATTGATAATATGGGGTAATTTAAGATCAAGCATGCTATTCTTATATTGGGGTTTCACATGTTCAAAAACCTAATTTTTTCTAAAACCCTAATTTTCACAAAACCTTTTCAAAATTTAAACCTTTCTCTCTATTCTCACATAACAACATGTTTGGATGCTTCGATTGCATGAGGAATCCATGACAATCATATTCTAGAAGACCAGTTCACTGAACGAGGTAGGTGACTAACATCTTCCCACTTCGTAACTTAACATCTAATATTAGATTAATAGTTTCTAGATTCGGCTTTATCATGTCATTTTTATTTTTTTTTAATGTAATTAGGAATCAAAGCCATGTACTTTCTTAATTTGTATCTAGGACCCAAGTCGATGTATTTTCTCTTACCTTTTATATTAAATGTAAATTTTTAGTTCACTCAAAAAAATGTATTATTCATTCTTATTATGGTTTTCTTTTTTTTCCTTAATTTTTTTTTAAAAAAATAGTGACAAATCTAAATGTAAAACTCCGATCTAGGTGGAACGATATCATAAGTTGAATCGTCATTTTGAGAGACAATAACACAATATCACTCATTAACTTGGACCTAATAAAAATAATGAGACACATTCCGTGAAAAATCAAACAAGACTTTAAGGCATACATACCAAATCAATAAAATGATTTTTTTTTGTGCAAAAAATTTAATTCATCCAACCAAAACCATCCCATAAAAATTCAACATGGCATTTCAAAGGAAACTAAAGTAGTTATATATATATATATATATATATATATGCATGTTTCCCAAAAGAATAATAAAATAGGTCATAAATGGATAATTTTCTTATTCTCATGATAATTTGAACAATCAAATTGAAGGGAATTTCTTGATCTTTAATATGGGACCAAAATTAATCCATCAAATTGTCGAATTTTAGTTAAGCTCAACTAGATTTGGTCAACCCAATAAAAATTGGCAAAATAAACAAAAATAAAAAATAAAAATAGGGCTAACTATTAAATCCCTTAATTTAAGACTGAAATTTCTATCAAAATCCAATAGTGAAAAAAATATGGTATTAATAGTACCAAATGTAGCCTATTTGCTATCAACTTAGCTAGGATTTTGTAAAGAACATTATACGTGCTTATTAGCTTGAATTTTGTCACCCATTTTGGAATTTTGACTTTGAGAATTAGTGAGATAAAAGCATAGTTGATTAATTTTAACAGTCTTCTTGAAGTGAGACATGACAATAGGACTCATGTGACATCTTTACCTATTATGTGCCGGTAGCTATGATTAGGCATGTCCACGGGTCAGGCCAGTTCGGGTTTGGGCCTAAACCGAACTCGACTCTCGATTGGGTCAGGTGGTTGGATCTTGGACCCATATTCGATTGAACAGTCAAGTCGGACCCGGTGTTTCGGGTCATCGGTTAGGTGGGTTGGAGTTGTCGATTAGGTGGGTCTAGGCCATAGATTGGGCCAATTTTCTAGACTTTATCGAAATTTATTTTAGTTTAATTTTTTTGGCCCTTTTAGCCCAAATTAAGGAGTTTAGCAATTTTATAAATTACTTGGACATCATATTTTTTGAATTTTTCATATAAAACATATTGGGCCCCTTTTATTTATTTATTTTTATTTAAATGGGCCTTCAAGATAAACTTATATTAAGCAACTATACTACTTATAAATCTATTGGGCCTCCAGGACATAAACATCCTGGACAAAATAGCTTAACACACCACACAAAATAAGCCTATTTTTACCACATGTGATCCGTTAAGCATCCACACATTGACTACAAAAAATAAACACAACAAAATAAATTGTAAAATCTAGACAAAATAGCACAACACAACTAACAAAACACACAAAATCCTATTTTCACTACTTGTGAAGTGTAACTTGTTAAACAGCCACGCATTGACTACCAAAAAATAAACACAACAAAATAGAATGTATTATCTGGACAAAATAGCAAAACACAACAACACACAAACATGCCTATTTTTACCACTTGTGATCTATTAAACATCCATACAATACAAGCACCTAGGCAATAAGCCAGTAACTCAATACAACAAGTCATATATATTCAAGAAAACCTAGAGGCATAAAAGCCAATCTTAACACCTATGTTAAACCTGCCAACCACACAACAAGTAATATTTCTAGCAGCAAATAAGTCAACCACAGCAAGCATAAGCAATTAATAAGTGTATACTGCAATATTTCCATCTATATATATAAATAGATATATACTTAGTAAGCCATAGAGGTAGAGAAGGCGATTAGATTACTGTAAGTTTTTAAAGTAGTAAACCATAAGTTAGTAAGCTTGCTAGCTATACAATGTTCCTAGTAATATAATTAGTTACAGTTATGAAATACCATAGGTATTTCCAAAAAATAGCTTTTCCAAAGCATTGAATGACAAATACTCTATAGTTAATACGTCTATAACTTATAGAAAAGAAAACCTATGGACTAAGATTTACTAAGATTTCTTTTCTATAAATAGTAAGAGTTGAGTATTGTTAGAAAAGCAATATCAAAAAGAGCTTCCAAAATGTTCCCAAAACCTCCTTTACAAAATAAATGATTCCTCCTACAATAGACAAAAATATTTAACAAATAATACATTAGTACCAAATACAAGACCAACTAGAAAGGACAGCAAGTTTATAACAGTGAGGGGCCAAAGGTAGTAACATACCAAGTCAATTATCAATCATCAATACTAATTAAGGGTTGTTTGCCTGAGCTAGAATCCTTACTTGAGCTGGTACTTGCTGCTGCACTTGAGGTTTTGTTTGAATACATGAGACATTCAATAAGAATTAATAGACAATAAGTTTCAAAATTTAAATATATTACCTAAATTATGAAATTCCTCCTCCAACTTCTCTACCTCATCCCTTGATTGGCGTTGAGAAATCGAAACTCTGGCTTGAAGCCAATTTTGTGCACATACAAGGTTTTGAACCATGAGAGGAGAGAGAGAACTTCGAAATGGATCAACAATGTGGCCTCCAGTGCTAAATGCTAACTCAGATGCAACAATAGAAACTGGTATCGTCAGCACACCCTTAGCCACTTTGGACAACACTTGTTACCTACTAAAATTGTCCTTCCACCACACCAATATCTCAAAATTTACATCCTTTCTACCATCACAATTTTCAGCCAAATACTTTTCAACCTCATTACTACAACCTACAGATTGCTCAGCCTCCAAAAAATGCTCATATCGAGAATGAACCATCACATATGGATCACTAGCATCGCCTTCCATTTGTGTCCTCTCACTCTCACTTGGTTCTTGCACATTTGGTGAATGAATAGAAGAGTAAAAATTATAAAACTTAATCAAAAGATCTTTCACCTTATCAACCATCACTTTCCCCATTGCATTCCCATCAATTTCAGAAAAAGAAAATTTCAAAAATCTCAATTTTTTTTTTTATGGTTCAAGAACCATAACCACATACAAAAGAGGATTAATTTTGTCACCTTTTCCCCAATACTTCTCAAATTTTGTTTGCATGTTTGTGGCTATGTTTTTCAAGACGGTGTTTTGGGATTTAACTAAATGAGAAATACTCTCCTGAATAACAAAGATCTCATCAAAGAAGACATTTGAAGTAACATACAAAGAACCAGAAAACTTTTTGTTGCATTGTAAAAAAGCCTCAAGAAAGTCACAAATGCCCTACAATTTTAGAAATCACTCATATAGGGAGATCTCAAACCACCACTATTTTCCTTGGTCCTAAAGTACGACGAATAAACATCATCTTCAAAGTCCATTCTAAGGAACACTTTCTCAAAATTTTCAACAATTTTTAACATGAGATAGGTCGAGTTCCACCTAGTAGGTACATCTAGACAAAGAAGTCTCTTGGACTCCATACCTAACCTCTCCATAAAACTCCTAAAAGTTTGATTTCTATTGGGCGAGAACTTCACGTAGCTCACAGCTTCACGCACCTTATCAACAGATGCATCAATTTTTTTCAAACCCTTCCTCACAATGAGATTTAGGATATGGACACAACACCTCGTGTGCAAGAACTCTCATTCCAATCTTTCATTACTCTTTGCAAAAATTTAATTGTGGTTAAATTTGAGCTAATATTATCCACTGTCAAAGTGAATATGCCATCAATACCCCACTCATGCAAAGACATCTCAATCTTTCTACCTATAGTCTCTCCACTATGGTCTTCAACTTGATAAAAATTTAAAATTATTTTATGCAACTTCCAAGCATCATCACTAAAGTGACATGTGAGACACATATAATTCAAATTTTGAATAGAAGTCCATGTGTCCATAGTAAGACACACCCCACAACCCTTCAAGATTTCCTTAGCTTCTCTCTCTCACTATTATAAATGCCAATCACATCTCTAGTCACAGTTTGACTAGATGGAATATTCTTTAGACGGAGCTTAGGTTGCAAGGTAGTTACATATTTCTTAAAGACTTAAACCCATACCCCTCAACACACCTAAAAGGCAACTCATCAATTATAATTATTTCAGCAAGTGCATTTCTAGAAGCCTCAACTGTAAAGGTTGTTGACACAAGTTGGAACCCTTCTTTTTTATCCTTTTTGGGTTCAAAAGCTAAGGTTTTCTGCACTTTGGCTAGATCTTCTTTATTAGGGTTCTTGAGACAGTTTGGTACATGAGCTAACAAATTACTAGTATCACATCTCTTACTATCAACATGATATGATTTTTGGCAATAATTACATATAGCCTTAAAGACATCCTCTTCTACCTTTATTTTTTTCAAAATGATTCCAAACTATAGATTTTTTCCTACCATTACCAATACCAATCTTACTCACTTTGCTAGCTAGGTGGAACTGGGGGCAACTCAGCATCAGCAGCTTTAGCTTAGGAAGCAGTAGCAACCTCTTGGGTGGTAATAGCACCATTAGCTTGGGTGGTAGTAGAACCATCAACTTGTGTAGCAGCTGATGTTTGGACAGAGGGTGCATCAGTGAAGGGTTCCATTACCTAAAAAAATCAAATATAAATATTAGCAGACTAGAACAACAAGAACAATTAATAATAATAACCAATTTCTCAAAAAAAATAATAATAATAACCACACAAACCAAAAAGGAAAAACAATATCCTACGTATGGAAAAAAGAAAAAAAAAATACACAACACAACACAAAACACGAAACATAAAACACAAAACTAAACAGAACCCAGATACAAACAATATGACACTTGAAATTTTATTAAAATAATAAAAGTAGAAACATTGATGCTCAAAATTTATTAAACAATAATAACAACCACAACAGCATAAGTAACATGCATCAACTCTAACAAAAAAGAAAAAGAAAAAAAAAGAGAACGAAATCCCAACTTTGAACATAAAACACAAAAGGAAATAAAAATCATACCTTAAAGAGACCGTGGGTGTTGGAGTTTCAAATTTGAAGACTAAAAACCCCACTTGGACAACTTTCAATTCCTAAATAAAATTAAAATAGGAACAAAATTAATCAAACAAATGAACAAATGAACAAAGAACAAAAGTAAAATGGTTAGGGTTTCAAATTATAAAATTTTGGGTTTATTTGATTTTAATAGTAGATTTCCATAACAAATAAAATCAATGAAAAAAAAAAGAAGAAGAAGAAGAAGAAGAAGAAGAAGAAGAAGAGAGAGAGAGAGAGAGAGAGAGAGAGATGAGAAAAGGAGAATATTTACCTTAAACAGTTTGAAGTAAGAATTGAGTAAGGTAGAAAAACAAGGATGATCTCTTCAACCCATATTGATTGGCGGCAGGGAGAGGAGTGGGTGATGGCGGCGGCAAAGAGAGGAGTGGGTGTTGGCGGTGGTAGCAGCTAGGTTTGAACTTGTTGTGAGAAGCTAGAGTTTGGACTTTGGAGTAGAGAGCAGTGAAGTGAGAACTAAGAGTTTGAGAGTTTGGTCTGTTCATTGGTGAGAAAACCAAAGCTTAAAGAGAGAAGAGTGAAGAGTGAAGATTTCGTAGTGAACTAGTGAAGAGATTAGAGAGAAAGTCTGAGAGATATGAGATATCAGATCAAGAGATTGAGCTCTAATTGTGACCATTTGATTTTGTTATTAATTTTGATTTTAATGGTTGATTTGTAAATTTGGTACCTGTGCCCCTAAATCACTGATATGAATTTGTACAAGAGTCTACTGATATGACTCAAATAAGTATGTAAAGTGTAATTGTGACCATAGATTTTGAATCTTGATTTGATTTAAATGTTGGATTTGAAAATTGGGAACTTGTGCCAAAAAAGTCTGAACTTATTTATGCTCTTGCTTTACGTTACCCAATTACTGAAGCCACATATTCATTCATAATTCGGTCGGTTCCGGTTATTCGGGTGAAATATTTTATAATCTAAAACCCGAACCAATTATTTGGTTATTCTTAAAACACAACCCTTGACCGACCGAGTCTTGCATTCAGAATCGCCCATGGACCTTTAGGTCGAGCGGGTCAGATTGTTTGGGCCACTGGACAGCCCTAGCTATGATAGAAAATGGAAGACGTACTGTATGGGCCTAGGGCTTTTAGTGAGGCCATTTGCTCCATTGTTGAATATTCACATTTATCCAAACCTAAATGGTTTAGGCCTCAACTTGGATATTTCCCTTGCCACAAAGAGAACACCTCCTCCCTTCACCTCTCTTGCACACTTATCTAACCTAATATCTAAATCAATAAATATTAGCCTATTAATCACCACAATTAAAAAGAATAAAATAGTCTCTCTTCTTTTCAATGTAGGATTAAACATTTTCACTAATTCATTATTTTCCATATTAACTCACACATCTTTACATTTATATTGTCATATAAATTCATTGTAATTAATTAATATTAAAATGCTCCAATACATACCACTATATTCCATATCAAAAAATCCATAATCATGTAAGATGTCCCAAAAAGATTACACCAAATGCTTGGATCTTTAGATCATATCTCTCTCTCTCTCTCTCTCTCTCTCTCTCTCTCTCTCTCTCTCTCTCTCTCTCTCTCTCTCTCTCTCTCTCTCTCTCTCTCTCTCTCTCTCTCCAATTTTGGTTAAATTGCCTACTCAACACCAGGGCAAGTTGCATCTTTGATTCAAAGTGAGAAAATAGGTTCCATAAGTCCTTTTTACTATGTGTTTCACAAGCACTGTAAAACCCTGTACCATTCTTTGTTCCCATGCCGATGCTCATGTCAATATGATTTTTTGAAATATCTTGTTTCTAAAGACTGGGGCGGCGCTACATTATTCCAGGGGTTCAAATGAACCCCCGACTTCAAAAAAAAAAAAAATTATATATATAATTTTTTTTTGTTAGTTTAATACTATAATTTTTTTAAAAAATATTTTTGCACTCCCTGACTTAAATTTTGCACACCTTTATTATAAGTATTTTCAACTCTAAGAATAAAGAGTAAGTGTTTGTGAATTGTAAGTGTCACTATTTTTTATAAATTTATATTATGTGTGTGAGTATGTCTAATATTGATTGTGTGCATTACTTTTTGTTATAATGTTATTTGTGTGAATTATGATGTGTGTGGATGTTTGTGTGTACAATATAAATATAATGTAAATTTATATAATTTAATAATTAGGAAATAGAGATGGTTTGTTACATGTGTGTGTATTGTTATCATGTTATAATAACTTTTTGTTACAAAGTTAGTAAAATTTAAGAAAAAAAAAAGTAAAATTAGTGATTGTCCAAGCATTTGTTTAGTTAAGTAGACACTAGTCTATAATTTTATGTATAAATGAGTGTGGTGCGTCAATAATTAATACAATTCCAATGAGTTTAGTTTAGTCATTTAGTTTAAAATATTTTTATAAAAACAATACCAAATAGATAATAAAAACTGCATAAAAATAAAATGTTAGATAAACTTAACAAAATAAAATGATTGTAGGCTCATATCTACACACATTGGCAATAGATACTCATAATTCAAAATTTGAATACTTGTAGAAGGAAATTGTAAAACTTCATGTATTAATTTTTTTTTTGTTAGTAACTCAATATATTCAAGTTCTTTTTTTATTAAAATTATTTAATAAACCCCCTAAACAAAATTCCTGGAGCCGCCACTGTCTAGAGAAGAGCTAGTCTGCCTCCTCTATTCCTTCTTTGCACCACAAACTTATTTGCTAATTGTAATAGGTACCTTAGTAACTCTAAATAATGAAGAGTTTAAGTGATAGTCTGATAGTAATGACACCTTTTATTTTCTTGTTTTACTAGTAGTGACTCATTATAAGAGCTTAAGTTGTCTCATTGCTGCCCATTCTAACCTAACCTCTTCATCTTATAAGGCTCATCCCTAAGTATCACCCAAACGATTAATCCTTTATGAATGGGATTTGGTGCCTATTGCACAACCTAACTGGATTGTTTTTTTTCCACGTGGGTCAAGCCTTCTATGACTTGGTTTAATGGCAGTTTCCTCCTTTTTGGCCTTCTTGTTTATGAATTAGTTAAAAGCTTTTTCAATGGACTGTAATTGAGCACTGGAAATCTTGTCGTTTATCTTCATAATTTTTTTCTAGAATTACTGATTCTAGATACTCACTTTGCTCTACTTCCATATGAGTTTCTTTCGCTGTTTGTCGGCCACCTTTGTTGTCTATCGCACCTGGCTGCTCCGCCTATTTCTCTCCATCTTCTGTATAGGAATCTCCAGTGGTGGCTCTAAGAATATTTTCCAGGGTGGTTATTAAGAAACTTAAATTATACAAAATTTAATAAAAATAGAACTTCATATATTGGCCATAAAAAAAAAAACACATACACACACAAAGACATAAAGTCTTACAATTTCCTTTTTGAATTTTCTTATTTCGAAATCTTTGCATGATAGTTTCATTATTAATTCTGCAAATTACATTTTTTTTCAAAATTTTAGTTCCATAAAAATTTTCTTGGGCTTTTTCTTTTTGTTTGTAAGGACCTTATATATTGTTAAGGGATCAAAGTTTAAAGAAAAGTTTGACTACAAACTAAGCTATAACCTAAGGCTACAACTCTCACTAAACAAATTAATATAGTTATATATTTTGAAAATTTGTTAAATTGTATGTTCTTTAAACACATGTCAAATTTCATGTCAATTAAAAGTTATTTACTATTTAATCTATAAACTTATTTTTTATATATAATTTTAGACAACAAAAATTCGAAATTTAAAGATTTGAGCGATGACATAGCTATTGATATTTCATATTTTTGAAATTTTGCAAATATGGAGGATTTAAGAAGAAAACGTAATCCAATGATGGATTTGTTAAAATTCACATCTAATAAAAAAATATTAAGTTGAGTTGTAGTCTTAATCTACAATTAAGTTTGTTGCTAAATTTTGTCCAAAGTGTAATTATGAGTCCGTTTGGATATAACTTATTTTGCTGAAACTGAAAACTGAAAATACTGTAGCAAGATAATTTTTAAATATGTGAATAGTACCGTAGGACCCATTTTTAATAAAAAAGTTGCTAGAAACAAATGGGTCCCATGAACAGTGCACCTATGCACTGTTCATGGGAGAATTGGTCAACAACTGCGGCTGGAACTAAAAAAAAAAAAAAAAAAGAAGCTGAAAACGTGCTGAAGAACCAAACGTGGATGCAGACGTGAATCCAATCCCACACTATATTGAGCCTAAAAAAATTTAGGGTGGTCCCAAATATTTTTTAAAAGATAAAAAATTATAAATTTTTAAAAATTTACATATAATAATTAATTTTTTTCCAAAGTTAGGGTGGTCCTGTGACTACCCTGGAGCCGCGGGCAGGAATCTCTAACCTAAAGAGAACGAACATTACGGCCCTTTAACACCACCACTATTCTTATTGATTGCTTCTCTATTGTTGCTCAAAGTCAAGGTTCATATTTTTGTTCCTTCTATTTTATGATTAAAGGGGTAAAAAGCAAAAGAAATATAAAAAATGGCACGAGTCACATATAGCTACCCGTGCAAATGCGTGGTCATGATAATTTCAGACTAGCTTACCAAAAAAAAAAAAAAAGAAGATAATTTCGGACTCTACAGCAAGGCATTTTGGTCAAGTGTGGAATCATTCACAAAATTTTACAAAATAACAGATAGAATTATAAATAAATAAAAAAGAGAAAGAAAGAAAGAATGATATATTTATAATATTGATTATTTATAGTGGGATTGTTTTGAAATTGAATACTTTTTATTTTTTAATTTATTGAAATCGTATTTTAAGACAGTATTTAAAATCGTGTTTTTAAAATATGATTTTAATTCATTTGACCTAATTTAGATTAATACAATTTCAAGTTTTTGATACTTTAAATTGGTTTCTAATTTGATGCAAAAAAAAGAAAAGAAAAAGATTATAACTCTTACTTAAATAAAAAACACTTAAAACAGTTATGTTTACAAAACACAATTAGGGCACTTTTGGTTCACTGAATAAAAATTATATTATTGGGAATAGAAGATATTTGGAATAATAATATTTATTATTGGGAATAGAAGATATTTGTAATGGAATAGTTGTGCACCTAGCATTGTTGTGGTCGGCTCATGCTTACTAGCGTCTTCAATAGGGTTGGATGCACAGCTATGACTCATCTGAATCTCTTGTTCTTAGGCCCAACTGGTAAGATGTCACTATGTCACGCTTAGGTGGAAGACACTAACTTTTCTTTTTGAAAGCATGTGAAAAACACTAACTTAAGTCGCCCTTACTCATTTTTCTCTTAGCAAAAACAAAAAAGAATAATTATTCCTATCTATAAGTTTTATTATTATATATAAAAGTTTGTAAAAAATAATGTTTAAGAAAATTTTATATTTTAGAAAATATATTAATTTGAAGCCCTATCATATTCTTCCATTTAAAGAATAATTATTCTTTTGTAATAAGTAATCTATGTAATAAAGATGAAATTAAAAAGGGGAATTGCTATTACATAATCGATAACAGGGCTATATATCACACCATGTTCAAGACAATGACCTTTTAAATAATAAATATAATAATAATTAAAAATAATAATAAAATAATATTATTTTTGCAAATATTTTTCCGTCGTTTTCATCTAACAAGTCCGATGCAGCCCCTCCACACAGACACAGCCCTTTCCCACCTCTCTGACTCTGATCCATCGCCTCCTCTCTCACTTTCTCGGGAAAGTTCCTAGTCCCCGCTTCGTTTTCTCGGGCATATGGCGCAAAGTCTTTAATCATGAGCTCCTCCGCAACAAAGATGAGGGCATCCTTCTACGGAGACGACGCTAACGCCCCGTCAACCTCTGGTCCACGCTCTCCTCACACCAATTCCAATTCCAATTCCAAGCATAGGTGAATCTTATTCCCTTTTTTGCCCTCGCTTTCTCTCTTATGGATTCTTCAATTTCCTCTCTATTTGGATTTCCATACATCAACACCCCCTCCGCTCTAGCCGAAGATCTGAATTTTCGATCAGATTCGGAGAATTCACTCTCCTTTCGACTCAATTTTTGTGGTTTTCATAAAATTCGGATCAATTTTTTGTACTTCAACCTTATAATTAGTGTTTCTATATAATTTCGTGCAATTTCTGCCAAATTAACTTTAACCTCAATTCAGTTGCCGATGCTAGATATTTTTAATTTTTTAATTCAGGTTTGGTGAAATTGCCAAAATTGATAATCCGATGGTTACAAAATATCTCGTTTAGTACTTTATTGATTATTTTCACTTGTGATGTTCAGATTTATGCTTAAAACTCCTTGATTCATGAACAATGTGGTATATAGGTATAGATTTTTGTTATTTTGATGTTGCTGAATTTAGCTTTGCTGTTTGATTGAAGGGGTTATTTTGCTTATTGTTTTTATATAGATAATAATATTGAATGTATAGAATGAATTTGAATGTGTTTGGTGTTGCCTCTACTAAGTTGGTTTTGCTTTTATGGTTTTGCTAGTGGTGGCAATGTCTTTCGACTGTTGGCACGACGGGAGGTTTGTCCTCGAACGAAGAGTTCGTCAAAAAGATTATGGGGAGAAGGTTCAAAACTGCATCTTGATTCGGTTGGGTCAAGGCATGAAGCAGCAATAGATGCAAGACAAGGGCTTGTCTCATGGTATTGTCTGGGTTCTTTATTGCTCTTCTGTTATATTCATTCATTGGTATAATAAGTATATTTGTTTATCTTTTTTTTGAGCTTTTGACATTTTTCCAGGGTGGAGGCAGAAACGTTGCGGCATTTATCAGCAAAATATTGTCCACTGTTGCCTCCTCCAAGGTCAACTATAGCAGCAGCCTTCAGCCCTGATGGGAGGACGCTTGCTTCTACTCAGTGAGTTTCCATTTTCTTTCTATCTTTTTAGCTTATGCCCAAGGTTGGGTCACAAATTTCTCTAGAGATGCTTCAATTTTTAAATAGCATTGTGTTTATGTTCCTGCAGTGGAGACCATACGGTGAAGATTATTGATTGCCAAACTGGGAGCTGCTTAAAGGTTTTGAGTGGTCACCGGAGGACCCCTTGGGTGGTAAGTTTATCTTATATGCTTTATTGACATTTATTGATCTTTTAGGCTGATAGAATATGTTGTAAATAATGTTTTCGAATAAACATGCTAAAGTTTTAAATTTCTGCTCTGATTATCTATTTGGCTTTTTTAAAAAGAAAATTATAATTTAAACTAGTGCCATAACAGGTGTTTCTATGATGTGCACCATATGGAATGTGTCATATGGTGATTTACCTATGAAGTAAAGCTTTCCTGACAGAGCTTCTTTTCATGCCCGTTACGAGAATCCATGCATATTATTAGATATGATGTGTAACATCACATGTACTTATTCTATGAGTGTTCTATTTCTCCTATGCAACTTCCTTTCTCATGTGCTTGTGGAACTTTGCAGGTTAGATTTCATCCATTTTATCCTGAAATACTTGCTAGTGGAAGTTTGGATCATGAAGTTCGTTTGTGGGATGCAAATACTGCAGAGTGTATAGGATCACGTGATTTTTGTAATTACCTCTATGGATTTCCTTATCTAGCATTTGGAGAAAAGTATCATTCTGAGATTATATTATTTTTATGATGGATATGATAGTTCTTTCCTTCCTCCATGCAGATCGTCCTATTGCTTCCATTGCTTTCCATGCCCAAGGGGAGCTTCTTGCTGTGGCTTCAGGTCACAAGGTGAGGACTCTTTGACCTTCAAATATTTACATAATGTCTTATGTTGACTTGTTCTTTAATGCGTTGGATTATAATTTGCCTTAGCTTTATATGTGGCATTACAACCGGAGAGGGGAGACATCATCACCAGTCATTGTACTGAAGACACGGCGGTCACTTCGGGCTGTGCATTTTCACCCCCACGCAGCCCCTTTTCTTTTAACTGCTGAGGTGACTATTTTTGGTGGAATCATATTGCCATGCCTTTTAGCCTTTCATGATCTATCTTGTTGGTTCTAATATTGTGCTGCTTTGCAGGTCAATGACCTTGACTCATCAGATTCCTCGATGACAATTGCAACTTCTCCAGGTTACTTGCGCTATCCTCCACCCACTGTGTTCTTGGCTGATTCTCATTCCAGTGGCCGTCCTTGTTTAGCAGATGAAATTCCTCTCATGTCTCTCCCCTTTTTGATATGGCCCTCATTAGCTAGAGATGATGGGAGAATATCTTTGCAGAATACTCATGGGGATGTTGGCTCAAGTAATGTGCAACCAAGAGTGGATCCCTCTGCTTCAGTGCGGCTTTTGACATATTCTACTCCATCAGGGCAGTATGAACTTCTGTTGTCTCCTGTTGATCCTAATAGCTCATCTCCTGTGCCAGAAGATACAGGAAATGATTCTTTAATGAGTGAAACGGATAATGCAATCACTCAATCAGCTATGGATGCCATGGAGACCATGGAAACGCAGCCTGAAGAGAGAAATAATCGTTTCTTCCCTTTTGGTGACCCAATGTATTGGGAGCTACCATTCTTGCAAGGGTGGTTAATTGGCCAGAGTCAAGCTGGGCAGCGCACCATGAGTTCAGTCAATGTTTCAGCTCATGAAAATATATCAGCATTTAGTGAAATGGAAAATCCTGTGGCTTCATCAGTTATGCCAACTGGTGCTAACCAATCTAGGGTCACTGGAAGATCTAGCTCACGGCAGCGTTCTTCACGTTCCCGCATGGTGCCCACGACTGGATCTGCTGAAGGTGCTATCCTCAATCACATTCCACGTGATGAAGGCGATCCTCAACTTGCTGTTACCAGAATCCAATCTGAACTTGCAACCTCACTTGCAGCTGCTGCTGCTGCAGAGTTACCTTGCACTGTGAAGTTAAGAATATGGCCTCATGATGTAAAAGATCCATGTGCCTTTCTTGATGCAGAAAAGTGTCGATTAACGATACCACATGCTGTGCTTTGTAGGTATAACCTTTTTATAATTTTAAATAATAGTTTTCTCTTGCTATGTCAACCTTTTTTAAATTGCTTTTTTATCTATTACTTGGTCAGTTAACCTTAAAAAACCTATCATGGGAAGAAGTACTATTGTTACTTCTACTTATCTAACTATAGTTCTTTGCGGAGCAACATTTGCTTAGAAAATAGAGATATTGGTATTATTTTAACTCTATTCATTTTTATTTATTTATTGATTATTGCTCCAAATTTCTTTTTATCATGTTAATGTATTAGACTGCATGATATCATAAACCAGATTTTGATGGATGTTTACATGTAAGGACTCATTTGCAGTGAAATGGGTGCTCATTTTTCACCTTGCGGGAGATTTTTAGCGGCATGTGTTGCATGTGTGCTGCCTCATCTAGAAGCTGATCCTGGGTTGCAAAGCCAGGTCCACCATGACATGGCAGGGACTGCAACATCCCCAACACGACACCCAATTTCAGCTCATCAAGTTCTCTATGAGCTTAGGATATATTCCCTTGAGGAGGCAACGTAAAGCTTAAACTTTTGAATTTGGTCATATCTTTTCCAGATTTTGATTTATATTTTTCTCTTACTTCTTCCTGATCTTCTATGTATATTTTTTTATTATCTAGATTTGGTTTGGTGCTCGCATCACGGGCAATACGCGCTGCCCATTGTTTAACATCAATTCAGGTCAGTTGCTTTCTTGTTTTTGTTTGTTTGTTGGGTTTTGTTCTCCCCCCCCCCCCCCCCCCCCCTAATGTGGGTATCTAGAGCTTGCTATTTCGCACAATAAGGAATAATGCAAGATACCTCTTCTTTATGGGAGTCTCACCTTGCCACAAATCATGCCAGAATCCAGCTATCAATATCAAAAGGAATGAAGCATTTGAACCTATCCCAGCCACATCTAATATACTTCCACAAACCCACCCCATTTGCTCCCCTAGACAATCCCAAACCCCAAACTCTCCTCCAGGATCATACCTCAATTCAATGACCTGTCTCCGAAGCGCCCTTTCTTCAAACCCATACCACCACAACCACTTACCCAACAAATCT
The DNA here is from genome assembly GCF_932294415.1 of Quercus robur. Lineage (NCBI taxonomy): Eukaryota > Viridiplantae > Streptophyta > Magnoliopsida > Fagales > Fagaceae > Quercus > Quercus robur. The sequence continues at coordinate 33,487,369 of NC_065539.1, read as the reverse complement.
TGATTAAAAGGTCAACAACTTCTTATTTCCCAAGCCCCCATTGTAAACAGGAGTGCAATAAATATTCCAATTGACTAGATGAAACTTGAAATCATCTACCATACCACCTAAAAAAAAATCCCTATGAATTTTCTCCAATCTACTTGCTATGCCCATTGATAATGGGAAAGAGATAAGAAATAAGTGGGGAGACTAGAGAACGTAATCTTAATAAGTGTAAGACAACCCCCTTTGACAAATACATTTTCTTCCAATCAACTAATCTCCTTTGCATACGCTTAATAATAGTCCCAAATACTTAGCCTTAAAAGAAGCTCCTAATGGTAATCCTAAATACTTCATTGGAAGGGATGAGATTTGACAGCCCAAATCGCTTGCTAAATGCTCAATGGTCGAAACCTCTCCTAGTGGCAGAATTTCAAATTTGTCCAATAAATTCTCAAGCCCAAAACTGCCTCAAAGCACACAAGGATACAATGAAGATAATGAATGATGTCTGAGCACATTACCTCCTCTATTTCACTTATCAAAAATGAAGATAATGAATGCGTGTAGAATTTTCCTCAAAAGAAAGGAGCAGAGTATCACTGCAAAAAGAGATGAGAAATAACCATTGATTCCCCTCAAAAACTATCAATAGAAAAACCACTTAGATAACCCTCTGAAACTGCTCTAGTGATCATCCTACTTAAAGCTTCCATAACAATCACAAACAACAATGGAGAAAGAGGTTTGGCCAAGAAAAAAAAAACCATGGAGAAAGAGGGTTGACACATCCCTGCTAAATCTCAAAGAAACTAGTTGGAGTGTCATTTACCAAGATAAAAACTTGACAACTGAAATACAAAATTCTATTCTCTTTTTCCATCTTTCCCCAAAACCACATTGTTGAAGCAAGTACAATAGAAACTCCAGTTGACATGATCATATGCCTTAGCCACATCCAACTTACACAACACCCTCAGTTTGCCAGATTTCAGGCAACTATCCAAACACTCATTGGCTATAAGGACCGAATCAAGAATCTGTTTCCCTTGAATAAAGGCATTCTACATATCCCATACTATGATAATTGGCCTAACATCCCTTAATATGACTGACTAAGGTCTTAGCCAGTATTTTATAAACACTACCCACCAGGCCAATTGGCCTAAATTTTTTTTTTTTGATAAGTAATAAGGATTCATTGATAACGAAAAGAGAGAGACACCCAAGTACACAGGAAGTATACAGGGGTGTACAAATCAATTACATAGATTACATAAATCAAGAAAATCCAAAAAAAAAGAAAAATGATGGTTTCTCCATACTGAGAACCATTCCAGTAAGGTTCTGAAAACAAGAAGCTTGAGATCAGGCATAGAACGCTCATTGTCTTCAAAACACCTACTATTTCTTTCCTTCCAAATACACCACATCAAACAATGAGGGACAACCATCCATATATCTCCATTGCAATGGCGACCAAAACGACCTTGCTAGCAAGCAAAAAGCTCAATTGCGCATGCCTTTTTAGGAATTAAAGCCACAAATGTGGTGTTCAAGCTTTTGCCAAAAAGGCAATTGTCATGAAATTTAAAGAAGAATTGCATAACATCACTTATCAAAAGAAAAAAGAAAGAAAAAGAAGTAGAAACTTACCAATCAAAAAGAAGAAACGCATAGCATCACTACTGACCATAGACCAAAATAGTAATAATGAACCATCTGGCCCTGGAGCTTTATCCCCCATCCATGCTACAAAGTGATAGGTATTGAGTATTCTGCAAGTAATGCACTTCTCTAGTTCATCCACTATGTTCTTATCCTATAATTTACATCCTTCGATCTCCCCATCATTATAAATTATGGGTCCAAGATTTCGAAAGCACTTACTCTTTTTCATTTTTTAACCATCAAGTTTTACATGCCTGTACATCTGTTTTGCCTTGTACTAGACTTATTTCCATATATTTTGTTGCAGACCTACTTAACCTAGAACCTTTAGATTCTAAAGCATACTTCTAGCTTTCCAACTTAACATCAATTTTGTGTTTAGTCTCATCTACTAAAACTGTATTATGTATTTGTTTGGGAACAACTTATTTAGCTTTATGCTAAAAACCGTTTGCTGAAAGTGTACTAAAGTTCATGTTTAGTCTCATCTATCACACATTTTCTAGCAATTGACTTCGTCTTAATGGCCGCTCCCCCTCAAAAGTTGTATTGTAAAAGAATACACAAAAGAAACTCATTTTTTACTAAAAAGCGTTGTCCATTTATGCGAGTTTGATAAAGCCAACGGTAAGAAATACGCTTTCCTTACTTTGCAAAAGTAGTTGTGTATCATGAAATGGGTATCAATTTATACTCTTAGTTATATCAACATTGAATTGTTATTATTTAGGCAAATACTTGCTTGGTTCTGTTATTTTCCATCTGAGAAACGCATAACATCCAAAACTGAAGAGCCCCTTGTCCTATTAATAAGGTAAAATTCTGGAAAAGCCTCCTTAAGAGAACAACCCCTACACCACACATCCTCCCAAAACTTACTCACTCTGGTACCATCACCACCTCATACTGAAGGAATTTGGAAAAATTCAACCAATCACTTCTAATAAATGAAGTAGTCTCTTTCTGTAAAATTCTTATTTATTTATCAAAAAAAGGAAAAAAAAAAAAAAAAAGAATAAACAGAGGTATTATATATTGCTGAAGTTTTTTGCAACTTCTTATGCATGTGCTGTTCCATGTGAAGATTTTTTTTTTGGCTGAAAAGTGAGTAGTGTAAGCCTGCAGGCTTTACATTTGTTTGCTACTTGCAGTCTTGCATCTAAGGGCAATAATATAACTTGAAATGATGTAGTCAAAGAATAATTAAATATTTTATATACTTAAAAGATACATTGTATGTATTTATTAACCGGAAGCTTTGCTTATTAAACATTTATATTATTTCATTCCTCAGTTCTCACCCACGTCAGAGCACTTGTTACTTGCCTACGGTCGTCGCCATAGTTCACTTCTTAAGAGTGTTGTCATTGATGGAGAGACAACAGTACCCATTTACACAATTCTGGAGGTATGAACTCATGTCTATCTTTTTTGTACTCTTGGATATGTGTGTAGACCTTCTTTCCCCAAGAATATTACTTGTGTATAAAAAAACATGAAAGCACAGTTATCCCCCTCTATGATCCTAGAGTTTTTATTTGCCTATGAGCTATAGCTCAACTGGCACTTCATTTTCCCATAATAATGGGATGGAGGGTGAGGTTGTGAGTTCAAGACTCATGTGCATGTATAACACTATAACTTTTCAATCAAAAATAAAAATTTAAAAAGTTTTTATTATTACTCAGGTTTACAGAGTTTCTGATATGGAACTTGTGAGAGTTCTTCCTAGTGCTGAGGATGAGGTCAATGTAGCCTGCTTTCATCCATCAGTTGGAGGTGGCCTTGTCTATGGGACTAAGGTAAACAGGATTTTGTACTTACATTTTTGGATTTTGGATATCACTGGCCTGATTTTTTTTTTTTTTTTTTAATTATAAATTTTGCTGTTAAATGCAGGAAGGGAAGCTTAGGATCCTTCAACATGATAGTTCTTATGCCATGAATTGTGCAACATCTCGTTTTCTTGATGAAAATATGCTTGAGGTATAGGTCCAATTTAGCAGAATTTTCCACCTCCATTTAATGCAGTTTTGTACCTGGAATTCTTTGGGAACAAAATTGGATTTGTTGTTTTTTGCATGTGATCAGTTTTTTTATATGATCAGAGAGATGATTGCTTGTTTAGTATTTGTGGAGATCCATTATGACTATTTTTATTTATATGCTGCAAATTATTTATTAATTTATTTTAACAATCATTAAGTTTGTGGACCTAGTAATCAAATTTGGTTTTAAATAGACAATATGATTAGTAGATTTATATTATTAGTTTGAAATATGGTTCTTGTAACCTTGTATTTTAATTATCAAAAAAAAAAAAAAAAAAGAATTATAGTTCTTGTAACCTGAATGATGCTACCTGATCTCCAATTGAATTTTAGAATTTTTCCTTCAGTTTTTTATTTTTTATTTTAATTTTTGGGGATATGTAAATATGTATATTGATAGAAATAATATTACAAAGGGATCATTGGGACAATTGTAGTATACTTGCTATATGCTCAACTATCAATTCATGACCACTTACATATGCCATGAATCCAAAAAAAAATACAATTTATGGAAAAATTCCCCACTTTGTACATGTGTGCTTGTACAAGGGTAATAGGGTTGTATTATGAATTAAAAGATGGTTTGATGAGTTATTTGATGGCTTTTTGGTAGAAGAAAGTATGTTAAGTTTTAGGGTTTTGATAGGTAAAAAAAAGGCTTGATTTGGGGTTGTAAGAGAAATAAAAATAAATAAATAAATAAATGAGAAGAGAATTTTACGATATTTGAACTGTGAACAATACCCATGAACAGTACCAAAAGAAAGAAGAGAAGATAAAGAGAGAAAAGAACACAAAAAAGTGACAGGGTTAATGTGCACAAAAGTGAAGTGGTTCCTGTAGGGGAGGTTGAGAATATCAATGTCTTGGCGGATTTTTTTTGGTTATAAGGTAGGATGCTTGCCTATGACCTATCTTGATTTGCCTCTTGGGGCGTCCTACATGTTGACGGCTATTTGGAATCCTACCTTGGAGAAGTTTGAGATTTGGTTAGCGGGGTGGAGGAAAATCTTGTCTTTCTAAAAGTGGTCACTTGACTTTATTGAAGAGTACTCTTTTGTTCCTTCCTACTTATGATTTATCTTTGTTTTCTCTTCCTAAAAGTGTGCCTATTAGGATTGAAAAGTTGCAGCGGGATTTTTTATGTGGTGGTATGGGGGATGAGTTTAAACATCATTTGGTAGGGGAATAAAGTGTGTGCTCCTATTGCTAATGGAGGGTTAGGGGTCCGGAAGCTTGCTACCTTTAAAAAAGACCTATTGGGAAAGTGGCTGTGGCGGTTTGGGGTTGAGACAACGTGTTTATGGGGTGTGTGGAAGCCTCAAAGTTTGGAGAGGAATGGTGGAAGAGGGGGGGGGGGGGATTCGAAGTTAGGTAGGGGTTCTCATGGTTGTGGTCTTTGGAGGACTTATTTGAGTGGATTGAGAGCAGTTTGGTTAGCATATCTGGTTTGAGGTTGGATGCTAGCGTAGTCTATTTGAGTGGTCTTGTTGTTGGGGTTTTAGTTTTACTGATTGTTCTTCTCTCTCTGAGTTTTTGTTTTCTCTTAGATTAGTTTCCTGATTTCCCTTGTCTTTGTTGTTTGATTTATCCTTTTCTTGTTGTTCATCATCATGAACAATTTGTATTTTTACTTTCTATTTTCATTAATAATATTTCTTTGATTACCTATAAAAACAAAAGAGGTTGGAGTGGGGAGTTGGGTTTGTTTTTTACATGATTGTTGGTGAGGGGAACAACCTCTTAGAGTGGCTTTCCTGGTCTTGTCTGCAATTTCTACTGATTGGGGAGGCTCTGATGGACTTTTTGTTGGTGAGACTGGGTGAAGGGGAGAGGAGTTGGGATATGAGGTTTTCGAAATAGATTTAGTAGCTGTCTTTTTCCATCTTTTTCCATCTTTTCCCATAAGAGAGGATGAAGATTGGGTGCAGTGGAGGTTGAAGAAGAATGGGGAGGTTGATATTGTTCGTATTATAATGCCTTGAGGGGCTCAACTTTTGTCACTTTTTCTAAAGTATTTGGGTGTGAAGGCCCCTTAGAGAGTTTCTTTTTTTCTTTGGTTGGCACTTGGCAGTACGGGAAAATTCTCACTTGTGATAATCTTCGGAGAAGAGGCTATATTATAGTGGATTGGTGTTGCATGTACCGATGTAGTGGGGAGGCAGTGGATCACCTCTTACTTAATTGCAAGGGGGCTCATTAGTTGGTGGAGCTTTGCATCTTTTGGGATCTTTTGGGGTTTTTCCAGAGAAAGTGATCAAATTATTGTTTGGGTGGAGGAGCTGGATGGGAAAACATTCGTTGAATATTTTGGAATCTGGTTTCCTTGTGTTTGATGTGGACTATTTAGAGGGAGCATAATGACGGCTTGGAGAGCATGGGGGATCATCTTTTTACTTCATTCGTAGGAACTTTATTTGATTGGTCTCGTGCTTAGGGGTTTACATCATTCCTATGTTTATAGAATCTCTATCTTTTTGTACCTAATTATTTCTTTTTTTAAAATTATTTTATATTTCTTCTAGCTTCTCTTTGCCTTTTTCCATGAAGAAGTCTTTTTTAATACTACAATTCTTACTTATCAAAAAATAAAAAAAGAGAGAACACACAAAAGCCAACATGCCTCAATGCTTAAAACACTTGGTATTATTAGTAATCAGCTTCATCTTTTCTTGAGTACATTGAGCACAAATATATATGAGGCCTTTCTTTTTCTAGCAGTATCAGGAACTCCTAGTTTGATTAGTAGACTAAAAGGAAACCTTATAAAAAAACTAACTTGCACTTGAAGATGATTTTTTTTTTATTAGTAATAAAGATTTAATGATATATAAAAAAAAAAAGACACCCAAGTACACAGGGAGTAACTTGCACTCTAAGATGATAAAACCCAAGTTACTTAGGATTATTGAGGGTTTTTTTTTGGGGGGGGGGGGGATAGATAACAGAAATTCTATTAAGAAAAAACTACTTCATTAAAAAAAATGAAGTAGGCAGATAAAATATGTACAATATAAAGAAAACAAAAAATTATGAACAAGAAGGGAATTTAAAAACAGCAGAATGGATTCCTTAGAGATAAATCCCCACGCATGAGACCAATCAAACTAGGTTCTTGCAAATAAAGCTAGGAGCTTATCCTTGGTAAGGACCAAATCATCAAAAATGCGATTATTTCGCCCCCTCCAAATAATCCACATCACACAATGAGGTAGCAAATTCCAAATATTCAAAGAGTGCTTTCCCAACCAGTTTCTCTAACTTTCCAATAAATCAATAACCTTCTTGAGTAAAACCCAAGTAACACCAAATGATCTAAAGGTAAAACTCCATAATTGAGAAACCTCCCCACAATGCAACAGGAGGTGATCAACACTCCCCATTACATCGATAGAGGCAACACCAATCCACAAAAGCAAAACCCCATCTCCTCAAATAATCACCTGTGAGAATCTTCCCTCATGCAGCTGTCCAAATGAAAAAAGACACTTGACGTGGAGCCTTTATACACCAAATGCTTTTCCAAGGAAAAGTAATAGAGTTAGATCCCCTCAAAGCACCATAAAAAGACTACATGTCAAAATCCCCCTTTGACCCCAAACACCACCTCATCCTATCTCCGTCCTCAATAGCAGGATTCTGTGACTCCAAGGTATGAAAAAAGGCCCCCACCAACTCCATCTCCCAATCATTAAAACCACGTTGAAACCGTAGATCCAACTCCACTCTTCCTCCACAGTATGACTCACCAACATATCTGCCACAAATGCCTCCCTATAAGTAGCAATCTCAAATAAAATCGGGAAATTTACTTTCAACAGCTCATCCCCACACCGACAGTCATACCAAAACCGGACCCTACTTTGCAACCCAATCTCAAAGTAGATAAACTTACTAAAACTCTCCCAACCCATCCGTATAACCCGCAATACACCACACCCATGTAAACCCCTACACAACTTCGAGTAACCCCCCCCCCCCCCCCCCCCCAAAAAAAAAAAAAAAATTCCTTCCCAAATTTCAAGCTGATCACACACCCCATAACTGTGTCTCCTCAACTGCATGACACCACAACCACTTACCCAGAAGAGCTTTATTAAAGGTAGTGATTTTTCTGATCCCCAAACCAGGAAAATACACCTTATCCCATCCTAAATGAGCTTTATGCTCATCCTACAGACCTCTCCAAAGAAAATCCTTTGCAACTTCTCAATCCTAAAATACCAAAATATTTTTAATATGCAGGAATTGCAGAAATTATAGAATTTCCCCTGAATACCCAATTGACCATAACATATTAAATAAAAACCCAAATAATAAACTGTGTTCCTAATACACACATAACCAGACTGTTAAAACCACACGACTTTTACTTCAATTGGACTTCACACATGGGCCCTATATAATAAGTCTTGAAATACAAATTTGCAAAGTAGTAACAAATTAATCTTCCATGGCTGCATCAACAATGCAAGGTCTACTTTCAAATAATGACACCAGTAAAACAAAATGCCGATAAACAGCGATTTTATCTTTCTCAGCGCACACCCCTTCCCTCTCAAACATCCTTCTACTTTGTTACTTCCATAACTTCCAAATGAGACAATGGAACAATATTGTATAATCTAGTTTTGAAAGACTTTGGCTTCCTTTTCAACATTGTTGTAGCTCCCCAACCAACTCTGGCATCACCCAATTAGATTCAAATGCAAATATTTTGCTCATAGCTCCCCAGCAAGTGAAGTGATATGTGTTCTCACCATTACTTTTGTGCATAGTACACCTGGCCAGCAGTATCATCCCACATCTGATAAGATTATCAACTACGAGGATTTTCCTTAAAGCTGTTGTCCACACAAATGTTATGAGTTTTAACGCCTGGAGGAAGTCGTTCTTTACCTTGGAGATTTGGAAGGTGAAAGCTCCTTCTAAAGTAGCTTTTTTCACTTGGACAGCCACCAAGGGAAATATTCTTACATTGGATAATCTGAGGCAGAGGAATATATCTGTCATTAACTGGCGTTGCATGTGTACGATTAGTTGGGAATTGGTGGATCACTTGCTTCTTCACTGTTCTTATGCCATATAGTTTGTGGACATTTGTGTTTAGCTTGTTTGGTATCTTGTGTGAAATTGTGATGCCTAAGCAAGTGGTGGAATCGCTAGCTTGTTGGAATAGGGATATTGGTTGGCATTGGATAGCAGTTATTTGGGGGGCAATTCTGTTGTGTATCATGTGGACTATTTGGAGAGAACAGAACCAATTGAACTTTCAAGGGGGAGGAAGGCTCCTTCCTTGAGTTGAAATGGTTCTTCTTGCTTTCTTTGTTTGAGTCAATTCATTTTCCTTGTTTTCAATCAATGTTAATAGGTTATCAATTGGTACAAACATGAGCCTAAATCAGCTGAAGGTACCTAGAGAATTCTTATGTTTACTCACCACACATCTCCAAAACTTTGTAATCAATCTAGTTGCGTAGGCATGCCAATGCAGTCACTTGTGTTTTGAAATGGTTAACTTTGCTCTGTGACATTGCTTATCGTAGATTGAAGGTCAAACTACACATTTGCTCCTATAAGAATAGGGGTAATTTTCAATTTCATCCTAATAAATTTCATTAGGCCAATTTTGTGGCAATTTTGTCACTCAAGTTTCAAGATCAAGTCATTTTTATCCTTAATCAAGTCAACTTAAAAGGATAATACTGACTTGATTTTGACAGTTGAGGAACAAAATTGACTTGATTTTGAAAGTTGAGGGGCAAAGTTGACATCATCAAAAGCCAAGAGCCTTGTGGCTCTTGTAGCTCAACTAGTATGCACCTCTTGGTGTTTCCAGTGGAGACATCTAGGGTTCAAATTTCCCCTCCCCAAACTATCAAATTATCAAAAAAGTTGACCCAATTAGGTACCTTGATTTTGAAAGTTGATGGACGAAACTAATAAAATTAAATGAATAGGGACGAAATTGAAATTGTAACAAATGTACGGAGACCAAAATTGTAGTTTGGCCTAGATTAAACAAGATGTTGATGTGGAATTTCTTGGTTTTTATGTTGTATTTTATTTTATTTTATTTTTTTGTAGGTCCCTACATACGCTTTAGAATGCTAATAGCGAGAGTTCATTTCCCATGCACAACTCCACTTTAATGGTATGTTTCTCCTTTCACAATCACTTGAGCTTGAAGTTTGAATAGCTTGTACTTCATTTATTATTTTATTCTTCTTTTTATTTGGGGTTTGCTTACTTAAGTAGGAATTAGTCATCAAAGAAGCAAAACAGTTTCTTTAATTCATTATCATAATGCCGTTAGTTTTATTGTCTGAATCATAGCTATGTCCTTGAATGCAAGGATTTCTACATGTTACTTGTTCATACTCCAATTCCAGGATTTTGAGGATGTTTGTGAAAGAGCATTATAAAATAGTTTTGAAGTGAAACCTTTTGAGTTTTGAGAAGTTAAGTAGGTATGATTTTCAGCAAACACAAAGGAGCGATGATGATCATGGGGGCAATTCTTGCAGAGTGGGCTAGGGTCAAACCCATGGTTAGCACTTAGCAACAAATTTTAGTATGATTCATTTGCGAAGTGAAAGAGGCTGCTGTAATTCTAGGAAAGACAGGAAAATTTGTGATGCAATATGAGGATCCTCAATTAAAAGGAGTAACCTGATGTTTAATAAGACTATTTTTATCCAATTAATTTGGGTACATTGCTAACACCTTCAAGTGCTGGGGAATGTTAGCTTTCTCACTCACACCACATGTACATATGTATTTTTTTTATTTTATAAATATATGGGACATGTACATATGTAAGTATATATACGTATGTGAAATATTCTATGGTTGGGTCTAAATAAATTTATTGTGCAAGCATCTTTAATGTTCAAAAAGCATTGGTCTTGAATACTGTTGGAACTTGGCACAATGGTAAGTACCTTCTGCCCAACTGATGAGTCACGAATTCAAGTCTTGGAATCTGTATGTAGAAATTTGGGAGTAAGGTTGCCTACTAAGCCCCTCCCAAACTCTACAGAAAGATATAAATATGGCTTCCATGTCTTCAAGTGCCTTTTCTTAGGGTGCAGGCTGCAAATTTTATTGGTTGGGACTCCCTTTGAAAGGGTTGAAAGAGACTTTGGTTTGTGTTAAAGTTGTGTTCTATGGGGATGAGAGAATAAATTTGATTGAGAGTATATCGACTTAACTTCACCCTGCACACTATCTTGTTTTAGAATAGATTGAAGGAGATGAAATTATGTATTGTTGAAATATAAATAAATAATGAAAATTAGAAAATCCAATAAAACCTTTGCTTAGATGGAATGTTAAATGAATCAATTCATTAAAACCTTGCTTAGGTGGAGGGTTAAATGAATCAATTCATTAAAACCTTTGCTTAGGTGGAATGTTAAATGAATAGTACCTATTTTAAGATTGATACATGTTATTAATTAAAAGATGAGGTGGAAGGCTAAATGAAAGAATTATCAAAGAATATGCCACATGGAATAACCTCATTCTCTCACATATAAGGTTCTTGTTTTGTTGTTGTTATATAAAATAGATTACCACTTGTCTCGAAAGTTTAATCTGTTAGACAATGTTGAATTTGATAAAGTTTAATTTTGAATCTCATCTTTTCTTGTATTTCCAATTATCCATTTCAACATTCTCATTTCATTATACCCATTTTATGAACATGTTGCTTTTCAATAGCCCAACTTTCAGTACTATAGAGCATAGCTGGTATTATAGCAAATCTTATAAATGTTCCCTTTAACTTAATAGATATTCTACGATCATACAAGACTCATGATGTGCTTCTTCACTTACCCACCCTCTCAATCTTATTATTCCCTCTCAATCTTATTATTCACATCTGATTCAATCTCTCCAATCTTATGAATTATTGATTCAAGATTTTGAAATTACTTAAGCATCGAGTTTTACAACCTCTTCATCTTTGTTTCTTCTTTTACTAAACTTACATTTCATGTACTTTGTTTTAGTCCTACTTCGCCAAAAGCAATTAGATTCTAAAGCATCCTTTCTAACTTCTAACTTAACATTAACTCCATGTTTAATTTCATCCACTAAAATTGTATCATTTACAATATATATATATACACACACGCCCCAAGGGACTTCATTTTGAATCAGTCTAGTGAGCTCATCAGTAATCAGTGCAAAGAGACATGAACTTCATGCAAACTTATAGTGATACGTAACATACTTGTGATTCCTCTGCATCTTCTCATTTTAGTTCCAACTCTTTCATGCATATCCTTAATAGGCTTAATATACTTTAGAGGAACTCCTTTCTTTTCTAAAACCCACCGTAATAATTAATATCATTACAATTTTTAGCAACTTCACTGGAAATGTTTAGTTGACAAGGTTCTCAAGTGTTATTTCTTAATATATTAACATGGCTGAAAATTAATTTCATGAGAAATATTGGAATTATGATTGCCTTAATTCTGTAATGATGATGATCATTTATAATGTTAATTGGGCTATCTGGATTGCAGTAAATTTTTTCACTCCTATCACAAATCAAAAAAGGGAAATTGCACAGTTTCTGTCTTCAGCACTCTGCTTTAAAATTCTATTCCCCTTTTAGAATTTAAATGCTATTGTGTTATCTTGCATACCCCACTGTGGTACTTGGTTGAGTGAGCCCTTTCACTATGCTCTTTATATATATATATAAATTAGAAATTTTCCTTTATTCAAAAGAAACATGGGGTCACTGCAGATGACTTGTGAGGGCAGACAGTGACAAGAAGCCTGCAGTCACCTACTGAGTCTCCATCCAGCAGTAGGTGCATATCTAAGAAGACCTTTTCTTGTTATGATGCTAAGTTTGACATAAATGAAATAATTCTACAAGACTTATAAATAAAAAAATATAAAAAAATCACTCAACAAGACTTGCAATTTCTTATAGCTCATTGAAATATTAGTTTAGATAAAGTACAGTGAATAAAAAATAACTAAAAAATACAAAACGCTACTGAAATGAACAAAACTTAATGAGATACTGATCACAATCCTATGATTTAGGTTGAAGGTAAGGAAAGGACAATTTAAAAGAACATGTGTGGAAGCAGTCAGAAAATTGCTGTGCTTTTACTGGAAGATATGGTTCAAGATGGAGCAGAATGGCAGAGGGATCTATTTAGCTGACAAAGTGACAGGATGAAGGTATTTATAAAAAAAAAAAAAAAAAAAAAATGAAGAGCAAACCAATTGACAGGTTGAAGGCCTAATTGATTTAGTTAATTTGTGTTAATCACAATCAAGTGATGTGTTGTATCCTAGTACAAGTGTATTGTAGTGTAACCTTTGAGTGCTATATTTATAAACAAGTTTCCTTCAGAAAGTTATAAAAGCTTCTTTATAGTTTGAAAGAGCACTGTTTTCTGTCAAGTTCATCATTGAACCTAGGCTTCTGGACAATCTGTTTTAGCAAAATTTTAGAGGGTCTATCTTGGATGGCTGGGGTCCCAATTTCCATCTTGTGAGAAATTTTTTAATTTCACAGGTTTAGCATAATTTGAATTACACGTGATAGAATAGATACTGGTCTACCCTCTTGCCTTATGAGTAATTATTGGCTTATTGCTTGTGTTACTATGCTTCAACATACTCACGTACTTTATGCTTGTTTGAAAATGTTGATCTTTGGGACAACTCTGAAATTCATACGAAAATTTCATTTCCCTGTCAGAATGCTCTCCTTGATGCAAAAGTTTGAATTTTTTGTTTTGTTATGAGTACGTTGTCTGTAGCATTAGGAAGTCAGTCTAGGGTTTGTTTGGATATAGCTTATTTTGCTGAAAATTGAAAACCGAAAACACTATAGCAAAATAAATTTTAAATGTGTAAATAGTGCTATGAGACCTATTTTTAATGAAAAAGTTACTAAAAAGTGAAGTTTGTGATTCCTGTAAATAATACACGGGACCTATTGGTGTTGCTGAAAAGTCAAATATTACGGCTAAAAAAAGAAAAAAGAAAAGAGGGAAACGCAGACGCTGGACACGCAATCCAAATGCTGCCTAACACGAAAATTTATGGGTCTGTGCCTTGACCAATTTTTCAAACAATAAAATTGTATTTGCTTGTTTGGCATCAAATGAAGATTGAAAAAAGGTGGCCCTGATGTGACAGAAACGTTGCTGAAGTGGTTGATTTAGGAAAATGCTCGAGAGGTTTTATTTATTTATTTATTTTTTTAATGTGAATATTTATGCTGCTATGAAAGTCTAGCCATACTTGCTGCTGAAATCTGGCTCCTGTGGCTGTGACAAGTTTCTAGCATTCTGCTGACGGATCACATGGATTCGATAAGACTGTATAACTGCAGGAAATCTATGAATGCCAATGACCATGTGTGCATGCTTGTGAGTTGGCCCATGTGCATGGGATTGGATTGGATTGGATTGATCTCCACGGAGTTTATCTAGCCTTGAGCAAGAATTTTAAGGTAAGGAACAATAACAACTAAAAGTTCACAATAATTTTCACAAAATATTTCACTACTGCTGATATGACATGTTGTAAATGATAGATAATACAATGATATTAATAATGGGTTCTGATGACGATTAAAGAAAGCACTCAGATGTCTGATCTTATGAACTACTTCATGACACATGGTAACATGGATAGATAGAAGAAATTCAAAAAAAGAACAAACGACATAACATTCAAGTTTCTTTAATAAAAAAACTATGAAATACTTCATGACACATGCTAACATGGATAGGTAGAAGAAATTCAAAAAAGAACAAAAGACAACATAATTTCAAGTTTCTTTGATCAAAAAACAATGGATCAGAAAAACAAAAATTCTTTTCTAATGATTACATAAAATTTGGTTTTTTGTCGTTGCTTCTGTCTAGAGAATATTATTGTCGTTGAATAATACACTTTTGGTGTCTTTGGATGACATGATTTGAGCATTTGGATTTGGATGATTAAAATTCAAATAACTTGTTTGAGAAATTTAAAAAGGTCAAGGATTTAGATTTGACAAATTTACCAAGGATTTTAAACCTTTAAAATGCTTGAATTTGAAATAACTCAAAAATTCAATGGATTCCCTTGATTTCAAATCTATTAATTTAAAATCCAAATCCAAGTTCCCAATGCAAACTTTAGAAATTCAATACATGGAGAAGGCTAGAAGTCTATTGGCTTTTCTGGACCAAACCGATCTTCAATAGAAGCACGGCGCCAATAAAACAATTCTACATTGCTTGATGTAAAGCACAAAGAAAATATTTGTTGGAATGCTTTGGGAGGATGCCTTTGTGTGTTTTAATTAAAAAAAACACAACGAAAACAACAAATGATGAAATGGTTTGATCAAGGGCTCAACTTGATTTGTGAAAAACACTTGCAAAAGAACATAGAGACTTGTTGGAGTGCCGGCGAGGGAGATTCTTTGATGCTTAAATTAGTAGCAAATATGAGGGAAACGAATCTCTTAATAGTTTAGAATTTTTTGTATACTTTAGGGTTGGTGACGTCGTTATTTATAAGGTGATTGGAGGTCAAATTACTTTGAGATTGGGATTTGATTTTGATCTCACCCAATCTCTTTTCCTTTGGTTTAGTGATTATTTTCCCTAATTCCAGAGTTATCCTTGTACATGGTAGTTTGATTATAGGGCATTGGCTATTGGTTTGGGTTTTAGGGCGTTGGCTATTGGTTTATCAAGACTGCCCATACATTTGGGCGCCATTAACATGGGTTAATGGCTGACTAAGGATGATTAATGGTATGATGTGCAATGGACAAGACGCAAGACACACAAAAAGCACTGTTTATGTGGAAAATCCATTTGGTTGAGTGCAAATGGTAAAAATCCATGATGGGGGGGAGTAGAGAGAAACTCTACTCTCAAGTCTTTAAATTACTAAGAAAAATGATACAAGTTTATAGACTTTCTCCTTGTATTTTCTAGTTCTTATGGAGGCCAGACAATGGGATTTCATTGTAGTGGTGAGGCCTTTACACCTTTATTTGTATCTGCCAATCCTATGCAGGACATTAGATTAGAGTCTTGCAGTTTGGTAGATTTTTGCTGAAAGAGTCCTTAAAAGCTTTTGTTTGGTCCTTGGTCGCACCTATAGGCTTAGCCTTGGTCTTGCTTTTCCATTTTGTAATTTTACCCCTTTTGGACTCTCAAGGTATTTTTAGGACAAATTTATGACTTGATCTGATGATGTCTGGGCCAGGTGGGTGGCCAGGATGGGCCCACTTCATTAAGGGTGTAGTGTCTGTACATCTCTTCCTTAAATATGGGATTCAGAGGCTTGAAACTTGGGTTGGGAAGTGATAAAATAGGATAGGGATTCAGGATGGGTCCACTTCTTGTTCTTTATTTTTATCTTTTGGACTTTGTGGCCAAGCGGGTAATCTTCTCCGTGAACAATCAATCAAACAAACAAACAAAATTCATTTAATGGGCAAATGGAAGACTAGTTGGACAGTCGGACTCATATTGATTACCATTGCGAAGTTTCCGGATCTACCGGTGTTCTCCTGACTCTGAGTTTGACACAACAACAATGGTCTAATTATCATCATAGTCACTCCCATGTTCGTTGTCCAACAACTCGTTTGTATTATCGCCTAGAGAATGCTTCATCTCTTCATAATACTAACCACCATATATATGCCCAATTCATTTTAAATTTGAATATTGCCTCTCCAAATAAAACTTAAACTAGCCACTGATTTCAATTCTTTTGGCCATATGCTTTTTTTTTTTTTTTTGGTTGAATATAAGCTACTTATTTTTATTTTTTTTTAGTAAACAGTAATACTTATTAGAACACATAAAAAATAGTAATATTAATATTTTAAATCGGATTTATAATACCTTATATAACCAGAGTATAACTACAAAACGGCCTAATCTTTGTAATTAAGATATTTAAATAGGAGTGGAATAGAGAAGTTAGTCAGCCCAATTTTCTAGAGAATTTTATAATACACTTACTATTGCAAATTCATCTTTTAAATTATATTTTCAAAATATGATTTAAGTCCATGTGATGGTGTGTATACGAAAAGTGTATAATAAGGAATGTGTGACTATCATTGTTATTTTTTATACTAGCCTCTTTTTTCAACCCAAAAATTAAAAGTTAAGACTTCCTATCTACCCACAAGTTATAATAAAAAATAAAAATAAAAAATTGTTGCAAGTAGGCCAATTTAGCATTTTTCTTCTTCTTCAATTGAATGAATCCATTGTAAAACATACTAATTTACTGTGCATCAATAGCGTTATGATTTTATAGTTACAAGAAGGAACTAATTAACGCTAGGGAACATTCAGGCAACATTCTTGGTGATACGCGATGGCTTCTTACTGCTCATAATTCGTAAGCTTTGCCTCAATATGTCAATCTCTCGTTCCTTCTTGTATTCTTCGTGCTCTATAGAAGCTAGTTGCTCTTTTAAGGCTTTGATAGTCTCTTCCTTGGCAAGCAATTCCCTCTGTAACTCTTCTATCATGTCCTCTTCCTCTGCTCTCCAATACTGTACATCCCCTGAAGCTGAACAATGTGGCATGTTACCACTTACGTACCCAAACAACAACAACAATAAATATAAAAAAATATAACTTAGGAGGTGCTGATTTACTAAGCCTCCATTTCACTTATGTATTTCGGTAACACGCATTAATACATTTCTGATACTTATTTGCTGTGTGAAATAGAAAAAATTGTAACTTATTAAATGGTCTCATAAGGCTTCTTTTTAGGGCTGTTTTAACAAATTTTGTAACCTAAGGCGAAACTTTAAGTGGGACATTGTCTTAGATTTAAATAATAATTAAATAATGTGTTTGATTTTTTATATTTCTCTATTTAAAAAATATATTTTTTGCTTTATGAGATACAAACTTAGTAATTAAGTTTTTGTATTTAAGTTTACTTTTCTTAGATAGGATTTTTATTCAATTTAATTATTTTTGAAAATTTTCTTCCTACAAATGGAAGTGCAACATGCATTGTTATCCAAAATATACAATTTAAATAATTTACTTAAAATAAAAAGGATTGGTTCTATTTTATTATATAAAAAATGACCGGTTCAAATGGGAAAAGTAAGAACTAATTAAATTATTGTTTAAAAAAAGTAACTAAATAATAAATAAAAAAATAAAAATTGTAATAAAATAACAAAAGTGGATCGATGCATCACTTCAACCCACGTGATAATAAGTACGGAGCTTATAAAAAAAAAGTATGGAGAAGGTGTAAATGTGTGTGGAGACGGTGGCAAGTTTTGCTCAGAATGATGTGATGCGACAATAGGTACAAAGGTGTATGAAGACTTTAAAAATACAAGTCAAAAAAAGTGGGATATATAGTGGGGACCCTAAGATGCGTATATTATTGAATATATAGACTATATATTACTGTCGGTGAAAAGAAATGTTTCCTTTCTAAATCCAAGCGAATCTTAAAAGCCTAGAGTTGTGAGTGTCTAAAAACTCCAAACTGTTTCATCCAAAAAAAAAAAAAAAAACTCTAAACTGTAGCCAGCATTGTCTCCCAAGAGATTCCTTCCTTTGTAATTACTTGCTTTGTAATTTACTTGGCATGTTGGGAACGGAAGACTATATACAGCTAGAAGAATAATCAAATACTTAAAAAGCTCTGACGCTATCGTTGTCATTAGCCCCCCCCTCCAAAAAAGAAAAAAAATCCCATTTCTATGATATGCACTCAATCATAGGCACTACAGATTTTATGACAACTATAATACTATAATTAATGATCTCACAATTAGACTTAGGATATGGGCAAGATAAAGATTGCACATCTAGACTAACGGATTAGAACCAAGGCCATTGCATTCCTATATATCCTACGTTGCATATTGCTACATAAAAGAAACTGGGCATTTTTCACATGATAACCATAATAATTTCATTTTCATCAAATGTACATTTCATATATTGTATCAAGAGTAGAACTGTAGAACTGAGGTCATAGAGTGAATATGCTGAAAGAAAGAACGAAATTCAAACATCGATGAGATCATAGTACATGCTTAGTATGTGATTATGTGAGAGAGAGAGAGATAGTACGTACCATGATTTGTTCTTTGAATGAGATCATCAAGCTCCATCTTAATAGCAAGATATAGTTGCTTCCACTTCTCCACAGCCTCATCTCTCCGAGCTCTCTCCTCCCTCATTTGCTCCACCAAGAAGCTCGTTCCCAACAATTCCCACTCTTTCTCTTTCTCACTCTTCTCCCCAATCCCTCTAATCTTGTCTTCTTTCTCATCCACTATCTTCCTCAACCTCTTTACCTCCTCTCTTAGCTTCATCTTCTCTTGCTTCCACTCGGCTTCCTTAAATGCAAAAACCATCATGTCTTCCTCATAAGCCTTGCTCTCTTTTTCTCTCTCATGAACCATCTCATTCATTTCCTTCTCAAGAAACCTTGTCTTCTCCCTCAACCCTTTGACATCTTTGTCACTTAAATTGTTCATGTTCTTGCTAGCAAATACACCCATCTTGTAGCTTTAACTAAGTGAGAGAACTTGCTCTTTTATTCTTACAAAAGACACAGAAGAGTGTGAATGACATAAATTTTTCACATACGCTCCTCCATTTTAGACCTACTCATTTAGATTTTGTCCACATCGCTCCCTCGTACGTAAGTTATTAAATGGAAGTGTGTCAAGTGTCAAAGACGCTCGTGAACAGGACTAGTCTTTTTTTTTTTCTGTGATTTAACATAAAAATTGTTGTTTACCAAAAAAAAAAAAAAAAAAAACATAAAAATTGTACACAAAATACCTGTAAGCAAATAATAATTCAGATATGTCAAGTCACATGCGATTTTGTCAAGGAGCGTGGGATGGAAATCATATCACATCCAATTATTAGGCAATATATTTATTGCCAGCGTCCCAGGGCCACTACATGGTTGATTTTCATTTTATTACATTATAGAATATTGTACTTGGAGCATCCTTCCCCGGTCCACACTTGAAGATGGAACGATAATATTTATATGAAAAAAGTTAACAAATCTCCCTACAGTTTGTTTGGTTAAAGTGAAAAATGTGGATGAGTAGAAAATAAGAGAGAAAAAATGGGATAATGAGTGTGTTTGATTGATAGGAGAAAGAGGGAAGAAAATGGCTGGGTCGACAATTTTTTCCAGGGCTTACCAAAATTCAATTTCCCTATGATGAAGAAAAAATGAGGGAGAAGAGAGGGGCCGATAGAAATTGCCCATCTTCCCCCAATCCTCCCTCACATATATGTAACATTGATATTTCTTTTTCTTTTTCTTTTTCTTTTTTTTTTCATTTTAAGTTACACATTTGGCTTTATTCTTTTTACCTTAACTTTGGTTTTTTTTTTCCCCTAATAGGATTTTTTTTTTTAATTAAAAAAAATGATCTAGAGAGTTAATTTATACTATTTATATTTTCTATTTTTTCATTTTTCTTTTCAACAAAAAAAAAAGAGTTTTTCATCACACAATTTTTTCACCCCTCCAAACAAATAACACGAGTGGAAACTAAAATATTTTCTATACCCCAATTTTTCCATCTCCTCAACCAAACGAAACCTACGAGCATTAATTTAGAAAATAATTTTAGAAACTTTTTATGAGAAAAAAACAACTGATTTTTTCAACAAATTTTTTTCTATTTCCTAAGACAGTAGTATTAAATTTTTTCTAGAATTATCTATTAACAAATTTCTTAAGGGTACTTGTTAACTTAACCCTAGTTATATTCTTAAACGTATTGATTTAGAAAATACTTTTAGAAACATTTTTATTAGTGGTCCATTAACAAATTCTTTTAAGAGTATGTTTGGGAAGTGATGAAAGTTGAAGTTTATTAGAGTTTTTAGTTTATTTTTGCTATTATTTATGGGTCTTATTGCACTTTTTGATATTATTTATGGGTCCTACCATACTTTTAGCTTTTTTCTAACGTACTTTCAACAAAACGTTTTCAATTTTAACTAAATAAACTATTCCCAAACAAATTCTAAGGCATCCATTCATTGCACCCAAAAAAAAAAATTGGACCCAAAGTTCAAAACATACCCCTAAAATTTGAGATTCTTTTTAAATTTTGTCTCTTACCTTTTCAAATTTTGAATATGTAAAGGTTGTGGAAAGAGAGACCACATCCCTATTGCCTAATTAGGGGTCTATTTGGATATAATTTATTTTGTTGAAAATTAAAAATTAAAAACACTATAGCAAAATAATTTTTAAATGGGTAAAAAATTACTGTTCACTCTTTTTTTACTGTTCATATGCCTTGGTGCACTGTTCATGTCCCATAAGCAGTACACCAGGTGCTAGTCTTTAAAAACAAAAAAACAAAAAAAAAATCTGAAAACGCGCGTGGATCCAAACTCTACCTAGTTGTGTTTTTAATGTAGTTTTTTAGCTGAAAATTTGTTTTAATTTGCTAGAAGTTAGTTTTAAAGTACAACTTTAAAAAGTTAAAAAAAAAACTTTAAAATTTTTTTTTTTTTTTGATCGGAACTTTTTAAAAAATTGTCACCAAAACATACCAAAATTATATTAACCGAGACTAGACTAGAGAGCTAAAACCCTATCTTGTTTTCACTGTTAACTTACATTAAAATTGGGAAATTACAGCACAGTTTCCTTGGCTTTAACGTTTAACCTGATCAATTTTCTAAAAGGAGGATAAGAATTCTGATACGGTAGGTTGCTAAGTACTAACACATCAATTCTTAGATACATTATTGGGTTCTGTACAAGACATTGAAGAGACACTCAAACCCAGGCCGAACCCCTGAGTTAACATTATTGGGGTAAGAAAAGTATAACAATCACATTTTAAGTTGGGAAGCTATAGAGTATGGACAAGACATCAATTTTGTCCTGCTGTCGGTACTACTTGCAATTCATCCCGGTCCACTTATGGTGGCTATTAGACCAGCCAGACCCTCGGGATATGTGTTCACAGAATGAGACATTAACGGAGCATATTCCTGCCGTGCAACTTCAAATAGTCTTACCCACACAACACTTTAACACTGTGTTTGGTTGTAGCTATGGAGAGGGAAAAGAAGAAAATGTGAGTCTTTTCTTTCTTTTGTTTGTTTGTTTGTAAAGAGAAGATAAAGAAATAATGCATGCTTTTACCTTTGTGCCCTTAATGATGTGAAAATTCATATATTAGATTATTTGTAATTTCTTAAAAATTTTAAGAACATATTAGTCATTTTATAGTATAAAGTGGTGGACTCCATGTAATTAATGATCTCCCTTCCTTCATTTTTGCCCAAATTGAGCTAATACCAAAACTGTGAGCTCCATGAAAATACCATCACTCCACGAAAATAAGTTTAGGATAATTTTTTTTTTTTTCACAAAATTTTTCATAAGGACTAAGATAATTAATTGACTAATTGTAAATAATAGACATTAAAATAATGTTATCAGTGGATTTAAATGAGAGCAACAACCACTTTTTTTTTTAGAAACAAACACGCACACAAGGGAGAGGGAAAGAGGTTCTAATACAAAGGCATACCACAACTTCACTAAAAAACCATGCTAAGAGCAACAACTTTTTTTTTTTTTTTTTTTTTTTGAGAATGAAGACTACTATTTTATTGAAATAAAAGTTAGGATCAGCAAAGAGTACATCATATAGGTGTGGTGGAATATCCTCCACCCACACCGACAAACCTCTAACATGTTTAGCATGTTTAGCTAGATTGTGGGCTATTCTATTACCACTTCTACTAATATGTGAGAAAGCAATACATTTGCTGGTAACTAAAGTGGATTTGGTAGACTCAAGAAGATGGCCAAATGTTGACAGGAAGGCTTCTGTGTTTCGGAGGATGTTTATCACTACTTCCGAGTCTCCTTCAAGCATAAACTCGGTGATACCAAGTTCCTATGCGAAGGTCATCGCTCTCGCAACAGCCATGGCTTCCACGATAACTGGTGAGAACGGTAACGGTGCTTGTTCTGATAGTGAGGCAATGGCATTTCCATGGCAGTCGTGGACTACCACACCTAAACCAGCCTTGCCCAGCTCCAGAAAAATGGCCCCGTCAAAGTTTAGTTTAAGACAGTTTGCCGGAGGAGGACACCACTAGACACTATGCTGAGAACATGTGGCTGCTGCGTGATTTGAGAGAGAGCGTTAGGACTGTTGGAAAGTAACAAGAGCCTGCGAAGCTTGTTGGAAGACCTGAGCTTTGGGAAAAACACTTGTGTTTATGCGCTGTTGGTTCCGCCGATGCCATATCGTCCACATTACCATAGCCATGAGATCCATGTCCTTCCTTTTCTCATTAGTCAAGTTGAACAGTTCTCTAATGTTTAAAGCATCAAGTTGTCTCCGACCTTTAAAGCTTGGAATGTTTTGCCATATCTCATCCAATGTGGGGCATTCCCATAGAGCATGGGCTGTTGTTTCGGACTCCACACCACATTCTTTGCATTTGTCTTTGGTTAGGATCTTCCTCCTCAACATATTACATTTAGCTGGTATGGCTTCTTTGCAAGCTTGCCACATGAAGTTTCGCACTTTATTAGGAACGTTAAGCCCCTAAATTAGCTTCCATACCTCATTTTGCTGTTGTGTGTATGCAGGAGCACCCAAAGAAGTTAGTTTTGCTAGGAACTTAGAACCCGAGTTTACCTTATAGTTACCTGAGGGAGTGAATGGCCAAATGATTTTGTCCTCCACAAGGGTGCGGCGCAATGGAATACTAAGAACTAGTGCAGCTTCTTCAGGTGACAACAACCCGTGCACTAAATTTGCATCCCATGTTCTTGTACCTAGATTGATGAGATCAACAACTCTACTATCCTCAAAACCTGGAACAATATCTGATAGGACCCATGGGTGTTCCTGTGAAGGTAGGCAAGCGTCATTCCAAATACTAATATCCTCTCCACACCCCACCCTCCATCTGGCACCCTTTAGAAGGACATCTCTTCCCTTTAGGAAACTATGCCAAGCGTGTGAACCAAAGCTAGAGTCTTGAGCCTCCCATAAACTACAATTTGGGAAGAACTTCATTTTAAAGACTTTGTAGAATAGGGAATTCTTATTGTGAAGTAATCTCCATGCTTGCTTAGCCAAGAGATCATCATTGAAATTGGCCAGATTCGTGAACCCCATTCCACCTTCTTTTTTAGGAAGACAAAGTGTATCTCATTTCACCCAATGAACTTTACTTCGTTCTCCTTTCTGTCCCCACCAAAATCTTCTTATTAGGCTCTTAATTTTTGTACAAAGCCCTATTGGGAGTTTGAAGCAACTCATGGTGTAGGTTGGAATAGCATGAACAATTGCTTTGATTAATATCTCCCTTCCAGCTTGTGATAGGAGTTTCTCCTTCCAATCCTGCAATTTCTTCCAAACTCGATCCTTTATATAATTGAAGCTTGCTTTTTTGTTTCTGCCAACCAATGAGGGTAACCCCAAGTATCTTTTATACTGGATAATTTCTGGAACTCCCGAAGCCAACTTAATTTGATTTCTAGTATCATCGATGGTGGATTTACTGAAGAAAATTGTCGTCTTACTTCGATTAATCTGTTGACCTGAGCATCTTCCATACACATCCAGAATGTCCAAAACTCGTTGGCACTCCTCAATGGTGGCATTGCAAAACAGCAAGCTATCATTTGCAAACAAAATGTGGGTTAGATGTGGACTATTTCGACAAAGAGAGTAACCTTTAATATATCCTTGGTGAGCAGCTTTATTGATTAGCCCATTAAGACCTTCAGTACAAAATAAGAAAAGGAAGGGAGAGAGAGGGTCTCCCTGTCTGATGCCCCTAGATGGTGTGATCATGCCCTTGGGTTCTCCATTCACCAATATTGAGTAGGTCATAGGTCTGACACATAGCATCATGAGATTGATCCAGTGCTCTGTGAACCCCATTTTTTCTATGACTAATTGTAGATAGGACCACTCCACTCTGTCATACGCTTTGCTCATGTCTAGCTTGATGGCCATATATCCTTCCTTTCCTGTGAATTTCTGCATACTGTGTAGAGACTCAAAAGTTACCAGAATATTGTCAGAAATAATGTGGCTTTTTGTAAAAGCACTCTGATTCTCAATGATAATATTAGGCAAAATTTTCTTAAGTCTATTTGCTAAAACTTTTGAGAAAATTTTATATAAAACATTGCATAAACTGATTGGTCTAAATTCAAATGCAAAATCAGAATTTTTCTTTTTTGGAATGAGTGTAATAAAAGTGTGATTTAGGTGCTCAAATAAAGTGGCAGAATTAAGATAATGCAATACAGTATTAGATATGTCATTACCAATTAAATTCCAGTAGTGTTGATAAAAGAGGGGTGGCATACCGTCCAGCCCGGGGCCTTTAGCGGGGCCATTCGGTTAATGGCTTGCTTTACCTCTAGTTGGGTGAACTCAGATAAGAGCTTGGAGTTCATTTCCTCAGTAATCACTGTCTGAATAGAATCTGTAGCCAAGGAACAATATTGCTGGTTTGTTGAGCAGAAGAGGTTCTGATAGTACTGTACTAGACATTCAGCTATGCCTTCATTGTCCTCAACCACACGGCCATTGGAGTCCTTCAACTTCCGAATTAGATTTTTCCTCTTTCTTTGTGAAGCATGGCTATGAAAGTACTTTGAGTTTCTGTCTCCAAATTTTGCCAACAAGACTTTAGATCTTTGGAACCAAAGTCTGTTTTCCTTGTCGACCAATTCAGCTATCTCCTTCTTCAAATCTCGGACTTGTTGATTATTTCCAGATCTCATAGCTGCTTTTTCAGCCTCTTTTAATTCCCTTCTCTTTCAACTCAACACCATTCTAACATTGCCAAAACAATTCCGGTTCCAAACTCTTAATTCTTTTCCACATTTGTCTATTTTACGAATTACATGATCATGAGCACCTTTGTCTTCCCTTGACAACCACACCGCTCCCAGAATATTTGAACACCTACGATTTGAGAGCCACATTTCTTCAAACCTGAATGGTTTTGAGAAAGAAGGGATGTCCAAACCATCCAAGGTGATCCATAAAGGAGAGTGATCAGAGGAGTCTGAACGCAGGTGGTGAATTTTTTAGCTCGAAAATTTCATGAACCAATCATGGTTGGCCAACCCTCAATCCAGTCTCTCCCACAGTGAATGCCCATCGGCAAAATGCTTTCTCCATGTGAATTGCTCTCCCACATACCCAAGGTCAAGAAATCCACACTCATCAATGACATCCTTGAAAAGTTGCATCGAGCTTGGCTTCTGTTATTGCCTCCCAATTTTTCTGAGTGTCTTGTGATTTCATTAAAGTCTCCAGCGCAAAGCTAAGGAAGGTGATGTTTATTATTGAGCAAGCGAAGTTTGTTCCATACTTCAATTCTCTTGTGTGTTGCCGGCTCTCCGTAGAAACCTATGAATCTCCATGCTTTATCACTACCTTTATTGATTATTGAATCTATGTGATACTTAGAAAAAGAATCCACATGTACATCAAAGGAATTTTTCCAATACAGAGCCAAACCTCCACCACCTTTAAGATTTCTTTCCACGTAGAATAGATTATCGAAATTAATATTCCGTTGGACTTCTTTTAGCCTAGATTCATCCGCCCATGTTTCAGCTAAAAACATGACGGAGGGATCTTTAGCCCGAATCAATACTTCAAGCTCTTTACATGTACGCAGGTTTCCAAGCCCGCAATAGTTCTATACTAGGAGACTTATTGTGCCTAGCAGGGCTGCTATGCAGCCTCCACCACTGAGCTTTGTTGATCTTCTTCCTTTGAAACCTGTAGCTTTTTGGTAGGTAACTCAGGAAGGAACTCCATGTCTTCTTCTCTATTTCTTTTTGAAGTCGTAGGCCCTTGTGTTGTTTCAGGCCCCTGTGTAATTTCAGTTTCCATAATATTCTCACGTGCTAGTTTTTTCCATGTGCGAAGGGTTCTGTTTACTGAGTTAGGAGGTGGAGAAATCTCTGTCACATGAGATGCTAACTCTTGAACTATTAAAGGATGAGCTGGCAAGGAGGGAGGTAACGGCTTCTCCATGTTGGCTGAAAAGTGTGATGTGCCAACTGGGTTATGGTCCACGTGCTCTTCACAGCTGTCATACTTTCCTATAGTAGCATCTATATCCTGTCTCTGAGATTCAAAATCAATGGAATTAGTATGGCAAGTAGATAATTTTGAATTGGGAGTTATTACCTCAATTAATGGGGTGTTGTTATTCCGAGATTGTGGCGTGCTTTACGCCTCTGTTTCTAAAATTTCCATAACTGTCTCTTGTTCCCGATCAGCTCCTCCCTTCTCACTGAGATCAGCCCTTGCAGTGTTCTTTGTTTGTCTGTCCGCCATTTCAAAGGATTTCTCAGCAATTGGCGTGTTGGAAGGTTTTGTGACTCCCCCCAAACCATCGCCAATGCCAGGGACCACGATGAATGAGGTTTTCCCCGAGTTGAAAGGCACGGCTCTCAGCTATGGACCATACTCATGAGGCTTCGTGTTCACTGGTTCTTTCCTTACTAGCCCAACATTGTAGTCCTTTCCATCATGTGATATCAGATCGCTCCAATAGCAAAAGTTAGGTAGTTTTTCATATTTAAAAGAAACTCATATTTCTTCATTATCATCCATTACTACCCTTCGACCTCAACAGAGAGGTTTTGAGATATCGATCTCAACACGAACTCGAAGGAAGTCGCCCCCCACCAACTCAGTAGGATTCTCACGTGGTATTACCTGATCGAGTGATTCTCCTAGTTCGGTTGCCGTCTTAGGATCAAGCATACGCATCGGTAAACCGTATATTTGCACCCAAAATTTCATTTTTGTGAACCTTAGGTACCTCGGCAGTGTAGAGCAATCAAACCTCTATAGTAGGACTGCGTGCTTATCGAAAGTCCAGGGTTCATTAGCCAAAACCCATTCTGCATCTGCTTCAAGTTTGAAAACGAATAGGAGAACGTGATCTCCTGCTTCTCGCACTTTGAAATCTTTTTTGTCTCTCCATAGGAGTTTTAGTGTACGACCTATGGCTTCCACGTTAAGCGCTCTTTTTGTAAGAAACTTGGCAACCAATACATACTCTTTGTTTCGTAGATTTTTAGATCTCGACAGACTAAGCTTGATGTCTTCCTCATCTGTCAATGAAAGTTTTTTCCAATCGTATAGAATATCTTCCATGGGAGTATAGCAATGTTGTGAGGGTAAAGAGAGAAGAGGTAGACCACACGGAGGTCAAGGAACCCTACTACTATGAAGGTTTAACAGAGGGGAAGTTTTATCATTCAGTTTTATCATTCTGGAGAAGATAATGAAATTCTACACTCTAGTGTCTCAGGGAGAAACTAGGGCGAGGAAGAATTTCCCATCAAGAGCAACAACTTGATAATTGAACATTTGTGAAATTTGTAAAGAAACTATTTTTTATATGTAAGATTACTAAAAGAAGTACAAAAATCTGATTTCAGAGGTGACAGTATTATTTTATTTTTTATAATTTAATAGTTACATGCTTTGCTTTTACAACGAAGAGAGAATTTGAATAATGAACATATGGGAACAGCAAAGAGGTGATATAATTGCTACATACCATACCAAAAAAAGTTTTCATTTAGTAAATTTCCATTGCTTACCCATACAACATTATTACATGTGAATAATGTGATGGTTATAAATCTTTAGATTCTCATGCCGAAAACGACTTTGCAGTTATTGCCTGGCATGCATGTACGCAGGTCGGTCCATTTTCCTTCATAAATTGGCATCTTTAATTAATCATTTGTGCCGTATATGATTCCATAGCAATAGCATGAATGGGTCATGGGGTTAAATTGCAAGCAAGCTTCCCAGTACGTACATGAGGGACGGTTTAGAATAGCTAATGGCCCCAAGTACTTCAACCTCTTTTTTTTTTTTTTTTTTTCCTTTTTAAGGAATGCTTTGTTGGGTATGTGATTCCTTTCAATAAAAGGTGTTGGGGTCTTTTTCTTTGCATTGCCATGTGTCGCGCCTGAATTGGCTTTGCTTCTAAATATGGGTTCGAGTTGGGAGTTGAGTCCACCACTCTCACCAACCCTCAATGCCATTCTTGTCAGCACATACCATGATGTTACATTTGATATTGTGCTTGTATTGGAAGTTCTCTTTAACTATTTTGAGTACCAAGCTAGCTCCTAAAATGAAACTTAAAATTTGATAACAAAGTAAATTAATTTCCTAACAATGATATATTGGTAAAGGAAATGATTATCATGGAATATGCTTAACAAACACACTAATCATCTTCACTATCATAGTTTCGGCATAGAGAAAGTAGTCCGGCGGTTGCTAATTTGTTACCATCAGAGGCCACACCAGGTGGAGTTGTATTATTGGTTCGAGTCCATTGTTTGTTCACTTCTAGTTTTGCTGACTTGCTATCATTAGAATCTGGTTTCTTAACAACAGAAATTTGGACGGATGAGAACTTGAATAAAATTTTAGCATCACTAGGAGCCCCTGTTCCACCTGGTTTTTCAGTCAACAACCAAACATAAAACTTAAATTATTTGTCAGTATTCTAATAAGAAAAAATAATATTGATACAAATCATTGCCCCCATCCAACCTCTCTCTCTCACACACACACACAAAAGCATGGTTGATAAAGCATTATGTTACATGAACAATGCCCAATCCATATGCTCCAATTCTCTCCTCCTCGCTCCCTCTTTTTTTCACATCCAACCCTGCCAGTGTATGTGGTTTGGTTTAAGAAATTTTATAAACACCTTGTGCTCAGTTTATTATTTTTCATAATAAGATTGTAATTTCTGCTCATTTACAGACAGACACACACAAAGGTATTGACAACGATATTCCCTAAGAATCAGCTCAAATATGAGTCATAGGGTCTGTTTGGATAGAACTTATTTTGTTGAAATTGAAAACTGAAAACTGAAAACACTGTAGCAAAATAATTTTTAAATGTGTAAATAGTACTGTGGGACCCATATTTAATGAAAAAAATTGATAAAAAATGAAATTTGTGGGTCCGTAAACAGTGCACGGATGCACTGTTCACACAAAACTGGTCAAGTATTGCGGCTACTGTTCATGTACCGTACATGAACAGTAGCCGCTTGTGAGGGAGAAAACGCGTGAAACAAAAAAAAAAAAAAAAAAAAAGAGAGAAAACGCAGAAATGGAAAACGCAACGCAGAGACGTGAACCCAAACACACACATAGTAATATTGGTATACTCATCTAATCAAACTAAAATCATCTAATATTAAATTTAGGAAACAGTGTTCTAGGTAGGAGAAACCCATGCCATTTGAACAGTGCTATTACAATTCTTAACCCTGATACACATCAAAAAAAAAAAAAAAAAAAAAACCCTCCTGATATTAAAGGATCTAATACAGTGCATTTGCTTCAACTCAAAAACTTATTTGATGGTAATTCCATTTTTTAATCATGACAATTGGATTTTAAAGATGTCAGCTAATACACCATATATCAGCAACATCCAGCTTCCAATTTCTACTTTGATTAGCATTGTTTGGATTTATACATTTTCTCTTTTGTTGTCACTTATAAATAACAGTGTCTATTCCTCCAGGTCAAAAAGACCAGTAAAAGTGAGGCCTTTTAGGAATGAGCAATAAGATTAATATGAGTGCTTCCTTACCCAATGACTTGGGTTTTAGAAAAGGGATTGTTGCAAATTCAGGTGGATTGTCGATCCTTGATTACATTCCTTTATCTACATGTTTGGTTACTAATTATGCATAAG
This sequence comes from Quercus robur, assembly GCF_932294415.1. Lineage (NCBI taxonomy): Eukaryota > Viridiplantae > Streptophyta > Magnoliopsida > Fagales > Fagaceae > Quercus > Quercus robur. Next base: position 33,456,826 of record NC_065539.1, on the reverse strand, counting down.
ACAATCGGTTCTTTCCTAGATCTTCTTTACTCCTATATTTAAAGGAGAGAGTAGTGGTAGCTCTAAGAATTTTTTCTAAAGTAGCCATTAAAAACTTAAATTATATAAAATCTAATAATAATAAAAAACTTGAATCTTTCGACATTACAAAAACACAGGTAAATACATGAATTTTTCCAATTTCCTTCTACAAGTTTTTATATTTTATAATTGTTGCATAATAGCTTCATTATCAATACTACCAGTTACATCTCTTTCAATGTACACAACTAAGCAATTATTCATCCATTGATCTCTCATTCGATTGCATAATTCATTCTTTATATATTTCATTACAAAAAAAAAAAAAAAACTTTTTTCAATTGTTGCATTCATGACAGGAAATGTCAAAACTAACTTCATAAGCAAATAGAATATTGGATATATGGCATCCTTTTGTGTCTCCACCATCTTTCCAGCAAAGTCACCAATTCCTTTAACTTCTAAAAACGCATAATTGGAGCACGTATCAACAATGTAATTCTGAAATTGAATGTCAAGTGCCATTAAATTTGTCTTTAAAAAATCACAAGGATAGAACTTTGCAAGACAGATTAACTTTTTGCTTATCAAAAACAAAAAATGAATTACTTGATACTCCCCTCTAAAAACAGTTGTGTAGATCTCGAAGTTGCATATCTATGGATGTGTAGAATAGCTTAACACTATAGTGATGCAAATTTGTAATTTGTGGGGTTTTGCGTTGTGGCCTCCCACCAACTACAAATATTTCGTCCATATTCTTGATAGGAATGCTATGTTTGCTACAAAATGAAGACACTTCAGTTAATAGAAACTCTCATCGCCTGTAATCATTGCTTAGACACTTTAACAAGTGGCATAACATTACAGTATCTTGATTTTTCCTTTGCAATGCTATTGACAACTCATAATAGATTGAGCTTCAACTTTTTGAAGGGAATGTAGGTCATCCTCTTGTATAATACCAAAGTACATCAGCTACAAAAGAGAACATTAAAATCAAATTGAGAATTGTCCTATAATATGATCCCATCGTGTATCACCAGCACATTTAAGATTTTTCTCTTGGTTCAAACTTTGCCCGCTTATGAGTTCACCCTTGTCTAATGCTTTTGTAATTCTAGCATGTTGTGCATCTAAAAAGAGCATCTCATCTCTTATAAGAGCCTCCAACAAATTTTACTAAATTACCAATCAAGCAAGAAAAAAAATCAGCAATGTTAATATGCTTTTTATCAATAACTACAAGAGTGGATGAACATAAATACTAATTTATTCTTCCTCAGAATTAAAGCTTTAATACCATTGAATTCACTTTGCATATTGCTAGGCCCATCATAACCATGTCCACGTAGTTTTGATAAACTCAATTCATGTTTATAAAATAAAGATTCAATTGTAGCTTTGAGTGACATAAAGGCAGTATCTACCAAGGAACTACTATGTAGCAATTCCCTTTTTGTCTATATAACACAAAACAACGGACACTTGTCTTTTCATTAAGATATCATGGGATTCATCAACTAAAATTGAAAAGAACCCATTGTTAAGATCCTTGATGATGGCATTTGTAGTTTCATATGCAATTGCATTCACAATGTCTTTTTGAATATCATTATGGGTTAGTTTGTTGTTTTTCGGAGTGTTTCGCAACACTTCATTGATATATTCATTGTAATCTGCCAAAAATTGTAGAAGTTCAAGAAAATTCCCTTAATCATGAGATTTACCATAACCACTAAAAGCTAACCCCAGACACATAGTTGACAGTATCGTACAATACGCGATACGTATCGTATCGTGTATAAAAAATTTCATATCATAAGTGCTCATGAATTGTCCGATACATAGATGCGTATCATATGAATCATATCATATCGGTGAATCATACATATTGTACGATATATAGATATGTGGGTTTAAAATGGGTTTTTTTGTTAAAATTTGTGATTTTATTTGATTTAAACAAGGTTTTAGACTTTGTTAACACAAAATTATTAGGAAACTTAATTGAGTCTAATGAAATAGCAAGTCCGTGAGTTTTTTTCCTCCCTTCTCTTTGTCCTTCAAAATTTAGACTATACTCAAACCACTCACTTTCATATGTGCAAATTTATTTTCTATGCTATTAATAATGTATTAAATGAAAATATAATTATTTTTTATTTTGTTATTATTATTTTGAGTCTAAAAAGTTAGAATACCAAGAAAAAAATATAAAGAATAAATTATTAGAATAAAAAGACAAAAAAAAAGAGTAAATGTTGATAATAATAAAGAAAATATCTATGAAAAAATAATTTTGCAAGATGTTGAACATGTAGATGGAATTTTTTTTTTTTAGAATAGACTTATATGGAGTTGATTAGCCAAGACGATGAAAAGAAATTATTATTTTGGTTCATATATCATGTATTACTTCTGAGTTTAATCAATTTGAATGCGCATGTTATAAACATAAGTTAATTTGATTTATTTAGTTAGCTTTGTTAAATTTTATTATATAAGTAATGATTAAATTGGCCATTAGTTGAATATATTTTGAATTTATAATGAATATACATTTTATATATTTATATCTATAATTATTTTATAATTTTATTAGGCATTTATGTATCTTACGATATACGATACAAAAAAAATAAAAAATTGATTCACTATACGATTTACGATTTGACAACTATGCCCAAACACAAAAGGAGAATCTTATCTTAATTAAGTTCTATAATCAATCTTATCTTGATTTGACTACTTGACAAAAACATTTTGCATGTGATGATTTTGCTTAATTAGATCCTTACTATTCTTTACAACTTGGATATGGGCACTATTGTCACCTCCAACAAGGATTTGTAACTAGTCTTTCCTATTCCAAAATTTGAATCCCACATCACAAAAGTGTCACCTCCCACTTGCTTACTAACATCTTGCCTAAATAAGTAACAATATAAATAAAATACAAAATCATTTTCTATGTTATATTCCAACCAATTTTTGTATTCTTTAAACCAATTAGGATTAACCAATGCAACACTCCACTAAGTGGAGAAAAGGTTGACAATGATTTCTTTGTAAATATAATCTTCTTATGTCATCCTGATCATTAGAATGATAAGATGAGATCTTTTCTAATATCTATGAATCTGAATGATGATTATTCAAGTCAACATGAATTTGCTTAAAAGATGAATCTTACGACATAAACATGGTTTTCAAGCCCAGACCATTCAATGAATCGGAAAAGGAAAATGTTCAAGATTTTTAAGATCGGACTGAGGTTCAGCCAAGGTCAAATTGTGATAATGTCAAAATTAATTAAATTAATAATAATAAAATACAAATAAAGGTATTAGAATGGCAAACATTAACAAAATTTTACTAAAATTATGTCTAAAAAAATTTAAAAATTTTCAAATGAATTTTCACCCTTTTTATAACGTTAATATAAAATAATAAAGCATATACAAGTTTCAAAAAAAAAAAAAGTGTATTTAGTACTCTTTCAACTAAAAAAAAAATTAGTCTAAAATAAAATTATTTTCAACATAAATTAATAAATTGTATATTCACATGTAAAAAGCATAATTATTGAACCACTAATAAAATTATAAAATAATAATAGACTGAGAGGGGTAATATGATAAATTGCAAAACTATAATCTAAACTCAAAATAAATTAAACATTGAATCCAAGAATGACACAACAAAAAAGCTTAGCCTAATGGTCAATGAGTCAATATGTTGTCTTTAGACTTGCGAAGCCCAAGTCCCATCCCTCGCCTCTACCAATTTGTAATTTTTAATATTTAAAATAGCATAACATAGAGATACGTATATCTTAGTTAAATAACCGAAATTCTATCCGGTTTAGGGTTATCTGGGTCAAACTGCCCAATTCGGTTCAGGTCTAAAAACCTTGGGTATAAGTAATTTCCTAATAAAAAATGTGTCCATAGTACTAGCAAAAAACTAAAGAATAAACTATAAGTTCCTTCTGAATATATATATTTTTTAATACAAGAAAGATACTAACTATTATTGTTGAGATTAAATCTTGAAAATCATTTTTTTTTATATATGTAATAGATATTTTCATTAAAAAAAGTACATGTTCACAATGATGAACAAATTGTAAAATTATTAATTGTTTCTTAATACAATAAAGATATTAATAATCGTTGCTAAAATTAATGATTATTGTTAAGTGAAAATGAATACATGAAAATAAAATATCCAAAGGACAAAAAAATACATATAAAAACATATTAGGAGAAATCACATATCCCAAGTACAAATATATCAATATCTTTATTGTATTAAGAAATAATAGATGATTTCTGAAATTTAATCTTAGCAACAATAATTAGTGTCTTTATTTTATTAAGAAATAATATACCGAATGAACTTATAGTTTATCATTTATTTTTTTGCTAGTATATTATGGACACATTTTTAACAAAGAAATCACTTATACCGCAAGATTCATTTTCTAAGGATGTTTTGAAAAGTGAAAGATATTTTAGAAGGGAGAATTCATTTTCTAAGGATATTTGTATTGACTTGAACAATCTTCCTCGTATCTTGGGCTACAAGAAACAATTTCATCTTATCATCCTAATGGTCACGAAGAAATAAGAAGATTACATTTACAAAAAGGTCATTATCAACCTCTTCGCCATTAATTCCCTAAAATAAAATTAATGGAGTATTGCTTTGATTTAATCATAATTGGTTTAAAGAATATAATTTTTTTTTGGAATACATAGAAAATGATGTTCATTTCGTTTATATTATTACCTATTTAGGCAAAATATTGGTTAACAAGTGGGAAGAGAAACTATTGTGATAGGAGGATTCAAAATTTGAAATAGAAAAGACAAACTACAAAATTCATGTTGGAGGCATTAATAGTCCCCATAACCAAGTTGTCAAGAATAAAGAAGATCTAATGAAGCAAAAGCAACAAATTCAAAGTGTTTTTGTTAAGCAGTCAAATTAAGATAAGATTGATTATCAAGCTCAATTAAATGCAATAGTTACTACATAAGATTCATTTTGCGTCAGGGTTTACTTTTTGTGGTCATGATGAATCTTTTGATTCAATTGATAAATAAATTTTCTTCAGTTTCTACAATTTTTGGCAAATCATAATTAATCTAGCAATGAAGTGTTGCAACACATGCCAAAAAACAAGCTAACCCACCATCATATTAAAAAAGACATTGTGTTTGCAACATGCATGTGAAACTACCAATGCCATCATCAAGGATCTTGACAATGGATTCTTTTCAATTTTAGTTGTTGAGTCTCATGATATCTCAATGAAAGAACAAATGGCCGTTATTTTGCTTTATGTGGACAAAAAGGGAATTGTAACCACCAATGTATCACTCAAAGTTGTAATTAAATCTTTATTTTGTAGACATGATAAATTGAGTTTATCAAGACAGCTTGGGAAATGTTAAGATGGGGCCAATAATATGCAAGGTGAATTCAATGGACAAAGATTTAATTTTGAGAGAGAATCAATCAAACACTTCATGTCAATTTCTTTGCTCATCAACATTTCTGATTTTTTTTTTTTTTTTTCTTGGCTGATAATTTTGTAAATATTGATGGAGGCTGATGATGTGTAGGATCGTCAGTAAGCCAATCGTCCAAACTCCAACATTAGTAGACTTGAAGAGTAAAATACCTACGGAGTGCACTAGTGTGGTACTGGCCAAATACCTTCCGATGGTTAACTTAGAAACTCACAATAATCTCTAAGAATTCTAAAAGTATGAGTTAGGAAATTGTGTGAACATACCTTGGATTGAAGGAGCCTTGGTGCTTATATAATGGTCTAGAGAATGTAGGCACTAGCTCAATGGAGGTAGCGGGGGGTTAGTGGCATCAAGGTCTCCGGGTTCACCTTCCCCTACTTAGTGGGTACAAAATTGTAGAAGGACCCTCTAGCGTGGTGTGTAACAGTTTCCTTATGTGGATAAGCATGGAATAGAGTACTTATATCATCTCAAGGAGTGAAATGTTCTCACTCGTTCATCCATGTAGGTATCAGGCGAGTCGAGATGTTGGACAACTCATATCGATGTATAGTTCTTGTGGTGTCTAAGCTGGCTACACGATCACATATGACGTATGAGAGGAGCACATTGCACGGGGTTTAGTCTCGGACGGGTTGGGATTGCCTGTTGGATGATGGGTCTAGGTAAACTTAGGGAAATTAGAAAGGTGGAAAAAAAAGTCTGAACTTGCATTGCCCTTTTAAGATTTTAATGCTTAAGAACTGATGGTTACACTTACAACGCTTCCTTTAAGACGTAAAAAAATAATGGTGATGACTTCAACTTTTATGCTAAGAAGGGGGGAAATTTGAATATATGTGGCATACCTTTCAAGGTGGAGCTGTCAACAAAAGTGGCTTTTGTTAAAGAATTTGTTGGCCGGGTCGCCAGAGGAAGCTCTTTGGAAATGTTCAAACATAAGTTCACAAGCTCATATATTTCCACTAAAATAACGAAGATACTGCAATCCTCCTTTCTTTTAATAAACATAAAAATTATATTCCCCTTTATCCAATTTTATTCATCTTTATCCAACATAAAAGAAAAGCACAAAAAATAGAGGACCAAAAAAGGAGAGGTAGTTCTAGAGAGTAATCATCTTTATTGCCATGTAAAAGTGGTAAATGATGTCCTTTCCCAACCACCTCCCTTAGATCTCATAAAAGTAAGAGTTTTGTGCATTGGATACAACCTTTTAGAAGCAATGAAACACTCTTAGTGTTGGAACTATAAAACGGAAAAATAAAATAATACGGAGGGAGCATATAATAGAAGAAATTAAGAAAGACTAAAACTTATAACATCCTTTTGACCAAGACATCATGCATATCAACAAAAGTTATGATTCATGGTGGGAAAAGAAGGGGGCTAGGGAAGGAGGAAGTCAATAAGAAAGGTATTTGAAGGTCTTAAGTTATAAACATGGTTGAAATTAGGGTGCATTTGAAAAGTATGTTTAAAGCTTACAGATGGTCCCCAAAATCCAGGGGGAAAAGAGGGGCTTTTTCTCTGACTTGGAAACGAAGAAGAGTGGCTATAAATTTACTTTCTAAAACTTCCAAATACTAATTTTAGCTTCCACCCACCTTTTTTTTGTTTTCCTTTTCATTCAAAGAGTGAATATAATTTTTTTTTTAGAACCTCCTAATAATAATTTTAGCTTCTCACCCACCTTTTTTATTTTCATTCACATGACTTTAATCAGCAATAGTTATCTCATTGTTAATTTCAATAACTCCCAAATTTAATAGGGAGCTCGAAATTCCAAATAACTAACCAGCTAATTAAAAAACCCATGATTTACAAAACCATCCTTACATTTTGAAAATTGAAGCTCTATTACTGAAATCATCTAATTTAGTTCCACTAATATAAAGGAAATTTGAATCAAAGATTGAAGTTAGCAGTACATCATCTTTTCTTTCTCTTTTTTTTTTTTTTTTTTTGATAACATAGGGAGCAGTACATCATCCAAAACCAACAAAGTATCGTACACAATGCTTTCTAGCAAGCTAATATCAACTCTGTTAAATAAGACTTTTTTTTTTTTTTTTATGGGTGACTATTAAATAAGACTTGTTGGTCACAGGTAGGGTGTTGAAATAGCACAGACCAGTTACAATAACATGTATCGATATTAAAAGCTTCCAAATCTGAGCATTTTCATAAGATATCAGTTTGGCCACCTTACATAAATATATATATATATATATATATTTGATAGATAGTCTAGCAACCTTACTCTTTCTCCGCCATTAAAGAACCTAAAACCATGCTTATCACTCCACTTAGATAATCAATTTAGACAGGTTTCAAAACTGCCCAAGATCAAATAACACCTATTTGGAAATACTATACAAAAGAATTAGAATTCCGATATGACCAGATGCATTGAAGAAGTACACAAGAGCAGACTTAATTTCAGACTAAAATAAGTCAACAAATTCTTGACTTATTCGAATCTATAAAACAATCTCAAAATACAAAAACTATCTCTATAGGATCAACATACCTTCAAATTATGACCAGATGTTTCACCATTGCACTTGAAAGCTGGATCATATCTCCATCATCATCAAGATCTTCATCACGCATCCTTTAGACATAAACTTGCCTTGAAGTCTGCAAAAGAGATTTTTAACAAAGTGCATTTCTTTTTCATAAGATTAACAAAGTAAATTATATTAGATACAACCATGACCCAAAAAGGAAAAGAAAAGGGGGGGGGGGGGGGGGGGGCAAAGGGGAAGCAAGACATTTTAAGCAAACTAGTAAAAGTAAAATGCCTGCACTAACATGAAATATTGATTTTATTAGTGCTTCATCCTCTTCTTCCAACCTATTCTCCTGTCAGCATACAGAACAATTAATAGAGTGAGAACGTTACAAAAATGCTACAAAGATGTGTGTGTTTGTGAGAGAGAGAGAGAGAGAATCATAATAACTTTACAAATGTCTTCAAATACCATATGGCTAAAGATTTATGCGTAGAGGCCAACGGTTTCACTTCTAGAAAAGGACCAGCTGTAGAATCATTTGATAATTAAGAATCTTGTTAGCATTTCAATAGTTTCCAATAGCAAAATAGTCTCAAATACTGATTCCACAAGTGGATTTGATAACATATTTGTGCAGGTGCAAAAACATTAAAACCGTGTAAAATTATATCTTTCATAATGGATGTAACGGATTTGAGAGAATTGATATGGAATGTACATCAATAAATTGCGCCAAAAAGAAACAGTGAAAGAAGTTCAAAAAATAAACAGAATCACCATACCCTGCCCCTCCCCTTGGGGCTAAAACTTAAAAATTTTATTTAAAAAAATAAAATAATAAAATAAAAAGACTTTCTTGTTTCATTGAAGTAGTTCTCACTTCTCATAGACTGGAATTCTGACTCAGTCCAGTCATCTAAGGACCAGCTAGCCTCAATTGAAGAAACATAGTGAAAATTAGATCCCGTGGCTGGTTGATTGCAAGGGATAAATACTCATATTTACCTAAACTAGTAGGTCCTTGGGCAGGGAAAAATCTCTTATGCGCTAGGCACATGAGACCTACCTCTCACAAGCAGGTGGGCCCCACACGTGAGATACCAGCTTTCTTGGGCAGATCCCATGTTAGCCCCAAGACATTGGTCTCTAACTAGAAAAGTAAATGCTTGAGCTTGAGAAGCTTATGTTCCAATTGGCCAAACAGTAACACATGACAAAAGTGTTGGAACATACATGCTTTCACAATATAAAAAGAGGTCAACAAATCCAACAGAAATGTGACTACACAGCCAATCTACATACACAGAGCAGATCAATCATACCTTTTCTACAACTGTGCGCTACAAGGCCTCAAGGCTCAAGCATGGGATCTACACTCACAGTTGCATGTCTGAACTGCAAACAAGGGGGGAAGAAGTGTATTAGTAACAGAAGATACTGACTTTGGATTCAATTCAAAGTGTTACTAAATAGAAGCAAAAATTTCATGCACTGTGATGATTATCTCACATGTCTACAAGACAAATTAGTAAATTACAGAGGCTATTTGAGCTTCAAAGATTCGTTTGCGCCACTGTCCAATGATACCCTAATACATAAACACAATTTCTAAAGCAAATACCTTCATAGGTTTCCATCTATCGTTTTGAATCCAAGGTTCTGTTATCTAAAGATTTCATTGCATCTTCCTTCTCTTCAGCTTCCCTTTTCTGTTTATTCGTCTCTACTGCCTGATAGAAGAGATAAATTATTTAGTCACAAACAATGTTGATATCAATATTGAGGAATCTGAGCACATGATAAATAGTCACGTATAGAAGGCTAAACTTTTACCTCATCCTCTTCACGCCAAGGTTCAAAATTTCTTGTAGGCTCAGCGGAGAACCTCGTACATTTGAAGTAGAACTGGAACATTTAAATTCCCAAAACATGTCTGCAAATTATCAAACATAGATAATTTACTTCACTAGACATCACATACTCTTTTATTTTTGTTGGACAGGTAGATAACACCATGGTTTTAAAAACCGAACCGGATATAGAACCGTTTTTTTTTTTAATTTTCAGTTTAATCCCGGTTTTTGACCTGATTTTGGCCGGTTTTTCAGTTGTTGACTGGTTATTGACCGGTTTTGGAGCTTTTAACTGGACTGGATTGGCTCCCTGTTCTCAATTGAACCGGTCGGACCGACTGGTCCAATCTGGTTTTTAAAACAGTGGATAACACTTCATTAGATAAATAGGAAAAGAATACATTCAAACAATATGTATACCACTAAAAAGGAATTACAAGTTAAATGATAAATAATCAACAAAATAAAAAAATATAAGTGGTTTTCACAGGGCATAACCAGTGGCGTACTAATGCAATGTTCTCAAGAAAACAGACTTCAACTCAATAGCTGAATCCACACTGTTGAACATGGGATAATTCCTCTCTTTCAATACAGTCCACATAAGGTATACAGAGGCCACTCCCCTAATATCAACACCCTATAGTCTACCAAAATGGCCTTTCCACTCTTTCTAACCCCAAACATCATAATTCACAAAAACCAAAAAAACATAACTCAGACAATGAAGTAACAAATGATCAACCGTCTCTCCACTTCTATTACACATACAACACTAAGTCTGTTTGGATTCAGGGGGAGGGACGGAGAGTAGAGTAGAGTAGAGTAAAGTAGAGCTGGCCTAAAATTAGCCTATTTTTAACCAACTTCTACTTTTCTCCCCTTCACTCCCCCTCTATCCAAACATGCCCTAATATTCCTTTTAATCAGGTTATCCAACTTTAAGATTTTCCACAAAGCTGCTTTCCAAACAAAGAAAGCAATCTTTCTAGTCCAAACAAAGAAAGAAACTTTTCTAGGAGTTTTATTCTTCCAGACACTTCCAGGGAAACTTCATCATATTATGTCCTTTTTAAGGACACATAATAAGACTGCACATTAAATCTAACTCCATATTTCAGTTTCTATCACAATCCCATTGTTTAGTGGCATATTCTCGTATAATAGCATGGAGAAAACAGCAGAACAAGTGCAATAAAAAATCAATTGAGAAACTGATGCAGGGAGCACAACCAAAATTATTTTGGAATTTATTATGGCATATTCTTTATATTATGTGATTGGATTATTTTAAACTTTCATTTTTTATTTTGAGTTCAGACTGGGATTATCTTTTTAGATAGGTTCAGTTATTATTTTTGGTTGAGAGTTTCCTGGGACATAATCTTTAATTCCTGTAAACTCCATAAAAAATAAAAATAAAAAATTATTTTTTTATTTTATTTTAATGAGACTACTATTAAATGAAATTTTCTTCGTGAGAAATTCTTTTCTCTGCTTGGTGGTGATTCCAAGCAACCCTAAAGGTTTTCAGGCTGCTCTGGGATCAACTTTTTTTTCGTGTTGATCCCAAGCAACCCTTACATAGGGAAACCTAAGGTATTCAGAACTGCATCAAAAAACAAAGAAGCAACAATAAATTTATTTTTTTCTTATAGGAAGAAACTCAAGTTTACAAGAGAATTCCAAACACTTTGTTTGGGAGTACAGAAAGGAATGAGAAAAGAAACATACAAAGCATGGAACAAAATTATTTTATAATAAAGTAAGACCGACAGTCATGCATTTGTGTCACCTTTTGTGCTTTAAACAACCAATATCATCACTTGAAACATGAAAACACAGAGGGAGGGACAATACAAATTAACCTGGCCAAGAGCGTTCTCTTTGCGGGAAGTATTTGTTAGCACCTTCCTCTCTCCCATCCTTCTTCAACAATTTTTTTATAAAACCCAAGCCAACCGGAGGATTTTCAAATTTCTAGGTACATATTGTAAATAACACTCTAGAACTCTAAAAACTTTATGTGGTTTTCTCCTACACGGCTCAAACTCGCACGCTGTTAAGAGCTTTACAAGTTGCTGATGATGGCATGAGGAATTGGAGTGGTTGAACAACATCAGGCCAGTCACATGGCTCAATATTTTCTCAAGACACCAATGGCTCCTTGTGCCTATCTAGTGAAGCTCCTAACTACTCTTGGAGGGGGACAAGCCCAGTCTCCTTGCTAGATTCAGATTGATGAGTATGATGAGAGGCAGCATGTGAAGGCACCTTGCTCTACATGATGCCCCAAGCAGTGGCGACTCCTGGAATTTTGTCTAGGGTGTTTCTATTCTACTTTGAAAAAATTTCAGGTCATTTCGGTCTATTTCAGGTGTTTCGAGAAATACCGGCCGAAATTTAAGATTTGGCCAGCATGAAGTTTGTGCTTAAAAAAAAAAAAATGTTCTTAAAACCAAAACAAATTTGCATTCTGTACATCGAAATACCTCAAAAGGAAAAAAAAAATGAAAAGAAAAGAAATGAACAAAGTTACCTATACAATAAACTATAAGTTCATTTGAAATATTAATAAAATTATTAATTATTGTTGTTTAATTGTTTCATTAATTTGTTTGTCTTTTATAAACTATAATTTGTTATATTATTATTTCATTAATTATAAAATTATTAATTGTTATTTAGCCTAACATAATTTAATTTATTTGTCTTTTATAATGTATTGGTTAATTATTAAGTTTTAATTATTGTTGTTTAACGTAACAATAAACTATATTGTTTTAATTTGTTTGTCATTAATTATACTGCTTTAATTTTTTATATTGTTTAGCCCATTGTGCACATTACACTAAAAGAGCCAGACATTATACATCCCATGTGGAACACAATAATTAAAGCAGTGTAATGTGCAACACATTACACTGTTTTAATTATTGTTTAACCGGCCCCATGAGCCCATAAGCCCATCTACCCCCCTCTCCACTCAACAGACAAGCACAAGCCTCATGCCAGCCTCATGCCCCCAATAACAATAGCCTGCCAACCAGAAAATTTCACAATCACAAATCACAATACACGTTACACTAAAAGACCATCAATATCTCACCAACACCAACACACACTGATCAACAGTCCAACACCAACGAATAAGCCAAATTCAAAAAGACAAAAACAGGCAAAAAGCAAAAAATAAATAAAGCTAATTCGGCCAGGCTCTAGCCAATCAGAGAGTCACAATTCAAAAGAGAGAGAGAGAGAGAGAGTTACTGAGTTAGAATAAAGAGAGAGACTTATATAGTCATTCATTCATTTCATTTCAGTGAGATAAAGAGAGAGAGATTGAGAGATCGAGAGAGAGTCAGAGAGAAAAAGGGAGAGAAATGTCAAATACCTTGAGGGATGGAGCACCGAGCACCAGAGGTCCGGAGCAAGCTAAGCAGTGCGATCTGCGTTCTAAGAGCAACGATCTGCGATCTGCGATGAGAGGCGAGTGACGAGCGACCGCAACGAGGGGTGAGCGATGACAACGACGAGCAAGCTACGGCGACAACGAGCGAGCTGCGAGCGACCGGTGACCGCGGGTTTGGTTTGCTCTGTATTGGGGTTTGGGTTTTGTTTGCTCTATATTGGGTTTTTTTTTTTTTTTTTTTTTTTTTGATAAACACCTCTGTGAGTCTGTATTGGAGTTTGTTTTGCTTTTGCTTGTATAGACTGTATTGGGGTTTGGTTTTCTTTGCCAGCGACGTGACCGTCCATGGGTTTGATTTCTGATTCTCTGTATTTTTTTTTTTTTTTTTTTTTTTTAGAATCCGTGGGTTTGCTACTCTGTAATCTGTTGGGCTGACCGTGGGCTTGGCTTGCTGTGGGCTTTGGCTATGTTACAATTTTTTTTTTTTTTTTCAGATTTTAGTTCAAATTTTTTTTTAGGCTTTTTTTTTTTTTTTTTTTTGCTTGAAAGTAGAACAAATAAATTTTTTTTAATTTGAGGGTGTTCCTAATTTTGTGATTAAGGGTGTTCTTAATACAGATTAAATATAAATTTTTTTCAGGTCAAGGTGTTCCTGGGAACACCCTGACCTGTACGTGGCGTCGCCACTGGCCCCAAGGCCATGGCAGAAGAGGGCTATGGTGGGCAGAGATGGTTTTGGTGATGATGGGTAGCAGCAGGTGGTCTGCTGCTGACCCTATGTGATAGTGCATGGCATGATGGCTTGGCTAGTGGTTGCTTTGTATGTGGGCTTGGTGGCTTGGGTGCAAGGCAGTGTTGGGCTGCTGTAATGATGATATGCTCTGCAAGGCATTGGGCTGGTTGGTGTTGGCATAATACATGGACTTGTATGAGTGAGCTGATGGTAGTTACTTAGTGTGCTGCATATGGACATGTTGTGTGGGCTGTAATGCTAATGAGAAGGGCTTGGGTAGAGGGCCAAGGCTTCTAAAACGTGATGGAACTATTATGTGTGGGCTGCTGGAGCATGGGCAGAAGCCCCATGATGATGTGCTGAGTAATGGGCTGGCATGTGCAGAGTGTGTAGCAGCAGTTATCGGCAGTTACCAAACAGTTCCTAGCTTTGTGGATGTTCAAACTTGCTGTGTAGGGGCTAAAAATGTGGAAAGCAGGCCAAAACAGCATCAGTGGAAGGTGTCCTAAGTCAGACCACATGTGGCAGCAAGTCCTGGACAAGGGGCAGTTACTTGGCAGTAACTGCTGTGACAGTTAATTCTGTATATTTATCCTAGATTGTTGGAGCTGTCACCAGCAGAGTGTGTAATTTTGCTTAGAGAATTTCGTGTGTATTCTCCAGGCTTCCTTTGTACTTGATATTAAGTAATAAAGGTTGGGTTGGTGCCCTATAAATACTGTGTGTGTTGTGTGTGTGTGAATTCCCTTGATAATTTTGTTCTAAGTGTTCTTGCAGTATGTGTGTGTGTGTGTGTGTGTGTGTGTGTGTGGAGTGTTGGCTAAGACTAAGTCAGGGGCTTTGTGCCATCACAGGCAAATAATTTAAGAGAAAAATTGACCCTGTGACAGTTGGTATCAAAGCACGGTCGCAATGTCTTCAGACACCAAGGTAAGGGTGACTGTCTTGGAGAACATACTCAGAGTTCCTAGAGAAAGGGAACAACTTTCTGTGTGTGACAGACTGGATGTTGTCTCTATAGAAACTGCTGTTGTGAGGAATGATCTTGCAGAACAGAGGGAATTGGTGTTGAATCATGTTGAAGAGTTGGCTGTTGCACTGGATGCCCAGAACTAAGTAGCAAGGGAGACCCAACGCCAACTTGAAACAAAAATTTCTCTGTTGAAGAGAGCAATGAGTGGCCTGCCTAGGGAGGGGAAAGTGGCCAACAAAGTGAAGGTGCCTGAATCGAAGCCCTTTAATGGTGCCAAGAATGCCAAGGATTTGGAGAATTTCCTGTGGGATATGGAGCAGTATTTTAAGGCTGCCAGGGTGCCTAGTCAAGAGATGGTGACGATTACTAGCATATATCTTTCAGGGGATGCCAAGTTATGGTGGAAAACCCGTGTGGAAGATGATACAGATGCTAGTAGAGGGAAAATTGACTTATGGGAAGCCTTAAAGAAAGAATTAAAGGACAAGTTCTTGCCTACCAACACTGCTTGGGTTGCAAGAGACGCCTTGAAAAAATTGAAGCAGACTAGTACAGTGAGAGAATATGATAAGACGTTTAGTTCTTTGATGCTGGATATCAAGAATATGTTGGAGAATGACAAACTGTTCAATTTCATGTTTGGCTTGCAGCCTTGGGCACAGATGAAGTTAAAGAGGCAAGCAGTGCGTGATCTGCCTACTGCTATGTCTGCTACAGATGCCTTAGTGGACTACAAGTTCAGTAAGCCCAGTGGGGATGAGGAGAAACATAAGTCCAAGGACAAAGGTAAAGACAAGTAGAAGAAGGATGGCAAGAAGAAGGATAAGCAGAAGAAAACGTGGGGTAACAAGAGCAAGGGAGAGAGTTCTACCTCTCAACCAAGCAAAGAACAGCCCAAGCTTAATGCTAGTTGCTTCATTTGCAATGGCCCTCATTGTGCAAGAGATTGTCCAAAGCGTGAGAAGCTTAATGCCATGGTTGTTGAAGATGGTAGTGGGTAGTCCGATGAAGAAGTTCCCAGCAAAGTGAACCCTTTGCAATTGCTGAATGCACTACGTGCAAGAGATACTTCTAGGGGTTTATCTTATATTCAAGTGGAGATGAACAAGAATGGGGCTGAGGGTATGCTTGATTCTGGTGCTACCCATAATTTTGTTGCTAATCGAATGGTCCAACAACTTGGTCTGAAAGTGAGCAAGTGTCCAAGTAAGATCAAGGCAGCAAACTCAGAGGCAAAACCTGTGTTGGGAATTGCTTATGGAGTGAAGTTTAAGGTTGGCGAGTGGACAGGAAAGGTGAATTTCCTAGTCATGGAATTAGATGATTTTGATGTAATTCTATGTGATGAATTTCAAGTGGCTACAAAGGCTGCCTTACTGCCTTTCATTGGAGTATTGTTAATCCTTGATGAGAAGCAGCCATACTATGTTCTTGTTAGGCGTGGGACAGGAAATAGTAAGACTAACAAGGGAAAAGAACCAATGGTTTCAGCCATGCAGGTTGAGCATAGGATGAAGAAGACTTGGCTACATTGGTCAAGATGAAGCAGAACAAGTATGTTGACGTTTCAGATGTTGTGGTTGGACTATTGGGGGAGTTTGCTGATGTGATGCCTCCAGAACTGCCTAAGACCCTTCCACCAAGGCGTGCTATTGATCATCGAATCAAGTTGGTTCCTAGATCAAAGCCTCCTTCGAAGGCCCCATACAGAATGTCCCCCAATGGAGTTGGCTGAGATGAGGAAGCAGTTGATAAAACTGCTTGATTCAGGCTACATTCAGCCCTCCAAGGCTTCTTATGGTGCTTCTGTTCTATTCTGTTCCAGAAGAAGCACAATGGCTCATTGCGAATGTGTGTGGATTATAAAGCCTTGAACAAAGTGACTGTGAAGAACAAATATCCAGTCCCTTTGATTCAAGACCTCTTTGACAGATTGAGCAAAGCCGTTTACTTCACAAAGCTGGACTTGAGATCAAGATATTGGCAAGTGAGGATTGCTGAAGAGGATGAACCTAAGACTACTTGTGTGACCTGGTATGATTCTTATGAGTTTTTAGTTATGCCTTTTGGTTTAACGAATGCCCCTGTTACATTCTTTAATTTAATGAATGATGTCTTTTATGAGTATGTGGATCGCTTTGTTGTGGTTTACTTGGAGGATCACATGGAACACCTTAGGAAGGTGCTGTCCAAACTGAGGGAACATCAATTGTTTGTTAAGAAAGAGAAGTATGAGTTTGCCTAGCAAGAGATTTTGTTTCTGGAGCATAGAGTTAACAAGGGTATGGTGATGATGGATGAGGGGAAGGTGCAGGCTATCCTTGATTGGCCTCCACCAAGTAAAGTGACATAATTGAGATCCTTCCTTGGATTAGCTAACTACTACAGGAAGTTTATCCAAGGATATTCCAAGAAAGTTTCTCCTCTCACAGGTTTGCTGAAGAAGGACAAGAAATGGGTGTGGACAGATACGTGTCAAGAAGCTTTTGACAAGTCGAAGATTGCTACATCGAGTAAGCCTGTGCTACATCTGCCAGATTTTGGGTTACCCTTTGAAGTCCATACTGATGCTTCTGACAAAGCAATTGGTGGTGTTCTAGTGCAAGAGAAACATCTTGTTGCCTATGAGAGCAGGAAGTTAAATGAAGCAGGGCAGAAGTGTTCAACTCATGAAAAAGAGATGATTGCAGTAGTACATTGTTTGTTGGCATGGCGTGTATATCTGCTATGGCCAAAGTTCATGGTGAAAACAGACAATGTGACTAATACCTTCTTTAACACACAAAAGAAGCTGTCACCTAAGCAAGCTAGGTGGCAGGAGTTACTGCAAAAATATGATTTTGTGTGGGAGCACAAACCAGGCAAGCACAATGAAGTAGTAGATGCACTTAGTCGCAAACAAATGCGAGAGTATGTGGATGCCTTGACTAGAATGGAGTCAGATTTTGTGGATAGGATCAGGGAGAGTGCTAAGCTTGATGTTACCTATCAGAAGCTGGTGTAGGATGTAACTACAGGAATTGTGAGGTGTTATTGGCTAGAGGATGGGTTGCTGTATGCCAAGGGTGGCAAACTATTTATACCAAGTGGAAAGATCCGTAGGGAGTTGCTAAAGGAAACTCATGATTCATAGTGGGCAAGACATCCAAGTAAGGATAGGATGTATGCCTTACTATCCCGTTCTTACTATTGGCCTAAAATGGAGTTGTATATTGAGTTATATGTGAAGACTTGTCTAGTTTGCCAACAAGACAAGGGCTTGACTTAGAAGGAAGCAGGTTTGCTACAGCCTCTTCCCATACCAGAAAGTCCATGGATTTCAATTTCAATGGATTTTATTACTGGTTTGCCAAAAGTTAAGGGGATGGGTTCAGTATTCGTGGTGGTTGATCGATTCTCAAAGTATGTTGTTTTTATGGCCGCACCAAGTACATGTACAACAAAGGTAGCTGCTGATTTGTTCTACAAGAATGTGGTGAAATACTTTAGGTTGCTAGAAGATATTGTAAGTGATTGAGACTCTAGATTTACTAGTCAATTTTGGACTGTTCTGTTTGGTTTGATGGGTTCAGAGTTGAAGTTTTCTACTGCTAATCACCCACAAACAGATGGGCGAACAGAAAGAATTAATGCTGTGTTGAAGGATTATTTAAGGCATTATGTGACTGCCAGCCTGAAGAATTGCCTAGACTTATTGGATTCTGCGCAGTTTGCCTACAATCTACATAAGTTTTCATCAACTGGGATAAGTCCCTTCGAGTTGGCAATGGGGCAGCAGCCTCTCACACCTCACGAGATTGCCAAACAACGTTTAGGGGGCAGATGTCTTGCAACGTACAGATTTGCCATCAACAAGCAAGAGCTAATGTAGGAAGCACAAGACATCTTGTTGAAAGCACAAATGAAAATGAATAAGTATGCTGATAAAGGAAGAAGGCCTCTTGAGTTCCAGGTCGAGGACAAGGTGCTATTGAAACTGTCACCACAGATTTGGAGAAAGTTCAGAAGTGAGGCAATTCATAGAGGTTTAATTCCTAAGTATGATGGTCCATTTGAAATAGTAAAAAGAGTTGGTGCTGTGGCTTACAAATTGAAGCTGCTAGAAAGGTTACAGATTCACCTAACAATTCATGTTAGCTTCTTGAAGCCCTATCATAGGGTTGTAGAAGAACCTACAAAGAATGAAGTAAGGCGTGCCCCGCCTACTATCATGGTTCAGTTTGATAGAGAAGTGGACAAAATCCTTGATAAGAAGGTGATAGGTTATCGAAAGGGAGGAAATGTGATAACTTACTACTTAGTGAAGTGGAAGAGGGTGGCTGAATCAGAGGCGAGTTGGGAGAAAGCATCTACATTGCGGTAGTTTGAGAAAGAGGTGAAGGCATTTAAGGATACCCTCCCGATAAGGACGTCGACTTCTTCTGGTGGGGGTGGTTTGTTAGGAGTTTTACAAGTTGCTGATGATGGCATGAGGAATTGGAGTGCTTGGACAACATCAGGCCAGTCACATGGCTCAATGTTTTCTCAAGACACCAATGGCTCCTCATGCCTATCTAGTGAAGCTCCTAACTACTCTTAGAGGGGGACAAGTCCAATCTCCCTACTGGATTCAGATTGATGAGCATGATGAGAGGCAACATGTGGAGGCACCTTGCTCCACATGATGCCCCAAGGCCATGGCAGAGGAGGGCCATGGTGGGCAAAGATGGTTTTGGTGATGATGGGCAGCAGCAGGTGGTGCTGACCCTATGTGTTAGTGCATGGCATGATGGCTTGGCTAGTGGTTGCTTTGTATGTGGGCTTGGTGGCTTAGGTGCAAGGTAGTGTTGGGCTGTTGTGATAATGATATGCTGTGCAAGGCATTAGGCTGGTTGGTGCTGGCATAATGCATGGATTTGATTGAGTGGGCTGATGGCAGTTACTTGGTGTGATGCATATGGACATATTGTGGGGGCTGTGATGCTGATGAGAAGGGCTTGGGCAGAGGGCCAAGGCTTCTAAAACGTGATGAAACTATTATGTGTGAGCTGCTGGAGCATGGGCAGAAGCCCCATGATGATGTACTGAGTAATGGGCTGGCGTGTGCAGAGTGTGCAGCAGTAGTTATCAACAGTTACCAAGTAGTTCCTGGCTTTGTGGATGTTCAGACTTGCTGTGTAGGGGTTGAAAACGTGGAAAGTAGGCCAAGACAGCATCAGTGGAAGGTGTCCTAAGTCAGACCACATGTGGCAACAAGTCCTTGACAAGGGGCAGTTACTTGATAGTAACTGCTGTGACAATTAATTATGTATATTTATCCTAGGCTGTTGGGGTTGTCAACAGTAGAGTGTGTAATTTTGCTTAGAGAATTTTGTGTGTATTCTCCAGGCTTCCTTTGTACTTGATATTAAGTAATAAAGGTTGGGGTTAGTGCCCTGTAAATACTGTGTGTGCTGTGTGCGTGTGAATTCCCTTGATAATTTTGTTCTAAGTGTTCCTATAGTGTGTGTGTGTGTGGAGTGTTGGCTGAGACTAAGTCAGGGGCTTAGTGCCATCACAAGCAGAAAATTTAAGAGAAAAATTGACCATGTGACACACGCACAAATGAGGAAGAACTTGCCTTACCACAAGACAATAATATAAGTAGGGCACCCATCCACCAATCCAATCCAACCCAACATGATGGGATGGGTCAGCTTTTAGGAGTTGGTGGATTGGGTTGCCGGTTTTCTTTTTTAGCGAGTTAGGTTGGGTGCGAGTTAGTAGATTCACAAAACCACCTAATCCAATTTGACCCTACCTATATTTAAAATATATCTTATATGGTTTTGTCCAACTCGACCTATCTATATATATTTAAAATATATATATTATATTTTATAATAAAAAATATACATCTATATTATATATAAGATGATTTCCCTCTTTAAACTGGACTTTTATGTGGTTTAAAAATGAGAAATGATATGTCCACAACATTTTTACAATATTTCTACAACGAATCCTAAGTGACAGATTGTTACTGGTTGTTATTGTTGGGGGAAAAAAATAATATTAGTGCTAGGTTCAAATTTGAACCAATAATAACTAATTACCTATGATTTGTTGTGAAAATGTTATGGATATAGCATCTTTCTTTAAAAATACTCTCATTAATGAAGGGTAACTTCATTTAGAAATAGGGTCATAAATGTCAAATAACAAATTTCATTTTGAATTCAAAAAAAGAATTTCTAAAATTTAGGTTTTTTTTCCTTTCATGTTTAAAAAAGAAATTATAGTTACTACTTATCTCTAAAATTTATCCTTTTTATTTGTTTGAAAAATAAAAAATATATATTTCTAAATTATAATAGATGCAAATTATTAACTTTTAACCAAACAAATAAAAGAGGCTAGTATATTATATGGTTTTGTTACTTACACCCTCCTTGTGAATAAAAAAATAAATAAACATTTGACCTATTTTCTCATTTCATTTCAATATCAAATTATTTGTATTAGTTTGATGCACTAATCAAATAATTTGTATTGACTTGGTGCTATGCTCAAGTTTGTAAGGTTATAAATTTGTTATTGTTTATATTGGTTTGGTGCTATGCTCAAATTTGATTAATGCATTAAATAATATGTTTTTTCATAAAATATATATATATATATATATATTATAAATATGCTATTATTTGTGTTAATAATCTTATAAATGCTCAATTTTTTTTAGAATTAAAAAATTGTCCAACCCAATCCACGTGGGTTGGGTTTGGGTTTTTTCAACTCAACCATGATGGGTTGGATTAAACAAACCCCTCAACCCAACCAAACCCAACTCATGCACACTAAATATTAGGGAAATGACAAGTGCATACAAAGATGTGTATAACAACAATGTGTATGTCTGTGTGTGTATATATATATTATTTACTAATGATTATCACGCACTCAATGTTGCACAATCCATATACACTCTAAAATTGTGAAATTGTGTTTTCAAAACATGATTTTACAATTTTAAGTTTTTAACAAAAAGGGGAAATTATAGTTTACCCCTTACTATTCCTCATTTACACTTACCCTCTAAACTACAATAATGCATTATCACCCCCCTAAACTAATGCTTGTGTAAAAATTTGCACCCTACTGTCTATTTGGTACTTAAGTTCGAAGGAAAAAGAAGTCATGTGCGACTCAAAGTGTTACAGAGTATTAGTTTAGAGGGTTGATTGTGCATTTTATAGTTTAGGGGTTAAGTGTAAAATGGGTATAGTTTAAGGAGGTAAAATAATTTTCCCTAACTAAAATCGTGTTATGATTTTAAATGAGTGTATATATACAAAGTATAAGCAATAGTGTTTAATATGATTTAACATTTTCAATTAGTATTTAATTCCAAACTGTCAAATGTGTGCTTTTTTTTATTTTTTTTATACAAGATAGAATTTCTACTCTAGCCTAATCTAAGTGTATATGTGTGTGAAAATCTCTCCTAAAAAATTAAACCCCGGCCCTTACCCCCCACACCCGACAAGCATTTATACTTGTGGAATGACCACCGCACCAAGGGTGCGCGGTGGCTAATTGGTGTCTTGGTTTGATGATAAAAAGTTATCATCAGAAGCGGACGCCATAAGTTGAAATTTTCTCTCAAAAAAAAATTATAGATATCAAATGTGAGCTTTGGCTGGTTGTCATAATTCAAGTCATAGTTTTTTTATAAAAATTAAAAGTAAAGAAAGAAGAATGTCATAAACCCACACCACAGTTTATGACGTAAAAGATTTGGTTCAAAGTAATGTTATACCACGATTCTCCCAAAAAAACAAATTATATCACCTAATAATTTCTTATTAAATTAATATTTTAATTCAATCAAAAGTTATTAAGCGATGCACGGACATGAACATAGTGTTCATTGGCCAACCAACACGCACTGGGATGGCTTTTTATATTTTTGTGTCCTTTTTTTTTTCAAATAAATAAAAACTAAAAGGATAAACTACGTATTTGATCCTTATCATTTATATCATATTTCAATTTGGTTCCTAACCTTTTAATTGTGTCAATTTGATTCCTAACTTTTCGATTGTGCCAATTTGGTCCCTAACCTATTAGTACCATGTCAATTTAGTCCCTCCCTTAATCTCTTAGATGGAAATTGTTGACATGATTACTGACCAAAATAAAAAATTAGTTTTCGTTGATGTGGTAATAGAATAATTTTTTTTATTTTTGCCATTAGCCACGTTAGTAATTTCCATTCAAGAGATAATGACATAGACTAAATTGATACAACACTAAAAAGTTAGAGACCAAATTGTCATAATTGAAAAGTTATAAACCAAATTGAAATATAGTACCATGTCAATTTGGTCCCTAACCTATTAGTACCATGTCAATTTAGTCCCTCCCTTAATCTCTTGGATGGAAATTGTTGACGTGATTACTGACCAAAATAAAGAATTAGTTTCCGTTGATGTGGTAATAGAATAATTTTTTTATTTTTGCCATTAGCCATGTTAGTAATTTCCATTTAAGAGATAACGACATAGACTAAATTGATACGACACTAAAAAGTTAGAGACCAAATTGTCATAATTGAAAAGTTATAAACCAAATTGAAATATAGTATAAAGGATATAGACCAAATACATAGTTTACCCAAATTTAAAATTTTTAAAAAAAAAACAAAAAAAAAAACAAAACAAAACAAAAGCAAAAACTAGACTTTCTAAAGGTTTCCTAAAATGCAAACAAGATGGAATGTTTTTGAATCCTAACAACGTGATCATGCTTGGGAAACACAATGGGACAAAAAGCAACACGATCCGACACAAAATAGGAAGAATTAGCACAAGAACGAAGGAAGAGACACTCAAGTCTTAGATGCATTTTAAACCCACACGGCGTTAAGGATGACAAGTGTAACTGTTGAGGTAGACTTCCTTTAACGGTGTCAACGACGACAAGTGGAATTCACATTCCCTTTAGATTAAACAAGAAGGGTCAAAGCCTTAATACAGAAAGTGTCAAGCTTTTTCTCTCCCTTGTAGGAGCCTTTCTCTCTCGACAGATACAAGTGTTTTCTCCCTGTGTACTTCTAGTGAGGGTTTTTGTTGGCCTACTCATCTGTGTCTAGCTGGGTAGTAGCCATCATAAAGGTTTTTATGGAGCAAGAAGTAGTGAACAGTCTTCAAAAACTACAATGCACAAAAGAGGAAGAAGAGGATATTGTGTTGATGAATGCTACTAAATCGAAGATCTTGGAAGAATGTCCTTTAAGTCTCTTTGGACGGCTTCTCACTGATCGTCAACAGAATCAAAGAGCTCTCAAAACTACTCTGAATTCAACGTGGAAAATGGGGTCTGATCTGAGGATTGTTGAGGTTGGAAACAATATATTGCAATTTAAGTTTGGTTCTCAATGTCAATTGGAGTGGGTTGAAAAAGGTGGTCCATGGAATTTTGAAAATAATCTTCTTTTGCTTTGTCGGTGGAGGAAGGGATTAACTGCAACAAATATCACCTTTACCCATGCTCCTTTTTGGATCCAAGTGTGGGGTTTGCCATTTGAATACATGTCTGAGGAAGCAGGGAAGGATATAGGTGGCAAAATTGTCAAAGTAATTGAGGTGGACAAATGATCACTTCAGGCTGAACAAGTAAAGTTTATGAGAATAAGGGTTAAAATCCCCATTGATAAGCCTTTTCGCCGAGGTGGGAACATCACAAATGCTGATGGTGTTCGTTACTGGCTCACATTCAGGTATGAACGTCTCCCTACTTTCTGTTATATATGTGGTTTAATTGGGCATGATGATAAACATTGTTGTATGAGTCAACAAGAAGGTTTGAAGGAAAGGCAATATAGGGAATGGCTTAGGGTTGGTAGTGTAGTAAAAAATGGAGGGGAAAGAGGAAAAACAAAGGTGAATGGAGGATTGGATTCTATGGTGAATGATGGAGTAGGTGCCAAGTCACACGGTGCAGCTGGTTTTTTTGGTGCATCAGTTCAAACAGAAGAGAATAGATGTGACAGCCAGAACAGTAACCATGAGATGGCGGTGATGATAGCCTCGGGTTTAGAAGCAAAGTCCAAAAATTCAAATTTTTCTGAGCAGGACAGCCTTGACAGATGGGACGAGCCTGCTATGACTGCACGTGCTGTTGAGGAAAAGCTGGAAACTCGATACAAAAGGAACGAAATAGGCACTGGTTTGGTTAAGGAGTTGTTCAAGGAGAAGGAAGTTGCCATGTCAACAACTAATATTAGTATGTGTGGGCCGGGTAAGGAAGCTTCTGAGGTTAGCAGCCCAATAAAGTTTAAAATGATAGTAGATAGCAATATATGATAAGGGCCTGAGCCCAAAAACAGAAAAGAAGGCCACGGGTAGAGGAAGAATAAAGAAAATGGCTAGAGAGAAAAATGTGGCCCATGAGAAAGGTATAATAAGCTAGAGCCCACGGAGTGGAAAAAAAGACTAGGAAACATTGAGGCTCTTACAGAAACTGAAGGAAGGGATCAAAAACGTGCGTGTGAGGAGTTTGACAACGTGGCGGTGACTGCGTGGCAGCACCGCCGAGAACAATGAGGACTTTAGGGTGGAACTGCCGAGGGCTTGGGAACCCTCGGATAGTTTGAGAGTTGCGTGACTTAATGCAACAATGGGATCTCGATTTTGTGTTCTTATCAGAAACGAAATTAAAGAAGAGTAGTATGGAGAAGAGGAAAAGGAATGTTGGCTTCATCAATGGCTTAATTGTGCCAAGTGTGGGAAGAAGTGGGGGTTTAGCCCTGCTTTGGAGGAAGGATATTACTGTGGATATTCAAAGTTATTCAGATAGGCATATTGATGCCATTGTTACTGAGGGTTCCGGATTTAAATGGTGGATTACTAGGTTTTATGGAAATCCTGAAGCTCACCGACGAAAAGAATCATGGGATTTACTTAAGGCTCTTAGCAGGAAGTTTAATCTCCCCTGGTTGTGTCTTGGTGACTTTAATGAAATCACGTTAATGAGAGAAAAATTAGGGGGAGCCCGAAGATCTCAAAGGCAGATGGAGGAATTCAGGGAAGCAATTAATTGCTGCAATTTCAAGGATCTTGGGTATTGTAGTCCAGAATAAACTTGGTGTAATATACAAGAAGATGTGCATAGGAGGTGTCTTCGATTAGACAGAGCATTGGCTACGCAAGAATGGATTGATCACTATAAAGATATAAGAGTGCACCACTTAGTAGAATCAACCAGTGATCATGTAACACTATTAATTTCTGATTCCTTTGCCTTAAAAAAGCCCTAGAGGAGATTCCAGTTTGAAGCAATGTGGACAAGAAGAGAAGAATGTAGAGATATTATTAAGGAGGCTTGGACTGGAAGTGTGAAAGCTGATAACCCATGTGACATAGTGGCTGGTCTCAAAAGGTGTGCGGATGACCTTTCAAAATGGAATAGAACAGTTTTTTGCCATGTTCCAAGGCAGATTCAAAAGAAGAGGAATGTCTTAAATGATCTAGTATTAAGGAATTAGAATGGAAGGAATACTTCCATTCTAAGGCTTCCGGAAGGAAAAAGAAAAACACAATCACCAGACTTTTGGATGAATTGGGGGTCTAGAGAAAATCTACTTTGGGCGTGGCAGAAGTTGCTATGTCTTATTTTGAGAAGCTTTATACAACATCTCATCCGGACAGAATTCAGGAGGTTATTGACACTATGGAATCAAAGGTATTTGTTGAAATGAATCAAAATCTTATTAAGCAATTCACAAAGGAAGAAGTTGAAGCAGCCCTAAAACAGATGCACCTGACCAAATCCCCCAGCCCAGATGGTATGTTTGCTGTTTTTTATCAAAAATTATGGGATATTGTGGGTAATGATGTTGTGAATATGGTTCTTAATGTTTTAAATTCTGATATGTCCATGGCTGATATAAATAAAACTTATATTACTCTTGTCCCAAAAAATAACAATCCTTCTAGAATGACGGATTTTAGACCAATTAGCCTAACCAATGTTATTTATAAGCTTATTGCTAAGGCCTTAGCTAATCGTCTCAAATTGATCCTTCCCCAAATAATATCGGAAAATCAGAGTGCTTTTATTGCTGGGAGGCTTATAATAGATAATGTTCTTATTGCTTTTGAGATGATGCATTACCTAGAACATAAGAAAGTAGGTAAGGATTGTTATATGGCTATTAAATTGGACATGAGTAAGGCTTACGATAGGGTGGAATGGGGTTTCATTGAGCAAATTATGAGAAAATTAGGCTTCCATGAAAGGTGGATTGACTTGAAATGAGATGCATAACAACTGTCTCCTATTCTGTGCTTATAAATGGGGTAGCTCATGGTAATATTGTGCCTTCAAGGGGACTCCGTCAAAGGGATCCTCTGTCATCTTATTTGTTTCTTTTATGTGCAGATGGTTTCTCTTCGCTCATTAATAAGGCTGTAAGAAGTCAAGCTATGAGTGGACTGTCCATTTGTAGAGGCTGCCTTATGATATCACACCTCTTTTTTGCGGATGACAGTTTGCTTTTTTGTAAGGTCAGCAGCTAGGAATGCCAGCATCTAATTGATATTCTCCGGTTGTATAAGGCTGCTTCGGGTCAGAAAATCAATACAGACAAATCATTGGTTTTCTTTAGTGCCAATACCCCTGAGGAGAAGAAAGTTGAGACCTTGGATATTCTTGGGCCGATGCAGGATTCTCGACATAGTAAGTATCTTGGTCTTCCCTCAATCATTGGCAAACCAAAGATTGAGGTATTTGTGGAGATCAAAGAAAGAGTGGGAAGGAAATTGTCTGGGTGGAAGGGAAAAATTCTTTCTATAAGTGGTAAAGAGATTTTGATCAAAGCGGTGACTCAAGCTATTCCTATGTACACTATGAGCTGTTTTTAGCTTCCTAAAGGGTTGTGTGATGAGATTGAAAGCATGATGAGGAGGTTTTGGTGGGGTCAACGGGGTTAGGAGTTTAAGGTTGCTTGGGTGAGTTGGAGGAAGTTATGCAAGTCCAAACTTAAAGGTGATATGGGTTTCAAAAATCTCCAAGCATTCAATCTTGCCATGCTTGCAAAACAAGGTTGAAGGCTCCTTAAGAACCCAAACTCATTAGTAGCTTGAATATATAGAGCTAAGTATTATCCCTATGGTGATATTCTTAAAGCTGATTTAGGGTCTAGCCCATCCTTTACTTGGAGAAGCATAATGCAGGGCTCAAAGTTATGAGGAGAGGAACGCGATGGAGAGTTGGCAACGGAAGATTGATTCATATCTAGGATGATAAATGGTTGCCCAATCCCATAACATATAAGGTTGTTTCTCCTCCTCCTCAAAATTTTGATAATTTTCCCATGGTCTCAACTCTTATTGATTGTGATTCTAGAAGATGGAAAGTGGACCTTGTGAAGTCTCTATTCTTGCCATTTGAAGCAAGGACTATTCTTAATATCCCAATTAGCTATAATCTTTCGGAGGATAAAATTATTTAGGTTGGTAACAATAGGGGTGTTTTCATTGTCAAGAGTGCATATTATGTTGCACTCAATTTAGTGGAATCATCCGAGGAGGGAGAATGCGCTTATAATGACCCGAGGGAACTTTTGTGGAGGAAGTTATGGCACTTACATATCCCATCAAAGATTAAAATCTTTGCTTGGAGGGCATGTGTGGATGCCCTTCCAACAATGGTGAACTTGCAAAAAAGAGGTATTGGGGTTAGTGATTTGTGTCCTTGTTGTGGCGTTGAGTCTGAGACTCTTTTTCACTCAATTATTAATTGTGAAGTGGCTAGAAGAGTTTGGGATAATTGGGAAGTAAGTAGTGTGGAAAACTGGTAGGGGCTTGTTGACATCTCTGATGTAGCTTTGGATATTTTAAGGAATGACACTAATCGTGACTTGGTGGTGTTCTTTGGGATTGCTTGGTTTGTTTGGTATAATAGGAATCAAGTTGCCTTTGAATCAAAGTGCCAAATGCCAAGTTAGATTTGGAGGTTTGCTAGGAGTTTCTTACAAGATTATAAAGGTGCTTTGGTGGCTTTGAACACGAATCCAACAGAGAAGAATAATAGGTGGACTACTCTGTTGCCTGCAGTTGTCAAGTTCAACGTTGATGGGGCGACATCTAAGGATGGGCGAAACTCTAGTGTTGGGGCTGTTATTTGTGATTCTTGTGGTGCAGTAATTGCAACTTGTGGTAAATTCCTACAAGGTCAGTTTTCAGTTGCAGAGGTGGAAGCTCTTGCTGTGGAATCTGGGATTCTGCTTGCCCAAGATATGAAGCTCACTCAGATTATTGTTGAATCTGATGCTATATCCATTGTTAATAGTATTAATGAGAATTTCATGGAGGGTAGTATTGGCCATCTGTTTCAAGGCATTCTTGCCTTGCTGAGCTCTTTTACTAGTTGGAAGGTTAATCATGTGAAATGGGATTACAACAGAGTTGCTCATGAGGTAGTTCATCTGGCAAGACGATGTGAAGACTCGCAGGTGTGGATAGGAGTTCTTCCTATGGTAGTGCAGGAAATTGTTCAATCTAAGTGTATTAAAAAAAAGGGGGGGGGGGGGGGGGGGGATCAAAGCCTTAACAACTCGCTCAAGAGAGGAACTAGAGTTTCAAGGAAGTGACTAATACTTTTTTTTTTTTTTTTTTTTGAGAATGAAGCGATTAATACTTGATCGTATTTCTCTTTCCCATTTTTTATACATGCCAAAAAGGTACTTCATTAATAATTATAAAATAAACAATTGATGCTTTCAATCAAAAGATTTTGGCATGATTTTATTTAGAGATACAATATTATTTGAATTTAATAGTGTTCCCATGATGATTGTTTTTTATCATTAAGTCAAAAAACCAATTGATTTTAGTACAGGCGCGCAATTCAGATCCATGTTCATTACTAGTTAAGTTAGTTGAAACTCACCAATTATCATCATTTTTGCAAAGGGTTGTGGGATTTTGGTCTTGTTTGGTAGAGTTGTTAAACAACTCATTTTCAGTTTTTAAACAATATTACACACTTTTTCACACACTTTTTCACCAACACATATTTTAAAAAACTACAAACAATATTACTTAAATTCCTCTACCAAACGGGCCAGGAATATTTGAGTGGTTCATGATCTAAAGGAATTCTTAATTAGATCTGACAAAATTGGATTCAGACTCAATAACCTAACCCAAACCTAAATAAAAATACTTATCTTTTTATGGATCCGGGGTAAAAAATAAGTCAACCCATTCCCAATTGCTTAACTCCAGGGTCAGGTCAACCTAAACTCAACTAGTTTTTAAAGTAATTTTTTTTTACATGTTAGATTTAAATTGGACAATACAGTATATTCATTTCTTTTCATAGTTTCACATGCACATTTAGTAATTACGGTAGTGATATATTGTGCCTATAAAAAATAAAAATAAAAAATTTAGTGTGCACAACATTTAGTATTTCGCTCTTTTATGGTGATAATATAACTAGTGTACTATCGATTGAGTAATTTTAAAAATTTATATACTATTCAACTTTTATTTTAAGAAATTTGTTATTTGTCCTCTTATTTGTATTGAAAGTAAGACAAAAACAATATAATCATATTTATTTATTTATTTTTGCATGTAAAAAATATGGGTTGACTCATAACCAATCGCCCTGACCTCAGGGCCGGCCCTTCCAGTAGGCCAATTAGGCCATTGCCAAGGCCCCTAAGTGGAAGGGAGGCCCCAAAATTTTGGAAAAGAAGGGTAGTAAGAAAAAAAATAGTTTTTGATGAAATCCGAAAAATATGATACATCCTTATGACCAATGAACAAAAAATCTGGTATATCCTAATAAACATTGGTACCCCAAAAAACTTTCTAGTCTAAATAAAATCAATTGTCTCAAAAATAATATCATTAACCTCTAGACAAACCAAAATTTAACCAGATAAAATACAACTCCGGTCTAAAAAATTAACCACAAAACAACCACAAATCAAAACAAATAAAAAATCTCAAGTCCCTAAAATTTACTCATATTACCGTTTTTTCTCTCTCACTCTTGCTCTCCGCCTCTCTACGTCAACTTTTGCTCTCTGCCTCTCTCATTCCTTCTCTCCACTGGTCTTACTCTTAAATCCTTCTGTTGTTGGTTGGCTTCCTTCGATCTGATCACATACTCTCCAAGTACTTTTTTATTCTTTCTTTGAGTTTTTGTTTCTTAGTTGATTTTTTCTGCTGCATTATGCAGATTCCGGGTGAGTTTGGTTCAACTTTTTGAAACTGGGCTTTTTCAAAAAGTGGAGTTTTCAAAAAGTGCATAATGAAAAAGTGTTTTTTAAAAAAGCTGAGTGTTTGGTAAAAACTGTTAAAAAGCGCTTTTTGAAAAAGCTGAGGTTTGGCTAGCACTTATAAAAGTGGCGGTTTGAGTGGGAAATTACCAAAAAGGACAATGTATATATAAAGTATTGTGAAAATACTTTCTAAAAAATTATTCTAAAAAGAACTTTCAAAGTTTCTAAAAAAATTATTTTTTCTCTCACCAATATTAACTAATAATAACCTACCACTTAAGATTTATTGTAAAAATATTGTTGTACCATTTCTCAATTTTAATTTCTCATTCTTTATTTTATTTTTCCCTTATTTCTTTACTCTCTTTTTTCCATCCGTATTTCCTTCTTTTTTTCTTTTTTTTTGCCCTTCTTTTTTTCTCCTCCACACACGTACCCTTCTCTTTTATCTTTTTTTCTTTTTCTTTGTTTTTCCTTCTTTCCCTTTTTTCCCTACCACTTCCTCCAAAACATTCCACTTTTCTTTTTTTGTTCCTTCTTTCCCCTTTTTCCCTTCCACTTCCTCCAGAACGTTCCAATTGCCACAAAGCTCTTTATTATTATTATTTTTTTTTGAAAGTTCAAAAGTTACAAGGAAGAGAGAAGATGATGATGATGATGATGATGATGATGAAGAAGATGAAGATGATTGAAACATAAGGAAATCCCTCATCTCTCTCCTTAATTCTCAGATCCCTTAAGTCTCTGCCACTATTGGGTTTGTATTTGATTTTGATTTTCGGTTTGGGTTATGGGTTTTCAGTTAATGGTTTAATTTTGAGTTGATTTTCTATGGATTTTGGGTTTGATTTTGAGTTGATTTTGTTTTGGGTTGATTTTGAGTTGGGTTTGGGATGGGTTTTCCAATGGGGTTTGAGTTAATTTCAAGTTGTTTTGTGTTGATTTTGAGTTATTTTTGGTTTGATTTTGTTGATTTTGTTTTTGGATTATCAAATGTTGAAATGGGTTGTGGTGGTAGACTGGTGATAGTTGGGTGGTGCTGTGTTTGTATTTGGTTGATACTTTCTTAACCGGTGTTGGTTTGTAACAGAGGAGCAAGAATATGAGGGAGAAGAGAAAAGGGCAAAGTTTATTGAAGGGTAATTTGGTAATTGCCCTATGAGTCCAATGGATATAAATCAACGTGCCCGGTGCATTCTCTTCACAAACCCAAAATGCAACTTTTTCCAAAAAGTTGTGTTTTATACCTAACTAAACGGGTTTTATGGTTCAGCTTTCTTGAAAACAGGTTTTTTAGGTTGAAAACATTGAAACAAACAGGCACTCTGTGTTTTAATTGTGGGTGGAGTCTTGTCTAATAAGACTTCTAGATGGAGCCATGGGCCTACTTGAGTGCTTGAGTTCTGGCTAGGGCCACTGGGCCTTGAAGTCTAATAAGACTTCTAGATGGAGCCGTGGGCCTACGCAAGAATATGGAGCGTTTTTGTTTTTTTCAAGCCGTGATTGTTGACTTTTCTCCCGTGAACAGTGCACGCATGTGTACACTGTTCACGGGACCTACAAATTTCACTTTTTAACAACTTTTTCATTAAAAATGGGTCCTATGGTACTATTCACATATTTAAAAGTTATTTTACTGTAGTGTTTTCAGTTTTTAACTGTGTCCAAATGGACCCTATATGTAATAGGATCTATTTTGTTTTTTTGTGGGTGAATCTTATGATCTAATAAGACTTGTGTGGTTGTGGGTGGAGTTGTACACTTGTACTTTTGGTTGGCTTTGGAATTTAAAAAAAAAAAAATTAATTTTAATCATGCATTTATATATATATATATATATATATTTGGTTATAGGTAATATAATAAATATGTATTTATTTATGCAGGTTGAGATTGCTAGATACTTGTTATATGAAATTATAATAGTACTTTTTATATACATCAGGTTCATTGCTCTACACTTGAAAGTTATTTTTTATTCCAATCATTATAAATATATTGTTTGGTTAGAAATGTCTACTAGAAAGTATGCATTTAGATATGAAAAACTTTTTAGAAAAAACTAAGAAAAACTAATCTTGAATATTTTCTCAAACATGATGTTTATTATGATGTTGATGATTGAGATTTACTTTCAAAGTTAAAAGTTTTAAAATAAATTTTATAAATAAAGAATATACTCCAATTGACATACTATATTATATAAAAATGTTAGATTCATTTCCAAATATATGCATTGCTTATCGAATTTTACTAAAAATACATTTTACAGTTGCTTCTATTGAAAGACGTTTTTCAAAATTAAAAATAATAAAATCATATCTAAGATCGGCAATGTCTCAAGAAAGATTAAGTGTATTAGCTATATTATCAATTGAAAATGAGATGTTAGAAGAACTTGAATACAAAAATTTAATTAGTCAATTTGCATATTAAAAAGCAAGAAAAATATATTTTAAATGAAATATATTACTATAATATAAAAATATTAAATAAATATTAATTTAATATAATTATAAAAAAAAATGTTCCATTTTAGTTATTGGCTAAGGCCCCAAAATGACCTGCTCACAATCCATCTATGTAAATACATTTATGAGCATGAGCTGAACTTGACCTGTTGAAATTGAAAAGGAAAGTCCAAAGCACCATAGCAAAGTTCAAGTTACAGAGGAAAGGTGCAATGATCAAGCAGTAGTGGCAGAGTCAATTTGGGCTAGCAAGGAGTTGTTAGAATTGATTGAAGCAGTGCCATACTGTGAACAATTTATCCATTCCTTTGAAGAGCTGATGCCACGTGGTTTAGAAAGTTAGAAGGCAGTTACTAATTGAGTTCTCCACGTGTAATACTTAGATAGGATTTTCTTGTAACTGCTTTTCCCTCCAAAATAGGGAAGTTGTTTTTCTGTTTTCTTTGCTTGCTTAGACACAGTATATATAGGATTAGAGGCTAGGTATTATAACTCAGTTGCTTGTATTCATTTTCTCTAATCAATAAAATCTGAGTTTTATTTAGAGAGAGAGAGTGTTCTAGAAGTTTTATATGACCCAATCTGTTTGCCAACTCTATTTACTAGAATTAGAATTTGAAATGATAGTAAACTCGTTTTGGTTTTATTTGGTTCCAACAAAGTGGAATGATGATTTTTTTACAGTTGAACAAGGAGTCTCAAGAATTTGAGCATTATTAAATGCTGATGGAATAAAAAATTAATAAGGAGGGTAATAAATCCTAGGTTTGCAACAGCTAAGAGATCGAGGGGATTAATTAAACTATTAAAGGCTAATATCAGTTTATTACAGCAACACATGCCACACAGTCAGGGGCTCACAAGCATCCCAAGCCCACTTGTGTAATTTTTTGGGTTCTGTTGCATTGTGTTTGTTTCGGGCTTTTAGATGTGTATCAGATTTTGGACTTAAACAGCTTATTTCCAGAAGGCTGAGAGAAATGAAAATGCATTGTTTTCATTGTCTCATGTCTTTCATCAATCGTGCTTAGCCTAGTGGCTTGTAATCAAGCAACGAGTTAACAATAATAAAGCATGATGTATTGTAACTTAAGCATCCGTAGCAGATGTTGCAAAAATTATGCCATTTTACCACACCAAAGGCCTACTTTATTATTTTACCACATCATTTTACAACATTCCATTTATCAGATGTTTTATAATTCAATCCTATACATTAAAATAATATTTACTATACATTAAAATAATATATTATCCCCTCCCCATTATCATCAACAACAACCCACAACAACCCAAACCGCAGATCAATGGCCACCCCCACAGATCAACCACCGACCACCAATATCAGCCACTGCTACCAAAAAAAAAAAAAAAAAAAACTCAAACAAACACTACAACCAATATCAGCCCCTATACCAAAAATTAAAACAAACAACCACCAAAAAAGAGAGAGAGATCGGCGAGATCGGAGCGGCGTGACGATCGACGATGATGACGGCGATGACGATGGCAATGATTGGAATGGCCTCACCCATGCCGCTTGCGTCAAAATACCCATGAACACCAACCAATCTTAACACCGATTCAGCCCAAGCCAAAATACCCATCACATGCAACCGATTCAACCCAAGCCCCAACCGATTCAAGCCACGGCTCCACCACTGAAACACCAACTGCCACCGGAACTGAAACCCAAACGATTGAAGAGGGAGAGACAACTAAAACCCAAAACCGATCTCAAACACAATCTCCACAGTGACCCATACCCAAAACTGATCTCCACCGTGACCCAAACCCAATCTCCACCGTGACCCAAACCCGATAGCCCCACAATCCACCACCACTGCCACTGTCACCGCCCATAGCCCACAGCCCACCACCACCATCAAATCAACCCAAATTGCTGGAGCGTGGGTGAGATCAAGCGTGGCGGAGCGCGCTATCATCGTTGGAGCTACACCGTAGTCGCTCTCGCTGAACATCCCGGACTGGTCGAAGAGAGAGGAAACCGGTATAGGGAGAAGAGAGAAGGAACCAGAGAGAGAGAGAGAAGAGAAAAGAAAAAATGAAGAGAGAGGAGAGAGAAAAGAGAATATAAAACAATAAAAAATTTTGCCACATTTGTTCATACTGTTGCAAATTTGCAACGGTACTGTAACCATATTTTATAATTTTTGAGATTTGACATATCTCATAAAGTATCATTTTTGTGCTTGATGTGACAAATGTGTCAAATATTTGACATTTGACATATTTGCCACACCTGGGTGCTCCAAAGCATGGTCTAGAATTTTACCGGACAAAAGGCTAGATTTGTGTTTTTCTTAACAAATCATTGCTTCACGCCAACCAATGCCACAAGTATTATCTGCTACCTATGGATAGGGATGTCAGTTCAACTTGAAGGCTAAAAGCTTCTTCATGATAATTAATTAAACACTTTACGTTTTGTTTTTTGGTAATCCTTCTACGCGTTGTTTGCAAAAGTAGGAAATCTCACTTTCTCCGAAATGTTCAAAAGATAATGGAGGGTAATTTCATCACATTGACTACAAACAATTTATGGTCATGTGCATGGTATCCCAACAAAGATTACTATATAAAAACTCGGAATAAACTCATTTTAGCAGCAATTAAGATGTATAAATTGTCACTAATTTTTTGTTCGTAAGAAGTTTTGTTCTTTTGGTAAATGTCTTGTTTTGTTTGAACAATGGCAATGTTTGCTTTTCTAACGAATTATTTAAAATAAATCATAAATTGACATAATTGTATGTGAAGCATAATGAAATAGGATATAGAGTCCATGACATATTCTTCTTAAAAGAAAAGAGTAAACATATATAATTATAAATTAATTGAGCTATTTATGAGCAATTTTTTTTTTTTTTTTTGAGAGTCAAAAAGGGTGGCTCACGTGTGTTATCACAGCCGACCACACCCCACAGATACATCGCCTGTGGGTACCACCAGCACATAATGGTGCCCGCGACTTGGACTCCACCCTTGTGCTTTGTTTTTTTTTAGAAACCAAAGTCCAAACCCCACACCTTGTGGGGTATGATATTTATGAGCAATTTGGGCTCAACTCACAATATTTTTTTTCAACAATTTTTTTTTCTTTATCTAACAAACAAGTCAAGTTCAAACCTAATTTTAAATGAACTCATGAGTCATGAATATGAAATTTGATTTTTCTGTATATAAAATTATATGTTTATATACATGCACGTATAAAAAATGAAAAACTCATATTCATCAATTATGACCCTTCTTGCACTTTGTTTTATTTATGTTTTTTCTCTTACATTGAGATAGTCATGCCCCATCAAAAGATGAGTGCTCTCCATCCAAAAAAAGAAAAAAAGAAAAAGATGAGAACGCTGGCCACACCTTTTTTCTTTCTTTTTTTTTTTTGGATTAGATTCTCACCGCTCTTTTTTTTTTTTTTTTTTTTTTTTTTTTGAGAGAAAGTTCCAACTTATAATGATATAAGATGGTTTAATTCCAAATACTGGATCCACATGCTATCCTATAATTGGTTCGTCTAGGAATTAAAAATGATTCCTAAAAAAAAAAAAGGAATTGTAATTAAATGTCAATATCTAGAAAATTTAAATTCCAAAATAAAACACACATTTCCCATTTTTTTCTTTTTCTTTTTTTTCTTTTTTTGTGGAGCTAGGGGGAGGAATTTGGATAGCATAAATATATTTTTTTTAAAATCAACATATTTTTTTAGTGTGGATGAATTGGCATATTGTAATGAACATAAAATAAAGCTAATATCAATAACAAATCTATGTAAAAAAATGATATTATGAGTTCGTTTGGATACAGTTGAAAACTAAAAACTGAAAACTGAAAACACTATAACAAAATAATTTTTAAATGTGTGAATAATACTGTGAGACCTATTTTTAATGAAAAAGTGATTGAAAAATAAAATTTGTGGGTCCCATAAACAGTACACGGGACCCACTGGTGTGCTGAAAAGTCAAATATTACAACTACTGTTCACTCTTTTTTATTGTTCATATGCCTTGGTGCTAGTGCACCATGTGAGTTCAACTTGAAGTCTAAAAGCTTCTTCATGATAATTAATTAAACACTTTACGTTTTGTTTTTTGGTAATCCTTATACGCGTTGTTTGCAAAAGTAGGAAATCTCACTTTCTCTGAAATGTTCAAAAGATAATGGAGGGTAATTTCATCACATAGACTACAAACAATTTATGGTCATGTGCATGGTATCCCAACAAAGATTACTTTATAAAAACTCGGAATAAACTCATTTTAGCAGCAATTAAGATGTATAAATTGTCACTAATTTTTTGTTCGTAAGAAGTTTTGTTCTTTTGGAAAATGTCTTGTTTTGTTTGAACAATTAATGGCAATGTTTGCTTTTCTAACGAATTATTTTATTTAAAATAAATCATAAATTGACATAATTGTATGTGAAGCATAATGAACTAGGATATAGAGTCCATGACATATTCTTCTTAAAAGAAAAGAGTAAACATATATAATTATAAATTAATTGAGCTATTTATGAGCAATTTGGGCTCGACTCACAATATTTTTTTTCAACAACTTTTTTTTTTCTTTATCTAACAAACAAGTCAAGTTCAAACCTAATTTTAAATGAACTCATGAGTCATGAATATGAAACTTGATTTGTATGTATATAAAGTTATATGTTTATATACATGCATGTATAAAAAATGAAAAACTCATATTCATCAGTTATGACCCTTCTTGCACTTCGTTTTATTTATGTTTTTTCTCTTACATTGAGATAGTCATGCCCCATCAACAGATGAGTGCTCTCATCCTCAAAAAACAGATGAGTGCTCTCCATAAAAAAAATAATAATAATAATAAAAAATAAAAAAAAGATGAGAACGCTGGTCACACCTCTTTTTTTTTTTTTTTTTTTTGGATTAGATTCTCGCCGCTCTTTTTTTTTTTTTTTTTTGAGAGAGAGAGAGAAAGTTCCAACTTATAATGACATAAGATGGTTTAATTCCAAATACTGGATCCACATGCTATCCTATAATTGGTTCGTCTAGGAATTAAAAATGATTCCTAAAAAAAAAAAAAAAGGAATTGTAATTAAATGTCAATATCTAGAATATTTAAATTCCAAAATAAAACACACATTTCCCATTTTTTTTCTTTTTTTGTGGAGCTAGGGGGAGGAATTTGGATAGCATAAATAAAATTTTTTTTTTAAATCAACATATTTTTTTAGGGCGGATGAATTGGCATATTGTAATGAACATAAAATAAAGCTAATATCAATAACAAATCTATGTAAAAAAAATGATATTATGAGTCCGTTTGGATACAATTGAAAACTAAAAATACTGTAACAAAATAATTTTTAAATGTGTGAATAGTACTGTGAGACCCATTTTTAATGAAAAAGTTTCTGAAAAGTAAAATTTGTGGGTCCCATGAACAATGCACGGGACCCACTGGTGTGCTGAAAAGTCAAATATTACAGCTACTGTTCACTCTTTTTTACTGTTCATATGCCTTGGTGCTAGTGCACCAGGTGCTGGTCTTTAAAAAAAAAAAAAAAAAAAAAAAACGCGCAAACGTGAATGCACAAAACATGAAAACGTTGAATCCAAACCGCATCTATATCAATCATAACTTATCAATTCAATCAATTATGATTTTTTTTTTTTTTTGAAAATTATGTGTCTTCAACATTGTTATTTGGAATCTTGGATAAGGAATAATGCTAAAAATACAATACTTTTCACAATTGTTAAATGTAGTATGTGGGGGTCAAAAACCACTTTGGGATAAGTATACGGAAACTAGCACAATTTATTTATCTAAAACATGTAGGGAAAAACTCCACAATGGAAAACTCAAA
Organism: Quercus robur; assembly: GCF_932294415.1. Classification (NCBI taxonomy): domain Eukaryota; kingdom Viridiplantae; phylum Streptophyta; class Magnoliopsida; order Fagales; family Fagaceae; genus Quercus; species Quercus robur. Next base: position 33,417,148 of record NC_065539.1, on the reverse strand, counting down.
CAACTGATTTAACAAACACAGCTTGTATTTCACTTGAAACTAGCACGTTACAATAGGAAAAACTCTCTTTCTCGTGGTGTAACAAATTAGAATTTCTCTCTATTTTTCTCTCATTTTCCTTCTTTTTTTTTTATCCCTTTTCTATTTGCCAGTTCCCTTCCTTATATAGGCACATTTTCTACCCTTATCCTTCCAACTGTCCTATTTCTAGCCGGATTTTCAGGGATATTTTTCATCTTCTTTATTGGATTCTCCCCCCCCCCCCTCCTTATCTTAGAACACGACTTTTGAGAGTGTTTCTATTGTTCAGGTTGTCTCATATGTATTTAATGCGACAGAGGTTAGGTGGAGGACCCCTCATTAATGCGGAGGCAAAAATCTCTACTATTCTTATTTGTCTAGTTCCGAGGGTTAAATGTACCAATTGTGGGCACGCCGTGGATTATCCGTTTTTGTTACCTCGAATAAGAATTTACTCAATGTAGTTTATCGTCAACTTCGTGGGAATGGTCTATAGGGGTTCCCCTTGCCTCCTAGATGTACGGGCCGGTCTTATTCTACTCCGCTGGGTCTTCTAAGCTATTGGGCCTTACCTTATGCAGATGGGTCTGGCCCATTCGACTCCACTGGGTCCAGTAAGTATTTGGGCCTTAGGTCTAGGTGAAAACTCTTCCTTCCCCACATAGTATTTTGTGATTGTGAATGAGGTTGCATCACTCTCATCACAAATACTATTTTTATCATACAAATCACAATTTTCCATATGCCAAATGTTATTAAAAAAATTGTGAAAAATTGTACACATTATATTGAATTTATAAAATGTTGTATGCATAAACGAAAGGACAAAACTTAAGTATAGTATTTAGATGTTGTTCCTTAAGTTCTCATTTTAAAATTTAGCTAATATAGTCACGGAACTGTATTTAACTAAAAATATGCTTCCCATTCCATAAATAAATAAAAAATAAAAAAAAAGTCATGGAACTGAATTTTAAAAGAAATAACTTAAAAAATAGCACTTAATAGTTAATACTGTACATACCTCAGTTTTGTTCTAAACGAAACCCTAAAAAGGGCTAAAATATAGCCGTGTGCGTCCGCAACGGTGGTCAAGCCTATGATCTCAAGCTCACGCTTCTCTTTTCTTCCAATCAAACGGCTAAGACAGCACCGAACCCTGCACTAAAATATGAGCCGTTGATTGTTGAGCCCACATGAGATAGTGGTGGCCCGCGCGACACTTCCTCAGTAGGCGACAAAGACATATGTCAAAAAAAGCGTAGGACAAGGTGACTTAAAGTTGTTCGAATTTTCTCTAGCAAACAAAATGCGCTCCGGATCTAACGGAATTCTTTTTTAATATGTAGAGCCCGCAATTGCATCATGAGGAAAAAATCTTGACCGTTAATTTCATGATATATTCAGCTTCATTATTGGGCCACGAGTTGTGCCCCGAAACCGTTTGGAGAGACTCGGAGATGGGGTGGGTTTGATTCCGGAATACCCAGGGTATTATGAGAGAATAACAAGAATGCCATTTCATTGTTTAGGTATATTCTTGCTCTTCTCAAAAGTAAAAAATAGGGTATAATATTCTTGCTCATTTCCTAAGCGTTAATAAGACTTAAGAGCTGCACCAGCACCGATTTTATTGTTTTGAGTTGGTTGATCTGTTCTTGCCATGCAATATTTCTTTTTCGATAAATCGTTGTGGGGAAAATCAAAATAAAAACTGCAAATTCATTCAACTCCTTAACAAGGACCCAAAAATATTTTTAAAAATAATATTAACTTCAAGATTAATAACTACATTTTTTTTTTTAGAAAGAATAACTACATTTTACTGGGAATTATAAGAGAAACTGAGAAACCATGGAAAAACAATAATGCATTAAGGTTGGACCTTATATAGAGGCCATTTAGGCAATTACTTTAGGCCCCATATATAAAAGGCCCCATGATTTAAACTATATATATATATATATATCATACTTTTATATATAACAACTTAAAATAAAATTTATTTCATATTTATTGCAGTGACGGCTCTAGGACTTTTTTTTTCTACGGGGGTCAATAGTGTCAAAGTTAGAAATTTATTGTGGGAGGAGTAAAATATAAAATGATTGTTATCTTTTGTATATACAATTTTCATATTATATAAAATAATCTAAAATAGTATTCTAAATACAATTTAGTATACAAATTGTATTGTACAATAGCCTAAAAAATTATTAATAGTTTAAAAATCAATAAGACAACAACCATTGAATGCATAAATAAATATAATTAAATAACTAATTAAACACTTTTGTCAAATTAATAATAATTTATTATATTTATATGTACTAACAATTAAAAAAATGATAAAGAAGAATAGTAACACACAAAAGATTTGGTCTGGGAATAAATGTGAAACTAAGAAAAAAAATAGTAATTAATATAAGTTTTTGCTTTTGAAGTGTATGACTTTTTAACCATACCCATGGTCAATCTCTTGAAATTCGAGCAAGCACTAAAAAACTTTTTGGACTTGGAAATCTATAAAGCACTTATCAACCTACTTGATTAGATAGAAAGAAAACATAGAAGAGAGAACGAGAGATGGAGAGAATGAGAAAAAAATCACAGATATAGATAAAAATAGGTTTGTTGTAGATGTGGCATAATTTTTTTTTTTTTTTAATTACTAAAAGTGGTGTAATTTTTTACTCATGAAGAAGAAAAGTGCAAGGAAAAATAGTTTTATTCTGCCATCAACAATAAAGTAAGCCAGAGTTAGATTAGGATTATTTATTTATTTATTTTAAAACAAATGAGCAATTTTAAAAGTAATGTTTCTGCACAACACCTTCATTACAAAATCTAGGTAACAAGTTGTTAAATGTATGTAAAAAAGTGATGTCAATTGTGGGTTTAGATAAAATTAGTTACAACTTGCCACTTAACATTTATTTTAAAATTATTATGAAAGTAGCACTAAGTTGAGCATATTCAAGCTTATTTTAGCTAGATTTAAACAAAATTTATGCTCAGGGTGTTCAAAATTTTATTTTAGTGGGTCAAAACAAAAAAAAAAAAAAAAATTAATTTTATATATCGGGTGTTCATTTGAACCCCCTGGACTGGCTGTAGAGTTGCCCCTGATTTATTGACTTTTTTTTTTTATATGTTTGGAAAAGTGATCAATATATTACTTAGGAAGAAACTCTATTTCTATCTTGTTTTGTCTTTCTAAAAGTTTTTTTTTTTTTTTTTTTTTTACATTAGTCACCATCAAATAACCCATTCTTTTTTCCTTTTACCCCTAATTTGTCATTTAAAATTATATTTTATGGTAAATAAAGTTTTTTTTTTTTTTTTTAGATAGATAGAATTCTACTCTAGTTTAATTTAAGTGTATATGTGTATAAAACTTTCTCTTAGAGACTTAAACCCCAACCCTTACTCTCCATACTCCACAAGCACTTATACTTATGGAGTGACCATCACGCCAAGGCTGTGTGGTGATATGGTAAATAAGTTTTGATAAGGATTCTTTTCACCAAAGCAAAATAAATCTAATACACAAGAGTTGTTATGTCTTTGAGGGATTGTCGCGTGCAAAGGGATCGTCGTGTACCCATGTTTGGTGCCCTTTAATGCAATTCGTCCAACGACTTTCTGTCCAATACACCATTATGACAGATATATAGGTCTTGACTGATGATCCCCTACACTTAGTCCTCCAACCTTTGCATATCCTTCACTCCACTATCTCCATCTGGAAAGAACTTGCACACAACGCTCAAAGATCCTTCTACGTATTTGTATCTCTCCAAGTATAGGAAGTTAGACCCAAAAATCTCAAGACATTAACTCCACTATGCTCCCTATAAGGGAAGTGCCTAAATCCATGGGAACTTGGTCATCCCTATACCACTATATAAGCACCAAACCCCTTCCTTTCCAAGGTACTGTAACTTCCTAACTCTCATATTTTTGGAGTTATTGGAAATCATTGAGTTTTTTGTTGGCACCATACTGGTGCACTCTGTAGGTATTTCATTCTTCAAGTATCCTAGTGTTGCGAGTTTGGACGATTGGCTCATTGACGATTCATTGCATCCTCAAGTTTATATTATTTTTGTACAACTTAAGCTTTATATACAATTGAAGTGAAATTTGTAGTATTAATTTGATATAAATCCTCTTTTGAAAAAAAATTATATTAACCTATCTTTACTCATGAAAGTTGAGATTATTGTTGATTCTAATGTTAAGTGAAACTATAATAGTGTTTTGATAAATTAAGTTTATTGTTCTACACTTTAAAAATTAATTTATTTTAGTTATATTATAATTATTTATAATAAAAATAGTTATAATATAATTTTATAGTGTAGATGACATTTCTTAAAAATGGCTACTAAAACAAATATCCCACTGGATATGAAAAATTAAACAAAAAGGGAGAAAATTTTAAAAATATTACTAACAATACGTGTTACAGTTGTGTGTGTAGAAAAGTTTTTCAAAATTAAAATTCATGAAATCTTATTTAAGATCGATTATGTCACAATAAAATATTAAGATAATTAGTCATATTATCAATTGAAAATGAAATATTAGTGAAACTTGAATCATAAAATTTAATTAGTAATTTTGTATCTCAAAAGGTAAGAAAAATAGAATTTAAATGAAAAAAATGACATGAAAAGTTTAATAAATGTTATTTAATTCAAAGATAAGAAAATACCTAAACAAGCCTAATTCAATTCAAGACTGACTCAATACATTTGGAGATCTAAGATGACAACTTTAAGAGAAACCTTTTCTTATATTTAAATTGAATAATTAATATAGGCTCTTGCACATTCTCTATATGGCAACAACAAATCCACTATAAATCCAAATTGTGCTTGGATTTCTTTACCTGGCATTCAATGAAAGTGTCACCTAATTGAACCAAACACAAAAAGAAAAAAAGAAAATGATATAAAAAAAAGGACAAAGTTTGGCTCCAATAACTAATAGGAGAATTATATTTGTTTCTGTTATGTGCAATGCACATGATTCACTTAACCCAAATTCATAAGAAATCTTCTCTAGTTTTACTACCTCACTGCTTACAGATTTAGTTGCAAGTATCAAAACAAAAGTGTTGGGTTATAGTTTAGACTTTGTTGACAAAATTTACGAAATTCAAGTAGAGTTGTTTAATTAATCAATTATGTGAACAAGTCGAATTTAGGGTTAATTAAATCACATAAAAAAAACAATACTAAAATAAAGTGTGGAAAATAAAGAACATAATAGTATGTTTATAATGTTAAAAAGCAATTAGAACTACCAATGAAAAAAAAAAAACCTGAAGTTGTAGCCGCTAACCCCAAGGAACATAATCCACTTAGTATAATTGTTGCAAAACATAAATCAACTCTAATATCTATTAGTACATCATATAAAAACTTACTCGTGTGATCAAATGTAACTCCAACATGAATGGACTCTTTCACTTTGGATTTTGTTCACATGAACACTCTGTCTGCAATTTGAAGGACCACTTTGAAGATTTTTCATAGCGACTTGATTGTGTTTGTCATTGTGGCTTCAATTGAATCATCAAGCAACAACTATATCATTCTTCAGATTTACTCTCGTGTCTTTGGTACGATTATGAACTTGAGAGAGAATGTACAAATCCTAGATATACGTGAAAGACTTTCTATTATGCGATTTAGTTGATTAATAATGACCCATTTTTATATTCTAACAAGTAGGGCTCAAAGTCCAATTTGTGGGTTGACTTAATGGGCCTGGTTAAAAATTTGTCATCCCAATTCTCAAGGATTGATCGGCTAGCTATTGAGAAACTGTCAAGATTAATCTCGATTGATTGACAAGCGATTGACAAAGGTATCGATAATTTAGTGATGTCTATTTACTTGCTATTTTCAGGACTTAATCTTGATCTTGAAATTGACCATTTGACACACAAGACTCATACTTTTGTTCATGGTTGCTGACTTAAACATTATGGACCTAATAATCTCCCATTTTGACAAATCTCAATTACAAAAGGAAACTCATTACAATAATAATCTCAATTACTTCGAATTAATATAAATAACTAGCCTAACCAAATGACAATCGATTCTAAGAAATCACGACAAAAACTTGGAACAATTCCTTGATCAGCTTCATACCTATCTTTCTTGAAAGCACGTAATAGACACGTTACATGCACCACGTGAAAAACCCAAATAATAATCAATTAAAGCCCAAGAAATAACGGTAAACAAATTTCACAATGCATAGGCATAGTTAATTCAACCCAAGCATATGAATATCAAAGATAAATACCAATTGTTAAGCATATTATCATTAAAGCTCAAAGGTACCTCGTCAGATTAGGTACAAAACCCATGTACAAGCAAAAAAAAAGAAAAAAGCAAAAAAAAAAAGGGTGTGTTCCCACATAGCCCACTGATACACCTTTACCAATTACTATTTGCCATGTGACGAGTTATAGCACAAAGTTGTGCTAAATTCGGTATCCCCAACATTACTCTATTATACTCACCCCAGTTTTTGTCATGATGGACAAGTCACATGTGAGGATCATCATCAGCATCAACATCGAGAGGTTGAATATCGATCATGATTTGAAGATGGGAAATGACATAAAAAAGAGTCAGTTCAGGCACCGTAGCAGTGACTTTATAGCTTTATATGCTGAATCTTCTTTAGTAAGTAGTTCATCCTCCTCCTCGAGAGCTTGGGAGAATGCATGAATCTTCAATCCTTTGTCGTTTTCCCTTGCTTCTTCACCTTTTGGGACTTGATCATCCTCATAGTATGATTTAGTGAGGCATTTTACAAAAACTTTAACTAGCTACTGTGTTGATGTAAATATACGCAAGCACTGTATTATTGTGTAAAACTTATTTCAAATGTTTTAAGAGGTTGTTTGGAAACCCACAAAGCTGAGTGATATCACTTAGTTTCCTAACTCATGGTCCAAAACTCGTGGGTCCCACCAAAAAAATCTTGTTTGGCTTGGTTTTTGAGTGATGTTTCCATCACTCAAAACTCAAAATTTTTGAGTAAGGATGATGGAAACTGGAAACAGAAAATGGGAGTTTTCAAAAGTTCAAGCTCAGTTTTCAGTGGCATATTGGTAAATTGAGTGACTTCGTGGGACCCATTGATAGTATATTGTCCCATCAAATTGAAGTTTGTTGATATTACCGTTCATCTTCACTTCAGCTCTTCCCCAAATATTTTCATAGAGCAAAGTTTCCCTCTTTCCCTCTTCAACTCTTCCCCAATCTAGCCAAATACACCTCATTTTTTTGATAAGTAATGAAGCTTTATTAAAAAGGAGAATTACTTGATGCTCACAATGATGAACACAAAGAGCATCTACCATCAAATAAAAGAGAAGAAGGAAATTCAATAAAGGAAAAATGTGTTATTAACACATTAAAATAAAAAAGTGAAGGATCACCCTTTAGATTTCAATATCCCTAATGTCAAGGAAATTGTCCTTGCCAATACACCAGTATAATATTTATGCCTTTAGGCATCATCCATTGAATCCCCACAAAGATGAATGGGTATTGATGCGTGAAATGAGTTATGGGAAGGGATGTGTTAATGGGTATTGATGAAAAGCATAAAGAAATAGAAATAGAAAGAAGAGTAAAGAAGACCGAACCTATTTCTGATTTGAGTCGGCGTCGGACGGGGAGGTTTGTGCTGTGCTTTTCGCTTTATGGGGTTTGAGTTTGTTTCTAGACTGGGCTTGCTGCACTGGGAGATCTTGTGAGAGGTAAGAGAAATCCCCACATGGGTACCAATCATAAGCAAATAGTGTGGTGTTAGTGGGTGGGCTCCACCATTTTGGCAAAAAGTAGGCTTAAATTTTGAGTTATGTGACGGGGTTATGTTGCCAAACAAGCATTTTTGGAGTTTTTGAGAGAAAGTGGAAACTGAATTATGAGTTATGGGTTTTGAATTTGAGTTATGAGTTTTGAGTATTGAGTTATAAAAAATGAGTTGTGGCCAAACCAAACGAGCCCTTGATCTCCTTCTCTCCTACTATCTCCCTCCTCTCTCACATTATCTCTCCTCTTTCCTCTATAGACCACCTTTCTCCTCCCATTAAAAGTCAATCACAAATTATTTGCATAGCGATAATGGAGTTTTGTTATTGACCTTAGTCTCTTGTTGGTGCAGATTCAAATTAGACTTGAAAGTTTGGTTAGGTTTGATAGTAGATATAACATAGATTTTGGTGCAGATTGGATTTGGGTTGTAATGTAGGTCGTGGTTTTGAGTTTTCTTTATGTATTTATTTATTTATAATAATTTTTTTAATCTAGTTTTGTTGGTGTGGGTACAAGAAAAAACATTAGAATTATTTTATATTATTTTGATGAAGTGTATTGTAAAATAATAAAAAAAATTGGGGTTAGGTGTATTGTAAAGGTTGTTATGGAAAATAGATGAATTAAGTTTTTGATAAGCCAAAATGTGTGTATATATAGGGAAATTATTGTATACTCCCGAAGTACCATAAATGCGTACTCTCTCCTCTCACATGAATGGTGAGTCCAACTAATTAAATTCATAGTAGGATCCAACATTTATGTGAGAGGAGAGAGTACGCACTTATGGTACTCCAGGAGTACCTAATAATTTTCCGCATATGTATATTTATTTATTGGCATATCTAGATGAGAATGAATTAATGAAAGGCTCATTCTAAATGAATTCTCTATCTAGAGGGTGATTACATAAGGCAAACAATTAATCAATTATTATTATGTATAAATAAATAACAGTAACTTTAAATACATTTAAAAATTGATGGTATATTGTAATTAATGTATAAATAAAATAGAAGTAAGAATAGTCTGTAAGTAGAAGTGGCATTGTACTAATAACAATTTAACACCTTTCTCTCAAAAAAAAAAAAAACAATTTATCACCTCGACTTTTATAAAATTTATTATGTACATAATATTATTGAATAAATAAATAAAAAACTATCTGGGTCTAACAAAGATTTGGCTTAAGTTCAGTGGTGTTGAAGTGTATTAAATCGATACAAAACAGTAACACTAGAGGTAAGCTAAACCCAGTTAAATAATAACGGCCGTTTAAATTTTTAGTTTAGGTTTTTTTTTTGGTTGGAAAGATTTTAGACCTTTTCGGTCCAACCGAACAGGACGAGTAACTCCAGAAATGGCAGTATCCGCAAATAAAACAAAAATCTTGGGGGCAAATATGGAAGTAGGGACTTTAATGTTGGTTTTACGCGTTCACGTTGTCGTGTTTTTGATAGGGAAGCCAAACAGAGAGAGAGATAGACAGAAAGATAGCCGAGAAAGAAGAGAGAGATAAAGCGAAGGAAAGTGCGAGAAAATAATAAGGTGGGAAAGAAAATCAAAATAGTTGCTGAGACCTGAGAGGTTTGGTTTGGTTTGGTTTTGCTCTGATCCCCAGTCTTCTTCTTCCAGCCATTGTTGAGCCTTTAGCTCCTCTGCAACGGCATTCTCTCATTCATTTTCCCCTAGGTTACGGTTTTCTCCTTTGAAGTCCGTACATTTAGAGCGAGAGAGAGAGAGAGAGAGAGAGAGAGAGCGGAGCTAAAACGACTCGTGCATTGTGGTGATTTGGGCTGACATTTTGGATTTAAATCTGTGGATTCTGTGTTATGGTCACATTGCAAGGTGGTGGTTGTTGTTGTTGAGCGAATTTAGGGTTTGTTAGCTCAGCCTCGGCCTCAGATCTCAAAATGGTACATTGTTTTTCTACCTCTATTTTAATAATAAGAAAGAAATATGAAGTTGAATTTTTTTCAAGTATATACATACATTCATACATACATGCCTAGGTTGTTGTCTCTGGTTTGAAATTTTCAGATATGTGTGTGTTTGCAATTTACAGTGTTGGAATTTGTAGCTTGGTTCGTGCTGACAGTTCTGTCTACTTAATACATCAAACTTTGCTGTTTTTCTATTCTTCTTGTTCTGACAAATAATGATGTTTCGTTTAAAAAAAAAAAAAAAAAAAATCTGTTCGGTTCGGATAGCATTTGGTGTAATTGACTGCTTATTGTTGAAAGGATTTGTGTAAACAATTCATATTTCTATTTGATAAGTCTTATATATCAATGGGAGTTGTGTAAACAATGCATATTTGGATTTGATAAATGTTATATATATCAATGTGGCAAGAGTGTGTTCTACTACTGTTTCCTTGAAGTGGCTATACATTTTTGGACGTTGCTATAAACTCTTAGGACATCTTCAGAGGTTGATTTATTCAAAGTATTAGCACTAAAGTGCTGCACTGCCTCAATGAGGTTAGATGGAGAGAATGTGCTTTCATTCCTGAGAAATGTTCTGCTAGAGTTAAGAAAATTTGTTCTTACCTGAGAATTAACTTGTAGTTCTGGTTGATTTTGGCTGGTTTGTTTAGTGTGTTAACTGTAGGGTTTTATTTTTTGGGTGGTAGCTAGGTTGGGTAGTTCTGGTATGGTGGTTTGCTTGTTTCCTTGGTTGTGGCTTAGCTGCTTGGTCTGGGCTATGTGCTGTATTGTATATCTTTACTTTTCTTTGGTAATAAAATCATCTTATTCATCCAAAAAAAAAAGGTGATGAAAACTGCACCATGGGAAGTCACACTATAGTTTGGTTTACCTGATTTTAGATGATCATATCTTCGTATTGTATTTGGTTTTATGTATATTTTATGTTTTTGCAAATTTTATACTGAGATGTGTAGAAAAGAAAACTTTTAGTGGGCTACCTTTTTCTTTTTTTAATAGTCTTGATGAATATCTTGTTCGATTTCGATCAACCGTTGCTGGAATTATGTTTTGTATTTTTGTTGGTTTGGCCAGGGGAGGCAGAGGTGTGCAGTGTGTTCTAGTATTATGTTTAGCTGGATTCCAGTATAATTAGTGGTTTCTCTCGTCACTCTTGCTGCTAACCTCACCTATCTGCTTGAATACATGGAATTCATATTTGATGTCAATGTTCATCTTGGAGATGCACTATCTTTACAGTTTGTTTGATAGATGTCCTGATGATCTACTTGACTAATCAGGTTGCTCAATCCAATTTAGCGATTGGATCCCATGTTTGGGTGGAGGATCCTGAGGCAGCTTGGATAGATGGTGAAGTTGAGGAAGTTAATAATGAAGATATAAAAATAAACTGTACATCGGGGAGGACAGTGAGTGCTCCTTCTCAGAATCAATATGAAGTTATTGCACTAGAATTTTGGATATCGTGTTTATGGTGTAAAAATGTTTGATTTCATTGGCTTTTGTTATTACTTATTAGAATTTTTTCTTTTAATTGGTACTTTACACATGCATCTAGTGGGCTTTGAACCCATGGCTTCACACTCCACTCACTTCTGTAGGAGCAGGAAGTGCCATTTGAACTAGTGCTCATTTGCAAAATTTCATTTGAACTAGAGCTCATTTGGGTATCGTGTTAGATGTTGCATCTATACACACAACAAACTCTTTGTTAGAAAAAGAATTTATGACTGTTGAAATGCCTAGGTGAGATTTCAGAATGGAATTGTAAGTTTTCTATCATGAACTTCTTGTGTTGCTTATTTTATCTTTAATCATTCATATATTCTACATTTTCAATATACACACAATTTCCTATAATATTGTGTAGAACATCATATGGAAACTACACTTAACAAACATTCTTTTGGGAAATATTGCATGCAAAGCCATAGAGGATAATTATATAGGAGTGGATTGTATGAAAATTATGATTGAATTGGGGACTATAAAAAGTTTAAAAGTTATAGGTATGTGGGAATCTTACATCCTAATTAGCATGGATGCTTCTGGGATGAAGATCTATTTTTCATTTAAAACTCGTATTCCTTGTTGATATTAGGTTCATCCAAATTTGAAAGTATTTTTTCCTCAAAAATTTGAAATGTAGCCCATTCTTTTTGGATGCTCTTAGGTATTATTTGGACACAGCATGAATGCTGGCATACATGCCTGATTTAATTGATTGTTGTACTTTTCATGTTTGATTTTTGTGTTCCTGTTGTATTCTGTCTGTGTACATGGGTGTCACTCTTTTCTTTTAATCAACGAAATTTACTTATTATTATTATTATAAAAATGCGAGCATACTTACTGTTGGGGGATCATAATTTGACTCCTTACAACTACTCTAAAAACAGGCCCGCGTAGTTTGATGTTGAATGTCATAAAAGATTTGAGTGTGTCTTCCTCATCACCAATTGGTTTTGAGGTGGAATGGCACAGCTCATGGTCCGACACTTACCTTCTTTCTTTCTATTATAGACACAAACATCTAGATCTAAAGTATAATTTCTTTACAATTTGGAAATGCATTTGGATGCTCTTGGATATGCATTGTACAACTGGAATGCTAGGATATGTGCCTTTCTTAGCATAGATAGGAGTGTTGCTGTTAGCAAATAAAATGAGAAGGGCCTTTGATGGGTCTTTTGAACCTTAAGTGAATGATGCCCACTTGAATATAAACGAGGTTTTCTTTCTTGATTGATGAATGATGAATGATGAATGATGAATGATGATTTGATTAAACAACCAATGAGCTTTGGCTCAAATGTTACTCCCACAAGAGTGGATGAAGGGTGAGGTTGTGAGCTCAACACCCATTGGGTGCATGTGTAACTTACCATTGAAAAAAACAGAAGAATAAGCAAATTGGATTAAGAAAGAATTAATTTTATGTATGTACACACACAACCACATGTATATGTATATTCACCTGCACCCACCCCTTCCCCCTCCCACATACCGTACCAATACAAAAAAGTACAACACATACAAGTCTACATTTATCCGTATTTTGATCCTATTTTTTTCATTATTAGTTCACCTTTGAAATTCTGATATATTGACATTTTGTTGATTAGAAAATTTAGAACTATTTTACTATTTTTATGTCTATTAGTGAGGCTTGATATTTGGCACTTGACATGCTATTAGATATGTTAAGATTTTGGGGGTGTTTGAGCCTTGCTTTTACATGTTATGGCCAAATTTTACGTTAGCTTATTAGTTATTACTTTTGAAGAATTAAATTTGACACTAAATTCTCCATCATAGTTTTGTTTGTTAGTTAGAAATTAGCTTTGAAATGTTGGTTAAAAGTCTTTTTATGTGGCCTATCATCTTTCCAGTGCAATGGAAGTGCTACTACTGAAATCTCTGTACAAAGGAATTGGTTTTCATTTTTTCTCTTGGGAGGCCATGATCCTGAAAATATGGTTGTTCCCCCATATTTCATTCTACTTATTTTGCCCGACATTTTGATAACAAAGCATATTTGCTTCAAAATTATGACGTTCAAAGTTCATTTGATTGTATCTATTATCTGGTTCTAAATTTCCATCACTGTATTATTAACAGAACCTTCATTGTATGTTTAGGCAGTACAGTATCTGCGTTGCTTTTTTTTTTTTTTTGGTTGTGATTGTTTCATTTTTTCTAATTACCCAATATAAAAACATTGTGATCAAGTCTTAGGGTTAATATTTCTGTGTTGTAGGTTGTGGTTAAAGCATCCAATGTCTATCCAAAGGATCCTGAATTTCCTTCATGTGGTGTTGATGACATGACAAGGCTGGCTTATCTGCACGAACCAGGGGTTCTGCAGAACTTAAGATGTCGTTATGATATAAATGAAATATATGTGAGTATTATCAGAAGTTTTATGCCCCCCCCCCCCCCCCCCCCCCCGCGTCTCCTCGTTTTGTGAGTATACATTTTGATGACTGGTTGTTTATTAAGATCAGATGCTTCATGTTTTTTCTTAGTTTTGCATTTTTTTTTTCTTTCTATTTATATCATGTCTGTGAAGTGTGGACAAGTTCACTTATTTGCTATCAACACTGAATTATGTAGCTTTCATGTATTTTTCAGAAAGTATATCTCTGACAGTTCAGGAATACAAAGCTAAACTTGCTAATGATGTTTCCAGACTTACACAGGAAATATATTGATAGCTGTGAACCCTTTTAGAAGGCTACCTCATTTATATGATAATCATATGATGGAACAGTATAAGGGGGCTGCTATAGGTGAACTGAGCCCACATCCTTTTGCTATTGCTGATGCTGCATACAGGTATCTGTCATATCCTGCCAAAATTATAGGAGTCCTTCAGTATATCTAGCGTGCCTAATAAATAAAAAAATTTGTAAATGCAGATTGATGATTAATGAGGGAATTAGCCAATCAATTTTGGTTAGTGGGGAAAGTGGAGCTGGTAAAACAGAAAGTACAAAAATGCTTATGCGTTATCTTGCCTACATGGGAGGGAAAGCTGCAGCCGATGGCCGACGGTCTGTGGAGCAGCAAGTCCTAGAGGTAACAAATCTATTTGATGTTTACTCATCCAAACAAATGGTCTTAAAGTTGATACCTCTGATGTTGAATTCTGAGATGTCGCCTTTTCTTGGGAATGGATCTTGTACCAGTGACAAATTCTGTCTATTCATGTTTTTTCTTCTTTGTCTGGCAGTCCAACCCTGTTCTAGAAGCATTTGGTAATGCAAAGACAGTCAGAAACAATAATTCAAGGTGGGAAAGCTATTTCTCAAATGACACACACACACACACACACACACACACACACACAAATATATATGTATATGGATGTGCGTGTCTATAAATATATCTTCCTTTGTATTTCTATGATCTGTAATATATTCTGTTTGGTTTAACACAATTGCAGCCGTTTTGGTAAGTTTGTGGAGATTCAGTTCAATGAAAGGGGGAAAATTTCTGGAGCTGCCATCAGAACTTATTTACTAGAACGATCCCGTGTTTGTCAAGTTTCTGACCCTGAACGAAATTATCATTGCTTTTATATGCTTTGTGCTGCACCTCAAGAGGTAAACTGATTTCTTGCATGTATATGAAATTGTATTTATTGAGAAATTGTATTCATGGAGAAATTGGAGTCTGCTTCCATGATCTTTATTGTATTACTCATTCATTTAAAAGCGTCTGATTTAGCTTGCAACCAAAACAATCGCTAATGTGCCTAACTGATTTTTGAAGGCTCTGCTAGTGGATGAGAGCTTCAGGGAGTTTTTTCATTTCAAACTTCTTTGAGCTTATTGATCTTAGTAATTTTAGAACTATCAATTAACTTTCAGCTAATATACGCCCAGTGTACTTAATGAATTTGCTAATAAGATTTTATTACTTAAAAAAAAAAAAATTGCCCAACTGATTTTGGTGTTTTTAATGCCCTAAATTGTATAATTAGTTTTCTCATGGTGTTTCTTTCTGAAGAGTGTTCTATGTGGCGAATATCTTTATTGGGGGGATTGTCTTGTTAATTTGTTTTGGCTATGTTAGGGGTTTATAAAATTTGCTTCATGTGGTTTGAGGCTTGGTAAATGTTTAAGATGAGTACTGGCTGTGGCTTAAATTTAAAGAGAAAAGAGTGTTTTTGAACTACTTTCAGCTTAGAGGAATTAGTTTGGTAAACTTCTTCCTCTGTTTGGAATCTAGCTCCTTTTAATTGTGGACCCTATGGAGGGAGTGGAATCATTGTACATTTGACAGTGTGGAAGCCTCCATTGTTTAGCTGAAATCAGTTTTATACTATAATTGTTTGAATGGTCTCATTTTCTAGGCTCTGTTGAGATACATTTTGTTTTGAAATTCATTAATTCTCTCTCTTTTAAATTGTTACTCTATAATGTTGTAATTATTTTGGAGCACCTTATGTATAAAACCTATATACATGGGATAGTTCTATTTTAATAGAGATTTATTACTTATAAAAAAGGGGAAAAGAATAGAAGGAAAAAGAAAGATATAACTGCAGAATCTCACCAAGGTATTCTGGTATTCATCTAGAAGAACTTTAATGGAGTCTCCTTTAGCTCATTACTTTCTTTTTACATACCCCCCGAAGAGAGTAAATTTGGCTGAGATTTTATTAATAAAAGTTCTTTCTAATTTCTAAGAGTTACTTCAATATATATAGGCTTCGTGTACTCCTGATCCTAGTAGATTTTAGGACCAGTACAGGAAGTGCTAAAACCAAGCTAAAAATTATAGAAGACCAGACAGAATAAGCTAGTTATAATAGGTTCTATGGGCCACAACCACATACCATGTCCTGACACTATGGAAGTTCCCCAAGTACCCTTGCTTTCTAAAACTAAGAAGAGTACAATATTAAAAAATACATTTTTTTTTTTGGGGGGGAGGGGTGGGGGTAAGGGGTGGGGTTGAGAAAGCAAGTAGCCTTTTAATGACAGAAAACCATAAAAAATAAGACTTGATACTATCTAGAACCAGGAAGCATGGACTTTGGATATGGTATGAAATAATATGAATATGGCTACATCAGGTCAGGATGGCGGGATGTGACAATTAAATTTTTTTTTTTTTTGATAAGATTTGTCAAAATTAAATAAATAAAGGGTTGTGACAATTAATTAATTTATGAATATGTATTTTAGGTATATATTATGTTAAATTTTGGTGTATAAGAAAAATAAAAAGTATCTACAAGGTAAATTTATATGAATAATGGTAAAATTATTATATGGACCCATAAGCAACAGAAATATGTGTTTAATTATGGTGTTTATCTCATTTTATCACAATGTATGGTTTAAAAAGCATTCAGGCATGTGTTGGACAAGGACACTCCAAGGAGTTTGACCATGCTTTAAGATCTAGAATAGCCCTTAGAGGTCTTGACTTAGGCCTTAAAATAAATTGAAATTAATGTTAACAAGATTCTTTGGCTTCCAAGCTTGCCTTAAAAAAAAAAAAAAGCCCTTAATGAGCCTCTTGTAGCCTACATCAGGTTGCCCATCTACTTGAATTTTGAGACAAGTATAACTTTTGAAGGCCTTCATTATTTGATTTATGTTTTTCAAATTTCCTTGGATGGTTGCATGGCTCATGTTGAACCTTTAATCCTTAAGAGTGCTAGTTTTAGACTCATTAGAATGAGCTCCCTCTCAAATCTGAGAAATGAGAGATAGCTATATTTATCAACCTTTGATTGATCAAGTATATCAGCAACCCCTAAAAGTTTTCCCTTCACATAACGAACAATTATCAAATGATGGGCGATCTGATTCTTGCAAGGCAGGTAAATGGGAAAAGTGAAAATAACCGGTATAGCTATAAAATTTTGAAAGATTCTTCTAGATTTTTTTTATTTTTTATTTTTTTTTGGGATTGGGAAGTTACTCATGCATCCAATGGGTTTCATAGCACCAGAGTTCATGCTAAAATTTGTTGTATCTGTTGGATGGGGTTGGACCCTAGGTTCCCTTTGATTCCGTATCTGGTATGGAAGAGTGCTCTAGTGACATTTATTGCTTAATTTTTATATAAAATATGAGACACTGAACATCACTATTATTTTTTTTATGTCGAGTTGGTTCCCTGATTGGTTTCTCTTCAACTCTGATGGAAATATTTGATAGTAATTTGGAGTTCCCACATCCACATGTTTCCTTGTGCCTCTGCTATCAGGATGTTGAGAAGTACAAATTGGGAAACCCAAGAACTTTCCATTATTTAAATCAATCAAATTGCTATGAGCTGGATGGAGTGGATGATTCTAAGGAGTACCTTGCAACTAGAAGAGCTATGGATGGTGTTGGGATCAGTTCTGATGAGCAGGTACTATGTCTGGGTAGTTTTTTGACAGTAAATATTTATATGAAATCTCCACTAATTTTTTTTTTTCTCAGGATGCAATATTCCGAGTAGTTTCTGCAATACTCCATTTGGGCAATGTTGAGTTTGCAAAGGGGAAAGAAATAGATTCTTCTGAACCCAAAGATGACAGATCTCGGTTCCATCTCGCAACGGCAGCTGAACTTTTCATGTATGTGATAAATTTTGAAGTATAATGTCTAGAGAACTGAAATGCAAATCCATAATCTGCAAGTTCTGTTTAGGTGTGATGAGAAGTTTCTTGAAGACTCATTATGCAAACGTGAGATTGTGACACGGGATGAGACCATAACAAAGTGGATTGATCCAGAGTCTGCAGCTCTCAGTAGGGATGCTTTGGCAAAAACTGTTTATTCAAGGTTATTTGATTGGTAGGTTCTACAAGCTTCAGTACTTCCATCGTGAAGTATAAATTGAATCCATTGATTTATCTTCCTTTTTATTTTTGGGTGAGAATAACGTTCTGAACACTTATTGACCCAGGCTTGTGAACAAGATCAATAATTCTATTGGTCAAGATCCTCATTCAAAGAAGTTGATCGGGGTTCTTGATATTTATGGATTTGAGAGTTTCAAGACAAACAGGTGCTTAACCGGTACGCTTTTGTTTTCATTGTTTACTGAGGTTAATTTGTTGCAAAGGACAGCTTGAAATCCCAGTGGTTGATCTGATGCGGATGTTTAATTAGGACATTTAAACTTTGTGGCCTTGATGCATTATTGTTGGTTCTACTAATTTAAAAAAAAAAAAAAAAAGCATTATTGTTGATTCAATGACTCCATATTTTTGTTCTTTTAGACAACCCCCATATGAGCTGATTGATGTACTTGTTCAAATGCTCCTACAAGGAAAATTTTGCGTCATTGCTTTCTGCTTACTTTTTGGGCTGCTTTGTGGCTTTTGTTTGGATGATGGCTATTTGTGTTTGTGTAGATATGTAGTCATAGTTATATAATGTGATATTTCTCAGCCCTATTTTGAGTTGTGCAGTCTGTAAAATGTCAGTTGTCTCTGTGCAGCTTTGAGCAATTTTGTATCAATTTGACAAATGAAAAACTGCAGCAACATTTCAACCAGGTTTGGAAATGAAATATGTTTACTGTTTCTTAGGATTCCTGGATATCTTAAATTACTTCTAACTTAATATGACATCAATAATGTGTTTGGCAGCATGTTTTCAAAATGGAGCAGGAAGAGTATACAAAAGAAGAAATTGACTGGAGTTATATAGATTTCATTGATAACCAGGATGTTCTTGATCTCCTGGAAAAGGTGTGTAAGTTTCCCTACTGCCAGATGTTCTAAATATTGCTTCAGCTTGCCATCCAATGTGGAAGCAGTGACTTTGCTGCGGTGGTGTGCCTGCAGGAAAGATAAGAGTCAAAGTTATATTGGTTTTGATCTCTATTGCAATAAGCTTAATCTTCTGTTTTTGAGATTGTTTCTTGGTTTGGCATGTGTTTCAGGATTCTTTTCTTTTTCTTCTTCTTACTCTTTATTCTAAATATTATCAAATTTTTGTTTTGGCTCTTTAGGGTCCATTTGTAAAATTGTATACCTCCCTCATACGTGAGTTGTACCTGTTTTGTCTTTTGTAACGAATCTTTTACTTCTAATATGTATAATATCTCTTGATGACACACAAAGTAATATTCCCCACTTTCTATTTTCTTATTGAATCCTTCTGATTTCTTTGGTTTTCTTCTTTTATGTTAGTCAAGCCCCTTCAGGCCCAATGATTGGAGGATTTGTGGCTAATGCACTAGGTGCCAGTACTTGATGCTAGTATGCGACACTTAATTCCACCATCCATGGTTCTATTCTGTATGCTAGTTTAAAGATCTCTTTCTTTGCACAAAAAAATTGGACTTCTGATGGTTGGGTGCTTTTTTTTTTCCCTTGCGGAAATGATCCTTCTGTATGATCAAATGTTAAGGCAGAATACTTTGGTACTTTGATTTATTTAACTAATGGGGGCTGTATGGTTGCCTCAGTAAGAGTTCAAACACACGCATGCATGAATGGTATGAAGCTTTATTTTATCACAACTCCATGTTGGCTGTACAGTAATTTCTCTTGTGCAATGGAGTCTTGTCCTTCTAAGTTTCTTGTTTTTGTTCTTGTGCCCCTTTTATGCTTGTTACCCCCTTTCAATTCTTTTCATTGTTGGATAAAAGGGGTCTGCTTTGATGAATGACATAATGTGTGTTCTATTTTTCTCTAACATGTGCTTTTGTAATCCAGAAACCAGGTGGCATCATTGCTCTTCTGGATGAGGCTTGGTATGTTTTAGAAGATAAACCAGTGATGCATTTACTGTTATTCCCTTTTGTCTTCTATGGTTATGAAGCATTTTCTGTTTGGTCCATGCGATACTATTTTCGAATTTATTTGTTTTAAAATTTTTTTATTGTATATATTTTGGGTGATTGTGACATAGCCCTTCTTATTTTTTTTTGTAGTATGTTTCCAAGATCAACAAATGAGACATTTGCACAAAAACTCTACCAATCTTTTAAAGACCATAAACGCTTTAGCAAGCCAAAGTTGTCACGTAACGATTTCACCATTTGTCATTATGCTGGCGATGTAAGTATCTGAAGTTCACTTTGATTTACATAATAACATGCCTGAAACACCAAGAAGAATGTAATTCACTGTAATATATTTTTAATGGGGGGAAACGTTTTTGTTAGGTCACTTATCAAACTGAACTCTTCCTGGAGAAGAATAAAGATTATGTTGTTGCAGAGCATCAAGCACTCCTGAGCGCTTCCAAGTGCCCATTTGTTTCAGGCTTGTTCCCACCTCTAGCTGAGGAATCTTCCAAATCATCAAAGTTTTCATCAATAGGTTCTCGGTTTAAGGTCTGTTTCCGTTGTTATGTCTGTACAATGCAATTTAAATTCTTCCCATATGCCTTTCAGTTTTTCATAAATAATGTTCACTACAGCAACAATTGCAAGCTTTGCTAGAGATACTGAGTGCCACCGAGCCACACTACATTCGTTGTGTAAAGCCAAATAACCTTCTCAAGCCAGCCATATTTGAGAATAATAACATTTTACAGCAACTTCGCTGTGGGGTAAGTTCAATATTTTGGTCTGACTAATCAATCCCTTCCTCTTTTTTTTCTCTAAGCACTTGCATCATTGGCTTGGTAATGTCATATTTCAGGGAGTCATGGAGGCAATTAGGATCAGTTGTGCTGGATATCCCACCAGAAAGACTTTTGATGATTTTCTATGTCGTTTTGGCATCCTGGCACCTGATGTTTTGAATGGAAGGTAACTTTTTTTGTCATTTCATTTGTTGAATCCATGAAGTTTGATTCTTATTCCACTAACTTTAGTTCTTATTCATTGTAAGCTATGATGAGGTCACTGCTTGCAAGAGGCTTCTTGAGAAGGTGAACCTTAAAGGCTATCAGGTATATTTTCATAAGTTCAGTGATCTATGTACTGCTTGAACAATTAATTGATAACAAATTTCTGTTTTTTTCCTTTTCTGTGTGTTGTCTGGCAAATTCCTGTGTACTGAAAATGCATGGCAGACCCTCATTGCATTGGTTTTGGGTTTTTGTTGTATCATTGTACTGCCACTAGTAGCCACCGTTAAAGTATACCGCTTAGTGCATTAATGCTGTTGTGGGCTGCTGTCACACATGATCCTAAATCCTCGTATATATCTCATGTAGAACATTTTTGATTTCTTACTTTTTCAGATTGGCAAAACGAAAGTGTTTCTTAGAGCAGGTCAGATGGCAGAGCTAGATGGTTGTAGAAGTGAGGTCCTAGGAAGATCAGCAAGCATTATCCAAAGAAGAGTTCGCTCATATTTGGGTCGTAAAACTTTCATCTTGTTACGGCTGTCTGCCATACAAATACAAGCCTTGTGTAGAGGTAATGCGTAGTGTTACTTATGTGTATCTTGGTAATTGATTCAGAGAGTATTAACT
This sequence comes from Quercus robur, assembly GCF_932294415.1. Taxonomy (NCBI): domain Eukaryota; kingdom Viridiplantae; phylum Streptophyta; class Magnoliopsida; order Fagales; family Fagaceae; genus Quercus; species Quercus robur. The sequence goes on along the minus strand of NC_065539.1, from coordinate 33,395,425 downwards.
TGAGGTTTTGTTGACTAACAATCGGGCTAATTGTACAACTTAATAATGTGATTTCTTTGAGCTGATTGCAGGACAAGTTGCCCGCCATTGTTATGACAACATGAGAAGGGAAGCTGCTTCAATGAGAATCCAGAAACATTGTCGCTTGTATCTTGCTAGGAATGCTTATAAAAATTTGTGCTCTTCAGCCGTTTCTCTACAGAGTGGTGTGCGTGGGATGGCTGCTCGTAATGAGCTTAAGTTCAAGAAGCAGACAAGAGCTGCCATTATTATCCAGGTAAATTTCATCTTTTGTTCATAAGAGAATTATCATTTGAGAGTTCTCTTTCTCTTTTTATTTTTTTAATTTTTTTATCTATATATTTGAAACAATGTGAGCAAGAAGTTTATTGATGTTATTAATTTCCTTTACCGTCCTTTTCCTTTCTCTTCTGGGGATGCCTTTTTGTATACTCCCTCTGTTCTTGGGTTCTGTTTTGGCATTTTCTATTTCAATTTTAATTGCTTAAAAAAAAAAAAGAACTTTGTCACTGTCAAGAAGGCTAGCAGACCATGTAATTAGGACTTGGATGAGTGAGTGATAGTAGTATGTTTGTTGTATTTGGGCAGTTTAGGACTTAGGAGAAGTTTTCTAAGTGTGTTAAATTTGTGGTAGGGGGAAAGTATAAGAGTACTGCTTTTGCTGTGAATCCTGCGATACTTTTTTTTTTTTTTTTGTGGAGAACTTTTGGCGTTATACTTGGTGTGGGATTTTTGCATTAAAGAATTATTTTCTAATATGTTTTAAATAGCAGAGGATAAGGATGGTTTTGTTAGTTTTTTATTTGGTATCTTTGGATGATCTTTTATTTATTTTATTAAGTAGATCTTCAGAAGATCTATTGATGGAATCTCAAGTTTGCTTGTGCATAATAGGGCTGGGAAATTGAAACTCTTGTTTGGGCTTTCCATATTCTGACCTCTTAATGAGTATGGGTGTGGATAGGTTCTCTAGTTACGAGTAATTTTGTTGGAAGACTGTACAGTATAGCAAAGTTCAGGGAGGCCATTCCCTTTTATTTTTTTTTGGACAACTGTTTTTGGTAATATTCTGGCTGTGGAACACGTATATTCAGTTGCCATTTAATTGACCATCTATTGCTCTGTTCATCAGTTGTGAATTGTAGTCTTTCGTATCTTATTTTTTATTTATTTATTTTTTTTTCTGGTGAAGTGTAATTTAGTTCAAAAGGATTGTTTGGACAACATCGTAACAGTTTGGTATGGAATATGACTCTTCTTTCCCTAGTGTACTCTTTGGAGAAAGTTGGATAATGGGACTTTTAATGGTGTTGGGATTTCAACACTTGAGCTTCAATCTTTAATTCTGTGATAATTGTATGATTGGATGCTTGCTTTCAGCTACCCATGTTTCCCCCCCACCCCTTTTTTTTGTTTTGTTTTTCTTTTCTTTTTTTCAGATTTAAAATTTTAATCTTTTGATGAGCTTTTTGTAAATCCTTTGTGCATTAGGACTTCCTCTGTATTAAAATCTCTTACTACCTATCAGAAAAAGCAAGATAAATAAATGAAGGGGCATTCAACCATTGGCTGGGATTTAATATAAAAAGAAAGTGTATGCCATTATTACCATATTTTTGTTCCATATGGCTTGGGTGTTAGATGTGTGCTTAGATTCTTCTTTATGTTATGATTACGATTCAAGTTGTGTTCCGTTTTGGTGGCACATAATTCAGGGTGCAATCTTCAAGCTCTGCAATTAAAGCCACATTTGATATTATAGTTTTTAAGGCTGTATCTTGACATGTACTGGCAGTAACATTGCACATTCAAACTTGTGACATATTAGGAAATTGATAACCAAAAGCAGCCTCATTTCACCTTTATTTCTGGTGTGAACCACCTTTTTTTAAAAGGTCTACTTTTTCCATCAAGTAGCTGATTTGAGTTTTTTACCGTGCCAAGGCACTTTTTATTGTTCAGTTATCTGGCTAACAAAGGGCTTCATTAAGTTGCATAGGGGCTCTATCTATGGAGGCAAGTATATGGGGGACTCCTTTAAAAAAGAAAAAGGGAAAAAAGAATAAATACTAATTCATAAAGCTTAAAACACCAAGAACCCAAAGAAACCTAAATAAAGGAAAAAGTGGAAGAATTGAAGTGGTGGTGCATTTGTTATGCTATTTAATAACTGTCACTTGGTTTGAGGGTTTTTTTTTTTTTTTTTTAATAAATTTTTAATTTATAATTTTTTTTTTTAAAAGGTAGATTATGCTCTATGATTCTATGTCAATTCATGTCTGTTACAGAGTCAATGCCGAAGATACTTGGCCCGTCTTCATTATTTAAGGATAAAGAAAGCAGCCGTAGCCACACAATGTGCCTGGAGAGCAAAGGTTGCACGTAGAGAGTTACGGAAACTTAAAATGGTGATGAATTCTTTCTTTCTTTCTTTGCTTGGCGAGCGCATGCTTGTTAGTTTAATGTTTTCTAAAATCTTCTTATGTGGCAATGTTTTATAAGATATTCATGTGCTGTATAAATATTCATTCTACTTATTATAATCTTCACAAGTTTGTATCTTATAGTTAGGTCTTGAATGACAAGTTTGTATTTTTCAAAAGTCAGATACTCTGGTTCCTTGTGGCTTGCATGCACCTTGCATTCAGTGGTTATGTGAGGATTTTTTATTTTTTATTTTAAATGTATGTCCACAGGCTGCTAAGGAGACTGGTGCTCTTCAAGCTGCCAAAAATAAGCTAGAAAAGCAAGTTGAAGAACTGACCTGGCGTCTGCAATTGGAGAAGAGAATGAGGGTAATAATTTTCTTTATTTAGATTAATACACAAATTTTCAATTAGCTGTCATCATGATGAACACTGGGAGGAATTGAATTTCATGTGAGGTTTTGCTATGAATGCTTTGGTTTCCCTTTTTTTGGTGCATGTGTTGGCTTCCTTTTAGGTTAAGTTTCAAGGGCACTCTCTTGAGGTGGAATTTTCTCTTCTTTTTTAATTCATATGCTTGCTTAAATGTAAAAAGCTGCTGTATAGGTCAAAAGAATGAAGTGATGGTTTCAACATGGTGTTAGAGCCTTGTTTGAGAGGTCATTGATTCAGTTTTTGGCTATCCCTCTATTTGGTAGTGTGTTTTTTTTTGGGGGGGTGGGGCGGTGTGAGGTTATCAATGTCATTCTGTTTCTCAGTGGGATTTTCATTTTTGTCTTGCTTTCTAACTGCTTAAGTTTTTGAGATTGATGGTCCTCCAATGATATGTTAATACAGTAAGCGGTCTCTATAAATATTGATGTACAATTGAAGTTTTTAGTGTGAAGGATGCATATCTTATAAAACCTACAGGCTGCTTTTCCCATTTAAAAATATGTTTACTTATTATATTCCCTAAAAAAAAAATAAATAAATAAAGAAGGCCCTCTGTCTACCTTGGTGCATCATTTATCTTTACTCCAAATGGTTCTTTTCTACCTTAATTTTTTTTTTTTTGATAGGTAAGAAAAAATAGTATTAAAAGAAAACTACTCCATTAAAGAAATGAAGTAGGTAAAGAGAATATGTACAAGCAATAAAAAGAAAACAGAAAATTATGTACAAGAGTAAAGGGGATCTAAAAACAGCGAAATGGATTCCCTAGAAGTAAATCCCCACTCACGTGACCAATCAAGCAAAGTTTCTGCAAATAAAACATGCTAACTCTAAAGCTATCTGGTGTTGCTTGTTTTTTATCACTGTGTTTAGAATGTCTTCAAAGCTATCTATTGTTGCTTGTTTCTAATCAATGTATTTAGAAGGTGGTGTTCTTTTATGTGGTGACTCTGTAAACTCTAAAGCTATCTGGTGTGGCTTGTTTCTAATCGATGCAGGCTGACCTTGAAGAAGCCAAAACACAGGAAAACACAAAACTGCAGTTTGCTCTGGAAGAGATACAACTTCAATTTCAAGAAGCTAAAACACTGCTTATTGAGGAACTCGAGGCTGCCAAGAAAGCAGCTGAACAAGCTCCAATTGTACAGGAGGTTCCAGTTATTGATCATGAAATAGTTAATCAGCTTACTGCTGAAAATGAACAGCTCAAGGTAAGGTTGCTGAAACTCTGGTATATGTTGTTTTAAAAAAAAAAATTTGGGTTTTAATCAGAGGCATATTAAATGTTTACTTGTGGATGTGGGTTGTAAGTATTTGCTGATAATTGATGATGTCATCCTGTCTCTTGCAATTTGTAGGCTCTGGTAAATTCTCTGGAAAAGAAAATTGATGAAACAGAGAGGAAATATGAGGAAACAAATAAGATTAGTGAAGAGCGGTTGAAGCAAGCTTTGGATGCAGAGTCAAAGATAATTGAATTGAAGTCGTCCATGCAAAGGTTCTTGCCGCAAGTTTCCACTGCTATCAATTGGTGTAAAGTGTGAATTATTGTGGAATCTGGGTCAATTGGATTTCTTCTTGATTAGCTTGGGTTTAGCTATTATGCTTTGATTTTTGAATTATTAATCAAAGATTAATTTTATTTAAATTATTGCCTATATTTTTTCTCAGGCTTGAAGAAAAACTTTCTGACATGGAAACTGAGGACCAGATTCTGCGTCATCAAGCATTGTCAAATTCACCTGTTAGAAAAATGTCAGAACATCTAGCAATTCCAACACCTCTGGAAAATGGGCATCATGTAAGTGAGGAAAATAAAACCAGTGAAAGTTACTTTTATATACTGTTTACTTATTGTTATCTACCCTTGCTGTATAGTCCTGAGAGTCTCTATTCCTACAGGAACCACAGAGTGCTGCGCCAGCAAAAAAGTTGGGTACTGAGTCCTTCAGGAAATCCCAAATTGAAAGGCAGCATGTATGCACTTGATTACTTATCAAAACAAAAAATAAATTGAATGCTTGTTAATTAATTAATTGTTTGCCTTATTTTTGGTGTGACAATTAAATGGACCAATTCTGATATTGGTTTCTGGTGCAGGAGAGTGTAGATGCTCTTATAAAATGTGTGACACAAGATCTTGGGTTTAGTGAAGGAAAACCAGTTGGAGCATTTACCATTTACAAATGTCTTCTTCACTGGAGATCATTTGAAGCAGAAAGAACAAGTGTATTTGATCGCCTAGTTCAGTTAATTGGTTCTGCAATAGAGGTAAGTTTATCAACCTTAAGCAGATTTTTGTTAATTTTCTGGGATAATGTAGAGATAAGAAATGTGTTGTGGCAAACTGTGGGAGGGTAGTCCGAGGAATATTCTTGCTACTAATCTTCGATCTATAAGTGCTATATTGCTAACAGTTTCAATTAATTAGCTTGAGGGAGACAAAAATATTCTTCTCTCTATGATGTGAACCAGTAATAAAATGGTGTTTGTATAGCCCTCACTACCCAGCAAATCCCCCTCCCAAGCAAAATGAAAAAAGAAAAAGAAAAAGAAATTTTATCGACTTTAATGAACTTATCTAACACGGTTTGAGCTTGTTTTAATGTTTCTTGCAGAGCCAGGATAACAATGATCATATGGCTTATTGGCTAACCAACACATCTACATTATTGTTCTTGCTCCAACGGAGTTTAAAAGCCAGCAGTGGAACTGCAGCACGGAAGCCTCCCACCCCGACATCATTATTTGGGAGAATGACCCAAGTACTGAGATGATTATATATATATATATATATATATTATATGTGTGCTTGTGTGTGTATAATTTTAACATGTGTGCAAAAATATCATATAATCATTAATTTTTTCCCCCAGGGTTTCCGTTCTTCTTCTGCCAATCTTTCTGTTGGTCCGATTGACTTAGTACGCCATGTTGAGGCCAAGTATCCAGCTTTGCTGTTTAAGGAGCAGCTTATAGCATATGTGGAAAAGATGTATGGAATCATTCGAGACAATGTCAAGAAGGACTTGTCACCACTGCTTTCTTCTTGTATCCAGGTATAATGAATCCTGATTTTCCAACACTTAACCTGCAAAATAAATTGTTTCATAGTTTTAATATTCTTTCAGTTGTGATGGCTTTTCACTTAAACTTTTCCAAATGATTAATACTGCCTTTGTTGATTGGTAACTTCTAGAACTTACACAATATAATGGGTGTGTTTGTATAAGCTGTTAAAAAACCGTGTTTTTGAGTTTAAAATGAGCGTTTATAAAAAATTTATGAGGAGTTGTGGTTGCAAAACAGAGTTTTGGGTTTTAAAAACGCTATTTTAAACTCCCAAAATGCCTAACCAAAAGGACCCAATGTGTGATAATGAGAGTTAGCATCCCATGATCGAACATGCTTTTGCGCTGAAGCTGAATTTTCTCTTCTCTTGTATTAAATTTCTCCTTTCCTACTCTGGATTTTCATTTTTACATTATACCCTGCTACAAACATGGAATGACTTTTATGGTGGGTCTGTTGTAGTTTTCTGTATATTTTTTTTGCTCATGGTGGTGAAGATGCCAGCTATGCTTGCTGGTTTGATTTTGTATCACTGCTTGGCATTTGAGTTTTCCGAACGATGTATATTACTTGCCTAAAATGTTGTCATTGTTGGAGGGTTTCATTCAATAATTGAGTGGTAAAATTTCAACTTTGACTGGTGTTCTGTGCTAGCCTATATCAGTAATTTGGTTAGCTATGTCTTAGTGTAGCAATTTTCTAACACCAGCTATCCATTATCTGACATTGCAGGCACCCAGAATGTCAAGAGGAAGTGTTTTAAAATCATCAGGACGGTCTAATAGCAATAGTCCTCAAGCTAGTCCTTGGCACCTCATCATTGATAGCCTTAATAGGCTTCTTTGTACATTAAAAGAAAATTTTGTATGGAATTACTTCAGGCAACTTTTTGAATGAATAACTTATTTATGGATTTTGATGAACCATGAACTTGTTGTCGGTTTTGTTTCAGGTTCCTCCAGTTTTTGTTCAGAAGATATTCAGTCAAATTTTCTCATATATTAATGTACAGCTCTTTAATAGGTAAATTCCTCTTCTGCTCTCTCTCTCTCTCTCTCTCACAAATGTAGTAACATCAATGTTGCATTCAAAGAAAGAGTGAAACTAATTGTTTTGGTGGTTGGGGAGGTAATCTACGACCCCGAGGGAGTTATTCATCATTTCAAAACGTAAGTCATGAAAGACTAAATTCTCATTCAATTATCAAAAGCTTCCTTTAAAAGGCCATAGCAGGGCTATTTATACGACAGAGTTAGTGTTGATGTCATAATAACTGATTAACACTTAAAAAAAAAAAAAAAAACTAAATTACTATTCCCAAGTACATGTGCAAATGAATTTGTCACTTGCTATAATAATCACAAGCTAATCTAATTCCAACATGTCTAACTAACTTCTAAATCGATTAAGCACATGCCTAAATTACCAAGTGTTTTAGTCACATTGTAACTTCTGAATTTATCAAGAAAAATTAAGCACATGCCTAAAATAATTGAGCGTATGTTCTAAAAGATATCTTTGCTTGGAGGAAGACCTGTCCACATGGCTTTTCTTGAAATGGCAATGCTTGCTCCAAATACACTGCATCTCTCTCTCTCTCTCTCTCTCTCTCTACATATGGTTTACATTATAAGCTATCAGTGTTAACTTGTAGATGCATTATTCTTTGATGCTGCTGCAGCCTTCTCCTTCGTCGAGAGTGCTGCACGTTCAGCAATGGGGAATATGTGAAGTCTGGGTTGGCTGAGTTAGAACTATGGTGTGGCCAAGCAACTGAAGAGGTAAGTATTGTTACCAGTGAAGGGCTGCAGTTTCAGACTTCTTCAACTATCACCTTCCTCTCTAATGGATCTTGGTAACAGCACTTAATGAGCTCTTGCTCAAAGGACCTTTCTCCCCCTCACAAGAATGGGGTGGAGAGTGAGGTGATGGGTTTAAGACCCATTTTTGCATATGTAACTCACCAATAAGAAAAGATATTTTTTATTGTTTGTTTAATGGTTCCTTTCCTTGCAGTATGCTGGTTCATCATGGGATGAACTCAAACACGTAAGGCAGGCAGTTGGATTCTTGGTATGTTTCTTCGTTTCTGTGTTGTAGAACAATATGAAGTGATTACTTTAAAATTTTTTTGAAAAGAATTTTTTATTGATAGCAATCTAAGAAACATGCAACTTAGCTACACGGGATTGTGCATTAACTACCAATTAGTTTGGCTAAATGGAGTTGATATTAATGTCAACTTAATTACCAATTAGTTTGGCTAAATGGAGATGATATTAATGTCAACTTAATTTGAGAAAAACTTTTTCTGCAGGTTATACACCAGAAGTCTAGAATTTCCTATGATGAAATTAAAAATGACCTCTGCCCTGTAAGTCTTTCTCTCTATCTCCCTCTCACATACACACAAACACATGCATGCACACACGTGCATGATTGTGCGCCAAAAGATCATCAACTATAATGAGAAATCTGATTAAAAAGTCAGTCACTCTGCCAAAAGATCATCAACTATAATGAGATATTCGATTAGAAAGTCACTCTTAAAGTGTGAAATTCACACAATCGTATACTATATAATAAAAGTTGCGTCTTATAAGCTATGGTAGCATTGTGTGGACATCATTTATATATATATATGGTTGGGTTCAAGTTATACGTAATGTACCTTTAAGTAATGTTACACTTAAACGATCTAATAACTTGCTATTGAACTTATATTTTGAAAATTCCTTTATTGGATTACATATTCTATATGTTCTTAACATGTATGCCAATTTTCATACTAATTGGATGTTATTTATCATTCGATTCATAAACTCATCTCTTATGCATTATTTTAAATTATAAAAACTTGAATAAACAACTAATTGATGATGTGGCTATTGATTTTTGATTACTATGACATTTTGCAAGCATGAAGAATATACAAAGATAGTGAAATCTAATAGTGGATTTGTCAAAATTCGTAGCTAATTAAAAACTATTTGGTGGTGTAACATTAAAACAATGTTATACTAGATGTAACTTGAACCTAACCACATATATATATATATATATATATATTTTTTTTGTTTGTTTTTTTTTCCTCCTTAATTATGAATACATTAAAATTTTTAACATAGTTTGCTCTAAGTAAAACTCTATCTCCAAAGTTTCAAAAGGTTTTCAAATTTTACTTTGATTAAAATTCAATTATCAAAAGATTCTAGAAATTTAAAAACACTTGCATTATTTACTCAATATTATTTTAAAAATCTATTGTAATTTTTTGTTTAAATAATAAAATTTGAGTCTTACATGTGCTTACACGGTGTGGTCCAAGGCAAGTTTACACATCATAGGACATGCTATGTGATGCATTATAGTTATGTAAAAATTATTTCATTGTTTAGGTGAAACTCCGTTGTCAAATTTTTAATAAATTTAACTTACTGATATATGATTCAAACTTAATTACTAAATATTTCAAGAAACTTAAAAGGAGTTTCATTATTTATTTTAATATCCTAGTATAATTTTTGATTTTAATAAAAAAATTGGTCTTACACAGAGTGCTTTTACAATTTAATTTAAGTAATTTTTATTCTTTTATTTTACAATCTATTTTATTGTTCAATTTAAATTATATCATTGAAATGTTTTCTTTAATTGACATATGATTTTTTATTAATTTATTCATTGCATGGGCATAAATAATGCTTGAAGAGTGAAGCAAGTGCCTAGATAGTTGCAAAAAGGAAGGGGAAAAAAAAATAGAACATAAGAAAAGGAATAACAATGCATATATCATTTTAAATGTAATTATGTTATTTCCTGAATGATAATGATTTTGAAGTAATTAATTTTTATGAATGAATTGTAAATTGCTTGAATTGCTCACTCGTTATTGCTTGCTGTCTTCAGATCCTGAGTGTTCAGCAGCTTTATAGAATTTGTACGCTATACTGGGATGACAATTACAACACTAGAAGTGTATCACAAGATGTAAGTCAAGAAAATCAAATTGATAAAACTCTGGTTTAAAATTGCTCAAAGATATTTAATTCCTGCCTGATAGTTGTTAATGTGGTGTATATGTTAAAAAACTAAAATTATTAATGTGGTACTCCACCTGTTATTTGTACAGGTCATCTCCAGCATGAGGATTCTAATGACAGAGGACTCTGACAATGATGATGGCAACTCATTCTTATTGGATGATAATTCCAGGTTTACATGCACTCGATTCTAACCGTAGAAAAAACATTATAGAAAATCTAATATACTACAAAAAAATAGCATTTCAGCAGAAGAACTCACTTCCTCAATACTAGGGGATAAAGAACGCTTTTTTTGTTTAGTTTTTGTTTTTTGTTTTTGTTTTTGTTTTTGTTTTTTTCCTGATGTAATCGGCTGAGATGGCTAAAGAAAATTTCTACATCTAATGTCCCAAACTCCCACTAATAATGCTTTTTGAATGCAGCATTCCTTTCTCAGTTGATGACGTTTCTGGTTCCCTCCAAGAGAAGCATTTTACTGATGTAAAGCCTCCTGCATGTCTTCTTGAGAATCCAGCCTTCCAATTTTTACAGGATTAAGGCCTTGGTTCTTTTGGCATTGTTCTCTTGGTGCATCAAATTTTGTCAAAGATTCAAGCGAAACTTTAACTGAGTCAAATGTCACACTGTAAATCCACTCCAATTTTTTTCCCCTCCATGGGTTACCACCCCCCCCCCCCAATTTTTTTTTTTCCTTTGTAACATCCGCTGCCCTGGATGTAAAATTATTCTTTAAGTTAGAATTGTAAAATTAGTTAGGCTGGTTCAGATAGTTAAAAGGGTTAGGGATAGATTTTAGCGCTTCGAATGTATTTTGTACTTTATTTTCAGTTTTTATATTTTCTTGGTAATGGGTCACTTGGGGCCAGCATTCTTTCTAGGGGTAGGAGGGAAGAATATTATCAGTTGTGAGGTGCGAGGAGGTGTCTCAATAATCAAGCCTGCTACTCCCGTCCCCCACGTTTTATTGTACAAAGTAACAGAATATGAAGATATATAGTGTAATTGTTTTCTAGTGGATTGATGTCATTATGACTTCCATTCTTCATTTGAATGAAAAAGAATTGTTTCCTAATTCGTACTCATTATTTAGTTAACAAAGATTGCCATACACCTTCCTTGTGTGTATTCGCTGAAGAGATTCTGTATGTGGGTGTACTTCATTTTGCTGGAGAGAAGTTGAATCAAGAGATTTTTTGGTTTTGTTTCAATTTCCTGGAATACATGAAAGTTCTCCACCCTCTTTAAAATCTACATATTTTCACGAGATATTACCCAAACAAGTATTTACCATGAGCCTTTTGTTTCAGCTTTACTTTCTGCAAACGAAGTTTACAGTCCGTTTGTTCAATGTAAAATATTTTATTGAAGAAATTTTTAACTTTTTGGTGTGATCTCAACTTGAAAATGCAAGCATAAACTAGCCACCACCAACCACCACAAATTCAGCCACCATATCACCATTAGGTTGGCGCAAATCTGACCAAATCCACTCCACCAACCTCCCAAACTCAAAATTCTTAGAAAATTCTAAGAAAAAAACATGACCATTAATCGTGTCCAAACAAAAATTAGCAAAAAAAAAGAAAAAAAGAAAAAGAAAAAGAAAAGCAACTTGAACTTAGATCTGAAAATAATACATGTTTTACAAAGAAAAGGACCTCTCAAACAAAACTAATAAAGGAAATTTTTACTATACCTACTTTTATTTTTGGGTGACTGGTACTTCTAATGGTTAAGTTTTTGTTTTTGTTTTTGTTTTATTTTTGTTTCATTTTTGGGTGAATAAAGCACGATATCATTAAAAGCCAAAAACACAACCATCCTCCCTCACCTCCATGAATATTGAAGGAGGGAGGGAGAACATATTACAACGAATGAGCGACCTATTTATTGAAGCATACTTAGCGAGAGCTTGAGCAACAAAGTTCGCATCCCTTCTAATCCAACCAAAATCACAAGAAACTCATCCACTACTAAGCTCTAAAACATTGCTCAACAATGTAGACATAGACCACTCTATATTAGACAAGCTAGACTACAAAGCATCAAAAACATGTTTTAGCATCTCCTTCCAGGCTTCCACGATGATCTTGTGAAATTCCTCAACTTGTACTAACTGTAAGGCCCAAAGTATGACTGTAGCTTTTGTCTGCATTGGGTCACAAAGAACATACTGCCTAGCCCAAGCAGATATGACCTCACCTGTTTCATCTTGAACCACCACAACCAAAACTGTGAATTTATCTATGATAGCCGTGTCAACATTTAGCTTCACTAGTCACTACTTCTGTTGGTATTACATGTTAACACAAATTAACATAGATTACTTCATTTGATGCCCAATTTTATTTTTTGAAATTACTTTGGATGGACACAACATGACAATAGCTACATTATGAGTAATTCTTAGGTACTCTCGAAATATAGAGAACAATGTCTTTCTTCTCACATTTATGGTAAAGTTTTTTTATAAAATTAATGGTAGGGTCCACTATGAATGTGAGAGGAGGAAACACTATTTCATTATATTCCAAGAGTACCTAAGAAATTTCCCTGCATTACATGAGCAACAATTTATTTTTAACCACTTTTGAAGATAATGGGGTCACACATGACAAAAACTTTATTAACATTCACTTATAATTCAGGCAGTAACTCCATTATTTTCTATCATTTTAATTACTTTTTATTTTTTTCAATATTCGACTATAACATTTTTAATTTTAGACTATGACAAGGTTCCAATAGAGAAATTATGTATAATCAGAAAGTAGGTCTCATTAAGTCGTATGCTAACCTGTAACATGGTAATACTTCATGGTAACTATGAGTGCCCCAGCCTGAGCCTCATCAGTTTCAATAGAGGGTTTCCAAATAATGGACTATAGTGAAGCGTGGTGGGTTGCTTGATGTAAGTTCATTTCACACATGGGCGCGGGAGTTCATTGGAAATCTCTTGGACTAAGGTGACACTCGGTTTTTAGTGGGCTGACAACCCTTTTGAATCCGTTAGATATAAATGATCACTAGTTTGGATTCAGTCTAAAGTCACAGTACATATTTGGGAAAGTGTTAGGGACTCAAGCTTACCCGGCAATGTGAAGGACATATACTTGTATTGTTGGACAATATTCCTAAAGAAGGATTTACAAAGAAAACCACCCTAAATACACAATTTAAATATCAATCCCTATTTACCATACGTTGACAATCATGAATCCAGAGAAGGTAACCGACCTTTATATGATAAAGCTCAACCCAATCTAAAATGACAAAATTAAATTTTCCCTTTCATTTGCAATGTCGTGTATAGAAAACATTTCTGGAGAGGCATTTAGAGGTCAGGTTTGTTCATATATAATATCTATAATTTTCTTTTACATTTCACGTGCAGTACCCTGTATAGAAAACATATCTGGAGAAGCATTTAGGGATGAGGAGTGTTCATATCAATAATTTTGACCTCATAATCCATTGAAACAACTGCCACAAAAAAGAAAGAAGAAGTTCATTTTGGGTTTTGAGCCCCCTTTTTCCCTTCAAATTACACTTCATCCTAGTGCAGGTAAATCTTTGCCTTCCTGTGCATTTAGAGGTTTTTTTGTTTTTTTGTTTCTGTTTTTGTTAGTTTGTTTGTTTGATTTTGTTTTTGTTTATATTTATTTATTTAAGGATTAGTGAGTTAATACTTTGGCTTGGCAGCACATGCTGGTCTTGTATTTAGAAGATTTCCGTTAAAGCCGTTGGTTGACCGTTTCCCTCACCAACGGTCTCACCCAACTTTCTCTTTCAACATTCATGTGATCACAAGTGTTCCCCATGTTTCACATCTGATAGATATCTTTCACTTGGAGGAACAATTTTTGACTAAATATTATATGTAGCTATACCATTTCAGTTATTACAGTCATGGAGTTAGTTGCTGTTGTATATATATATTAAAATATCTTGTTTGTTTTTAGATCCCTTAAAAACACAATTGGATTAACCTAGTAAATTAACCAAGTGATTACTTAGTCCAAATTTCAGATTTAGGTTAACACAATCATATAATCATATCAAAGTAAAATGCGGAAGATAAAGAACACAAAAATATGATGACCCAGGAAACCAAAAACTTTGGGAGGATTTAACCTAACTATCCTCAAGGTAAACTTGTATCCACTATGAAAAAATCAAAATTTTACAATAGCGACTTAGACCACTAACATCCTATTGCTACCTACCAGTAGAAACTTATTGACACGACCACGTGCAATCTCTGAGACCACAGACTTTTTCTTTCTTGAATTTTCCAGCAAGTACAAGCACTTCCGCTTGTATATCTTTAAACTCTTAATGCAGCAACTGAATCGATTACCAAGTTCTTGACATAATCTTGAATCTTGGAAATCGTAAGTATGTGTGAAGGCAATCACCTCTTGATCTCACAAAAGATTCACATACATAGCATAAGGAGCAACCAAAACGTGGCTAGAGTTTTCTCTTTTATACTTAAGACAAAACATGAAACCCTACACGTCAAACGGGCTTAGGCTGAGTTGGAAAATACTGCAGAAAAACATTCTGCCCGAGTTTTGATTGATTGAGTCTAATTCTTGATCAATCGAGCCAGACAGAATTGCACAGTAAATTTTGCAGTAACTCGATTCCAACTTTACATAAAACGCATACACTTTAAGCAAGTCTAAACAAGACTAAAACCTATTTTGATTATGATTTGCCAACAATACAAATTAGAGTTCTAATACATTAATTCCTAATCCTTAGAACCTAACAAACTCCCCCTTGGCAATCTGTGACAAAACACAAAAACTAAACAAAATTGCTTAAAGTTTACATAAAAAACAGCCCAATATAAAAACATAGCCCAACACAACAAATTCAACCTAATTACTATCTATTAGTTACAAGTGTAGACAGCAACACGACTGAATCAACCTGTATATTTCCTGAAACACTCAACAAACGCATAAATGCATGTGGAAAATACAAGTAAAACAAAAATAACTTCTTGATTTCACATAAAACACAATAAAGACATATATTATGAATAACTTATAAATATAAATCAATAATGTGAAACAAGAAACATATACCAATCAATGTATCTCCCCTTATCATGAAAAACCCAATCAAAAACAAAAAATCCATCATGAGCCAAAAAAGAATGTAAATACACAATGAAGCACCTAGATACAATCTAATAGTTCCACAAGCTCCACAAGTACAAAAATCTCCCCCTAACTACAAAAATCCTCTACAAGTGTACACCCCTTTTTTGTGATAGAATGCCAAAGGGCAATCACACATCATCAAAAGGAGGTGGCGGAGGCGATCGTCTCAAATGCTCTAGATCTGCTCGCAAAGCATGAAGCTCATCAAGCATGTCCATCAAAATCTGTCCATGAGTTGTCTGAACAGTCTTGATAATCTCTAACATATGTCAAATGTCTTAATCATTCGAGGTAGGAGGTGGAGGAACATCAGCAGTAGTAGCATCAGCAGCATGATCAACGGGCTCCTCAATCGTAGTATCACCTGTAGAAGAGGGAAGAGGAGGTGCGACACCAGAAGGCTCTACCTTAGGGTGTTTAGAGCTAGCTCTCAACTGAGCAGCCCTCTGCTTAAGAAAGGTGACACCTATAGGAGCAACTATGTGTACAGGGTCAGACGTGGGAAACTCAACTAAACCTAGATGCAAAAGAATCCAGTGAATAAAAATGGGGAAGAACAAAGCATGAGCAGTAGAACTACTTCTATGCACCTTAATCAAGGAACGAATAAAAAGATGAGGAAAATTAATAGGAGCATCAGTAACAAGGGCATACAAAAATACACAACGCTCCAAAGTAATGG
This sequence comes from Quercus robur, assembly GCF_932294415.1. Lineage (NCBI taxonomy): Eukaryota > Viridiplantae > Streptophyta > Magnoliopsida > Fagales > Fagaceae > Quercus > Quercus robur. Next base: position 33,379,566 of record NC_065539.1, on the reverse strand, counting down.
TGTGCAGATGAGAGATAGGCCAAAATGAATGACAAGCAATCCTAAAGAAGAGATAATGAATTGCAGTGAGCTTAGCAGTAGTGATCCAAGGATCAGAACTCCACTGGATAAAAGACCTAGTGATATAAGATATGATGTCATCCAAGGGAGGAGATTTATCATAAGGGTAGACAGGTTGCTGGACCACTGGTACCCCAAGGGCATCAGCCACTACCTAAGGGGTAATGGTGTACCTTACACCCCGTACCCAACTCCTCATGAGAGTGTTGGCATCATAAGAGTGGATAAAGAGATTCGAATAGAACTCTTTGATCAAGGTAGCTAGAGGTGGATGTGAAATATCCAATAAAGGTAACCAGCCCCTACGCTCAAAGTTACGCCTAATCTTGGGATCTAGCTCATCTAAAAGAATCTTTCTCTCAGCCCAAATGTTTCTCCTAAGGTTAAGCTTCTCATACACTTCCTGGTTTTTCTCACTCAGGAACCTATCACTATCAAAGGTGGGGGAAGGAGAAGAAGTGGAGGTTCTATTGGCTCTAATTTTCCTAGGCATGATGCTAAGGAAAGGACAAGACACACAGAAAAGAACCAAAAAAGAAACAAGAAAAACCAAAGACAGACTGCAAGTTAGCACAAAAAAATAGAAATAACAATTCTATATGATGCATGAACATTATCAACACATGATGCATGCCCTAATGCAGTGAAAATAAGTTCAATTTAGCTTTAAAATCACAAAATTAACTTGAGCATAGAGTTTAAATCAAAAACCCAAAATTTGAAAAACCCAATTTCACAAAACCAACAGATTGACCAAATTGATCATTTACATGATAGATAACAGTTTATAATGACCAAATCAATTAACCAAACAAGCCAATTTCATCAAACCAAATTGAACAAAAACCCCAAATCACCACTTTCAAGCCCTAGAAATTTCTATTTCACCAAATTCATCAAATTGATCAAATCAATTCACCAAGAACAGTTTTATAGTGTCCCACAACAAAAACCCAATGATCAATTGTGAAAGAAAAAGCGTAAAACATCAAAATCCCCAAATTTTTCAAGGTCTGAAATTTTCCCCAAAATGCATGATTTAATGCATGAAACATGAAAATAAATGCAAAAAGAATGGGAAAAGGTCTTATCGGCTTTAGAGGAGAAAAACCTTGCAAAATTTTTGGAGGAAAACGACAAAAAACTTGCTAGGATTCTTGGACCGATCGAATAGAGAGAGAACGTGTTTTGGAAAAGTTTGAATAGTGAAGAACATGTGAGGAACAAAGGTTTTGTAAAAAAACTCTTTATACGATTTTCGATTGATCAAAAAATAGGTTCGATCGATCGAAACACACAGAACCAAGCCAAGAATTTTTAATTGCAATTTCGATTGATTGAAAAACAAATTCGATCGATCGAAATACATAGAGCCAAGCCAAAACTTTTAATCACAATTTCGATCGGTCGAAAAAAACTTTCGATCGATTGAAAAACACTTTCGATCGGTCGAAATTTTAGAAAAACATTTTTTTGAAAATCAAAGCAAAATATTGCAGAAACTCCTCAAAGCAATGAATTTTATGAATAAAATGCATGAGTATGAGATGAAATGCTTTTCAAAAACACTTGTTTTGAACCCAGTTTTCCCAAAATTAAGATTTTCAAACAATTCTCCTTAAATTTTCAAGCTTCAAACACATTTTGCACCAAATTCAAGGAATTTTCAAACTTGGTTGGCCAAACCAAAATCACACACAATAACATGTACAAAGTTTAGTAAAGAGTAACTTGTATAGTATGTGCAACTAGCAAAAACTTGAGATACATGTGAGATGATATGTAAATAGAAATCAATCACAATTTTTACAAAATTCATCACATTGAATTTGAAAGAGACTATCACTTAAAGACTTACATCATATAACTCTCACATCTCCTAGAAAATAAGCTTGCAATTATGTAAGTTTCTTGAATTGCCTCATATTGTACACACTGATTTTATTTGTTCAGAAACTTATTAAAATAGCCGGGATAATGTACACACCAATTTTATTTGTTTGATTTAACATTAAGTCCAATAATGTACACACCAATTTTAACATCTAAACCAAGGCTATACCTTATGTTCTTTTTGTGCATGTGCTACATTTTCTCGAGCACAAAATTTTAGGATATGCACTAAGGTGTTCATGATTGGCTAGTAAACAGTGGTGAGATGGTTATTTATGCATTTCTCAATAAGTTCAAGTCCGACAATCAAAAGCATGTGACTTTAAGATTTAGATCATGTGATAAAAAACTATAAACATCTTCCTTTCCCACACAACATGCACTACAAAGTTTCAATTAGTAAAGTGTAATATATAAGCTCATCCAAGCTAAACAAAGTACATAGACATGTTATGTAAATATTAAATTGGACAACCTTGATTTCAAATTCAAGAAAAAAAATGCAAAACACAATTTGCTTCCCTTTTTTATTTTTTATTTTTTTATAATAAATTTTGAAAAGAAGAAACAAAAACAGTCTTGAATGAAATGTATGAATGTTATGTAATGCAAGTCCTAGAAACAAAAAAAAAAAAAAAACCAAAAAACAATGGTTACAAAGAGTAGAGCAATGAAACACAAAGATTATATCAGAAAGACTCATTTAAATTGAGCTTTTTGCATCCAAAACTTTTTAGATGCACCTCAAGTATTGGAGTTCTTATTCACATGAAATGATTACCAATTCTAGGATTGGAATAAAGGTTTAGAGTCTTTACCAATTCACCAATAAGTACTATAGGATCTTGTGCTTGAGGCACAAGCACTTTTGGTTTGTTTGCTCTCTTAGCAGCTTACAGCTTATAATAATTTGGACGAATGTGCCCAAACTTTCCACAAAAATGACAAACCTAAGCAGGCTTACCATGCAATTTGTCCTTAGTAAGGGTAGACTCCTTAGGTTTAGACTCTTTCAGATCAATCCTAATCTTCCTAGGTGGTGTAACTCCTACAGATTTAACCTCACTCATAGAGGGTTTGACAATCTCATTCACAGGGGGTTCGGAAGAAGAAGAAGGAACAAAGTTTGTGGGATGGGATGCAGACACATAAATGCTTTTTACAAAACCTAAGCCAGTTTTGTCAGAGGGAGATTTTTGAACACTTAGCATGTGATCTAATTTGGAGCTTGCAGTCCTATCAGTTTGTTCTCTAGCAATAGATAGTTCATATTCCAATTTCTTGACTTTTTCAAGCAAAAACATATTCTCAGTCTTCACATTATTCAAAAATTCAGTAGCACCAAATAAATTCACAAGCAAATTTTTCTTATCAAGTTCAAGAGATTCAATTTTCTTTAAGCCTAATTCAACACTCATGGCATCCTTTGCAGCAACTTTGCAAAACTTATTATAGGCTTCTTGAAGATCTGCATCCTTAGAGAGTTCCTCATCAGAAGGGTTATCTTCAACAGATAAGCTTTTATTGACTACAGCAGTAGTAGTATAAGCAATGAAGTTTCCATCCTCATCACAACCAGACTCATCATCAGAAACTTCATCATCAGTAAGGGTTACAGCCATAGCCTTACCCTTAGACCTCAAGTATGTAGGACATTCAGATTTCATATGACCATACCCTTGACATCCAAAACATTGAGGATCCATAGAATTATTAGAAGGTTGACCTACTTTTTCTTTAGGTTTTTCAGTGTTATTAACTTTAGTGGGATCATTCCTCCTAAAATTTTTAGGTTCAAAAGTGTTATTACCTCTTATCCTTCTGTTACTGTTTCTAAGAAAATTTTTAAAGTTATTGGCAAGGTAGGCAATCTCAGTAGCAGAGAGATTATCATCAAATCCACTCGCCTTAACATCATCAACAGACTTGAGAGCCATTGATTTTGATTTGCTAGTCTTAGGTAGGTCCAACTCATAGGATTGAAGAGATCCTACAAGTTCATCAACAGGGATGGAGTCCACATCCTTACTCTCAGTGATGGCAATCACTTTGGGTCTAAAATTTTCAGTTAAAAATCTAAGAATCTTCCTAACAATTTTAGGTTGATCATAGATTTCACCCAAATTATATGCAGAATTAACAATATCATTAACTTTAGCATAGAATTCATCAAAAGATTCATCATCAGACATCCTAATGTTTTCAAATTTAGAAATTAATTGTTGCAACTTATTAATTTTAACAGCTTTTGTGCCTTCATGCACAGTCTAGAGGATATTCTAAGCAGTATGAGCAACCTCAACATTAGAGATTCTTTTAAATTCCTCTATAGAAACAGTGTTAAAGATAACATTCATAACTTTGCTATTGAACACGGTTGCTTCTTTTTGAGAAGTTTGCCACTCACTAACAGGAGTAGTGAGCTTCTCCCATCCGTATTCAACGGAGTTCTAGACTCTCTCATCAATTAATTTTCGGAAAGCTTTCATCCTTACTTTCCAATAAATATAATGATTTCCATCAAAGTGAGGTGGAATAACAAGAGAGTGTCTGTGTTCCATGACAACAGAGGTCAAGGATCAGTTCAGAGATCAAAAGATCTACAACAAGAGAGCAACTTGCTCTAATATCACTTGTTTATTTTTAGACCCCTTAAAAACACAATCGGATTAACCTAGTGAATTAACCAAGTGATTACTTAGTCCAAATTTTTAGATCTAGGTTAACACAATCATATAATCATATCAAAGTAAAATGCGGAATATAAAGAATACAAAGATATGATGACCCAGGAAACCACACCGGTAAAAACCTGAGGAAGATTTAATCTAGCTATCCTCAAGGTAAACCTGAATCCATTATGAAAGAATTGAAATGTTACAGTAGCGACTTAGACTACTAACATCCTATTGCTACCCACTAGTAGAAACTTACTGACACGACTATGTGCAAGCTCTGAGACCACAAACTCCTTCTTTCTTGGATTCTCTAGCAAGTACAAGTACTCCTGCTTGTATATCTTTAAGCTCTTAATGTAGCAACTGAATCGATTACCAAGTTCTTGACATAATTTTGAATCTTGGAAACCGTAAGTATGTGTAAAGGCAACCACCTCTTGATTTCACAAAAGATTCACATACACAGCATAAGGAGCAACCAAAATGTGGTTAGAGTTTTCTCTTTTATACTTAAGACAAAACATGAAACCCTACACGTCAAACGAGCTTGAGATGAGTTGGAAAATTCTGCAGAAAAACATTCTGCCCGAGTTTCGATCGAGTCTAATTCTCGATCGATCGAGCCAGACAGAATTGCACAATAAATTCTACGGTAACTCTATTCCAACTTTAAATAAAATGCATACACGTTGAGCAAGTCTAAACAAGACTAAAACCTGTTTTGATCATGGTTTGCCAACAATACAAATTAGAGTTCTAATACATTAGTTCCTAATCCTTAGAACCTAACATATCTTTCATTAATTCATAGATAAATTTAGTACATGTGTACATCACGTTTTTAGGAGAGTTGATCAGCACGATGGACCTTTTATTTTGTGGTTTATATTTGCATCATATGGATATGTTTTTGATTCTGAGATCCTTTAGATTGGTCAATCGACCATTTGATGCAGTGGTGGGCAGTATATATGTTATTGTTACACTGCTGAATCCCCCCAAAAAAACATATATAATTCCTTTTTCCTTTTGAACGAGGTGATGTGTTTGGTTGTCATGAAAATGGGAGAATAGAAAAGGGCCAAAGGGGAAGGAAAATGGAAGATAAAATGAGTTTTTTTCATTGTTTTTTTTAGAGAATTTCAACCTATGACATCTGTTTTTAATGATAGGTTTTTATCATCAGACCAAGATACCAATCAGTTTTTAGTGTAGGCGGAGGTTGAATCTCAGATCTCTTATTCAACTATCAGAAATTTTACCAGTTGAGCTAACTAGAACCAACGTTTTTTCCGTTATTTGATTGAGGAAAAAAAAAAAAAAAAGAGTGGTCCCACAAAATTTAATCCTCCCGATTCAGGAGGAAACTCAAGAGAAAACACATAAAACAAACACAATTGCTTTTTAAGTTTAAGCTAAAAAAAGAGTTGGTTCACGTAAGAAGACCGCACACTTAGTTTAGCCCAAATGGAAACCCCCATCTCAAAAAACGATTATGATGTTAGGGATCATGCATGGCGTCTATCTTTGTTTCAAAGCTTGAGCTTGTAGTGATGTGATTGGCTTGGAATGATGCAAGATTGAATACGTGGTTTTATGCATCTTTTCTTTTGCTTGTTCATTCGCAATCTAGAATATATTCTAGCTGTGTGTTTGAATAATAACACGACCATTAAATGAGGTATATGTAATTATTCCTCAGTGACTTATGAAATAATTAAATGAGTCTTATTATTTTTTGATAGAAAAGATAGAAACTTGTATAAATGAAACCAAAGAAAAAAGTATACAGGGGGGAAATTTTTTTTATTAGTTTGGAAATTGGAAGATAACTCTCAAAGAAAATTTTCTTACCAAATAATGTCGTTATGGGCATACTTTCTAGTAGATAGTACGGAAGATTTTCTAATTGACCATAATACAAAGAGTAATACAACACGATTGCCCCAAAAGTCTTGTCTTACGGTCATTTCGAAACTTTTTCCACATTTGTTTTTTTTTTTAAAAGTCTACTAGCGCAATTATCTCAACAAACCCAATTGATTGTGATTTTTTTTTTCCGAGTAATGATTATCATATATTGATTATTGCATACTTATTGTACACACAATTCTTGATTTCAAAATACACGTTCGAGATTAGTAATAATTCGGTGATTAGAGTCGTAAAAGTACTTGTTCAAAGATATGGAGGTCTAGATTTTGACCCGCTATTTATGGGCATTGGAAATTCTCAGGATTAACAGCTCTATTTTTATCATTTGTCAAGTGGAAAGGGAGGGGAAAAAAAAATACTATAGAACCAACCAAGATGAGGACATTTTTCCTTATTTTCTTTAGCTTCCTAAAATTAATAAATGATCATCTTTTTGTTTTGAAGGGAATGGAAATTTATAGTATACATCTTTTCCTTGGTCTGAGTGCTTACGTTTGTTTTGATTACAATTTTAGGATCCGTTTGGATAGAACTTATTTTACTAAAACTAAAAACTAAAAACTGAAAATACTGTAACAAAATAATTTTTAAATTTGTGAATAGTACCGTGTAAGGACACGATTCGTAACAAACCGTAACAGTGTTGGGTTCGCACGTGAAAAGGCTCAAACAATATCATTTGTAGAGCGTGGGTTTGAAAGGCTAGGCCTTAGTCATTAGACGGTGGGTTTTTGTGGCGTTCATACATGGTTTAAGTCGTGTTTGCCCTGGGAGTCGCTCTCCCGGAGGCGGGCTGGGAGGTTCTGTTTTTTGGCCCTTTTTTCCCAGCCCTCTTCTTTGGACTGCCCATTTTTCCTTTTATACTAGCGTGTGTTCCTTATCCTTCGTCCACGTGTAGGATCGGCATTCTAAGATTGATACTTGTCCCATCAGCCCATACCCAGAGTGGTTGGGGGTGGTTGGGGGTGGTTGTAAAGGCTGGAGAGTATGACTCTGTCAGGTGCAGAGTATTAAATGGCAGTAAGGGCAGCTTTCCCTGGTCGTTATACTTTCCAGCGCACCCTTTTCTATGGACACAGATATTTTTAGATTTCTTCCCAAACTGTTTTCTATACCACTTTTGCCCTTCCTTCCTGGGAATCCTCGGATATGTTGAGGACAGAGTCATCCTCGGCTGTATCCCAAGGCTACTCAGACTTTTATTCCCTACTCTCGGCCATAACCTTCCTCGGCTTGGACCTTGGGTCTCAAATTAAAAATGGGCCAGGGCCGCCAATTAACGGGCCCCACAATAGCCCCTCAAAATCCTACTGTCCGACCTCTTGGTCGGAGAGGAGGGTTTTGGTAATGACCCGTCTTTATTGCGGTCTGCCTTAGGTCTGCCCTTCATTAATGTGGGTATCTTCTTATCTACCCGAGAAACGTACTGGTTTATGAGACATTCCTTTGAATTTATTCAGGATGCGTTCTTGCCGCTTAATTATCCAAAAACGTGCCTTTAATGTTTTCCCTTCTCGAGACCATTCAAACCCAACGGCTATTGACGGCGTGGGGAAGTGGAATGGATATTTTCTCGTTTACCGCTTTTCTCGGAGATTTGGGCAGATTAAATGCCTCCAGTTTTGCCATTCATATAAGAATGAAAACAGGAGGTCACCTCCCTTACACGGAGACTTTTTACTCCTTTTTAAAGCCTAAAAACTCTTAGCCTCCCTCAGAATTTCCCATATCTGCATGTTTACACTTTGAGTTGTGATTTATCCATGACAAGAACGGGAATGAAGAGATCATACCCTTCCCAGAAATGCTACGTCCTGTGAAGCTCAATCTGGCTCGATCAGGGCGGGGGTGGCAGAGACTCAAGATCTTTTTTACCCTCCTTTCAACCAAAATCCGAAACAGGGGCTCGTTGCGTCAAACTTTTGGCACGACTGAGCTGGGATCACCCATTATCAGTACCAGCCGCTCTCTCACGAGCATAGCTAACATGGCACCAGCGTGTTAGGAGCCAGGACTGACGCAGGGACAAAGTATCCCTGCTTCTTCCTCTCTTCCTTCACTGGTGCCTCCTTTTGCCTCTCTTTCTTCTTCTTTCCACCACCAGATCCATCCTGGTGCTTTTCCTTCTTCCTCTTCTTCTCCTCTCTCTTTTTCTTCTCCTTCTTTCTCTTCATCTCCTCCCTCTTCTTCTGAAGAAGGTCCTCCTCTCAATATGGGCGCTACTGGGGCAGAGTTTAGAAGGACTTCGGAGACGAGTTTAAAAAGGCATCTGACTGCTTATTTGTCTGTATTGTTGTGGTTTTTTTTTTATTTTTATTTTTTATTTTTTATTATTGTTGTTGTAATCCACCTTCTGTATAGGCTTGTTTAAGCCATTCTTTGTACGTTGTAATACATCTGTATACTAATAAAAAGTCGTTATTGCTTTACTTCACATGTTCTATCTCTTTACTTCTGAAATGGTTACGCCGTGAATAGACATACTATCTTGTGAATCCTTTTTATTTTTACACTTTGACCGACGTCAGGGACAGAAATCTCAGTTAATAGAAAGATCTTACTCAGTGTTTATTGAAACTATCCGACTTAATAATACTGAATCGAACAAATGATACTTAGGGTTGAAACCCGTATTAAGAAGAAAAAGACAGGATGTTATAATGAACTTATTGGGGCGGTCTGGCCCAGTACCACCGACCTGAGAGCACAATACTTAGGACCGAAATCCCTTACCAAGGAAAAAGGTACTATTATAAACTGGTGAGAGCTATTCGGTACAATAATACCGACTTGAACAAATGATACTTTGGGTCAAAACTATTGCTAAGGAAAAGATATTATCATGAATTTAATAGAGTTGTCTGGCACAATAATGCCGACCTAAAAGGAAACAACACTTACCCCAAAATAGCCGAGATGACTACTGAATGCTCGGCGCAGTATAAGAGGTAATCATCCGAAGACATATAACCCAACAATGAACAGCCCCTTCAGGTTGCTGAGTAATAGGGCGTTCCACCATTTTCCTAGCAACTTTCATAGCATTAACCTTTTTCTGATATTTGAGCCGAGGATTGAGCAACTTAAAATTTTTATTAAGTAGCCGACTTTTCCATAGGTTTGAGTCCGAGAATCATACAATACCTTGGGTCTATCCAAAACTCAGTTTTCTCATCTAAGTAGTTGGTTTCCTCATAAGTTTGAGTCCGAGGACCATACAATACCTTGGGTCTGTCCAAAACTCAGTTTTCTCATCTAAGTAGTTGGTTTCTCTATAGGTTTGAGTCCGAGGACCATACAATACCTTGATTCTGTCCAAAACTCAATTTTCTCATCTAAGTAGTTGGTTTCCCTATAGGTTTGAGTCCGAGGATCATACAATACCTTGGGTCTGTCCAAAACTCAGTTTTCTCATCTAAGTAGTTGGTTTCCCCATAGGTTTGAGTCCGAGGACCATACAATACCTTGGTTCTGTCCAAAACTCAGTTTTCTCATCTAAGTAGTTGGTTTCCCCATAGGTTTGAGTCCGAGGACCATACAATACCTTGGTTCTGTCCAAAACTCAGTTTTCTCATCTAAGTAGTTGGTTTCCCCATAGGTTTGAGTCCGAGGACCGTACAATACCTTGGGTCTGTCCAAAACTCAGTTTTCTCATCTAAGTTGGGAGAGATAACCCCTCGGTTATGGCATGAGACCTTGGTTTTGAGGGAATTAACTTCTCGGCCGAGCCCCTAGAATCATCTGTGCGACTGACGCTACAAAGCGTAGCCCCTAGTAAAGAAACATAGCCCCTAGTGGAACTTTACGCTAGAACACAACAACCGGCCGCTAGAAATGACAAGGGAACTGTCTCGACCTACCGCCTATGCCAACACACAAGCCTTTCTCACAGACGGCGCCAATTGTAAGGACACGATTCGTAACAAACCGTAAAAGTGTTGGGTTCGCATGTGAAAAGGCCCAAACAATATCATTTGTAGAGCGTGGGTTTGAAAGGCTAGGCCTTAGTCATCAGATGGTGGGTTTTCGTGGCGTTCATACATGGTTTAAGTCGTGTTCGCCCTGAGAGTCGCTCTCTCGGAGGCGGGCTGGGAGGCTCTGGTTTTTGGCTCTTTTTTCCCAGCCCTCTTCTCTGGACTGCCCTTTTTCCTTTTATACTAGCGTGTGTTCCTTATCCTTCGTCCACGTGTAGGATCGGCATTCTAAGATTGATACTTGTCCCATCAGCCCATACCCAGAGTGGTTGGGGGTGGTTGTAAAGGCTGGAGAGTATGGCTTTGTCAGGTGCAGAGTATTAAATGGCAGTAAGGGCAGCTTTCCCTGGTCGTTATACTTTCCAGCGCACCCTTTTCTATGGACACAGATATTTTTAGATTTCTTCCCAAACTGTTTTCTACACCACTTTTGCCCTTCCTTCCTGGGAATCCTCGGATATGCTGAGGACAAAGTCATCCTCGGCTGTATCCCAAGGCTACTCAGACTTTTATTCCCTCCTCTCAGCCATAACCTTCCTCGGCTTGGGCCTTGGGTCTCAAATTAAAAATGGGCTAGGGCCACCAATTAACGGGCCCCACATACCGTGAGACCCATTTTTAATGAAAATGTGGCTGAAAAGTGAAAATTGTGGGACCCGTAAACGGTGCGCGGGTGCATTGTTCATTGAAGAATAGTCAAAAGTTGCGGCTTAAAAAAAAAAAAAGCACCGTAGCTAAATGCAGGCGCCAATAAATGTGGATCCAAACACACAATTAGACTATCCCTAATACCACTGCTACTTTTTGTTTGTTTGTTGTATCTTACAAGTGGGAAGGTGATTTAAACTTAAATATTGTATAATACTACAGAAATATTATTGTTATTATTATTTATTTTTATTATGACATAGGAGAACTCCATTTAAATTAGTTGCACATCACAAAGTATATAGTACAATAATGCTCATTGTTAATCAAATTTCTATGGGCAACTGACTCTACCTACTAAAATCAATTGCAAGATAATTCAAAGGCTTTTCACTCCTAACAAGTATTTGGGCAGTTTATTCTCATACCCAGAGGCATGATATTACTAAATTATAAAACTTTGGATACCAAAACCATCATTATTTTTTTTTTTGCATGAACCATATATATTTGCTTAGGAGATAAATAAAATTTATAGACTGTGATTGAAGAACAGTTTACTTATTATAGGCTGGTTGAAGAATAGTTTACCAAATAGCTACTCCTATAAATTAACAACCATGCTGCAGACATTACAAAACTGACATTGTTATCTTTGCAGGTAATGCTCTCTAGCTTGGTGATTGATGCATGCAGTAAATAGCCAGTCTACTAAATAACTTTGGGAAATTAGAGCCCATACTATCTCATCCCTTTATGATTTTTTACCCATAATACATCAAGGGATTGTAGTTCTCTTGCTCACGGCTTTGCCTCTTGGGCAGGCCTTTGTACTGAGTGGGGAAGAAAAAAATATTTCACAATTTATTAAGATAGCAAACAATGATTAATTTAACATTACTTTTATATAAAATTGTCATTGATATTACTTTTATTATATACCGATCACAGTTTATTAATTACTTGGTAAAAAAAAATTTGTGAAACTTATTATATCGCTAAACTTATTGGTAAATTAACAGGCATTAGGGTTTGATTTGGAAAGAAAGTTCCACAAAAAAGTTGTATCAAACCTCAAAGTCCAACTCTTCCATTATAATAAAGTGAGATAGCTTCCAAAGCTGGGTTTGGTATTCTCATCAGGACTAAAATAAGTACATCAGATTTAATGAGTGTAACTCAAAATGAACCATCACATGACTATTACATGATTATCAAAATCTCTCTCTCAAGAGGTAGAAGGCAACTATGGCATGCAACAGCACCAGAGGTAGAGCATCTAACAAAATATATTTAAAAAAAAAAAAAACGTACGCCAATAAAATCTAGATCAAGTTGTTGCGACAAGAAAGATTTTGACTGCGCCTAGTACTATATATTCCTGCCACAGCGTTTGGATGACATGATAGAAATTGACTTCATTCATTCAAACTTATCGTAACTGACCTCGTTAACAGAATCTAATTATTGAAAACTGTGTCAAATAAATTTGAAAATGATATATATAACTAGAGAATGAGCCTACTCAAATGAGTGTTATTAATTTATTTCTGATATCCCACTATTTTATTTGTCCAACTTGCTATTCTTTATTTAATTTTTTATATTACTTTTGCAATTTTCTTGGTAAGATTCTTTTTCATAATAAGACCTTTATTCTAACCAAACTCCAAAATCCAAATGATAATAAACAAAAATATATTAAGAAAGGAATTAAAAACCCTCATTGACAAAAGGCAAATGATTTTCAGAATGTTCTTATGTGCACAGAAAAAGCCCAATGATTAAAATTTTATTTTATTTTATGGGATCTCAATGATTAATTTTTTTTTTTTTAATTTTTTTTATCGGACCCAATGATTAATTTGATTAGCCACCACCAAATTTTTATATGCACCCACTAAGTCTTGATTGGGTCACATGCCGGGTCTCATGTTATTATTGACGGATCTTTCAGAAAGCTTTTATAAGGTACATCATAAAGTTTGTCACCATTCCTTATCAAGTTCATAGAGTAAAAAGTGAAATTTATTGGAAAATTTCACTGATACGTTATATTGGAAAGCAAAATACTTGGGTTCTCCTTTTAAAGTATATATTACTTTATATTTTATTTTGGAATGGTGCAAGGACTTTTATATATATAGTTCTAACAGATTAAGAGTTTAAATAAAATGTAATAAAGGGAGGTTGGGGCAAGTTATGGTGTACTTTTGTGTTAGAACTCTATAACTTTTGAGTGGAGTTGTGGTGTGTCTTTGTGTTAGAAATCTTTTCCTTCTCCCTTGTGTGTATGTGTGTGTTTGTTTCTCAAAAAAAAAAAAAAAAAAAAAAAAAAAAAAAGCAATAAAACATAATGTCCAAAAAAAACAAAGTTTATATTCCATAAAGAAATATATAGAATTTATGGTGTAGTTGATTGATTAATTTAAATTGAAATGAGGAAAATTGTATAAACTTATTAAAAAATTCTCTAAAATTGTGCATTTTCTTTTCAAATTTCATTGTCAGTGGTTAATAAACAGTTACATTAGAATAATTTTGGTAAATTGTGATAAATTGTACAATTCAATTCAGATTATCCAAACATATGTATATATGATTCTATCTTTTGGTGATATACATATTACCGATTTAAAAAAAAAAAAAAAAAAAAAAAAAAAAAAAAAAAAAAAAAAAAAAACTAATAGACAGGTCATGTGCCAAAGCCTTCCAGTGTAAGTAATTAATTTAGTAGTTATTTTTTCTAAAAAAAAAAAATAGTAGTTATAATAATCAAGTCCATAAAATATAAAATATAGCCAATTTAATAGTATGGTAATAAGTAGAATCATATTTTATTTGTGATTTTTTTTTTCTATTACTTTTCCAACTCATTTATATCCTTTTTCTTTTTTTCCTAAGTCTTTCTGTTCCACTGTAGATAGCTAGGATAGTTAACCCATTCCCTTTTATGAATTTGAGCGGAGAAAAACCAATGAGCTAAAAGAAAAAATATATTCGTCAAGCAAAAAAAAGTAAGAGGGATGTTTATTCATATAAGTAAATATACCCTGAAATCCATTAAAAAAAAAAAAACTATAACTACAGACCAAAATATCCCACGGACTCTTTTTTCTTTAACACAAACAAAAGACAAAATACTTTGAACAGTAACTAGAGTTATATACCATTATACATTTGCAACAAATACTAGTTTTGTGTTTTCTCTCATTTATATATTACAAGTTCAAAAATAAAATTTTAAGTAGTTAGTTCAAGAAGAACTCTCCAGATTTATATCATGGCTATGTTAAGGAAAAAATAGGTGATATTGTTTTTTAAATATTTTAAAACATAGATGAAAATAATGGTAATTTAATATCAGTCTATTATAATTTTAATAATATTTAAAGTAGTCTTATAACATTGACATGAAAATTTACAAAAAGACTTGTCAAAACAACCTACATTTTCAACATTAAGATTTTTATTTTTATTTTTATAATTCGTAGTTGGAGAAGGAAAGATTTTAATCTTAAATGTCTCTATATATAGGAAACACTAAGGGTATGTTTGGTTGGGTGGATTTTAGAGATGATGGAAAAATAAAAAGAGAGAAAATGGGAGAGAAAACATTTTTTGTGGGTGTTTAGTTAGAGGGAGGAGAGGGAAAAAAATTGGTGGGCCCAAGTATTTTCTCCCTGAACAGCTGAACCCATCAAAAAGTTTTCTTCTAGGCTGTGGGTGTGATAGTTGTTTTGTTTTTCTTCTTTTATTTATTTATTTATTTTTAACTAGACATGATTTTTATTTTTTTAATAAAATTGAGTGATTTGTGTGTGTGTGTGTGTGTGTGTGGTTGTTTGTCACTTTTTTTGTTTTAATTGGAAATAATTTTTTAACAAGGGTATACGAGTAGATTTATACAAACTTACTTTTTTCATCTCTCTACTTTTCCACTCTCAACCAAACAAAAATGAGAGAAATTAAAATATTTTCTATTCTCCCATTTTTCCATTCTCCCACTATTTTCTATTATCCCACTTTTTCACCCCTCCAACCAAACAGACCTTAAGAGATATCAATTAAGCTATATGATATATAGGTTAATAAAAAAAAATTCATATGTAAACTAATGGAAATATTTTCATAATATAATTTGACAATAAAATATATTGTAAAAAAAAAAAAACTAGTTAGGTGAAAAAAACACATTATTCGGGACCAAATTTTAGTAAAACCAAAAATTATAGTAGGAATTAAAATTTTTTAAAATATATATTAAAAAGTCTTTGAAATACCTTTAATTAGAGTAGTATTTTAAATATCTTAAAACTTTGATTAAAAAAAAAAAAATTCAATTTCTTGGAGTGCATGGCGGGCTCTCATGTTTTGGTTTCTTGACCTTTGACTAAGATCAAGTGAGAAAGACATTTATTTATTTTTTCTAGTGAGAACTGCTTTTTAATTTCTGAAAATTGTACCTTCAACCTAGCGTAGAGTATGATGCTAGATTGGCCAGCCATGGGATTTTAGAGAGAGAGAGAGAGAGATGTTTGGAATCTTCTATTCCATTTATTTGGTTGGACAGAATTAATGAGAATAAATTTAATTTTTTTGGAACCATTATTTTAGAGTATGTTAATGGATATTGATGATGTGGTATAATCTTAGCATTTTTTTTGAAGGTGAAATTTTAAACAACTCTACAGGTACCAAATGATTTTTAGTTAATTACATTAATTAATTAGTAAAGTCTCTTGTTATCGAATAAGAACCTAGAATCAAATCCTACTTACCAAAAAAAAAAAAAAATGTGCTATGATGCAATGGTAAAGAACAATAATCATGAATTTGTACCCCTAAACATTACGTATTTTTTGGATATAAATCCTTTATTAATTAAGTGTCAACTAAGCTCAAAACAATACCATATTTCCTTTCAAAACTACGTTATTTTGTACCCTATTAAAGCTATGTTAGATATAATTTTGGCTAAATTGTAATTTACACACTTAAATTTGGGGTAATTTTGATACCCCTAAAATTGCAAAATTTGAATTTATAAAACTACATTGTTTGAGTTGAGACATCACATAACTGGCTCCTCATCAAGATATATGGATAAAAGGGCTTAAAGCCTTAAATCCAAACGTCATATAATACAAAACCAAATTTTGAAGAAGGTAAAATTAAAATCACCCAAAATTTAAGGGTATAAATTGCAATTTAGTATTAAAAAAAACAAGTATCAATAAATTGCCAACATTCTCAACCTTTGATATGTATATACAATACAAATTTTCATGGAAAATGGGTGGATTCTAGGAAAATGATAGGGCATGATGCCAAAAAACCCCAATGAAATGGACAAAGATTAGCTCTAATTAAACTAGTTTAGAGAATCATCTCCAATAAACTATTTGGATTATAATTCTATTCATATGTATTATTTCACCAAGTCACATGACTTTTTTTTTTTTTTTTGAGGAAAAAGTCACATAACTTAATAAAAGGGTTATTTGACTGAAATTACATATGAATGATCTTTTTAATCGTCACATAGTGAGTTGGAAAAAGATAGTTCCAAACTAGTTGGAAGCTAAATTTTTTCCCAATGAATAGCCCTCTTACAACAATAATACAATGATGAAGATGCAATTATTTATTATGTGCAGGGATGAAGCCACTACTGTACTTGGGGGGCAATGACTGCCCCCCCCTTCCCCCAAATTTTTTTTTTATATAAAATATTAGTGTGTATATATATAGTAATAATTTTTTTTAGCAATTTTGTTCTATTAAATTACATTTTGCTCCCCCTAATAATATCATTGATTCTTTTAAGATTATACCCTAGTCACAATTTTTTATTTTTTTATGACATTTTTACAAATTGTTGAGGTAGCAAATTTTTATTGGTTCACATTTGGGCTTACTACTTACATCATTTTTTTTTTTTTTTTAATTTACCAATAACCACTCCCCAGATTAGTAATTTGTAAAAAAAATTGTAACTCTAGCATTTTCCTCATTTTAAAGACCATAAAAAATTTATCGATTTTAAATCTAAAACAAAATATACAAGCTTACCAATAACCACTCACCCATCAGCAATTTGTAGAAAAATTTGTAACTCTAGCATTTTCCTCATTTTAAAGACCATCAAACAATTTATTGATTTAAAATCTAAAACAAAATATACAAGCTAAAAAAAAATTAGCCCATCGACCAAAAAATTACTAATAGTAAAGCTAAAATATATTAATCTCAATCAACCAATTTTACCCAAAACAAACAACTTGGCCCTTTGAAAAATTTTAAACAAAATAATTTTGTTTTTACCCATTAATAGATGCGCATGCGCACACACACATTGGCTAAGCAGCATCAGATATAGGGGCCAAAACTGTTGCTCATAGCCAGTAGTCGCCCCCTAACTCTAAGTTCTGTCTACATCCTTGATTACGTACCTAATAAAGATTTCTCATTGAATTAATATTTAACCCCAAGTATAACGAGAAGAAGAGACCCATAAGAAGGATAAAAATAATAAAAGAGCTCCTATATGATTTAGAAAGCAACCAAAAAAAAAAAAAAAAGTATAAGTTGGAATCCACCAAAACCAAAGAAAAACGATGATACTTTTTTTTTTTTTTTTTGAGGAAAAAAAAAACGTGTATGAAATCATTGGATGAGATATCCTAGAAGCTAGTACGTAGTAATTTATATTCTCTTGTAAGAAGAAAGTGACTTCTGTTGAGAGAATGACTCATTACGTGTCTATTTGGAAATAACTTTTTTAGCTAAAATTGAAAACTTTTTTGTTAAAAATACTGTAAGTAAAACTAAATTGTAGCTAAAATAGTACAATAGGACTCATAAATAGTGTCAAAAGGTGCAGTGAGACCTATAAATAGTAACAAAAATAGGCTGAATAGTAAAACAAATTGACTTTTTAAGCCAAAAACCTTTTTTTTTTTTTTTTTTTTTTTACTATTTAGCTTATTTTTCTTATACACATTAATTGTATAAGACTAGTTATTATCAATTGAAAACTATGTAACTATTTGAATGGCTGAACGTGGCCAACTCTTGCTGGAAGGTAATTAACAAATTAGATGCTTTTAATTAGGGGTGTTCACAAGTTGGTCAGACTTGATTTTAGTGTCAACTCGGAAATCGACCCAATTCAGGCATGGGTATGAAAGCTCTCAACTAACTATCACCTGGGAGTATATATGTGGGTTTACTACAAAAAACTCATCTTACACCAGCATTTTTTTCTCGATAGTTTTGAAAACCGCCGCTATAGGAGACCTACAACAGAGCTTTTAGAAACTGTCACAATAGGTTGACCTATTATGGCAGTTTAAAGTCGACGCTTTTTAAACCGTTGCTATAGATATCCTACTATGGCACTTTAAGAAACTGCCACAATAGATAGAGTTATTACGGCGTCTTAAAACCGCCACCATAGGGTTGAAATTAGTATTTTTTATTTTATTTTATTTTTTTTGTTTTGTTAATAGCCTATTTTGGAGGTTTTAAAACCACCACTATAGACTTCTTCATTTCAAATGCCTATTCTGGCAGTTTTAAAACCGCTGCCATAGGGTTGAAATTACTATTTTTTATTTTTATTATTTTTTTGTTTTGTAAATAGCCTATTCCGGAGGTTTTAAAACCACCGCTATAGACTTCTTCATTTCGAATGCCTATTCTGGCAGTTTTAAAATCGCGCTATAAGATTCTTTATTTAGAATACCTATTTTGGCAGTTTTAAAACTGCCACTATAGGTTTTAAAATTAGTATTTTTATTTCTAATTTTTTTTAAAAAAATAACCTATCCTGGTGGTTAAAACCGTCGCTTTAGGTTTCTTCATATCTAATACCTATTCTGGCGGTTTTAAAACTGCAGCTATAGACTTTTTTTTATTTCGAATACCTATTCTGGTGGTTTTAAAACCGCCACTATAGGTTTTAAAATTAGTATTTTTTTTTTTATTTCTATTTTTTTTCTTTTTGCTTTTAAAATACCCTATTCTGGTGGTTTTAAAACGACCACTTTAAGTTTCTTCATGTCTAATACCTATTCTGGTAGTTTTAAAACCGTTGCTATAGACTTCTTTATTTCAAATACCTATTCCAGTGGTTTTAAAATTGTCATTATAGGCTTCTTCATATTGAATACCTATTCTGACAGTTTAGAAACTACCACTATAGGTCTTAAATTATAAGTTTTAATTTTTTATTTTAAAAAAACCTATTCCGATGGTTTTAAAATCGTCTTTTTAGGCTTCTTCATATCTAATACCTATACCGGTGGTTTTAAAACTGTCGCTATATACTTCTTCATTTCAAATACCTATTCTAGCGATTTTAAAACAATCGTTATAGGTTTCTTCATTTTGAATACCTATTTTGGCGGTTTAGAAACCGCCACTACAGGTTTTAAATTAGAAATTTCTATACTACTATTAAGTAGAGACAAAACTAAAGGATAATATAGTAAAACTACATCTTTTAACTCTTGCAAAAACATTGCCTATAAAATAGGATTGAAATGTCCCAACAACCCACTGTTCCCATCAAAAAATAATTCCACAAAAAAAAAACCTTCCCACAATCCCAATTCCCACTAACCCATCTTTTGACTATTGATGTGATCTTCACATCTAAAAGTCTCAGTGAGTCTTAGGCGGAGCTCGAGCCATAGAAGGGAGAGCGATTTGCAATAGCATAACAATGGTAGAGGAAGTAAGGCTTTTGGCTTTGCTCTTCGAACAAGTTGTGTTCATCACATTTTTAGGTACACCTAAATTGATCATTGTTGAGGTACAAATTTTCAGGCCCTAATTTCATTAACCTACTCACTAAAAAATACCCACACAAGCCCATAAATTATTTTGAGCACACATAAATATTTCCCACATATTACTCAAATATTCTCCATGTTATTGGGCTCCTACAAGTATTTCCCATATAAGCCCCATAAATTACCTTGGGCCCTTTTACAAGTACTACCCATTATATCCCACATAATATCCAACTTGGCTTTCCACAAAAATACCTATCACATTACTACCAAATTGGGCCACAAAATTATACTATCTCCACAAAAAACCCCAATATCATTTACGTTGTGGGAAAAATCCAAAAAACCCAACAAAACCCTCTTAAAAGCCAGTTGCTACATGGTACCTCTAAACCTATTGCTACACAACACTTCTAAAGATTGTTGCTACACAGCACTTCTAAAAGCCCATTACTACACGGCAATATTTTTACAAAATCTTACAAATCTCAAATGCTATTTTGGCACCTATTTTACAAAACCCAATATTATTTTGGCACCTATTTTACAAAGCCCAAATGCTATTTTGACACCTATTTTACAAAGTCCAAATGCTATTTTGGCACCTATTTTACAAAGCCCAAATACTATTTTGGCACCTATTTTACAAAGTCCAATATTATTTTGGCACATATTTACAAAGCCCAAATATTATTTTTGGCAACTACTTATAAAACCCAATAATACTTTGGCACCTATTTACAAATGCCCAAATATTATTTTGGCAAAAACAATTATATTATGCTCAAAAGCCCAAAACTATTTCTTAGCAAAAACATGTCTTCATATACTAAATTCCCTAACTCATGGGAAATATAAATTACTCATCTCTCAAAATATCCCTAAAAATATTTCTTTTACAAAATTTATGGGAACTATGCTTATTTTTTCCATAATCAACTAACTACAAAAGCCCATGTATATCACCTATGGCAAAACTATTCATCTTGTAGGGATAGACAAGCCCAAAGAAGCTCAACTACAAGGCCCAGTTGAGCCAGCCCAGCTCATATGAAAATCCTAACAACTGAAGCCCAGGTGAGCTGTCTAGTCAAGTTTCAGTACAACCTGACAGCGGAACCCATCACCATCAGTTCCAGTTTGACCAATTAGATCAGAAGAGGACACGTGTCCAGCAAGGGTTAAACCCTTCCTTGCTAAGTTCATTTTCATCATTTCTCATGTGACATAAAGCTGGGATTACATAATATAAATCTGGGAAGTTTCAGCCAGCTGTCTTTCCTTTCTTCTCCAACCCATTTAGTCAAAGATTAGAGGTAGCCATAACTAGACCATGGAAGTTCCTGGAACAACTAGAAGTCAGTTCATTTTCATGCCAAAAATGTGTACTCTTTGGTTCATGGACGAAGCACATGAACTCAAATGGGGAAACATAGGAAAATGTAGTTTGGAGGGCACCAAAGGGGTCTCCAGCAAAGTTCCCAGCAAAGGGCTCTAAGGTTGACACTTGGCTTGGGGTGATAAAACCTACCCTAGGGAGCTCTAATTCTAACAACAGCAAAATCAAGATCATTAACCTAATACATGCTTTAATCCCATCAGCTGAGGCCAATCAGCATTTAATACAAAGTCAGGATCCCAGCTGTTGTTACCCAAAACAGCAAGAACACTTTAAAAGTTGAGCTTACCACTCTTAGCCAAAATCATATGAATGATTCTCTAAGAATTTTTTTAAGATTGAGGAAGATTTAGTAGGGATTATTTGCTAATTACCCCCTCAAACTCAAATATAAATGGAACTCTCCATTAACACTTTAACACAGATCAATACACATTAAGAGATACACTAATAGAAAATAGTTCTTTCTTAACTTCTCTGTTTAGCCTTCTCTAAGCTCTGGCAGAGTTTTGAGTCACTGAGTTCTTAGCTTCAAGCTTAGAAACTAAGTTCTCCAGATCCTAACTCATAAATATCACTAATACCTCTACCTATAAACACTCATCTATCCCCAACAGAAAGCTCCAGCAGTTTTACTATACATTCTCACTCACTACTCATACTACTCAAAATGACCCTCTCTACTCACTACATATACTATATCCACAAGCATGCCTTGGCATTATAATGATCTTGCTGCGCTAGTTGGAATCTCTCTCTCTTCCTTCATCTCACACTAAGTTTTCTCATTACTTGCTATAATGGAACCTATGGTATTTGTTTATTCATTTACTGTTGAAGGTTATGACGTGATTGTTACTATAGAGTTTTTCCCTTATATTATTGTATTAGAAGACTCTTCTCTGGAGTCCATGGATGATAAGTTTGAAGATGCAGATACTTTTTTTAATCTGTGAATATCTAACGGCTGGAGATTTATTCTGCTCTGTTTCATTTTATTGCTGGAATACTTTACCATTGGGATACTTTACTGCTGAAATATTTTAAGGCTGGGTTATTTCTTTATTGCAGCATGCTTTTTATTATGCTGATGTGTCTGCGGTAGAAAGTGTTTTTGGGCCATCTCATAACCCTTGTCAGTCCCATCCTAGGCCGAAGGTATAAAAAGAAGGTGAACTCTTCAAAAACTTCACCGATAGCCTTTGGGCCATGCTTCAAGCCCATCATTGAGTTTCGATTTAGGCCCCCAACCCAACATAGATCTCATTTGTCAAAAGGAAAACTTTTTCGCCCCTGACAATCATGTTTCAATGGTGCAATACCTGTCATAAACCAAAGCAATGCTTGAATGTGGCGTTTTTAGGCTTGAGTGTCTCCATATCATCAAGGATGGAGCCAAGACTTAGAGTTAGGGGCGGCGGTTCTACTGTTGACTACATGTGGAGGCTCTGACATTTGGCTCTACTGCTGTTCAGCCGTTGAGTGTGTGTGTTTTTTTTTTTTGGTCTTTGATGCTTGCGTCTGCTACTGGGTAAAGATAAAAATATTTTGTTAAATTTTTTTTAAAGAGCTGGGTTGTTTGTCTTGGGTAAAATTGGTTGATTGGGCTTAATTTTTTTTTAGCTTTGCTATCAGTAATTTTTGATGATGGGCTAATTTTTTTAGGCTTGTAGCTTTTATTTTAGATTTTAGAAGTATGATTTTTTATTTTTTTATTTTTTTTATGGCCTTCAAAAGGAGGAATATGTTAGAGTTTCAATTTTTATTTATTTTTTTTTACAAATTGCTGATATGGTGAGTGATGATTGGTAAGTAAAAAAAGATGTAAGTGATTGGCATAGATGCAAACTAATAAGAATTTGTACCTTAACAGCTTGTAAAAATATTATAGAAAAATTTATGGTTGTAACAATACTCTTAAAAGAATCAATGATATTTTTAAGAGAGTAAAATGTAATTTTATTGAACCAAATTGCTAATAATAGGGTAAAGTGTGTGTGTATATACACACTAGTAATTAAAAAAAAAAAAAAAAAAAAAAAAAAGGGGAAAAGGGGGGAGGGGGGGGGGGGGGGGGGCGCATTAATTGCACCCGAAAGTCCAGGTGTGTCTTCGTCGCTACATGTCATGGAAGTTTGTTGAGTGCAAGTGTGGGTTGAATAACTGTACTTTTAATATTAAAATGTGTGATCATTGATCATTCCCAAGTTGTGCGTCCTTCTAACAATTAAGGATGGCAATAGGGCAGATTCCCTACAACCGTCCCATTCCTTGCCCCCATCCCCTACCCTTGCCCTATAGGGGTGTTTATTACCTCCATTCTCGCCCCAGCAAGCCCCCACGAATACCCACTTTTGCATGAACAAAAAATTTAGAGAAAATAAATAACACAAAAAAGAAAAAAAAAAGAAAAAGAAAAAAAAGAAAAAGAAAATCTCAAAGCCAAATTTAGGGACTCATTCACATAACCAAGTACTACAAAAGTTTAAAAATCCAAACTTTCATATTTGCATAAACTTCAAAATAATCAAAACTCCATGTTTTAATTTGGTTTTGGACTTTCTAAATCAATTAAGCACCGATAAATGTAGGAAAAAAAGGAAATTAAACAAAACAAATTAAAATAGAAGTTAAATAAAACAATGAAAAAAAAAAAACCCTAGTTCCTGTATAAATTTCTTGATTCCTCAGGACCTACATATGGGAGAGCATAGATCATTGACAGAGAGGCGGAAAACAGCATTTTCAAAAAGGGTTGTGTGAGAGAGAGGGAATACTTGAGGGTGAGGGGTAGCGGCTAAGGCTATTGTGATAGAATAGTGAGAGTTATGTGTGTGTGTATATATATTATATAGTTGCCAGGTTTGGAGTGGGAGATTCAACTCCCACACCAACCTCATACGTTGTACCCGTACCCACTCCCGCTCCATTTACTCCATGGGTCGGATAAAAGCCATCCCATTTAGGGTAAGGCAGGACGAGTACCAAAATGCTGGTCTTCAATTGCAATTCCTACTAACAATATATAAAGTCTTAACCCATTATATAGACTAAGCCTAGACAAAACAAGGATTAGAAAATAATCACGACACATATTAGCCTGTTTTTGTTTATTAGTTTTCTAGCAATGACAATAGTGAAATGGTATAATTACAACTAAAATGGTTCCGTAAGTATTTGAGCTGAGATTTCAAGATAGGGATAAAATTGTATTAGTAGAATTTGTAGCAGGATCATGCAGCATATAAAGAAGATATTATGGTAATATATATAGTTTCCTAGTGGATTTCGTCTCAAATTTGATTATTAATTGATCGCTCAATTATTAGTGCTTGTTGCATTATGGTTAATTATGCTAAGTATGATTTCTCATGTTTTGGTTGTCACTAGTTTTTTGCTAAAAACCGCGTTATTTTCCTCACTTGAAAAATTTTATATATAGTACGGAAAACTGTATTGAGCTTTTTGCGCACATATATATATATATATATATATATTCAATTCTTTCATTAGCTTTCTATCATGGATAGAGTAAAGCAGTATAAAAGGATTTGTGCAGCTGTCCATTAGCAAGTGGGAAAATGTCTACTCGAGAAGTTCTATCAAAATGGGAGAAAAAGTGGAAAAGATAGGGCAAAAAGGATTCGTGTCATGCTTGTACGTATACGTAGTTTCCCATGCATGTTTCATTTAAATAATTTTTTTTCTCTACAAATATTAAGGTGCGGTTTGGATCTAACTTATTACGTTTACGTTTTGTTTTTCCTGTGTTTCTCCTTTGGTTTTTTTTTTTAGCTTGCATTTTTTGATTTTTTCATGGTGAACAGTGCACTTGTGCACTGTTTACAGACTTTCAAAATTCACTTTTCAACAAATTTTTCATTAAAAATGGATCCCACAGTACTATTCACATATTTAAAAATTACTTTGCTACAATATTTTAAATTTTAAGTTTTTAATTTCAGTAAAATAAGTTCTATCCAAACGGACCCTAATTTTGCTTATGTTTGTCCATTTTGAACCATATTTTCAGCATGAAAGTAATGGTAAAGGACATGAAATTAAGAACAATCACTTCCACACGTATATATGGTCATGACATTGAAGCTTTGTAGTTGTGTTACCCTTCTTATTATTATAATACAACTGCCTAATTACTATATATATATATATATATATATATCAAGGCTCAGTTTCTTAAAACACATTATTTAATGAACTTCTTGGGTGTTGCTTATAGCTTAATGAGCTCCAGCTTATTGTTACTATAGTACCATCAAGGATATCACTCAGGTTAAATTAATTTAATGCAGTTAGCTAATCAAAGAGTACGCCAAGTGATGATATGTTCAGGAACGCCATCTTGTTGCAACTTTCTTTGCATGCATAATTGGATCTAATATTAATATTATATGAATCTATGATCTTCGATTAACGAGCTTGCTTGCTTAATCTTAAGCACAACCTCCTTCACAGAAAGTATGCTTCTTGAATCTCTAATTTTGAAGAAAAGAGAGAGAGATCTCAATTGATAGTTATAAATAATGTTTATTTTCTTATTTTCTTTTTTAATGTTTATTTATTTATTTATTTTATTTATAAGCTGGGGCAATGTACCAGAACCGACCCGAATTTTGAATTTGAGGGGTCAAAATATGAACAATAAAAAAGAAAAGAAAAGAGAATGTATGAATAAAAATATTTTATTATTCAAGACTAAATATATAATAATGAAAAATAAAACCAGTATACATTTTATGTGAACAAACTATAAACAAAAGAAAAGTTACAAATAATTGATTTTCAATATATTTTAAATAAATCATTTCTCAAAATGAAATTTGACATTCTTTTAAATCCTGAAAAATCTATGATTAATTTAATATTAAATTCAATAATTTTCCTCAACGTTCAAAATTAAATAATTCTTTAAAAACTTCTTCTCTCTTTCTTTTTCTTCTTCATCTTCTTCTTCTTTTTATTTTTTTTTATTTTTATTTTTTACGGATTCTAATTTTATCAATATTATACCTTGAAATTCTCATCTTTTAATTATAGAATAAATAAGAAGACTAATTAATATGGATCCATCCCAAACAATAAAAGACTCCCTGATGATATCCAAATTGTCCATGAAGGAGAAACTAATTATAAAATTCTTTATACATAAAAGATGTTTATATATATATATAATTAATTATGCCATATCATTTGTAATTAAATTTAATTAAAGAATAACTTTTACACTTCTTTTGGGACTTCATAAATTAGGGGGGAAAAGCAAGAAAAGAAACAAAGAAGGAAAAATAAAATTGTTGACCCAAAAAATTACTGCTAAATGGTAAATGCTCATAGATTTGCCAAACCTTTGAGGACAAAGTGGAGATGAGAAACTGTGTCTGTGTTTTTTCTTTGGGTGGCCTCTGAATTTTTGGAATTGGAGGTATTTCTTTTGTGTTGCTTGGTACTTAGTTGCAACTTATGAATTCAGTAATTCTAGGATTAGCTATAGATCCTCAACAAGCTAAGATATTAATGATTTTTCTTTAGAAGAAGAATTAGGGTTTCAATCTCTTCTCCCTTATTATTATTATAACTATTTAATTGAAAAAAAAGGAAAAAAAAAAGTCTAGATAAAGATAACAATAATACTACAAACAAAGAAATTTTCACAATAAATTTTATAATTTTTGAGTTGAAAGGTTATTATTAATTTTTGTATGAACTCACTGTTAGTGCTACTTTATATACACACTTAAGATCTCACCACGGAAGAGTGAATTATATTCGTTACTTTCCTCTTTACACTTTTATTGTAAAGATAACCACACAATCTTGCATCCCTGTTAGATCATCAAGGGTTTAATCTCTCTCCTCCTCCCTCACACATAGACACAAATACGTGCATGCGTATGTGCTCGCACTCAAAACAAATATGAGTGGGGCAATTTTAGCTTGTCAATGGGAAAGCCCATAATAATTTTAGAAAGAAAATTCTACGTACATTTCAAAGACTAGAATAATTATAATTAACCTAAGAAGACCAAATACCTCATTTTTGCATAAAAAGAATCTACTTTGTGAAACCGAGGTTCCATGCACGTGATGAGCCACCTCTTTTTTCCCACAAGATATATCTCTATCCATGTATTTCCCATTTGCCAAAACGCAATTCTTGGGACGTATAGAATTTGAAAAAATTAAGTTAGCTGTATGTCATACCATAGTTGGTTGGAATTCTTTGTGAGAAAATTGACTTTTGTTTTGCGGGCCAAAAACAATACAAGAAGAAGCTTACAATTTCCAATTCCATGGATGGTGTGAGTGTGGTTCCAAATTCCAATATATGGGTTTGATGAGTCCCCCCAGGTGCAGCTGTGAATCAAATCACCAACTCCACGTGGGTGCACCGTCACCGTGCCTATCCTCGTCAGAATTGCCTCGATTGAGAACTTTCAACTAAAATGATTGCCGGTTTTTTTTTTTTTTTTTTTTTTTTTTTTTTTTTTTTTTTTTTTCAAGTGGCTCTTTGAATCAAAATTTTTTTCTTGGTTCTTCGAGTAGGGTGAAGAGCATTGTGCTTTCCAAGAGTTAATTCTACCAATTGTTTTCATTATCTGGCTTTTCGCAATGCTTGTTTTCGTAATATGGAAGAAAAATCTTGGTCCATTACATGGTCCTTAGTATACTATGTATTGGTTTTCATCAAAGAAAAATAAAATTCTATTTGTGCTTGCACGAGATTTGTAACGAGGATTTTCTATGCTCTTCAAATTAAAACTCCTAGTTGACGTAAAATAAAATAAAATAAAATAAATTCCTAGTTTCATCTGCAACTCTATCCTGCTTTTGTCACGAGTTGATAAAGAGTAAATGGAGATAAACAATCAATCATATGATACAATTCAATTCAAACTATCCTAATCAATTACAAGATCAAGCACCATCAGTTTTTTCAAGAACTTTTAGATATACAAGATCAAGCCATGTATTCAAGAGTCAGACACTTTTAAATATACCTTATTGTCAATTTCTTTAATATATTTTCTTTTCTTTTTGTGGGTGTTAAAATACATAGTATTTAAAAAAAAAAAAAAAATTTCAAGATCAAGCAGTGTTCACACTTTACAAGTCAATTACCAAAATTGTTTTAAAAAACGCAATTAGAGATTTTAAAGGTTTTTTCCCCATGTGAAAAACACCATTTGATCTTAAAGACATTTTTTTTGAAAAACTTGTGAGGAAAGTACATAAGAAGAGTGACTTTTAAAAGCAATGAGAGTTCCTCTCCATTATTAGATGCATATGTAACGCCATGTGACCCATGTACATATACATATAGATATCAAAACTTCCAAACATAATTATTTCCGACGATGCATTACTGACACGTACACAAATATATCAAAACTTCAAGCATGAGAATGAAGGAATTTCAAGTGTTAAAGTGTTTTGTGAACAAAAATCAAAAGCCAAATAATGAAATAAAAAAATATATAAAATTTTAAGGTTTTTAAACCAATCAAAGCCCTAAGCTTGAATTTCATTCTCTCTCTCTCTCTCTCTCTCTCTCTGTGTATCTTTTACTTTTTTCACATTATTTTTCTTCATCACTGTCTCCCCATATTTACATTCTACTCTTACAATTTTTACACTATTGAAATAGACAGCGATCTCTTTATTACTCATATATTATAGCAGTTTCACACTAAATCAGAGGTGGCCGGCCATTTCCATTATCTTTACAAGCTTTTGTGGAAAAGTCAAAATTTCATCAAAGCTCATAATAATGCTTGATTTAAAACACAAAAAATAGAAAATAAAATAAAAAATGTGCTAAAATAGAAAATAAAAACACATAAAATAGATTATCATTTTATCTTTTTTTGAGAAATTTTCATTGTTTTTATTTTTGAACAATCAAGACAGAATAAAACACATCAATAATTGAAAATTAAAAACAATCTAAAAACAGAAGTTAGAACTCAAAAGTTTTTTTCCCAAAAAAAACAAAAACAAAAACCTACATAGCACAAAAACCTACTGCGACTGATCACTCATGTCAAGGAATCTTTCCTCGCCCACACCCACATAGCACAAATCTATGGCTTTGTAGGTAGAGAATTAAAAGGAGGTGGAGTGCTTATTGGTCGATTTGGAAAAGTTCTTCTATTGAAAAGGATTGAAATTCCTTTGGAGGTTACAAGTTCATCATATGTTTTCCACTGGGTCATCAAACTCATGCTTATCAATTGAGCTAAGGAGATCCAAATGAATGAGAACTCTACCACGATATGGTGTTTTCTTCTTCCTATGTTTTGGACGAATTTTGTGTCGGTAACATTTTGTTTTGCAAACATTTACACACATTCACATTAGGACTTTTAGCATTCTTAACTTTTTGTCCTACAATCTTGTGAGTCTCAGTTTTTGTTGTCTTGAGATATCTCTCATTAAATTTAGGCTTTTGAGGACTTGAAATTTGGTCAAGCTATTCAATAGAGAAACTTTTGAGTTTTCTGAAATTTTCAAATTTATCTTCTAGTGTTTTGACTAGCGCTGTCTGAAGACCCGTTTCAACCGACTCACTTGTTAGCTAGGATACGTGTTTTGTAAGAAATGTAGAAAAGTGAAATGATGAAAAATGGGTCATAACCTTAAGACTCATCTTGACCCCCTGCCCGAGTCAAGTTTTATCGCAATAGATGGAGGGATGCAAGCTATAGTTGGCCTAAGGAAACTTAGGGAAGAAACTTAAGGTAGAAGTTTTTTGATAGTTTAAGCTCAAGAAAATTAAAGCTTTCTCAATTGTCTTAAAATGACTACCTCTCTCCTTTACATTAGACATAAGAGACACTAACAAACATCTTACAAGGGCTTTCTTCATTCTGCCTGTTACAAAGGCACAAGAGACCTATTTATAGACAATATCTTACAGAAATAATTTACATTCAGAGTACAATGAGCTTCTAGAGAGGAGGGCTAACTCCTTATTGACAATTGTCCAAGAGAGTAGGGGTCTTGGCTGATAGATGATAAAATGAGTTGACAATTGTCAAATTGAGTAAGGGGCCTGGCTGGTTGATAATCTTTATCCAGATATACATCTAACAAAAGAGTAGATATTTTTTACTTCTAGAGATATAAGGGTGGCATGCCTGAAGATGCTTACTGGTTTTTTTTTTTTAAGTGTTAAAGATGTCTAGTCTCATTCATCTCTTCCTTGGAACCAAAGTTTTGGTTTGGCCCGAGATATATAACACAGTTGTGTCAACTTCAAATGACCATATTTTAATTATTTAAAATACAAATTAGGTCAATTTTAAAACCATGTTGAAGTCATGGATGTCTACTAGACTTACCCCTAACACAATTCTATTAATACAACCCAAATAAAACTATATTTTAACATTATGACCTGCCAACACATCTATGAATCTTAACACAGAGTTTAGTCTACGTTAAGTATGCAAGTATGCGGAAAGGGTTTATTTATTGCGTCTGTCTTGATAATAGAGTGAAAATTTAGCAAAATTCACTTGTAACACTTATTTAGCCATCAATTGAATATTGATTCGTAGTTCAATTAAGTAAATTAAACATAATTTGACTCCAATTTTTGTTATGAAAAGACTTTAGCCCTTTACAAAATGGGTTCAATGTATTCTATAATCAATCACGAAAATATCGTAACTTATTCGGATTTTCGGTGTCTAGAACTAGGTCATGGTTGTTGAGCCATATTAGTCTCTTTTCCTTTCTGTACTTATATTGTATCTTCCATTTTTTATTACTGCATGTACTTATTGGTCATTTGCCATGTGAATATCCACGTGACACGATCAAGTTCGGTGCGTGCTTCTCTGATATTGACTTTACACGTTAAAAGATATTGAAGGAGAATTTGGCTCTCTCTTCTTCTTCTTTTTATTTTTATTATTATTATTATTATTTTTTTTACTTTTTTAACTTTTTAATTTTTTTTTAAAGTTTTTAAATTTATAAAACTTATAGAAGAGAAACACATATGGTATGATTAGACTAAATGACTAATCATGCTACACACATTAATCTTATAGTTTTTAGTGATTATAGTAGAAACCAGCGTCTCTGTCCAAACAAAAATGGAAGCAATTAATTGGGCCTCTCAGCAAGTAATCAACCACAACATTAACCAAGTATTAATTGAGAGTGATTCAAAAGTGTGCATTCAGGTGCTTCAAGAGCCAGACCCTCATATTCCTTGGAGAATTTCAACTATAATTTCAAATACATTAAGGTTGAAAGCTCTTTCACATAATACAAAGTTCAATTCGGTTCTTAGAGATCTGAATAGAGCTATTCATATTCTTGCAAAATGGTCTCTTAATAAATGCCTAACTGGTATTTTTGTTTTAGGCTCTACTCCTGTTTTTGTTGATGTAATTCTTATTAAGCAAAACCTTAACATTGATATGTAGCTTTTTTTCTTTTCTTTTTTTTTTCTTTTTTTTAATAAAGGTTTTTGGCTTTCCATCCCAAAAAAAAAAAAAATTTACAGTACTTTTCTACTGGTGTGCATGGCATAGTACAACCTTATCTGTGTGTACTATGTACAGGTTCACTTTTGGAAGTATTCCGTGCGAAACAAGTCAAGCATGGATTTGTTCAAACTTATCATAGGATATATCTTGGATGCGCATAATTTAATTTGAAGTTGTTAAATTCTCGTTTGTCTTTTTTTTTTTTTTTTTTTTTACTGTAAAGATAGAAATTTTATTGAAAATTAGGGTTGAAAAAGACCCCCATTAAGTATACAAAAGACAAGGACAAAAAACCAAAGCCTTGCCGTGGCGTAAGGGTACAGACCAAGCAAAAGTAAAAGGAAGCAAATAATGGCCAGGAGCTGAACACGTAGTTTCCCCATCACTGTGCATTCGGTTGCTTAGTTTGGTTCAGCTAGATGACTATTCCAACGCTGGTAGTCTTGCATTAGAGTTGTGGCGGCCTGGAGAATGTCCTTTGGCTGGGATTGTTTTTACTCAAAGCAAAACCTATTTCTGGCGTTCCAGATGGACCAAACCACCGTCGCCCAAGTCTCCATATCCTTCCTTGCAAGCCTATCCTCCAACTGTCGGGCCAAGTGGTAAAAATTCTGCACCACAGCTCCACACTTCTGCAGCCGTCCTTGAGCCATTGCCCATACGTTTCTGGCAATGGGACATCCCCAGAGCACATACATGTCCGACCGTTTCTCGTTTGTCTTAAAGCTTTAGTGATTAGAAAATCGTAAATCTATTAATAATTTAATAAAAGTATATACATTTCGTATAATTGCACTAGTTTGGCATTCTTGTCCGTGGGTTCTTTAAACTTTCTGCATAGAAAGAAGTTAAGTACGTATTATCCAAATTATTAATTAGTCGAGATGAAGTCCTGATTAATTGGGTTTTATATCTAGCTAATAATTAAACTGGAAGACTTGGAAATCTTTGTTTAATTTGTAGAGTAGTCGGCGGAGTTACTTGTGATTCTTAAGATTAGTTGTGGATATAGTACTCTTAAAAGGGATTTAAGTTTTAATTCTATCTATATGATCTTATAAATTTATATAATTAAAGTTATATCCCATTCTCTCTCTATTGTGCATGTGTTTGTTTCTTAAAAAAAAAAAAAATTGATGGAGCAAGAAGTTAGTTATGGAATAGCTTTTCAGTTTCATTTTGGAAATGATATGACCTTGGAAGTTATCTATGTTAAGTTCTAAAGATTTAGATTTAAATATTTAGAATCATATTTGTATTGTGTTGGCAAACCGAGAACAAAATATGTCTAGTCTAGGTTTTTAGACAGTGCTTAAAAATGGTTGTTTAAGGTTCAAGTCCAGCTGATTGCAGAAAAAAAGGAGTGTGGTTTTGCCTTGCTCGACTGATCGAAAATTGCAGGTCTAGTTTTTTCTGCAGAATTTTAAACAGGCCTAAGCCAGCGAAAACGTTTAAGATTTCATCTAAACTTCTCCACGTATAAAAGGGAAATCCTAGCCACGTTTTGAAGCGGCTGAAAAGACTTGTGTGTTAGTCTTTGTGAGATCAAAGGGGTTTTGTACCTTCTAACTACACAAGAATCTACCGGAGCAAGAACTACAATCAAATATTGGTAGAGTATAGTTGTTGCATCAAGATCATTTCTAATGGTGATCTGAAACTTTTGAGTGGGATCTCAAAGTCACAAGTAAGGCAGCTTGTGTTGGTGTAAATCCAAGAAGAGAAGGAGTCCATGGATTCGGAGCTTGCACGTAGTCATGTCAGTAAGTTATTACTAGAGGTAGTAATAGATTTAGGGTTAAATTTGATTGTAAAAATTTCAATTCTCTTATAGTGGATTTGTATTATTTTGAGAATAGTTAGATCAAATCCACCGCAGGTTTTTACCTCGAAACAGTTCGTTTCATTGGTTTTCCTACATTATTATATCGTGGTATTATTTATTTTCCGTTACTTTGTATGATATGATATATGCTTGTTTAACCTAGATCTAAATAATTAATATAAGTAATCACTTTGTTAATATATTAGGTTAAACTATCTGGTTTAAGGCTCTAAAAGAACAAACAATCTGATTGCTTTCTGTACTTGATCTTGTGTCTCTTTGTGGTAGTCTCTCATAAATAGCCATGCATGTGTTGTAATTGTGGAGGCAACAATGGATGAATTAGGCACCATCCATTTTGTTGTCAATATCTTATACATTTGAAGTTGATTCTAGAATCAGACCAACAAATTCGCAAAGGACTGAAACTTGACCCAAGAAAAGACAAGTTTTTGCTGGTAGTTTCATTGGCGACACTAATGATCTTTCTGTGAGTTCCCCATATTGAGAACCATCGGATACAATGTTTGAGAATCCAATTAACTTCCCACCTTGCTCTGACGTGAACATCATGGTGGGACTATGTGTGTTATCAAAAGAGAACGGCAATTTGTAGTCAGGAAAAGTTCTAGTTTGTCCAATCTAATGAGTCTTTACATTCTAAATGTTTGTCAAATAGACCATATGGAGGAATGTTTGATTGATCCCTATCAATATCAAACTTAAAGATTGCCTAGGCATGTTAGCTGAAATTCCTAAATATTTTAATGTAAAGAGCTTTCCTTTAAATGGATTTTGATTTGAAGAAAATTTATTTCAATCTATATTATATTTATATAACAACTTAAGGCAAATGATATATACTTTTAATCTTATAACATATTTAAACATATCTAACTTATTTAGATCATGTAATGAGTTGTGTGATTAGTGTGTGTATATATATATATATATATAATATCATCTAAATTATCATGTAGTGAGTTGGAGGAATCTCTTTGAACTGGGTTTAAACATGTTAGAGAAATTAAGGTTTATGATATGTCTAAAAACTCTAAACTAATTGTAACCCTCTATACTTGTAAAACAAACAAACTAACCTTGAGTTAGTCTAGGGTTAATTTATGATTATCGAGTATATAAAGTGTAAACCCTACATTGGATTAATTTTAACCAAAGTACTTAATTAATAACAAATATGCACCGTCAAGGGCTTTCCACTATGAACTTAAATAGGCCATAAAGCCAAACCACACTAAAATCTTGTTTCCACTCTTTCTTTATTTTTCTCTTTTACAAATACTCAATCACTTAGCAACTTTGACAATATATATTTCTACAATTATTTATTTAAATATTTATACGAGTGGATTTCAGTTAGCTCAATGAGTCAACTAATTGGTGTCTTGAATTGATAATAAAAAACAATTATCTTAGAGTAGATGTCATAAATTGAAATAATATGGAAAACGCTAGATAATCATTTACTTGAAGAAGCCAAAATTCAATCTATCTCCATTAAACTGGTTGAAAATGTGTCAACCTTAAGTGTCAAGTGATAAACAATATATGGTCCTAGTTACCCTTTTCTTTTTTTTAGTTAAATTTCAGTTCAATGAAATTGCATGCAAACAAAGTAGGTTTGTGCAATGTATCCAAAATGTACTACTATGATGAATTCAAACTGTATCGGACAAAAATGTTGGACCGCTAACTAACTAGCTACAGACAAGCTTGGGTTCTCAGGAGCTAGGTTCATAGGGGCTTATCTTGATGGAAGTATGGAACTAACCATTGAAAAGAGGTTTCTTAACCATGTGCTTACTGGAAGCCATTAAATAAAATAGGACACGAGTTTGGGTCGCTGGGGTTTGGTGGTTACAATGACAATATACTCTAATGTCTTTTATAAATTGGAAGAGAAATTAGAACAATGTTTGACTAAAACAAGACCCTCTTACAAAGGACTATGGGCATGAATATGGCTTCATAATTCAATTAGTCTAATAACACAACAAATTTTTTCACATCTATTGACTTAGCAAGCTATAATCGACTTACAATAAAAGTGATGTATTCTACCCAAAAAAGTGATATCAATAGTAATCTCATGTGAAAATTTCAAAATTGGCCACTTCAACAATTTATTTAAAATTTGTTATGTATGAGTATTAAGTATTGTTGAGAAGTTAAAAATGACATAATTGAAAGAGGGAAAAAATATTAGATTTTGTATAATTTTGGTGGATTATGAATGAATTACTTTTTTTTTTTTTTGGTTTTCCATAGTTTATTCTCAAAGTTTTCAACTAGAGACTAATCATTGTTTTTGCCGGGTGGGCACACGAAGGGACAAAGCACTGGCCCAGAAAATTCTTTTCAAAGTACAGGTAGCAGAACTCAAATTGGGGAGCACACCCAGTCGAGCCTAGTTTTGTATGAATGAATTACTTAAAGTTAAGTAAAATGTATTAAACAGAAAAAGGAGGCGGCCACAAGATTATCATTTGTGAAT
Organism: Quercus robur; assembly: GCF_932294415.1. Lineage (NCBI taxonomy): Eukaryota > Viridiplantae > Streptophyta > Magnoliopsida > Fagales > Fagaceae > Quercus > Quercus robur. Next base: position 33,343,315 of record NC_065539.1, on the reverse strand, counting down.
GACTTCTCAAATCATTTTCAAATCCAAATCACATGCTGCTCTCGTGGCTAGGACCCGTCCCTATTTAAACCTCTCCATCCCTGTTTCCCCCTCCACGCATTACTTCAAACAAATTACATATTTATTCTCTTCTCCACTCCTCTTTGTCTCATCTATCTTTGTACACACACATCAAATTCTAGTTCCTTCATTTGGTTAAAAACACTCACCCTCCTCTTACCTTTCATAACCTGTCTCTCACATACATACTCCAATAATGCGTAACACTTGTCTCAATATTATACCATCAGTGGTTCAAACTTTTGACCATGATGACTTTTTTGCTCGCCGCTGCATATGGGTGAACGGCCCTGTCATAGTTGGGGCTGGTCCATCTGGTTTAGCAGTTGGTGCTGGCCTCAAAAAGCAAGGCGTGCCATTCATTATCCTTGAAAGAGCTAATTGCATCGCTTCTCTTTGGAAAAACCGCACCTATGATCGCCTTAAGCTTCACCTCCCCAAACAATTTTGTCAACTACCCTACTTTCCATTTCCAGAGGACTTTCCAGAATACCCAACCAAACGCCAGTTTATCTCTTACCTAGAATCCTATGCTGAGCACTTTGACATAAGCCCACATTTCAATGAAACAGTGCAGTCTGCTAAGTATGATGAAACTTTTGGTTTGTGGAGGGTCAAAACCATTAGAGAAACCAGTTCAAATTCAAACCTAATTGGTGATTATCAAGTTGAGTACATTTGCCGGTGGCTTGTGGTGGCCACTGGTGAGAATGCAGAGAAAGTGGTGCCAGAGTTTGAAGGCTTTGAAGAGTTTGGTGGCCATGTCATTCATGTTTGTGACTACAAATCCGGCAAGAGATATTGCGGGAAGCGTGTGCTAGTTGTTGGTTGTGGTAATTCAGGCATGGAAGTCTCCCTCGATCTTTGCAGCCACGAGGCAGAACCATCAATGGTTGTTCGAGACTCTGTAAGTAAAACTATCTCTCACTCTCTATGTTTCACTGTAATATACCAACAAAAATTACTGGAGTATTAAGTGGAACAGTAAAATAGAGGATTTGTATTCATATATTCTACGACCACTTTTAGTTTTTCCATGTTCAAATAATAATTGGGTTAATCTTATTTCGGTCCACAGGTTCATGTCTTGCCAAGGGAAGTGATGGGAAAATCAACTTTTGAGTTAGCAGTTTTGTTAATGAAACGGCTGCCACTTTGGCTTGTCGATAAGATACTGCTGATTCTAGCTTGGTTGATTCTTGGAAATGTTGAAAAGTATGGTCTGAGAAGGCCATCCATAGGTCCTTTACAACTCAAAAATAGTGCAGGAAAGACTCCTGTGCTGGACATTGGTGCATTACAAAAAATTAGATCTGGTGAGATCAAAGTGGTCCCTGGAGTCAAAAGGTTCTTCCCTGGCAGAGTTGAACTTGTTAATGGAGATCATATTGAGATTGATTCTGTTATTCTGGCAACTGGGTATCGCAGCAATGTTCCTTCATGGCTAAAGGTGAGAAACTTTTTATGAAATATATAGTTCCCATATTTTATCTCTTTGAATTGAGGCTCTCTGACTTGGATCCATAATATATACTCCTATATGACAGTTATGGAAGTTGGGCTATTTTTTTAATTTCTTTTTTCAGTTGGATAGTTTATTGGCTGGCTCTTTTTTTGTTTTCTTTTACTACATTTGATATCCTTTTCCTCAAAAAATTGAAACTGCAGTCGGCTTGTTAGTAGTTTTAATTTGTTTGGAGATATCATTGTCTTATTTATGGGCAGAATATAATATAAGAAGGTTATTCTGTTTTCCACTTGGAGTGGAAGTTCGCATACTGACATTACTGCAACGATGGATCTAGTTGTGTTGTTTTGTTCTCTCTCTTTTGGATATCAATGGTGTCAGAAACAATTAGAGTTTGTCGCTTTTTTCCCTATAAATTTTCAATAAGTTTAGTTACAATATTTTTCATAGTTTTTATCTTAAATGTTGACATATATAGTTTATTATGAATTGGTATTTAATAAAAAGCACGGTAAGCGAACTCAAATAAAAATAATAGTAACATAATCATAGCAAACTATGTATAAAAATTCGATAGATTGATTTTTACCCTGTCTTTATTGGATACCTACTAAATTATTCTAAATGTTTTTTTACTTATTTTAAATAAGTCTTTCTTATTCGTGTCTTTATTTCGTTTTAATAGCGATCTGTACTAAAAATTATGCAAATAACATTGTCCTTTCTCATGGAATATATATTTTCTAGAGAACAAGCTCATTGGATTGATATTGTTTGTTTGGAATGTTTGTATTGTACAGGAAAATGACTTCTTTTCCCAAGATGGGATTCCAAAAAATTCATTTCCTAATGGGTGGAAAGGGAAAGCTGGGCTCTATGCAGTTGGGTTCACAAGGAGAGGCCTCTCTGGAGCATCTTTGGATGCAATTAGTGTAGCACATGACATTAGCAAGAGCTGGAAAGAAGAAAGAATGCTTTTTTATTTTTTATTTTTTATTTTTTTTGTGTCTATTTTTGTTTCCTTGGTTTCGAGATTGATAAGTCAAATTGAGATCAGTTTGTGTAGAGAAGTTAGAACACAAGAAAAAGGAACATATAACACACAAAATTTAGCCCTGTCCTAGAGAAATCCCAAAATGTGAAAATAATTGGATTTCTTTTTCTTTCTTTTTTGTACCAAGGAAGATGAGGCTTATTGTTTTCTTGTTCTAAGCATACCTGTACCAGTAATAGATACTATAATTTTACTATTTAAACTTTACAAATTAATACATGATTTTTTAAAAATAATTTAATAGTTACAATTATGGGAAAGGAGATTAAAATTTTAGACATCTTTGTTGAAAAGACAAAAAAAATAAATAAATAAATAAATACAAATATTTTTAGTGAAATATTAGAAATTTTTATTGATAGAAATTAAGATGATACCTTAGCTGCTCGAACAACAACAAAAGCAAAAGGGAGATCCTCCAATCAAATCAAGACATTAGCATTAGCCTCAGCATATACTATTTGCCATACTATTAGAATCTTTACAAACAAAACAAAAACAACAATACTGAAATTGGTTACACAAAATACTAATTATCTTCTAGTAAATGGCCATATGTAACAGTTTGATTTCGCCACTACTGCACCACAAATAAAAAGTACAAGCTAGAACTACAATAATCTTGACACTTATTTATTATTATATTATTAACGTAACATAAATCATGGTTTTTTACCGAGTCACTTTGTAAACATTTTTATGATAAAACGGTTAATAAATAATACTTTTCAAACATTTTCTTACCAGTGCATTGTGTGGGGTATAAAATACTAATCAAATGGGTAGGGCCTCCTCTCTTTCCCTTTTACAATTTTTTTAGTCGGACCCAGTCCAGATAGCCATTAATAGGACTGATGGGTTCTCTCTCTAAATTTGGTAAGCTAGCGCCCAATTTATTTGGTGGACCCAGGACCACTAAACCAACACCACGTATCTCTTTCAATCTACAAAAGGCCTATGTATAAAATAGGTTTCAGAATCTTTTGTCACCATGTCAATCTGCACACGGCTATAGCCCACTGTGGGGAGAACAATATATCTCATATGATTTTGTCATTGTGCTACGAAGAAATCTCCAAAAACTTGGTGCAAAAGGGAAAAAGGTAACTATGATTTCACTTCCCAAATTAGGTGATTTATAAATTAAAAAAAAAAGAAAAAAAGGTTTGTCCCGACAACATGAACTTTTAATCCATACACCACTATTCTCCAAGCATGAGATGACCACCTATTACTATTAGGCATAAATATCAACACGATTGAATGCATAACCCTATCCTATTTCCATAGCTTCTTAGTTCTAATGCAACCTAATAAAATTCTTTTCAATTTTCCCCTTTTTTACGGGTCAAAACATACCTACATTTCTTTTATCCAATATGTTCAACTCTCCTGTCTTATCTTTGAACAATTCTTTTATGACCATAATCGATGTTATAGTATATATTAAAATAGTCTACTATAAGTAATGCACAATTATTTTTATATTAAAAAGGTAACTATGATTTCACTTCCCAAATTAGGTGATTTATAAATTAAAAAAAAAAAAAAAATTTGTCACAACAATGATAACATGAACTTTTAATTCATACACCACTATTCTCCAAGCATGAGATGACCACCTATTACTATTAGGCATAAATATCAACACGAGTGAATGCATAACCCTATCCTATTTCCATAGCTTCTTAGTTCTAGTGCAACCTAACAAAATTCCTTTCAATTTTCCCGTTTTTTACGAGTCAAAACATACCTACATTTCTTTTAACCAACATGTTCAACTCTCCTGTCTCATCTTTGAACAGTTCTTTTACGACCATAATCGATGTTATAATATATATTAAAATAGTCTACTATAAGTAATGCACAATTGTTTTTACATTAAATTATCAATTTTTTTTACATAAATGTCAATCACATTAGCATTGTAACAAAAATTGTAGCACAAAGTAAATGTTGTATCCAACCTTATGCTGCTAGCTTCTTGCCGACCAACCCCCACACCCAACCCCCTTTTAGGTAATTTATTTTCTTTTCTAATTTGGTTGATGCATGATAGTATATGAGATCTATTTTTGTTATTTATTGGATATCTCAAAAAAAAAAAATTTGGATAATTCAATAGTTACAACAATGGAGGGTGGATTTGAATCTTGGATGTACTGGGAACACAAGGAAGAGCCAACTAGTTAAACTATAAGACTCTTGGTAAGATGTCTCAAAATATAGTTCTTGTTTAAAAAACAATTGATATAATAACTTCCCAATTTTTTCCTTTAGTTTATTTAAAAAGTCAATATTCATCTTTTACTAGAATTTAAGTTAAGAAGAGTAGTGTTGAATACTACTAATTTTAAAAATAATGTATCCAATGATATTTCCTTAGATTTTTCTAAACAAGCCAAACAATATGGGAAGGAGAGTAATTTTTATGTATTTATGAAAATGATTTGAACTGTTTCCCCCTTTTTCATTTTTCCATTGAAGCTATTCCCTGCTTTGTCTTTTTTGTGATGTCATGAGCCACAATAGCTTGCAATGTTTGATTAAGGCACATTAACATGGTGGACTTCTCCCGTTCAAATTGGGGTTTGATACCAAACTTCTCATCAGGAGGATAAATGAGGCGATTTAGGTGAGAAAAAACCATACTTTCATACAATATCTTAATTGAGTAATTTTCATGATTTTAAGATTAATGTCTTATTTAATTTTAGGTGTTTTTAGTGCTTTCTTAATAATCAAATTGAGTCTTTTTGCAGTATTGTATAAACTAGGATTTCTTTAGAAATGCTTTACTTGGAAATTTAAACTGTTAAATCAGCAAATAAAAATTCAATTTTTTTTAGACTTTATTTTAGGGTAGACTTTTAGCATTTTTTTACTTTATGGATTCAAAAAAGCCTTATCATTCTAAGAGTTTACATCTAACTAAAATAAAATCTAATCCTTTCATGATTTCCATTTTACATAACTAATTTAGCTAGAAATATCTTTTCATAATGCCCCTAAAAATGAAAAAGCTTTTGTCCTCTACCAAAGGGAAATTGGAAGTTAAAGACAACCCATATGAGAACCCATGCCATTCAATTGGAACGTATTGAAAAGCCATAACCCAAAAAAAAAAAAAAGATTTTTTACATCCACAAACTAAAATATTGAAAACAATATATAAATAAAAATAAAGAAAATGAAATAAAAAAGTTACGAAGTCTACCAATTCTACATAAAAAAAAAATGCATTATATTTTGCGGCTCACTCTTTCTGTAATGTGCCTTTTTTTCTTTTTCTTTTTTTAAATGGATGGTTACATTGGAGATGTAGGATTTGAATTATGAATATTTTCATTAGAAACACCAAGAGGAGGTGTTACATGACTCTTGGCTTTCTTTAATGTGTCTTGAATACGAAGCAAAGAAATAAATACTGACTACATGAATTTTGCAATGCTTTCAGATTGCAACGTGAATTCTATAACTCCATCTTTGTCAACTCCCACAGGAAGCTCTAAGTTTTACATAAAACCATGCAACCTCTAAGTTAGACATCGCTGTTACCGAGAGAAGCTAAGACATGGGGTGGCCACCACCCACATAGTTTCCTTCTTACTCACAAAAGCCCATTCCCTCATTCATTCCTTTATTGTTGTCTAACGTTGGACTATAACCTTATACCTTTGGTCTGTGCATTTATAATGTGCTTGCATAAAATAATGTCGTGCACAAATACAAAGCATGCACACAGATGTAACACTATATTTTAAGGTGTCAAGAAGTGAAGCAACAAAGTCTTAAAATGACCCCCGAGGGGCAGTGTGTGTGTCTATATATATATATACACACACACACATATTTATATGTTTTTTACCCTAAAAATCGTTTGGGTTTTTTTCAAGACTTTGTTGCTTCACCTCTTGACTCATAAAACTCATAGTTACGATTAAGCACATGTTGAGTACAAAGTGTGTGTGTCTGTGTGTTGACTTTATTCTTATAACACTTTATTTCAAGACTTTGTTGCTTCCCACTTGACTCTCACTTCAGATTGGTTTACTTATATTAAGGAAAAAGCTACAAAAAAAAAAAAAAAAAGCTTAATGCAGTTTTTGAGCTTTCTGGGCAGCCTTAAGTCCTTTTGGGATTTTTTCAAACGCCCATGGAAAACCACATAAAGAACTTAAACACCTTAAAAGCTATATATGGGCATTCTTAATGTAAAGCCAGACAACATCATAGTTGGTTAACCCAGTTCTAGGATTCACAAAATGTCTCAAAAAAGGTAATAATCTTTATTTATTTAGTATTAGGAACAACCTTTTTCGCTTTCTTTTTGGTTTTTCTGATCCTAGAAGATAGCCATACATTTCCTATTTTGTCTTCTACAACAAAGGGAGATTCAAACCCAAATTCTTTCCATGGAGAGAATCAAACAGTTCTACTTTTCCGCAAGGCTTTGACTATATCTTCCAGGGAAAAAAATGATTTCGCTTTCATGGAAGCATCCGATCTTGTCTTCAGCATGTAACACAGTTACTTGTTGGACAACATCTTTTCAATTTCACCATTCTTGTTGTACATATCCACGATTTTCTTTGCATATGAAGGCATGTGCCTATCAGCTCTGCATTTGTTTAAATTTCAAACATAAAAAATCTTTTTTCTTTTTTTTGGGGGGTGGGGGGGGTGTGGTGTGTTGGTGGAAGGATTGTGCTCAAACAGACTATAAGTTCATTATTCATCATAACTTACCTTTCTTTTCCCCATGAGCGGTTTACATACAAATAGTTTCGGATGGTATGGTAATCAAGGGAGTAGCGTGCAAATTCCAGACCCTTTGGGCCAATCTGACCAAAAGAACCAAGTGAAAATAAAATCTTGAAGATAGATACTTTCTGTTACTAAAGCAGTAAGGAAAAATGGTTCACCAAGTTTAGGATAAAAGCTATCAAATTTCCGATCAACTTTGGGGCAGGCTCAGAAGGACCTTTCCCTGACAAAAACAAGAGACATATCAGCCCAAAAGAGGATTAGCAACTGGCATATTTCACTCAGGAACTTTAATGAGCTGCATTCTTTGCACACAAACTACAGGAAAATGTTAGGTATGAATATTCAGTAAGTTTTATGCATTTCATTTCCTTTAAGTGAAGTTTATCAGTTATCACCCAAAAAGAAAATGATATTCATGACCACTTACATAATTTGCAGAGCAAGACATAATGAGAAATTGTGCTCCAGAGTCAAGTTTAAATGATGTTTACTAGAAATAGTGGAAAATTTTGTACATAAATGAAATGTAAATCCTTCAGAACAAATAGTCCAATATTAATGTCATTCTAGCATCAAGCTCATCTTACAGAATCATACACATCCAAACAAATGCAATGTTAGAAACTTAGAATATAGACCAAATTATTAAATTCTCAATTTTCTATTAGTTTAAAACATCTAGTAATTTATCATGGTATTAGACTGATGTCGAATAATATCAACTAGGGGATAAACAGGAAAATTGAGCAAAAAAATAAAAAATGATAAACCCTAAGAATCAGCACTTAGGGGCTTGCCTAGAATTAGCACCAAGCAAAAAAAAAAAAAAAAGTTAGGCATCAGTACCAAACAAAGGAGAGCACATTCTCAACTCATAAAATTCTTTTTCAAACTCTAGTATCTTTCACCTTTACACGAGCATTAGTTAAATAGGGTTTCAAGGATAACAGTCATATGGAAATATCCAATTAAATTCCATGAAGGCCTCAACATTGAAAACCCAAATTCAAAAAATCAAATCAAATTCTAAAATCAAATCTTAAATGATTTTGGTGCTCCTTGCATCAAAGACTACATGTACTAAATTCTAACATTGTCTCCACTTTACCTAATATTTTTAAACTTAGAAAATTAAAGTGTTGGACCCATTCATCATTGAGTTTGGTTTCAAATGTGGAGTGTTAGCATGTTGATTAAATGATTAAACCCACCTCTTCCTATTATCTTAAGCCGTAGGACAAGTGTTTCATTATCATGCAACATATCCAGTCAATGAGCTTATACCTCTGAAGCTCAAGTGCAACAGATTCCAATTAATAATAACAAAAACCATAGCACACATACCTAACTTAGCATTATCATCTGCCTTAACAGTCTCCACAACGAATGGTCGTCGGTCACCCTATAGTAGTGTATTTGTTTTAGTAGAATTATCTTAGGATAACTTTAAAGCCAACCAACTATGATAAAGCTAAAAGTTTTACACTACTAATTGTAGAAGTAATCTCCAGAAGGTTTTCCACCAGACTCAGCATTTCTCTTCCACGTTCATTTCTGCCATTAAAAATTTTAAACAGATGAATGAATTTTAGCTTGTAGAAATGGTGATATACTGGTGTCATCATGAATTAGAAATTAAAGTAGCATAGAATGATGATAGCTATCAAGGATAAGCACACACACAAAGGAGGGGAAAAGAATATCCAACGATATTTACCTGACTGTAACATACTGTGGATGTTGTGTCATGCTGATTCCAGAATATTTCGGCACACCCATGTATCCAACCACCAGATCCTGCAATTGGAGAGACATGCATTATAAAACCAATGAAGTGTAGCATTTCTTTCTTGCTGCTGCTTTACAGGACAAAAAAGTCAGATCCAAGGTGAATTCTAATACATGCATGTAACCATGATTCTTGAGACAGGCTGGCAAATTTAATTAGTTATTGAAAAAATGTATCTGACCTGTATTTGTGTATACAGATGTGGAATTGTATAAAACACAAAACTAGAAAAAAGGTTATGTATATGTGTGCAATGGGTAAGAGCTTTCCAACTTAAAAATAATATTATGCATAAAGGTTCCTTAGAATATCCATATAAATAGATTTTTAAGCATGGAAGACAAAATTGCACTAGACATCCATGGTTAGCAACAGTTGGGCCATGTAAATAGCAAAAATTAATAAGGATTTTATCAAATTCCAAATGGCTAGGAAGAATTTATTGCGGGGGTTTTCATTGACATTGTGTTCTGCGTCTATTAATATTTGCATTTTATATGTCTAGAAGGGCTCTTAAACTTTGCCTACATCAAACACTGTCCAATTCATCTATAAAGTCTCAAAATATCAGACATTCATTTTTTTTTTTTTTTTTTTTTAATATATTCAAGCAGGCAAGGTTTCTAGATTTCTCATATATACTAAATTACATTGTCCTCTTTGAATCTAATTCAGACTTAAACTACCATTATTTAATTAAGACACTTGCCAAAAAAGGGATGCTGAAGGGGGGCATGATGAAATTCAAATGCACATAAAAAATACAGCCCAGAGATAACAGCATTGCTTGACATCATTGAAGCCAGTAAAATGTCTAAAATAAAAAAGGTCTCTCATGGTGCTCTTCTTTCGTAAAGAGAAAGTTCAGCAAATATTAAGTATCATAGGAAATGACTTGACGTGGGGAATTTGTCTGTGTGTAATTTCTGGTGAGTTTAGGGTTAGGAGGATGGGTGAAAATAGGATTTAGAGTTGTAGAAGAAAGGGTTATGGAGTAGTGTTAGTAATTAAAAGTTGGTTTGATAAGTTATTTGATGGCTGTTTTGTAGAAGAAAATATGTGGGCTATGAGGAGTTTGAGACTTTTTAATGAAGCTTTGCTAGGAAGTGATTGTGGCATTTTGGGCTTGAGAGGGACATGCTCTGGATGCGAGTGATAGAGGTGAAGTATGGTTGTGAATGGGAGGGTTGGGGTACCAACATAGTCCCTAGTCCTTATGGAGTACGCCTATGGAAGACTAATAGACGGGGTTGGCCTTCTTTGTCGTGTTCAATTTAATATGAGGTTGGAGATGGGTCACAAGTGAAGTTTTGGCAAGACTAGTGGTGTAGGGTGAGTTCTCTTGCAGTATGCTATCCCAAATTATTCAGGATCAGCTGTGAAAATGAGGCAAGTGTGGCAGATCTTATGAAGGTCACCAATGGGATCCTTCATTGGGATTTGCATTTTATGAGGGCCATATAGGATTAGGAGTTGGAGTCCTTGGTGAGCTTCATGGATACCATTTATGGCACGCCAATAAAGGGGATTGGGGAGGATAAGATCTGCTGGAAACCACATAAGAAAAAGGGTTTTAAGGTTAGTGGTTATCACCAACTCTTGGTTGGCACTAATGATCAATCTTTCCCTTGGAAAAGAATATGGAAGCCAAAGGTCCTTCCTAAAATAGCTTTCTTTGTATGGACTGCAACCTTGGGAAAATTCTGATGGTTGACAATTTAAGGAGAAAAAAGGTATGGATTGTGGATTGGTGTTATATGTGCAAATGTAATGGTGAATCAACTGATCACCTATTGCTTCATTGCTATAGACTTGTGGTCCATGGTATTGGGTTTGTTTGGAATGTGTTGAGTGATGCCAGTGATGCCAAAGTTTGTTGTTGAGTTACTAGGTTGCTGGCGAGGTCAATTTGGTCATCATCAGAATGGTTACATATGAAAAGTTGTCCCCCATTGTTTGATGTGGGGTATTTGGAGCGAAAGAAATAACAGGAGCTTTGAAGGTAAAAAAAGAACTATGCCTGATCTCAAGTTATTCTTCTTTAGAACTAATGGACTGGTTGTCAGCTTTGAGTCAAATCTTTATTTTCAGTTGTTGATTGCTTGATTTATGTATATATATATATATTTTTGTTGGTGGGGGGGGGGGGGTTTTGGGGGATTTATGTAACTTTCGTAATTGATTGTATACTCCCTATATACTTGGGTGACTTTTTTTTTTATATCAATATTACCTATCAAAAATAAAAGAAAATATGTGGACTTTTAGGGTTTTGATAGGTAAAAGAAAGTGCTTGATTTGGAGTTGAAAAAAAAAAAAAAAAAATTTTGTGGTGTCCAGGGGCTGTAAGAACAAAAACTGTGAACAGAACTACAAGAAAGATGTTAGGAATTTAACCCAATTCCTAGATATGCGAAAAATACATAAAATATGCACCAACAATCTCACAAGACAAGATTTGCATGGCCTACTTCCATGGAGCTGCAGTGATTTCACTATTAATAAATCAATTAAAATATCCTTTCAAGTTTATGCCTCACTTGAGATCCACACCAAATACAATAATATCTCTCTCTAAGAATAATATAAACTCAATTGGAATCTTCAGTCGCACTCTAAATACAACAACTTCCCGTGGTTGTAGTACCCAAAACATATCCCTAAAGAAAACTCCAAATTAATCTTCTCGTGTATGTCTCATGGATAAAGAAAATCTCTCCATCTTCTTTGCTCTCACACACACAATTTTTCTTTTTTCACTGCACTCACTGCATCACACACTTGGCTGCACTATTTATTTTGCACTCCCGTCTTTCTCCTTTTCTATTTTCTTTTTATGCAGCACAACCCTCTCTAATACTTCTTATGCAGCACAAACCTATAAGACAGAACCATCTAAAACTTTTATTCCTAATTGAACAAAGATTCTCACAAGCATTAGCTATTAAAAAAAATTCCTATCTGAACAGTAGTGGTATGGCTTGACTGCCACCCTTGCTTATTATAGCCATAATCACATGTTGGCTGGACCATGGTGCCCACATGCACCCAACAAAAGAGAAGAAGAGACGAGAAGGGGAGGAAAGAACACACAAAGGCCAACTTAGAACATAAATCCTAATAAAAGACTAACTCGGAGTTAAAGAAAGTAAAACCTAAGATACTTAGGATCTCCTAGAAAATTCTAGATTCAATAAATTACCAAAAACCTGTAATTCGCGAGAACTGCAGAAATTACATATTTACCATGACTACAAATATGACCATAATCAATAAAAAAAAAAGTTTTTAACCCTAAGAGACCCATACATAAACCTTTAAAACCACACGACTTTTACTTCAATTGGACTTCACACATGGCCCCATAAAATAATTATTGAGTAGCGAAATTTGCAAAGTAATAGCAAACCAATCTTTCATTGTTGAATTAACACAGGCTTCTAATCATATGATGCACATTGAGATGAATTACTTGTTGAGAAGCAAAACTCACCGCTAAGGCATTTGTGTAGTCAAAACAGCTGCAGGACAACAAAAATTTGAATGGTTAGAACAATCTTTAATGGTCACAAAACATTTATTTTAGAAGTAAACATCTGATGTGGTAATTGTAAGTTATGAAACATATCCTGTAAATATAAAGTCACTGGCTGAAGCAGATTTTCAGGGAGTTCATTGTTAATAATACAGTTATGGCTGTTCCAGTGGTGAGTGCAATGATATGCTTGCCTAGAGAAACAAACTTAGGCCTATGCAAGCACCCAACTTGATCATGAGCACTACCTAGATAAGAGACGTCATGGATTAATTGCACTCTGTCAATGTTTTCATTCAGTATTCCATTCATCTTTTATATAAGAAAGCATTCTAAAGTTGCCACTAGGAATGGCAGCACAGCTTGTTTGGACAGACCCTTCATGAATCAGTCAAACCCTTGATCTTGCTTAGATGATCACTGTTTGACACTTATAACTCAATTCAACCTTCATAACAATAAAAAGGGAAAATCTGCATGAGTTTACCATTATTATTATTATGAGCGCTGACTAATAATTTGAAGTGATAAATAACAGACTTGAAGAAATTACCTATAGCAAGAAGGAGCAATAACATCAACCAAATCATTTGCTGGTAGACAGAAATAAGGAACCTGCTTTAGTTAAAATTTGAACTGGATGAAGCAGCATGATTGTGATTTGTAAGGCCAAACTGAAAATATGTGGATTGTTTTACCTCTTCAATATGACCGTCCAAATGCTTCAAATGAACCTATCAAAGTACAAGAAGAAAACTTCAAGGAATATTAAAGTGAATCAACAAGCTATATTTCAAGTTTTTTTTTTTTTTTTTTTTTTTTGGGGGGGGGGGGGGGTGTTGGTTGGTGGTTGCGATTTCAACTTATGTCATGTGTCCTTTAAATGGCAAGGTTGGCTGCAAAAAATGCCATTGGTAAGTTACACACATCATGTGGATCTTAAACCCATGACCTCACCCACCATCCTAAACTTTAAGGGGAGGAGATGCCACTTGAGCTAGCACATTGTCCACTTCTCTTAGGCATTTGAATCACAGTGAGACTCATCTAAAGAACAAAGTATGCGCTTCAATGATAACTAAGTGATTTATATATTTGACTCAGCCACCTAAATGCTCAATACTAATGTTAAAACTCCAAAAGAAAGAATCTCTTAGCACAAACCTTGTAATCTTGCATAAACTCGTAATGAAGAACTGTTTCTGGTTCACTACTTGCAGCCTTTAGAAACTTATCCAGTCCTTCTCGAGTTCCATTATCAACTGTGGGATACAAAATTTAATAATTATTCAAATTATTTTTCAAGTGCATTGGGTGACTTGAATAATTTTATATTAGAAAACTATAGCTCATGTATTAAATATAGGACAAACTTTAGCTACAAAATTTGTTGTAGCCTAAGGTTGCAACCTTACTCAATAAAATAAATATTATTACATATATTGAAAATCTAACCGTTGAATTATATGTTCTTTACGCCTTTAATACACATGTCAAATTTTGTATCGATCGAATATTATTTACTATATGATCTATAAGTTTATATTTTATGCATAATTTTAAATTACAAAAATTTGCAATTTAAACAATTTACTGATGACATAACTATTGATCTTTAATTTTTTAGAAATTTTGCAAGCATGGAGGATATAAGAAAAAAATATAATCCAATGGTAGATTTGTTAAAATTTACTTCTAATAAAAAGATATTGAGTAAGATTGTAGCCTTAGGTTATAACCAAAATTGTAACTAAACTTTGTCCTTAAATATATTGATTACAAGATAAGATACATTTTCAAATCTCATCACAAATGTCACCCACATATGCCAGTTGGGTACGTAAAATGAAATTATATGCCTGGCAGGTTCCAAGTGCAAAACTTGCTGCAACACCCAGTTTCAAGGCACAGGGGCAAGGTGGAATGTATAATATTTTGACTTTTCAACCACACAAATTTACCAAACTATCAGACAGTCCGTTCATGTTTCAAATTTGCAAATTGCTGACTCATATCTAACATGATATAATGTCCTTTGCAATATCTACATCTTTTGGGGGGCCTAGAGTAACAGTTTTCTTCTAAAACTATAAAGTTGACAAAATATAAGAAGAACAAACTGAATTTGAATCTATTACCACAATTAGTGCCTAATACATAGAGCTTTTCCAAATTCAAGTGGTGCTCCACAGATCTTAATGCTGCAGTTTAAGAAATTACTCTGCATTACAATGGGTACAAGTCACAATAGAGAAAACAGATAAAAATAGAAATTCTCAGATCATATAACATGCCATACCTTCCACTTGGCAACCCACACCACAGAAAAGAAGACGTTTTACGCCTGCAGCCTGTTGTAAGGGAGAAATGAATATTTGACTCACTAGATTTTTGAAGCAATATATAAAATTGAGCTTATAGGAGCCACCATCTAGAAAATAAGATACTCTTAAACAAGTCAGCATAGCACACACACACACACACATGTAATAATAACCAAAAAGGAATAAAATATGCCAATACTTTCCCATCAACCTTGCCAAAACAGACTGAAACATGTCAATATTGTAACCATTTAAGAAGAAATGATCTATGCTAATTGTCATGTTGATCTCTCCATGAACACTAATATTTGCAAATGAAGAGCTAGAACACACTATTATTACTATCTGAATCAACAAAGGAAAATCCTCACATGAAATGAAAGACTAATCATGCTCCTTGTTACTGTATTAAGAGTGACAAAGTACTAGAAAAGTAAAAAATAAAATAAAATAAACATAACATTCACCTTCCTCAGTCAGAAGATTATATGCCTTCTAAAACCTGAGTTTCTAGAGAAATCCTGCCTTATTTCTGGCTTAGTACTCACCCTACGTTTGTTTCCAATAAGCACCATGACCAGGATCATTCATCTCCAGAGGTTCTTTCTTTTCTTTTTCTTTCTTTATATGTATGTGTGTGCGAGTAAAATAATTTTCAAGAAGAATGCCAAGGGAGTACCAAGTACACAAGAAGAATATAAGAGAGGAACAGTACACCATTAAAATAAGAAGCTAAAAGTAAAAACTAAAACTGTAATGAATCAATAAAAAACAAGAAATGTCTCCATTGAAAAAATAAAAAATTTATACATGCAACAAGGGATGGAAGTTATGATATGATTTGGGCCTAAAAAATAAAATGTTAAAATCGTGCTATGACATAAGGAAAGTTGTAGGATTTCATTAAATCTAAGAAAATCATAAGTTTCAGTTCTCAAATCAGATTGGTGTTCTTATATAAAAAATGCATTAAAAACCAAGAATAGATGTCAAAAGCACAAGGAAATAGTAAAAAAAAAAATTGTCACTAATGAAAGAGAATACCAGTCACCTCAACAAGGGCAAGGGTATTCAGATTAGGAGATAATGTTGGCTTAACACCTTTAGCAGCTAGAACTTCCTCTGGTGTCCTATTGTAAATAAAAATTAGATGTAAGCATTATATTCTGATGAAAAGGTAAGTAAACAACCAAAATAAAAACTCTCAACTGACTATGTTAAGAGACTAAGAGTATCTTAGATCAAAGTGTAAGTCAAAAGAGCTAGATGCAAACCTTGCTAGTACAGGTCTAGGTGTGAATCTGTCCTCTGGATCACTGTCATAATCAAAATAACATGACCAAAGAAGTCCAAAAATTAATATACATTAAAAATGGCATTGATAATCAATAAACACCTACATTAATTCTACCATCCACAATTTTAAATTTGTATCACTACCTTTGCACACAAATGACAGCTTCTACCATGCCTGATTTAAGCATTTCAATCGCAATAGTTGTTACTATCCCTGTCCACTGAGCTCCTATAATCATAGAAAGTTCAAAGAAAAATTAAGTTAAACAATACTTCAATTGGGCCAAAATTCTCACAGAATTCACCTACAACAGAAATGAAACTAACAGATAATAGTTTACGTAAAAATGTAGCATATGTCTGCATAAGTTCAACCAAAGAAAAATGCAAAACCATACTTCACTGTCAAAGGAACCATCAAAACTGATATAGAATACACAAAGAAACTTTCACATAAAATCTAGGCGAAATTACACTTTACCACCCTAAATTATATCCCATTTTACACTTTGCCCCTTGAACGATCGAAATGCATGATTGTTCACCCAAAGTTATAACTCTGTAAATGGGGTATAGTTTAGGGTGAAAAAGTGTAATTTCCCCTAAAATATCATATCTTTTTTAACTAATCGGTGACATTATATTTAGACAGTGAATTAAAGACACATTAAATAAGGTTTGGGAAGCTAACACCAGTCACCCTTGACCCTATATTGACATTAGTCTGGCCTCTCCAAGATTTGTACCATCTAACATGCTTTCTTCTATATTTTCAAGTCATAAAAAGATGTATGGAAATTAATGCCTCATAAACAAAGCTCGAAAATGATATTAGCAGTGTTAACATAAAATCTTTTTTATAACATTGACATTAATTTGAAAGCTTCAACTTAAAAAGAGACAAGATTCATGATGTCTCTAATGGATATTATGAAAAAGATTAATAATAAACGTAGCACTTGCAGAACTGACTTTGTGCTTCCTCTAACTAAAACTACAGTTCTATAAAACTAAATAACAATTAAAATCATATTAAATAAAAATGCAAAAAATAAAAGTATGATTTTAGACAAGATTTGAATGAAAAAATATGTTTGGTAAAATGGATGCCTAGAAAACCAGAATAAATAGATAGAATCAACAGATGGTTTGAGTCGTTCCTTGTGAAAAAGAAAAAAACTATGAGAACACATATAGTGTTCAAAAGAATCCCTACTAGCTATTCTCGTTAGAGCACTATATATCCTCCACAATTATTCGCATCATGGACAGATGCCTTTTTTTTTTTTTTTATTATTTATTTTTATATTTTAAGATATTTGTCACAAGACACCATCAATGGAAAAGGGTGGCAAAAAAAAAAATACTGCCCTTTTGGATTATAATATAGAAGAGCAATACTTCTCCATCTGTATATGAATACAAATTAGTATAATCCAAATAAAGATAGCAAGTTAAAACCAATTCAAACCTCATATGATCTAGTGTACACTAAATGTCAAAATCATTATACTTGAAATCTCAAACAAGCTGTTTGTGCATCAAGATTCAAGAGGAAGTAAGAAACCCCCAAAATGAGACATATAAAAGAATTGTAGGAAATCAGAAAAGAACAAAAAATAATTACCTTCTACAGGCTTTACTTTACGAGCATACAGCAGTTCCTTATAGACCCCTAAGTATGTCTCATCTAAGGAACTTGATTTCCTCCCTCTACCATGCACTATTGGTTCCAATTCCTGAATGGTGAAAAGATAAAGATTAATACAAGGCTTGAGTAACAAAAAATTAATTTTTTATTTAATTAAAATAATTATAAATAATTAAATATCTAAAGCAAGCGTATCAAAGCAACAACTCAAGTTTGATAGAATTAACAAACTATACTGATTTACTAAAATGCTAAACTAGAAGTTGTAGAATGTAGTTAAAACGCTCAAAAGTTTCAAAATTTTGGTATTGCAAGTGTAGATTGAGATTTAGCAACATCATATCTAATAGTTCAAATATGATATCAAAGAGACAATATAACTCACAGGCCTACAATAGCCTCAGTCCCAAGAAAATATATATCAGAAAGCCAATTAAATGATTAAATTTACCCATTATTATCAGCTTAAGCTTTTGGGAGATGTAATAATTTATCATGGTATTACATAGGTGATCCTAAGTTCAAACCTTGTCTCCACTCTACCTCCCATTTAAAAAATAAAATAAAATTCCTTGTGTTGGGCCTAAAGGGGAGTTTGGGCTCACACCTAAGAGAGATTATTAGAATAATGGGAACAACCATTAAATTCACACCTTCCTATCAACTTAAGATTTTGAGAGAAGAGGTATATTACCATCATACTCTTTTATTTAAATGACTGGTCATATGAACTTCAATAGTGATGATTGGTAATTAAATTCTTGTAATTAAATAACTGGTCATTAGAACTTCAATGGTGATAACTCAAGGGCATTCAGGTGTTGGGATTGGGCAATTCAGCTTTAGTTCCCCCAATCGAATTTAATCTTCACTTTGTTTTATATAGCTTTCGCAATGAGTCCAATAAATTTTACATACATAGATTAATTTACATCCTAATTATGTTTAAATCAGTTTCACAATTTCAGGGAATAATACCATTATGAACCCGAGTCATGACATGCATATAAACCTACTCAAGAATGAAGAAGAGGCATCTCAAAGGCAACTGATGCAAAATAAAGGACCTTAAGCGCAAAAGACCCAAGAATGCAGGGTCACACTAACTCCTTATTACCATTTCTGGTAATACCCCAAAGTGTTTTGCATAAATTTGTAAAGATTACATCCTAAAATGATGAGTTTGAATCATCAATATGTAACTCCCTATCGACATTCTAATTCTTCCTATATAGAACAAATGAAGCAATGCTAGTTATAAGTAATGCCCAAAATCCAATTCTGCAACATTAATTATGATCCAAGCTTCAAGTTGAAAATGACTCAGCAGCTACTTTAAAATTGATGCATTTTCGGTTTAAATATGGATTTTTATTTATTTTTTAATTATGTCTTCCCCCAGTCGCAATACACAAAATTATATTGTAAATATGAAAGACACATTTGTTTCCTCAGTGCAACATGCATACAAACAGTGTACAAATGTGAAAAGAAGATGGCCTCTCTTTTATCCTCTTTCCTTTTCCCTTAAAATGTAAAATCTAAACTCTCAAGAAAAGAACTGAAAAATCAGATTGTGCAAAGTAAATTGTGGCCTAAACTTTGAACCCACGTTGACCCCATCAGCTAATTTAAGTAAATAGAAAACTGGAATCGGTGCATTGCTAGTTCATATGAGGCAAACTTTTAATTATGTTTTCATTTTTCACCCCTTAAATATAGAAAACTCCATCACCATGCATAGAAACACTGAATAAATGTGAAACACACAATTATACATGAAATTAAATACATTTATTTTTCCCTTATTAAGCAGTGGCAGTGCAGATAGGAAGTGAAAGATATGTTTAGTTAAAAGTAAACGGTTGAAATGGGTTTTTGTCCAAATTGGGATATAATTAAAGAGCACTATACAAATGATTGAATGAAGAACATAATTTAAAAAGCGGAAATTTATGATTAAAGGAGTAATGTAATTAAGAAAAGCAACTCACTTCAATTTTAGACATGCCATCTCCCAAGAAAGCACAAGCATTCTTGACATGCGCAATGTAATACGTATCACACAACCCGCAGTGACTGCATGACCAAAATTGAAACAAAACATGTTAGAATTATAGAGTAGGGGACCCTGAGTTTGATCACAACTTAAACTTTTGGTACAATCAGTAATTTATCAAAATAAAGTGAGGAAAAGATATATCATATTTGTAATAACCTGCAATGATCTTTGGCTGGGTAGGTGCCTCCTGGAGGAATGGGTCTGGATCGTTTTCTCCAGTCTTCTCTCAGCTTCACTGACTTTGAAGACTCTGAGTTCCCATCTGTTCCCCACATACATAGTCAATTAGTCATATATATATATATATATATATGTGCATGCATTGAAGGTGGAAACAAACAGAGAGAGAGAGAGAAGAGAGTTTTGGAGTACCTTTAGAGGGAGAGGAAGAAGCATTAATGGAGAGTGAGAGAGGAAGCGAAGAGAGCTTGGAAATGAATAACGACATAGCACTAGCAGCGCGAAGAGAGAGAGAAAGTGGGAGCTGGAAGTAGACGAAAGTAGAGAGTGGTTATGCACCACAGGTTAATTAATGCGTATATAAGGATTTGGTCGGACCCACGTTTTTTGAGATACTTTCAAGATATTGCGTCCCTTTTTCATCCCAAGATGGTATCAATTACACACAAAGATTGATCATTCTAAAATTTATCAGTTAAGTTAATTAGGACTCACAGTTGAACCCATATTAGTATTACTTTAAATCTCTATAGGAAAATAATATAATAGAATGAAAACGTATGAAAATATAATTTTAAATGTTTTTTCTCTTTTTTCTGTTTGGGTGTTTTAATAAACCTTTGTTAAGAGTTTGACTATGAGATAATGAAATGGATAAGAAGTTAACACTTTCTCTTCTTTATTTTTTAAAATGAAATGAGAGAGAATAAAATTAGATTTAATGAATTTTTACTAAAACTTTCAAAATACCCCTAAATATTTAGTGATTTATTTTAAAATAAGGGGTCTAATAATAATATTGTCATAAAATTATTTCATCTATTTCCCTTTACATCCAAATACATATTTTCCATCTATAAAATAATATTGTCATATATAATTAGTGCACCATCTATAGATAATCAATACATGAAATTCAAAGCATTTTCCCCATCAACACATGACAAGAAATTAATACATGAATATAAATATTTTAATTTTTGATGAGTTGGAAGGTTAAATAAACAGAATTCTCATTCCTTCCTAAGGAATGCACCACTTGCCAGAAGGCCCAAAACCTTAGATCATTATGACTAAGGTTCTTGATTTTAAATAGATAGTTGGCTAGATATTCCAAAATATCAAATGCAAGATCATGGAGTTGGCAAAGCTTGGTGAAATTGCAAAATGGTGTATCAATGGTAGCGGAATTTTGGAGTGGAACAAAATTATCCCAATATAAGTAACTTTCAGTCAGGCTTGACACAAGTACTGAAGCAGATATTTTATTTTATTTCACTGTGAGGAAAAAGGCAGAATGTAGGTTGGGGTAAAGAATTAGGTTTCAATAGAGATTTAAACATATTTAAATATACAATTAATAGATATATACACACACAACTTGTATATATTGTAATATTAATAGTTAAGACTATTGTCATGTTACACTAGAGTAACTTGGCACATGGTTGCACTTCAATTTCCCAATATATTGTGCTACAAATTCGTGAGTAGAACTCATTCTTGAAAACTAACTTGCAAGGAGAGGATGCCCAACAACTTATATATGTATGATTAAGCTTGCATTTAAGTTATGTGGGACACTAGAATCATAACAGATTGATTAAATTTGCAGCCCACAACAATACTTACCCATCAATTATGAGAGCATCATCCATTTAGGAAGACATGCTATGGTTAAAAGAAAATACTACCTAAACTATCAGGGAAGGGAAGGGAAGGGAAGGGGAGGGGAGGGAGGGGGGGGGGGGGGGTTTGAAGTTCGTTCTTATTATAGGGCAATACAACCCACTAATCTAACATCTTTTCCATGAATGCCATTGTGGAAACTAAAAGTGCCTACAAAGGTAAGTTTCTTCATTCGGACTACAATGTTTGGGAAAATTTTGATTGTTGATAATTTGCGGAGGCAGCATATGATGTGTCACAACTTAAAATAAAGGTATTATAAAAATGTGATATTTTGTTGCTATCATAGTATTTTCACAATTAGGTGTAAGTTTCTTAGAGCTAGCATTGTCATTTGCTTATAGATCAACATAAAATAATAAAATTTCATACTAAGATGTGTCACAACTTAAAATAAAGGTATTATAAAAATGTGATATTTTGTTGTTATCGTAGTATTTTCACAATTAGGCGTAAGTTTCTTAGAGCTAGCATTCACATTAGCTCATGCAAAATGGCATAAGAGCCAATTTTGCTCAATCAACCCCAAAAGTTACCCACATCAAGTTATGCATTTATTGTGCCAAATGCATTTTAGCTATAGTACTTGTGCAAATATATATCAGCGTTGCTGTTGTGAATTTCAGTTTTAATTATTTATGTACATTTTTTTTAGAATAAAGGAAGAGAGTAGATGGTGGTTTTGTTGTTATCACAATATTTTCACAACGACAGAGTTATCAGTTGCTTAAAAATCAAAATCAAAATAAAATAAAATAATAAAATATCATACTATGACCTACCACAACTTAAAATAAATGTATTATGAAAATGTGACATTTTTGTTTTTGTCATAATATTTTCACAACTGTAAAGGTGTAAGTTCTTTATAGGTCAAAATAAAATAAAATAATAAATTATTAGATCGGGACTGAACGCAATTGAAAATAAAGATATTGTGAAAAAAATATTGTAACATTTTGTTGTTGTTACAATATTTTCACAACTACAAAGAGTTAAGTTTCTTATAGGTGAAGATAAAATAATAAACTAGACCAAGACCCATAACAACTAAAAATAAAATTATTGTGAAAATATTATGACATTTTGTTATGTCTCTAAACTTTTTTTGGTTTAGTCAATTTTTGTGAGCCAAAATTCATTATTTCATGCACAATTTTCTTAGGCTGGCCTTTTTTTTTTTTTTTTTTTTTTTTATGCATCAACATAGTTTCACTGAGAAAAAAAAAAACTTCCTCCTTTATGTTTTAGGTTAGTGCACAATTTCCCCCCTAAAATTTAAAACCAAGCAATATTTATTCCTTTATATTTAGGAAATAATTGAATACCCCCTATTGTTACTCTCTCAATTAAACCCTAACAGGATCTTATGATTCCTATCGTGCAATGTCTAAACTACAACTACTAAATTTTAACATTCCAAAAATTTTCTTTACATATTTTGAGTTTTATGTGGTAGTCATGCTTCGTAAGTTGAGATGGTAATATAGATTGTTCTATTTGTTACACAGAAAACACTGATTTAGTAGATTCTAATCTTCTAAAATTATAACTTTATATAATTCGAAAACACACAAGCCTTTTATAATCCTTTTAAAAAGAAAAATTATTTTCTTACTTAAAAGGGTGTTTATTAAAAACTAAATAAGCTAAACACCGTAGCTAGACACATGAAATGTAAGTTGATAAAGAATGGAGTATAAATAAATATCTTCATTGTGGATGGTTGTAAGTATTTGATGAAAAATTTCAATTGCATATGGTATCCTTCATTGCGAAAATTTAAATATTGTGACAATATCTAAGCAAAACTCAATTACTAATTGTTGGAAGATGAAATTCATTATCATTCTTAGAAATTTTTAGTGAACTATATTCATTATCATTCCTAGAAATTTTTAGTGAGCTTTTAATAGATATTCATATGTTAAATAGCTATACTAAGTTTGTATGTAATCAAAATTCTTATATGAATGATATTAATATTGTATAATAAACATATTTTAGTACATGGTTTCATACTTCTTCAAATAAAAGCTCTATTTTAAATTTCTCACTCAAGGAGTGGCACATGTACATGCTACCCAAACTTGTAATATATGCAAACCAGTAAAAAGGCAAAACTTCCATCCAAAAGTGATTTACCTTCAACATCTTACTCTATCATTTCTTCCACACAAAGAAGTGCATCTTACTATAACTAATCCCTTTGGGAGTACATAACGAACTCCATTGCTCCATATTCACCTAAAAGAAATTACTAAAAGGCAAACAAACCTTGGAACATAGTCATGATTAGAAATAGATGTATAGAAGGATATTAACAATCATTGACCTGTCACAACAAAGAGACATTCGTGTGTATACAAATATTGGTGAAAATTGTTTAATAAAATGGAATTTAGAGAAAATGTCTAAAATTCTAAGCTTTTCTTTCAAAATATAATTTTCGTGGTCACACTTCCAACATAAACATTTAATTATTTAACTATTTTTAATTATCACTATTAGGCAAAAAAAATTTTGAGATATCCAAAATTAAAAACTTTAGGCATATGAAGAGGCAGCAAAAGTTTATTTGTGAACCTTTTGTTGTTAATCAAAGTAATTGTAGAACTACAAATAATTGATTCCCCACCCAAAAACACACTCTCTCTCCATCAAATAAAGAGGGCAAAACATTTAACAAGCAGAAAAGAGTAATTTCAACTTTATCACCGCAAAATGGTCTCTTTATAAAATTTAAAATAAAAATAAAAAACTTAGTAACATGCCTTAGTTATTTAATGGCTAGCATTTGAAGAGAGACCATACCCTTTTACAAAGACAACTCATTTAACTGTAAGTAGACATGTGCTAGAACTCCTTGGAAACGTCGATAGTTTCTCAAGAACACCTTCCTCTGACATGTAACTCTCAACTTCAACTTCAACTGTCATTGTCTTCAAGAGTCTTGACTCCTTTAGAATAAATTTTACAAATTCCACTTCATTTTCAATTCCACTGTATCCACGAAAGTAAAACGTTGTAAGGTGTGAAGACAGAGCATTAGGATCCTTTGGTGGCTCACTAGAGCATAACTGGTTGTGTTCTTCAACATGAGCAGGACTCCAATGATGACACCTATGGTAATCATAACTCTGATGACAGAGACAAGATGACGATAAGTGTAAATTTAGGTAATATTTGCTATTAAAAAAAAAAGAAAAAAAAAATTCTTACTAACTAAACTAACCCTTTTAAAAAAAAGAACTCGTAGATTTGGAGCCACTCGAAGCAACGCTTGTAAAACATCCCAGTTACGATTATTAAATGTAAAGTCCAGTCGGACCAGATTTTGGAACATAGAACAGAAGGAACCAAAGCCGCGACACTGCATGACAAGATAATAATTATAATCACAACAACATCAAAGCTTGAAGTGGGACTCTAGTTTATAAAGGAAATAGGAAGCTTACCTCTCTAGCACTATAAGAGAATGAAAGGAACTTGAGCTTATTAAGTGGCACAAGAAGGTTGAATATCCTCTCCAATTTCATCTCAAGTCCAAGATCATACAGAGATTCATCATTCTCAATGGACCAAATATGGAGTCTTGCCTCAATTAAGTTGTCTAGTTTTCCAAGGAAAATGATATCGCCCAAAGGACCACCAAACTCAAAGTACTCGAGAGATGGGGCGTCTATTTCATATTTGTAACCAACCACAGGGAATTCACTCTCAAACCTAAACCAAAACCTTGCATTCGTGATACGCAAAAGTTTAAGGGTAGGTACCCATATTTTTAAACAAACATCCTTGGGAAAACTGACTACTTTCAAGGACAACTGTTCAAGGACCGGGCAGGCAGAGAGGAGCCTAGTTAAAGAGTTGCAGTTTCGAAAACTAATTCTTTTGAAACGCAGAATCTTTAGTCTTGGTAATTGAAAGGATAAGGACGATGACAGAAGAGGATGAAAGTCGATTTTCCAGGCTAATTTCAAAACCACTAATGACTTGCAAGACAATATGCTAGGTGACAACTTCCAGTAATTTTCAGTACTGTGTATCCTGAGATCGAATACCTTGAGGTTAGGCGTAGTAACGGTGGAAACCAATCGGTCAAGCTGGTAAGGGTTAACACTATAGTTGTACAACATGCGAAACGTTTGGATGCAGGGTGCTTTGAGTTGAAGTAGACGCAACACTCTAGAGACTCTAGGGAAATAGTTATTGCGGATGTCGAGTATTGGGACGTAAGTCCATAGGGGCTTCCACCGGGTTGACAAAAGGCTTGTTAGGATGGTCTGATTGAATGGGAGGAATGAAACGATGTGAATGAGAACACAGTCCGGAAGATCGCTGATCCTATCCACACCACCCACTGCTTTTTCTTCTGATGATTCAGATTGAGAGGGATCGGCCATCAAGGTAAGTCGTTGGGTTTTTGGGTATTTAGGTTTTTTTCTTCTTGAGTCGGCCATCAAGGAAAGTCAGTGCAAAACTTTTTTTTTTTTTTTTTTTTCCGAGAAGATCGGGTTCAAAAGTTAGGTATAGGGGAAGGGTTGTGAAGAAAGAGTATATAAATTTGTGATGCCCTTTTGGCTGAAGCACCTCTTTCTTTTTTTTTTTTTTTTTTTTTTTTTTTTACAAAATAGAAATTCTACACTAACCTAATTTAAGTGTATATGTGGAGTGACCATCATACCAAGGATGTGCGGTGGTGTTGAAGCACTTGAAATGAAGAGTTTTTGTTTTTATGTTTGGTAAATTTTGACAATACTATCATTTTAATAGTTTTTTTCTTTGCTTGTTGAAAAAGCAAAAAGGTGTCAAGTCTTTTAAACTTAATTTGAAACTTTTTATATTTAAATTTTAATTAAATAAATATATTTAGGGCAAATTACACTTTGCCTACATGTGGTTTGCCTAAAAAACATTTTGTCTACTTGAAGTTTAAAAATTGACAATTTACCCACCTGTGGTCCTATCCATTAACAGTCTGTTACCCACCTATCCACTTGCTGTTACTCTAACACCTTTTAAATGAAAAACATATTACAAACAAAATCAAACTCACTAGAACCTAGAGAAACAAACTTGAGGCCACCCCTTCACTCTCTCTCTCTTTAATTGAGTCATTCCATGAAAAGATCATGATGTGAAATTTCCATCATCACTTTTGATTACCATTCCGATCAAAACCCCAATGATTGATTTTGAGGAATTTCCCTCTGGAGTTAAATTCCAGATACGTTCTATTGTTCTCTAACTTAGGGTTTTTATTTATTTATATATTTATTTTTGAAATTGCAATAGATGATGTGTTACATTTGTGAGTTTGTTTATGTATGTGCATATTATGGTAGAAAATGTTAAAAAATTTCCAAAGTTGAGAGCTAAAATTTAGATATTGGTTAATGAGCTAAAAGTTGCTAATGGTTTGGCCCTTTTTTGTGTTGTGTTCTGTGTGGACCCTAAGAATCTTTTTGTATTGAGGAAAGCATGTGTAGATGTGGGCTTTGTGGTCCATTCCCATGTAGTTGTCTCCCAAAAAAAAAAAACACTTTTGTCTGTTTTTGCTATGTTGTGTTTTATTATTTTGTTTGTTAACACTTTTGGAATTCAAGCACTTATTTTTATGCAGATGGTTGATTTAAATTTCACTGTTGAGATTAATTATGGTGGCAACTTTGTGTGGAACCCAAACCTAAAATATGTAGGTGGTAACATAACTACAATTGAAGATGTTTACCCTGATAAGCCAAGTTTTTTTTTTTGAAATATAAGACATGTGTGAGAAGTTTGGGGTACCTAGCTAGTTCAAATACATATCATTACCTAATTCCTTGAGGTAATTTGGAGCAAGGCTTAAGACTAATAACTAGGGATGATGAGGTGTTATATATGTGTGAAATTCATGTAGCATGGCCAGCCGATAGGATAGTATTATATGTGGAAGGTGGTGAGAAGCCACTTGTTGTTGAAGTACCTAGACATAATGTAGATAGTATTGAGGCAGGGGTGGTAGAAGGTGGTAATTTATATTATAATGATAATGCTGATGTGAGTGAAGTAGATGAAGTGCATGTGATTGTGAAGAAGATGAAGTGTCAGTAGTTGAGCAAAATGAAAGTGTGGAATTTGATTGGTTGGAGGAAGGGTTTGAAGGGCCAAATTTTGATGATGATGTATTTGGGAATTAGGATGCTAGGCCATATACACAAAATGGAGTTGGGGGGAATGGAGTTAGGGACACTATAGCCTCACAAAGGAGTAATGCAGCAGCTATTGATTCCCAACAGAGTAGTAATGTAGCAAGTAATAATGCTCCACAGGTGAATAATGTAGGGGAAAATGCAAGTGTGGAAGTCAATGATTGACTTAAACCACTTGTTAAGGATAACATGGAAAGTTTGGTAGGGTCGGAAGATGATGAGCTAGTGGCTGCTGGTTCAATAGAGCCAGTGTTTAATGTTCAAACTGATATGAGAAAACCAGATTTGAGGAAATGAATGAAGTTTCCTAACTCTAAGGTGTTTAGGGAGGCCTTGAGGGAATATGCTATAAAGAAACTTGTGGATATCTGGTTCAAATCGAATAAGAAGAACAAGATATCTATCTATTATAAGAATGGATATGGATGGAGGTGTTATGCATCTAAAGTTAATGGGGAGTTGACCTCCAAATAAAGATATAGAATCCTAAATGCACCTGCCCTAAAACCTTCCAACACAGCCAAATGACATCAACTTATGTTGTCAAGAAGTACATGCAGGATTTCAGCAAGAACCCTAATTGGACTACAATTGGTGTGCAACACAATGTAAGGTCTAGCATTTTTGTTGACATAAGTGTGAGTCAGGTGTATAGGTCTAAAAGGAAAGCCATTGATTTGATTACTAGAAATGAGCAGCTGCAATATGGGAAGTTGAGAGACTATGCGAGATGATAAGGTTGAATGATATGGGAAGTAAGGTTATTTTGCAAACTAAAATGGAGGATGAAAATTTCGAACCAAAAATTTAGGAGGATGTATATAAGGTATAATACACAGAAGGTTGGTTTTCTTGGGAGGCTATAGACCAATCATAGGATTGGATGAATGCCACCTAAAAAGAAGATTTGGTGGGCAAATACTTGCCACAGCTAGGGATGGAAATGATAATATTTTTTTTTTTCAGTTGCCCTGGTTTGTGGTTCAATAAGAAAACAAGGACTCCTAAGTTTGGTTCCTTCAACAGTTTTCAGATGGTGTTGGGAATCCAAAGTGTTAGGACATATGTGTTTCACTTGTTAGAAACATATGTCACTATTTTATGTAATTAGCTTATCTTTTGACAAAACGCACTTTACTTGTAATTGGATAGATCTAGGATGTGTTTAATACTTCAAGAAACATGTTGTTCAAGTCTAGTATTAAAGCCATGAAGATTGAACCAAGAAACAAGTGAAGAAAAGTTGTTCATTAAAGCTGGACAGATAGCTCGACACCTGTGGACAAATAACTCGACAGCTTCTCGACACCTGCAGACAGATAGCTTGACACCTCTCAATAGCTGGTGGATCGATCGAGAAAGCTTCTGTCTCCTTGACAGCTCCTCAATAGCTTCTCGATAGCTGTATCTGTCGAAGTTTAAAGCTCGACACCTCCCGATCGATCGAGGTTACGGGAATTCAGATTTCCAAATCTGATTTTTGGGCCAGGCTTATGTGTATGTGTAGGGTTTCTTTTCTCACAACCCTAGACCTATATAAGGCTTATTTTAGAGGCCGTCACATATGAGAATATAAGGAGAACACATGCAAAAGGTGATCGATGCCTTATTCTCTCTGAAAGAAGCTACTGCGTCTTTGTGCCTTAGAGTTTTGTAACCAAGTGCTTCTTGATCTTCATTGTTGATAAAGTGAAGAACTTTGCAACCAACATCTTCTTCTAGTTGGTGATTAAGTCACGTACTGGGATTCGCGCAATTGGTTAGTCACGTACTGGGATTCGTGCATCAAAAGGGTGGCTTTCATATATTGAAGAGTTAGAGAATCTGAAACGGTAGAAGGTTTCTGCTGTGAGTTCATCTACGAGGATTGTAGAGTCTAGGGACAAAGGTTTTGTACTAGATCTTAAACTTCTCTTTTCTATAGTGGATTGTTTTTTGGGAAGGTTTTCCCCCAGGTTTTTTTTACTGTGAAACTGGTTGGTTTTATTAGTTTTCCTAGGTTATCATATATTGTCTTATTTATTTTTCCGCTGCATGATTTTGACATGATATTGATGTTTGTTTATTTTAAAAAAATTTATTCATAATAAATCTAATTAACAACTTGGATTTAAAACTTGTTAATTCTATCAACCGGGGTCTATATTTCCCAACACAAAGCAACTAAATCTAGTATTTATCAGTGACAGGTAGAAGGTATAAACTTTCTATGTTCATATTACTAATACATGCATGTGTTTTGATTATTCATATTACTAATATTGGTTTCTATTGAATTCTATGTGAAATAGGGTTTTATACTTGCAATTGAGATGTTGTTTTCAACTGTGGAGCATAGGTACTGTGTGAAGCATATTTACAATAACTTCAAAGTTGACCACAAAGGGTTGGAGTTGAAGGAGATGTGCTAGAGTCACAACTATTAGGGAGTTTAAGAGGAGAATGCGACAATTGAAGGATCAAGACCCCAAGGCTAGGGAGTATCTTGATGACATCAACCCTACACAATGGTCTAAAAAGTCTCATTTTACCAATAGGGCTTTAACTGACTATTTAGCTAATAATTTGAGTGAATCCTTTAATTCCATGATTTTGCCTGCTAGGGACAAGCCCATCTTAGCAATGTTAGAGTGGATTAGAGTTAGGTTAATGACCAAACTCTATACAAAGAGGAAAGGTATAGAGAAGTATCCTGAGAAGGTGTGTCCAAATATTTAGAACAAATTAAAGTTAAAACTAGAGTGTGTACCTTTTTGTGCTACTCCATATGGTAGGTTCATGTATGAAGTTAATAATGATCGTGAAAGGCACGTGGTTGATTTGAAAAATAGGACATGCAGCTGTAGGATATGGGATTTAACGGGAGTCCTTTGCAAATATGGCATTGCTACTATTTTTATGAACCTAGAGAAAGTGGAGGATTATGTACATCCTTGTTACCTAAGGGAAACATATCTTCAAACTTACCAAAGGATTATTCAACCAATGCTTGGCCAATCAGAGTGGGTTTAGGTTGGACAACCTGCTTATGTTGCCTCTCATGTTTACAAGCCACCTAGTAGACCTCACAAGCTAAGGAAAAAAGCCCCTAATGAGCCAAGGAACCCATATAGGGTTTCTAGACTAAACAAAACTATCAAATGGGGGAAGTGTCATAAAGAATGACACAATTCAAGAGGCTGCAAAGTTGTTATTATTAGTGAGATTGCATGACAGAGGAGATAGAGGCTTCAAAAGGATAAAGATATAAGTATTTTTAGACTTCAACCCTAGCCACTTGGCTTCTTGCTTCACATGTGCTTCAATATTTCAATAATGGCGTAAATACACTTTTGGTCCCTACATTTTGGGTCATTTCTCGATTTGGTCCCTAAACTGATTTTGCTTCTAGGTCAGTCTCTGAAATCAAAAAATCGATTCTATTTTGGTCCCTACCGTCAACCCACTAACAAAAAAATCTAATGTGGCAAACGACGTGTCCTACTTGTTAACATGGCGTTGACGTGACTATTAAAATAATAATAAAATATTTATTTAGCCTTTTTCAAATGCCAAATCAGCATTTCAATTTTTAGAAAAAGCCACCTCAAAAAATTTTAAAAAAAATTTTAAAGAAAAACCTTAAATTTAATTTAATTAAAAATTTTAATTAAAATTTTTTTTTTTTCATAATGTTGTTCATGTTCTTCAGCTTGTTCTTCATGTTCTTCTCAAACCAAACCCAGCAACCAAAAACTCAAACCCATCACAAGAACACAAACCCAGCAACCAAGAACTCAAATCACAAGAACACAAACCAAGAACTCATCCATCATAAGAACACGAACCCAGCAACCAAGAACTCAAATCACAAGAGCATGAACCCAGCAATCAAGAACTCAAATCACAAGAACACAAACCAAGAACTCACCCATCACAAGAACACGAACCTAGCAACCAAGAACTCAAATCACAAGAGCACGAACCCAGCAACCAAGAACTCAAATCACAAGAATACAAACCAAGAACTCACCCATCATAAGAACACAAACCCAGCAACCAAGAACTCAAATCACAAGAGCACAAACCCAGCTACCAAGAACTCAAACCCATATCAGAAGAACACATACACCAGCTCCTGCTCCGGCCGTATCTCTATCCTCTCCCAACCCATACACCAAACCCAACCCAACAAAAAATCCAAAGGCGGCTCTTGGCTCTTCGTCTCCTACAACTCGGCCGATCCCGACTTGGTCATCTCCCTCCTCTTCCCCGACTCACCAACTCGCTCCGAACCTGAACTCGAGTTTGAACTCGTCCTCCGCTTCAAACCACTCATCGTCGTCGTGGAGTGCAAATACCTCGCCTCGGCTCAGTCGCTAGTCTCCACGGCGAGGTCGGCCAGGTTCAGAGAATCCGACATAACCAACGCGAACAACAAACACCTGATCATCGTGATGCGCTGCTTGATCCGGCTGGAGGTTCCGTTGGGGACCACCGAGTCCGTCATGGTCTCTTCGGAGTTCATTCGGTACCTCGTCCGTGTGGCCAACGAGAAAATGGAAGAGACAGAGAAAGAGAGGATCTGGAAAAAAAAAATGTGAGGATCTGAAAAAGTTTTTTCTTTTTTTGTTTTTGATTTTGAATTTTTTCAGTTTAATTTTTTTATTAATTAAAATGCTGACTTGTCATTAAAACGCTGACATGGATGTTGACGTGGTATTTTTTAATAATATTTTAATAGCCACGTCAGCGCCATGTCAGTAAGTAGGACATACCGTTTGCCACATCAGATTTTTCTGTTAGTGGGTTGACGGCAAGGACCAAAATAGAATCGATATTTTGATTTCAGAGACTGACCTAGTAGCAAAATCAGTTTAGGGACCAAATCGAGAAATTGCCCAAAATGTAGGGACTAAAAGTGTATTTACGCCTTCAATAATTTGTAGTGTTGTTGTATAGGCACAGGAAGGTAATTCTACAAGTAGGACTAGGAAGAATGATCCTGAAACAAGGCCTTAGCCCATAACTTAATCTGCATCCCAACTTGCATATCAACCTTTTGATGAAACCTCTATATCTCAGGTTTTATCCTTACAACCAGCTAATAGGGCTTCAACTCTACAAGCTCCTACCAGGGCCCATTGGTTCTCTTCATCTACCTAGCCAAACTTTTTTGTATCTAGAGAGACATGGGATTCTAGACCATCATCATCCTAGGTATTGCAGCTAATATTTATATAATTTTTGTTATTGTTGTATCATACATTAACTTGACAGTGGTCTTCACTTTGTAGCCTAGAAGTAGTGTAGCTAGTGTGGCTGGTGAAAGAAATGGTGGAGGTATTGCTGTGGGTACCAGAGGAAAGGG
Source organism: Quercus robur (assembly GCF_932294415.1). NCBI lineage: Eukaryota > Viridiplantae > Streptophyta > Magnoliopsida > Fagales > Fagaceae > Quercus > Quercus robur. The sequence goes on along the minus strand of NC_065539.1, from coordinate 33,309,890 downwards.
CAATATATCAAGAGCAGTAAAGTTTCAACTAGTAAATGGGAAGGGCAGTATATGAAAACCAACAAAATAAAAGGAAGCTAGATTACTTTTTTTTTTTTTTTTTGGGTGGTATACAGACCTAGTGCAATTAGTAGTTAAAATAGTCAAGTGCCAAAAACAATGTTTTATGTTTTGGTTGGAAAATGTGTTTGTCTGTCTTTTGTCAAACAATGTTTTATGTTTTGGTTGTAAGCCTATTATCAAGATGGCATAATAAAAACAATGAATGCCTAGTGAAAAGGTTGTAATATTTTGATAAATATATTGTTGTGACAGGTTTTGGTATGTTCCATTTATGACAGAATTATTGTGTTGTCTTGATTCTTGTGACATTTTTGCTATCTTGAGATTGTCACCATCCTACTATGTATTGTACTTTGGCAGAATTTACATTGTGTGGTTATGTTAGTTGAGTGTCATCAATTTACAAATACTAACAATTTATTACCAATAACCCAAATCAAGTGGTTCTATTACCAAAGTTGTTATATTACAATACAACTTATAAAATGACCATTTGAGCATTCAACTTACAAAATAGTGAATAACCATTCACTAAATTAAGCTCAATGGTCCAACCAACCTCAACAAAACAAACAACATTACAAACACAACCATCATGCTAGACTTAATCTCTTAAATTCTGTTTTGTTGATTGAGGCAAAACACAAAACCAACATTACAAACACAAAAAATCCTCATGACACCACTAGTGCAAGTTTGCACAATCTCTCATTCTCTTTTGCCCTCATTGTTTTCTCCCTAACTTCTACATACAGTTCACGAGCGTTTCTTTCTCTCTCATTAGCTTTTTCTTCCATTTCCCTAGCTGACATTTCCTCTGAGTTACAGGTTGCAGTTCATTCTCAAGCATATTGATTCTTTAAATGACAAGTGGGGTAGTTTCATTCTCACATCTACAAGTATGGTTATCCACCCACTAGAAGAAGTCACATTTGGGACCAACTTGAGAATTGATTTTACACCCACAAAGTTTAGAACATGTTATTTCAAAATTCACAATCCATCACCACTAACCATTAACATAAAATTCAAATCAAATAGAAATAAAAGTTGTTGCTTACCTTAAATTGGCTAAACCCAGAAATCTCCTTCCAAAGTTGCCAGCTTTAAGACTTTTTTGCACGACAAAAATCTCATGAGTATATAAATGCCTCATCTAAAGCATGGTAAAAATGAGTTGATGTAGAACAAGTGTCACTCAATGAAGACATTGCATAAGTTGCTCAAGAAACCTTACTAATAATAATTCCTATACAAATTCCTCAAATTTCAATTCGTAATCTATCATCATCTACAACAATTTCAAAAAATATTAAAAACCCTAATTTAAAGAACGTACCTAGAATTTAACTCCAGAGGGAAATTCATCAAAATCAATCACTAGAGTTTTGATCAGAATTGTGATAAAAAGTGATGATGGAAATTTCATATGATGATCTTGATGGAGTGGCTCAATTGAAGAGAGAGAGTGAAGGATGGCCTCAATTTTGTTTCTCTAGGTTCTAATGTGTTTGATTCAATTTGTAATATGTTTTTCATTTAAAAGGGGTTAGAATATTGACAAGTGGATAGGTGGGCAATGGACTGTTAACAGATAGGACCACAAGTAGGTAAAGTGCCAATTTTTAAACCTTAGATAGGTAAAGTATTTTTCGGGCAAACCACAAGTGGACAAAGTGTAATTTGCCCATTTATTTAATACTAACAAAACAAAGTTTAATTTGATGAAATAATGCCAACTTACAAAAAGAAATGATTTTTTTTTAAGGTTTACTTTACCTTGGTTGTAAGGCAATGCATTGTTAAATAAAGTTGTAATCTAATTTTTTATCTTTATTTTGGTGTCAAGAGAGAGATAGAGATTGCTTGGTATGTTTTCCTATGTGAGAAATTAATTACTTAACATTGATAATCTACCAAAGTCTCAAACTATTTGAGGAAATTAATCATCATTGATGATCTAACCCATTTGCAACATTTTTTCCCCAAATAATTTAGAGTTTCAGTAGGATTAGATTTCCATTGATCTAATATTTTGGAGGCCTTGTTAGAAATGAGAAATGGAAAATGCCAAAGGTGCTATACATTTCACTACAAAATGTTTGGTAATGCTAGGAATGCTACAACTTTTATTAAATTGACCTTAAAACTTATGTATCACCAATCACCGAAACACATTTTAAACATTCATTTATTAAGTAGTTGAAGTCCTCCAATTTGTAAGCATTACATAACAAAACTTGTAGTACTTTTAACATTTTCCCAATTTTTTGTGACAAGTGACACATCAATTTGTAAGTCTTATAAAGTAGAATTTGTAATATCCCTAGCATCACTCATAAGAAATTGTGCACAACCATTTAAAAAATAATAAATAAAAACTAGGTTTAAGTTACATCTTCTCTAAGGTTGAAAAAACACTAATGTCAAATTAGTAATCATATTGCATTAACTCTCTTCTACCTTTATCTTTAAATAAATCTCTCCAACCTTATTCTTAAGCAAGAAGTAACTCAAGAGGATGAAATTCAAAGGTAAATTCTCCTCTAGGTAACTTCCACTTAGAGAATAAAACGAACATAAGGCTTGACAATTTTTTTTTTCTTTTTTTTAAGATAAAGGCTGAAGAGAGTTAATGCAGTTTGATTACTAATTTCTAAGACAATTATGATTTGGCATGTATTTTTCCACCCTTAGATTTCATGGAGATCATTGATCAATAAAATGTGTAAGAGTATTCACATCAGTCTCCTCAGATTTTTAGCTAAATTAACCACAAAAAAAAAAAAAAAAAAAACTCTAATTTTTCTAGTTTAGCTAGGATGTTTTATATGCATAAGCATCAGACTCAATACTTAATTTCTTACAAAATAAAAAAATTAAAAATTAAAAAAAAAAAAAAAAAAAAAAATCTCTCCTTTCTCCTTTCTCTCCTCTCAGCATATACAGCCACTACTACACCACAACCAACCACCACTTCTACAAAAACCCAAAAACACTATGCAATCGACCAATTCCAACCACCAAAACATTGCCGCTGCCGCCTCAACCCACAAAACTCATCAACCATCCCACAAAATTAATGTTCTGAATACCGTTTCGAAATCTGTTTTAGTTTGTCAATTAGAATGGAATATTTTGGTACCAGCATATTTCGGCGTACAATTTTCAGAGTTATCGAATGTTTTACAAATTATATAAAATTTTGAATTTAATATAATTTAAAAAAAAAATTTAAACATAATGAGTATATTGTTATTAACTAAAATTTATTAACGGTTTTTTTTTTAATAAAACTAACATTAGGGGTCCTTGTATACAAGGAACCGTCTTGGAAATACACTTTTCCCATTTCTCATCCCCACACACGTGATTTGCACTTCACCCCTAGTAAATTTTTTTTACTTTTGTCATATCACTCACTTACCTCACATTATTTTCTTTCTCATCTTTGATCTCTCTTCTGTCTTTTATTTTTTTTTTTTTTTTCAGACTCTCACACGACTTGCCTCTTCTCCACTAGTCAATTCTTCAGCTATGAGTGCATACAACAACTAATGTTGACGGGTTGGAGAAGAGAGATGCCAAAACGGAGAATCAAAGGGCTCAAGAAAAGACATGTGAGAAAGATGGACCTGACGAAACTCCTTTTGGACCATGGGTTATTGTTGCACGTAAAAGGAAACCCGGAAAAAGAGGAGAAAAAAACTTTGAAACTCCAGCCCAATCCGGTTATGTTGATCATAGCACGGCTGGGCCCATCAGCACATCGAGCCCATCAATGGGTTCTCCTACAGCAGGCCTAGATGCAGGAAAAGATATCAAATCTTCTATAGCTGGCAAAGGGCATGACGTGTCGGTTTTAAAGAACATCTCAAGCCAAGCCAAAACTAGTGGTCGTGCCCTTAAGAGTAAAACCACAGGAAAGAGTCAAAAAGCCTTGTCAACTCAGAAAGGCCAGTCTGGACAGATATTTTCACGCCAAAAACCTTCCTTTGAGTGGAGATCAACTAATTCTAAGCCTTTTAAGGTAAAACCAATTCATAGTTTTGCGATGAAAACTTCGGGAGATTTAAACCCAGAGTCGAGCTTCGAAGGTTTTAAAGCTGGAGGGTCTCAATTGAAGCAACCTTCGCCGGCGGGTCCAACATCAAAACCCATTAATAGTAATCGGGTAGTTAGGGACTCCGTAAGCAAGTTAGAGAAGAGAAGCGGTTACTCTGGGGTTATGAACGGTGATAAGAATCATGAGATGCAACCCCAATCCCGTCAAACTCAAGTGCGGCGACCCCTGTCAGAAAACTCCAACAGCCACTCTTCCAGTGAAGGCAATTCTAGCTGTAATATGGAGACAGAAACTCTTGAAATTCCCAAAGGGTTACTCAAGAGAATTGATCCTTCCCTCCGAGCTGAGAATATGGGGAAGCCAGATGAGGAAGGAGATGAACGTTTCCTGGAGGATCAACTTCAATTGATGGAGAGTAATGGGTCTGGCTTAAATGATGCAGTAGATTTAGCGGAGGCAGGTATGCAAGTCGACCAAGGAGGTGATGTTTCTTTGCCCCCTTGTTAGTTATTCTAATTGTTCCTCCCTTTGTAGTTTAATTATGAATACACTAATTTGGAATTGTCGAGGGGCCCTAAACCCCACTTTTTGTGATGTTGTTAATAATTTGATTCAAATGCATTCCCCTGCTATTATGGTCATTAGTGAGACCAAAGTTAGTGGTGAGAGAGCTAAGAGGATCTCGGATAGAATAAATCTTGATGGGGCAATTTTTGCAAACTCAATTGGCCTATCTGGAGGATTGAGGGTTCTTTGGGATTCTGACCAAGTTGAAGTTGCTGAGCTAGCTTCCACTAAGCAAGAAGTTCATGTAATTTTCACGCCCACAGCGAAGCCTCCCTGGCTTCTCTCAGCCATTTATGCTAGTCCGAGGTATGCTGAGAGACGGCTGCTTTAGGAAAATCTTGAGTCTGTGGCCAACCTTCATTCCATGCCTTAGGCAATAGCAGGTGATTTTAATGAAGTGCTTATGGGGGAAGATAAGTTTGGTGGATGTTCAGTCAACATAAGTAGAGCTCTTCGCTTCCAGGATTGCTTGAACAATTGTAGAATGATTGACATTGGTTATTCGGGGCCTCGCTTTACTTGGTCCAACCATCGCCCACTTTTGCAATTGGTTCAAAAGAGAATAGACAGAGTCTTTGTGAATGCTGAATGGAATTCCCTATTTTCTGAAGCAGTTGTTCTTCATTTGGGAAAAAACTCACTCAGATCATTGCCCTATTAAATTATGTTTTGAGAAAGATGGGGGTCTTCCCTTCCCCAAGCCCATCCGCTTCCAACTTATGTGGCTTTTGGATCCAAGTTTTCCGAGGGTGGTAAGGGAAGCTTGGAATAATTCTCCTTCTCTGCATCAAGCTTTGTCAATTTTCTCTTCCAAGGCGCAAAGCTGGAGCAAAAATCATTTTGGCAACTTATTTCATAGGAAGAGAAGGATCCTAGCCAGACTTAAAGGGATTCAAGTTAGTTTGTCTCTAAGACCTAATGATTTCCTGGTTGATCTGGAAAGGAAGCTGAGATTTGAATATGCTAAGGTGGCAAAAATCAAGGAGGAATTTTGGGCTATGAAGGCTCGGATTCTTTGGTTGGTGGAGGGAGATAGAAATACTTCCTTCTATCATACTTCAACTCTTGTGCGCCGGAAGCGGAATAGAATTATCTGTATGAAGGACAGAATGGGCAATTGGCTAAATGGGGAAACAGAGATTGTAGATTTTATCAAGCAAGGTTTCTTGGATCTCTTCACCTCAGGTCAGGCCAGCTCTTTCCTGGCTGTATGGGACCCCCCCTGTCTGGAAAACTCGCCTTAATACAGAAGCTAATCTCATTCTGAATGCTCCGATCACAGACAGGGAGATCTCTGAGGGTCTTAGGGCACTTAAACCCTTTAAAGCTCCCGGCCTAGACGGTCTCCATGCGGGGTTTTTCCAGCATTTCTGGCTGATTGTTGGTGACTCTGTAAGAGAGGAGGTTAAAGGGGTTTTCTCTTCAGGGGTTATTCCAGACTATATAAACCAAACCCTCATTACCCTCATTCCTAAATGCAGAAGCCCTGAGTCTTTGTCCAACTACCGGCCAATTAGCTTGTGTAATACAATCTACAAGATAGTGACCAAGATTATTGTTAATTGGATCCGTCCCTTTTTGTCTGGTTTAATTTCTCCACTCCAAGTAGCATTTGTCCCAGGAAGGAAGGGCCTAGATAATGCAATTATAGTCCAAGAGTTAATCCACACAATGTCTAAGAAAAAGGGTAGAACAGGTGTTATGGCAATTAAGCTTGACTTAGAGAAGGCTTATGATCGCCTTGAATGGAGTTTCATTAGAGATACTTTGAATCTTTTCAACTTCCCTGATCATTTAATTTCTCTAATCATGAGCTGCGTCTCCACCACCTTTATCTCTATTCTGTTTAATTGAGGGGCATTGGATGCTTTTCAACCTTCAAGAGAGCTTCGTCAAGGTAACCCTCTATCACTTTATCTTTTTATCTTATGTATGGAAGTCCTCGGGGTTTTGATTAAGGGGAAATGTCGAGAGAATCTTTGGAATCCAATTAAAGCTTCTCAAGGGGGTCCAAGTTTCTCACATGTATTCTTTGTTGATGACCTCATGTTGTTCACCAAAGCTGACCGGAAAAATTGTGTTGCCATTAAGGATGTTTTGGACTCCTTTTGTGAGATTTCGGGGCAGAAAATTAGTGGCAAGAAGTCTCGTGTCTTTTTCTCTCCCAATGTAGATCAGAATACAAGGATTGAGCTAGGTGATGTGCTGGGATTTAGGTCTACCCCCTCCCTTGGAAAATACTTGGGTTTTCCCATTAAACATAAAGGTTCTCAACAAGATTTTGGTTTTATTTTGGACCGTATTCAAAGCAAGTTGGTTGGTTGGAAAGCCAACCTTTTATCTCCTGCAGGCAGAGTCGTTCTTACTCAATCGGTCACCTCCACAATTCCTAACTATGTGATGCAATGCATAGCTCTACCTCCTAAAATTTTTCAGGGAATAGATAAGCTGAACAGAAATTTTATCTGGGGTTCATCTGAGAACAAGAAAAAGGTCCATCTCATTGGTTGGAACAAAATCACAAAAGCAAAAGAGGAAGGTGGCCTAAGTATTCAAGCAGCCAAGCCGAAAAATACTGCCCTTCTTGCGAAGCTTAATTGGAGGTTTCACTTGGAAAAATCCTCCTTATGGGTAAGAGTGTTATCAAACAAGTACCGAGCTCATCGTAGAAGTTTTAGAAGCACAACAACCCTTACTTCGTGCTCATCTACTTGGGTTGGTCTTAAAAAAGGCAAGGAAATTTTTTCAAAAGGTTCCAAGTGGATAGCTGGGAAGGATAGCTCCTTATCTCTCTGGTTTGATAAGTGGCTGAACAAAGGTCCTTTGAGAAGTCTGATTTCTGGACCTCTGAACAAAGGTGAAGAAAATCTTAAGGTGATGGATATTGCTAGCTTCCTTGGATGGAGATGGGCGGGATTATCCTTTGATCTCCCTGCCTCAATTCTTTTGGAAATAAAAGCAACCCCTGTCCCTTTCTCAAACCATAGTGAGGATCGGCTCTCTTGGTTCTCCTCTCCCAATGGCGAGTTCAAGTTGAGGGAGGCATATCACCTTGCAAATTTGGTTGGCAACGATACAGCGAATCAAATTTTCAGAGGAGATTGGGTGTGGAAAGTGCAATCCCTTCCGAAGATAAAACATTTTCTCTGGCAATGTTGTCACCAAATCATACCAGTCCGGGCCATTCTTGCAAAGAGAGGTATGGATGTTTCTTTTCTATGTCCTATATGCAATAATGCTCCTAAAACTATTATTTATACCTTAAGAGACTGCCCCATGGCACAAAGGTATTGGAACTCCTTTTCTCCTCTGATCCAAAGAAGCTTATTTTATGATACTAATGTGGTGGAGTGGCTGAAACTTAACTGTCAAAGCTCCAAGTCCAGCAGCTCTTCGAGTATGGAGTGGGGTATACTCTTTCCTTTCACTCTTTGGACTATCTGGCTTCATTGCAACAACACTGTCTTTGGAAGAGCTCGTCTCCAAAAAGATTCCAAAACTGAAGCAGTAGCCAAAGCAGCTGAATTTCTTCACCTAGGAATTAATGGGAAGCTGATTAGAGCTAAAACAAAAATTCAGGTTCGTTGGCACCTTCCTCCTCTTAGCTGGTTCAAGTTGAAAACAGATGGATCTTCATTGGGGAATCCCGGTTTGGCTGGCGGAGGTGGTATAATTCGGAATGATAAGGGAGAATGGGTCAAAGGATTTGCACGAGCTATCAGGTCTACAACAAGTGTTGCTGCAGAACTTTGGTCCCTTCGTGATGGCATTCGCTTGTGTATTACTCTTAAACTTCCAGCGGTTGAAATTGAGCTTGACTCAAAATTGGTTGTGGATCTTATGAAGAAGGAACTAGATCATCCTAATGGTATTGATGTTTTGGTGGCTGATTGTAGGAAGCTTTTGAAAGATATTCCTCAAGTTAGGATTAGACATTGTTATAGAGAGGCGAATAAATGTGCCGACACCCTTGCTAGACGAGGTGCTCTCCTTAGTCAAGATTTTATCATTTTTCTTGCCCCCCCTTCTGATGTAACTCTCCTGCTCAGCCTTGATTCGGCTGGAATGTTGTACAATCGCTTTGTTCCCTCTGTTTTTGAGGCCGGTTAGTTTTGTTAAGGAAGCTTCCTTTTAACCCAAAAAAAAAAAAAAAAAAAATTTAGCCAAGACGGAATAGATGATAGATGGTTTAGTCTTTAAGTGCACCTGTTTATATAACAAAACAGAATACTCTGGCCAAAATGGAAGGAAATTCAAAAATTGTTGGAAACTTTGGCTAGCATTAAGCTTTGCTGAACCAGAAAGACTATGCTCATATTTATACCTGACCTGGAGGATGCCCATCATCATTCCATAACTAGATAGAATCCCCTTTCTGCAGCCTGTACTTCTGAGAAGACCTAACAATACTTCTTGATTGAAAAATTTCCTCTAGCCCAAAAATACTTTATTGTGGAATAGAGCAAACCAGTTATAAGAACGTTTGGGGTGCTTCCCTACTACCAAGTACAGGAACTGAAACCCACTGTCTTAAACAAGTCCTACCCTTTTCAGTTTTCACCTCTCCTGCAACTAGCTTTCTGCTCCATCCAGCTTTCCAAATGCTACCCCAAAGTCCCCAACATTTATCTAACCAATTTCAGCTAATTTCAACTCTTTTAGAGCCTCTGCCTCAATGTTTTACATGTCTAGAGTAATGTTTATTTCATTTTCCTTTCTTTTAAAATCTTGTGCCAGATGTAAGGGGAAAAAATTATTAATCTAAGGGGGGACGGGAAGAAAAGAGGAGTGTAACCGACTCAAAAAACCGCCTGTCATTATTGTATAATCACATCACTCAAATGTCCATCAAGTTGCCAAGGGTAACATGTCTACAAAAATGACATGAAAGAAGTTATCCCTAAAGCATGTGGGTAAATGCACCATAAGCAGAACAATTCTTGAAATGCCAAAATCATATTTGTTTCATTTCTCAGGCTTAAGCCCCAAATTGTTGATCTCAAATACAATAGATATGGCCAGTAATAAACTGAAAAACCACCGATGCACATTACAACCTCTCATATTTGTCTGTACCAACATCTTTCTTTAATTTCATATCCAACAAATGTCCCAGTAACCTTTGATAGAAACATAAAGCAATGATAGCAACAAGGGACATTATTTATTGTCATCAGTCAAACAATTGACAATTGAATTTACCAATTAATGGAAGGCCTCTCAAAACATACCTCATTTCCTTTTATAAAGAATGGCTTTATATTGACTCAAATATACAGACTACTACCTCTGATGTATAACCAAAAACAATGGCTGGTGGGCGGGTGAGGGATGACAAAAACAGAGCTGAAAGGACTTTACCAACAGCTATTCGGACTTGCATATTAAAGAAGCTTGCTGGTTCTTCGTCTTGATGGCCCTCCAGGAAAGAGCTTCATGATCCATCCTAAGACCCTTTCCACCACCTAAAAGATCAAAAAAAAAAAAAATTAAAAGAAAAAATAAATAAATAAATAAGGAGAAACATGAGATTTTAGCTTCCAATTAAAATGCCAGGGAACTGTTCAATAACATATAAAAAGTTACTGCAATGCCAAATTATTTTATATTCCTCTTATTTGTAACAATGCTCTTGTAATATTAAGAGGAAGTTAGCAAGCTCTCAAATATGGATAATAGAGGCCCAAGAATAGAAATAAATAAATAATCATAGGTGCACACACACACAAACTTAACCAGCCAACAGGGTACAAATCAAATTATAGAGAGAGAGAGGTACCTCATCACCCTCATCTGCATATGGTGTGTTCTCATGCATGATACGAGAATCAGGTTGTCTAGTAGGAATATTCTCATTGGCCATACTTTGAGCAGTCAAAAGCTCTAGTCTTTGAGTTTGAGCTTCAAGTTTATGGGACAACTCCTTGTTCAACTCCTTCATTCATGAAAAACAGAAATGATAAGTTTTCAATACACAATATTCAGTTAATACCTAAACAAGACATTGATTTTAGGTATAGGTATGAAAAACTAACTGAATACTTATTCAATAATATAACTTTAAACACATTTTCTACCAGAAAACTTTAAAAACATAAATTATGCCATTTTAAAAGTTGTTTTGAAAATAATGACTTGAAACCTTGAAGGATATGAATTATTTGGCAAAATAGCAATTTGATATATTAAACGAGTATTAGCCAACAACTCTCCCCCCCCCCCCACCCCAAAAAAAAAAAACCACTACTTTTAGCGTGCCACAGCAATCCGTAATCAGGTAACAGATTAATTATGAAATTATTGCATTCACTTTAATTGAAAATAAAGACTCAGGCTTTGAAACCGCACCCCATCTGGGGCCTAATTTAGGTGTGACCAGAACTTGGTAATGACCCTTGATTCTAACTGAGAACAAAAGCGTCGATGATATGGATGACAAAAAAGGATAAGCTTAGCCAATACCAAGCCAATGACAGAAAATGTTTAAATAAGTTGAATTATTATTTAGATATATGTGTATATATATATATATATATATACACAGAGAGAGAGAGAGAGAGAGAGAGAGAGAGAGAGAGAGAGATGTGTGTGTATGATTCCGATAAAAGGGATAAGACAGTAAGGGGTTTTATAAAGTTTGAAAAGAAAGTGGGGTACAGTCATCAAAGGATTAGACAGACACGTACAAGCACAGTGGCACATATTATGTAATGTGTTACATGTATGCGTAATGAATTGATGTGCTCCCCCACATCCTTTCTTCTTGAAAATTCGCCATGTTAACAAACCTTACCCCACCCCCCCCCCCCCCCCCCCCTTTTCCCCATCATGTTCTATTTATATAACCAAGCAACTAATGTTTATTGGACTTCGATAGATTATTGATTTGACTTTGAGACTTACGAGTGTTATACGCATGAACCGTGATTTACATTATTTGTTTCAAAATAAGTTAAATAGCTTCGGGGGGGGGTGGGAGTTTCAAAATAAGTTTAGAGATTTAATCCAGATACACTGCAGTTGTTTTACCAAGTATCCAACAATATGACTACAATCCAGAACATTCTGAAACTTCTATCTGAAGACACCAAAATAACACTCAATACCTAGCAAACAGCAATATATAAATCCAATTAAGATTAAAAATTTATTTACCTTCAGCTTGGAACAATGAGATGACTCGGATGTCAAAGCTTGCATCAATTCCTCTTTCTCCAATGCTACCTGCAGCAAGAAAATCCCATGCTCTTGTTAGGTCTAAACAGATTATTAAAAAAAGATTGACAAAATCCAATGAAAGAACTGGATCTCAAAAACAATCACAAATAACTAGCAAGAAATTGACCATCTCCAAAAATGAGGGTTGGATAATACCTCAGAAATTAGTGCATTGATATTTTGAATCATTCTCATCTGATCAGAAGGAATATTCACAGATGAAAATTCAAGAGTTGACTGCCCATTATCAGGCAGCAATGAAATATTGGAGGCCTCACTTTCAAGAGAAGATGCAGCTTCATGCGTTTCATGGATGGAAGCATCTGTAATATAATTAAATTAAATTAATGTAGGAACGCCCAAAAAGAGAAAACTAAATATCATTTAAAATGAACGGTATTTTAAGAACCAATCTAGAACAGTACCCCATAATCACTAGTATAATTACATAATTTTCTGACATCAAAAATTTGTCAGTGAGGAAAAAGTAATTAGTTGGCATCTACACAAATTATAAACAACTTTAACTGTAACCATTAAGAACAATTCTTGATTTGTAACCTGACCTTACGGGAACCAGAATGGGATGGCAACTAGGCCTGATATAGTTTATTGGTAAGTTACGCACCCAATGGGTCTTAAACTTGATCTCACCCTTCATCACATTATTATGTGAGGAAAAGCCTTTGAGCTAGTGGCTCATTGGCCACCATATTTTTTATTAAGACCATTATTGAAATTTTTTTAAAGCTGCCACAAATTGATCTTACCTAAGTCTTCTGTAGAGGTAGACATATCTCTCTTGATAAGAGGACTGTTGCTAATATCAATAGACTTTGCACTTGTGGAAGCTTTCCGCAGCTTAGACTGCAACAGCTTTTTCTCTGTGTCAGAGAAACAAATTAGAGTCAAACATTGGAAGCATATTTGATATCCACATACGTAATATGTGACAAAGTCAATTTATCTCACCACCAATTTTCAAAGACAAAATAACAAAAACTTGAACAATTTAGTCATGTTTCAGTTATGAGAGTTCTGGAAGTTTGATAAATCAAAAATCAGAAACCTGCACTACTAAGCTTTTGGACCATATAAAAATAATACTAAAAAAAAAAACTGGAATTTCTGCTCCTTGGATTTCAAGACAGTCGGCAGAGCAAGAAATGATACAATAATTGAAGAAAAGTTTCAGATGTTCCATAATTTACAAACAAGCTAAAGCACAAATTCTTAATTGGGTTTTAGTAGTAAAAGCTAAATTTGCCATAAGCCATTGTCACTATCGAATCATCAAAAAAAAAAAAAAAAGTAGTAACAGTTAAATGGGAGTTCAGACACAAAGATTGTAGATTACTGAAATGATCCAATTGCTTCCTTATCATCCCCAACACCCCCTCCCTCCCCCCAGCCCCCTCATTCCCCCAAAAAAGAAGAGCACAAAAGCAAATTATTCTAGGTTTTGTTTGTTCCATGTGTAATAAGGCCACGTTTGGTTTGCTATGTTTTCATCACTCATCACTCAAATTTTGTGGGCCCCACCACTTGGGTTATTGTTTGGTTTGATTTTTGTTCTCAATTCTAATAACTCATTACTCAAAAAATGAAAATGAGTAATGAGTAATGAGATATGAGAGCAACTTTTGGGAGTCTTCAAATTTTAGGAAAGTTAAGTGGCATTTTTGTAATTACTCAACACCAATGGGACCCACTCCATTGTCGTCTCCATCATGCCAGGTGAAATAAATGAGCACCAACGGCTCTTTGGGCAGCAGATGCAGCACTTAACTTGTACTAACACACTGCCTCTATAAAACATCAAACCTATCTCATTTCTTCATATTCTTCACCTAAAACATGACCCTTTCTATTCTCTTTTACCTGATATGAGTTCAAAATTCAAGTCAACCTCCTTTATACAGTAATTACTAGCACGCCAGTTTCTTTGCAGTGAGATGCGTATTAGCACTATTATTTATATCCTTACACTAAGTGACATTCAAAAAGGGTATGGACGTGCAGATGTCTTGACCAAGTTATGAACCTTGAAGTGCTTACATATTTGCATATAAAATACTCATGTTTTCATGGTGTTCTCTTTTTTGTTTATTGAATTCACCCCAATATTACAGATCAGAGAAAACCCATAAACATGTGCATTGATCAAACCCATAAACATGCGTATTGATCAAACCCACAACCATGCTCATCCACTCATAAATCCACAAATTTCTTCCCCCAACACACATAAGACCCAGAAGTAAGAAACCCACCAACCCCTTAAACAAGAGAGAGCGTGAGAGAGGGAAGGAAGAGAGTACCCACTTGAGGAAATCCACACTACAGGGGAGAGAAAAAGGGCTGCCAGTCTAGGGAGAGAGAGAGGCTGCAGATCTTTGGGTTTGGGACAGAAGATTCGATGAGCTATTGTGGGTTTCAATGGCTTCCTCCTTCAGTTCATTTGGGTTTGTTTGCTATTTGAGGTCTGTGGGTTTTGAGCTTCTTCCCTCGTTTCTTCTTTCTTCTGAAAAGTGTAAGAGAGAGAAATGGAAGAGGAGTGTGGGAGAGAGAAGTTCATACGGGTTCTTAAGGCAAGAGGACTATAGCTGTTCTGAACCAATCAAACTAGTGGGCTCCACCATTTTGAGTTAAAGATGTTGGAAATGAAAGCCAAGTTTTGAGCCAAACACAATGGGAGTGAGTTTAGAGAAAAATATGAAATGAGGATATGAGATATCAGTTAGAGTTTTGAGTGAGTAGTGAACCAAACATGGCCTAAATTTTCCAAAAAGTGATTTCCATGTTTTCAGATATTTGATGAAACCTGCTAGTCAACAAAAAAAAAACTATATCATCAACAGAAAATCACACCACCCTTAAACAGAAAATGGTTTACGCTTTTTGAAAGTGTAAACCATTTTCCCTACCAAGCCCACACCCCTTTTGCCACCATCACCTGTCTCCTCCCCTCTGCCATCACCACCATCGCTGCCAAAACCACTACTGCCTCCAGACTTTTTGTGAATTTTTGTTGGTTTTGACATGGATTTTTTATTTTTTATTTTTGATAAGAAAAAAAGAAAATTTTATTGAGAAAAGACTACTTCATGAGCAAAGGACATGAAGGAGCCAAAAAAATTACAAAAGATTATGTATGAAAATACAAGTCTGAAAACGTTGCAATAGAATCACAATGTGCAAAGCCCCATCCATGAGACCAATCAAATAAAGAGCTAAAAAAATTTCTAACAACAGACTCCCGTACACTCCGCATCTTCATATGTACACTGATTTTGTTCCCTTTAAATAGTCCACTTCATACATATGGAAATTTTCAATGCAACCAAATACTAGAAAATTATTTTCAGCGTAACAATCAAAGAACGGAAAACAGATCACTTTTCATGAAAATATTCTCTGCCAAAGAAAACGTTTTATGCTGAAACAAATGAAGCCATATAGGAATGAAGGCCACTCTACCCACCTTTCTGATAAAATAAACTACATATTAAAATCAAAAGATAAATAATAAGAATCTGCACAGAAAAACACAAACACATTCACACCTTCTTGAAGAGCATCAATAGTTGACTGCAAATCCTGGCGATCTTTCTCTAAGCTAGTCATTTTCTTTCTGCAAAATTATTCAGTATAATCGTTATTTCTGGAAACCCATCAAATTTCTTACCACACATGAAGAGGAAAAAAAGTTCCCAAAGCATTAGGAGAAAGAGAGGTCCACTTCAACATTTCAATTGAAATAAATCTATGATTTACCCCCAACTAAGGGTTCAAGGGATACCCCAGTGGTTCCAGCACCTCTTGTGGTCCCTGGGCACTAGGGTTCGAACCCCCACCAAGAGCCCTCCCCCCCCTATTTACCTAAAAATATAAAAAGAAAAATTGGAGATTTACCCCTAACTAAAAAGAAAGACCTTGTGATAGTGTGTTTTATAACTAGCATCAGTTTTAAGTCCCAAAAGCAACTTGCAGTAAGAGCTAAATAAGAGTGTAATACATATTTAAAATATTAAAATAGACACCATTAGCAACAGCCCTCCCTGTAGACACCAAGGTAATGGCCTTCCACATACACAACCAAATAAAACTATCTCCAATTGCCTCCGATCACAATAAGAGCACATCCCAACAACTCTATACCGGATTTCATAAAACTTCTTTTTAAGAATCCCAACAATTCATAAACTAGCACACTTTTTTTCTTATATCTCACTAATTTGTTATTATTCATGAGCATCACAGAATTAGAATTAATTTCTAAATTCATTATTCCCAGAATTTTATGTATATTTAATAAATATTATACCAACATTTCCATGGGTTTGGATAACAGTGTCCATATATGAGAAAGCCAATATAAACAGAGACCATGCAATATTCACAAATATATGTGATGCTGAAATGCATATCGCAGTAATTTGTCTACAGGAAAATTAAAAGTAAAGCATACTTATATGAAGATATTTCTGCTTGTGTGTTCTCCAATTGCCTCCCCAGCTTTAGCTCACTAGATCTTAGTCTGAGTGCCTATATAAATTAAATAGAGAATGATTTTAATGAAATATGGCAGAAGCTCTAAGAAATACTTTCATACCTATTTACAAGAACAAGAAGGATATTGTGGTGCCTTTGGAGGGAGAGGAATAGTAGATGTTTTGAAGATTCTGAGAGATCTATTCCAGACCTCAAGCTTCTCTTTTTTAGAACTTTAAGGGATTGGTTGTTTGCTTTGCAAAATAAATCTTTCCCTTCTTTTATTGTTTTCCTAGACTCTTGCAATTTTTGTATTTGATTTCCTTTCCCTTGTTCACTTCCGGTGCACTAGGGTGTTCCTTTTTTATCAACATATCTTATTACTTGTCAAAAAAAAAGGTTAAGACATGAAACACCAATATCAAAGAATCAATTTGGTTTTATGCCAGGACGATATACCATGGTTTTATGCTGACCCATGGTTTTATGCTGACGTCTTAAGTTTCTTACTTAAGACGTCTAATGAAAGAATATAGAGAGGACTATAAAGATATTCATATAGCTTTTATTGACCTAGAAAAAACATATAATAGGGTCCCTAGAGATGTTATGCGGTGGGTTTTGGAAAAGAAAAGAGTTCCTCTAAAGTAAATAAAATTGATTAAAGATAGGAATGGCTAGTGTGAGAAAAGTGGATGCATCACAAGTGAGTTTCCTATCACTGTAGGTCTGTATCAAGGATTATCATTAATTCCATACCTTTTTGGACTAATGATGGATAAGCTCACTAAATCGATTCAAGAGGAAGTCCCTTGGTTTTTGCAGATGACATGGTTTTGGTGAATGAAAGTATGAAACTAGAAGTGGAGTTAGTCTCAAGTTAGAAATTTGGCAGGACACTTTAAAATCTAAAGACTCTCAATTAAGTAGGACTAAACAGGATACTTGAAATGTAAGTTTAGCAAAATTAGAAATAGAGATGAAGGGACTGTAACACTGGATAGTGAAGAGATCCTGAAGAGCGAGATTTTTCAATAGCTTGGATTAATAATTCATAAGTATGGAGAAATTGAAAAGGATGTGAATCCTAGGATAAATGCAGGGTGGTTGAAGTGGAGAGGGTGGATGAAGTTGAGAAGCGCAACAAAAGGTTTGTGCAATTGTAGAATACCCATTATTCTACTAAGTTGAAGGGAAAATTTTATAAGACTGATAAGACCAACTATGCTCTATGGTATTGACTGTTGAGCTATTAAGAATCAACATATTCATAAAATAAATGTAACTAAAATGAGAATGTTAAGATGGATAAGTGGAAATACACAAAAAGATGGGATTCAAAATGAGAAAATTTTCTTCAATAGTATCTCCTATTGATGAAAAGATAAGAGAGAGTCGTTTGAGATGGTTTGGTCATGTTCAGAGGAGAGCGATTAATGCACTAGAAAGAAAGAGTTTCAATTTGATAAAATAAAAAGGAAAGGAAGACCAAAAATAACATTAGTAGAAGTAGTAAAAAAGAACATGTCAATTAAGGAAGTAATAGTGAATATGACTTCGGATAGAATAGAATGGCGAAAAAGAAAACATGTGGCTGACTCTGACTAATCTATTGAAGATCCATGGCTGACCCAAAAATTTTAGGACTAAAGCTTGGTTGTTGTTGTATAAATACTGCATGGAATGACATTTTCTTCATGAAAAGCAATAGCAAAAACCTAAACATACCAATAAATTTTAATACCTTCTCCTCTAAACCAATAACTTCAGAGGCCAGTAACTTGGCACGTTCATCCGCGGCATTGCATTCTAGTTGCGCATTTGCATATTCAATTTTGACCGAATCAAGTTCCACCTGCTGACATCAAAGGTCAAAGGTTACACATAGCAACAAACGCACAAGGCAGATGAACTATAAAGATAATTGAACAGGTTTTAAACAATTTGAAAGCACAGTAGCCTCACAAACATCAAAAAGCAGGAAACAAGAAAGCTTGTATCCAATAATAATGCAATCAAATAGCTGTTCCATGTCAGATTTGAGTAAGCAGCTGAACAACTAGAAGTAACAGGCAGCAAATTACTGAGAAATTGATACTAACCAGTTGGGCCTTAATTTCCTCCTGTAAATTTTCCATGTCAGATTTGAGTTGGTTGACGACACCTCTCTGAATAGAATATAAATGGAGAAACAGATGGATTAGAATTAAAATTTGGTACTATATCTGAAATCCAGGGCCTGTCAGAAACTTTGGAGAATAATAATTTTCAATCAAAAATATGGATCAGCCAGGATCACATGGAAGTATTATAGATAGTCAGACAGGACCTTGATGCCAACCCCCCCCCCCCCCCATTAAATGAATAGGTAGTCAACTAATTAAACAAGCTTACTACCAACTGGCAAAGTTTTTTGTCAGCAACTACTTTGCTATCAGCAGTATCATCATATTGGATATATTATAATGCTGTTACGTCACTAAATTTCTATTACAATGATATTACAGAGCTAAACTTCTTTCTTTGAGGATATTTTTTTAATCTCTGCCTAATATATACATCAAACATGGAATATGTACTATCGCACTTTGTTAATATATACGTAATGAAGTTTTATTGAAGACTTCATGTTCACAATGATGAACACAAAGTATCTTAAAAATTTACAAAAAAATCAAACAGAGGATCTAAAAGAGTTTTGGAACTCAAAGATGGAAGTACAATGCATAAAACCCCAAGCCCAAAACTAATCAAACAATGTGCAGATCAACAAAAATTGCAATTGATCAAGAGATCTCTCATTATCCTCAAACGTAAGACTATTCCATTCCTTCCACATCAAGCATGCCAACACAAGATTCCATGTATCCAAGGAATGTTTCCCAAACCAAATAATAGAGTTGCTATGGTTGATGGCATCACCCACTGAATCTCAAACATCTTAAAAACTTCACTCCACAAAAACTTAGAAACATCACAATGCAGCAATAGATAGTTCACCATTTCCCTGCTACACTAATGCTAGCCAACTAATGAGAAACCCCTCTTGACTACGTCATCAATTGTAAGAGAAAAGAACGACACCCTCTTTGGAGCCTTAATTCTCCATAGTCCATATACTCTTCCAAGAGAAAGAAAGAGCATTGATGTCAAAAAACAGCCTAAAAGTAATGAGTATGTACTATCACACATGCATTGTAAATATGATTTTGCACTTTCACGTAAGTTGCTGCACATGCATTTTCTGCAAACGCCTCTGTTATTTACCTAAAAAGAGACAGGAAATTTTTTTAACACAATTCTGAAATGAAAAGAAACTTTGAAAATCTTTTTTTGAAATAAGTAGAAACTTTGAAAATCTAAAACCACAATGTGCCACATCAATTAATAAAAAAATAAATAATGAGTTTCATCTTCCCATCAGGGAGTATCATTATCCAAATCAAATAACACATATATCTTGTGTTTATGATATGAATGCAAAAGAGAGAACAGAACATAGAACAGAGATTAGCAATGATAGCAGAGATGATGCTGTCACATACAAATTTAACAAGCATGGCATAATTCCACAATAATCATAAATTCAAAAGCCAACCTGTTGATTGTAACTATCTGTCATGGAGGAATTTTCAGCAGCTAAGGACTCTGCTAGAGCTCGTGAAGCCTCGAGAGCTCGTTGCAAAGAGAATTTCTCTTGTGTCAAATCTTCAATATGCTGAATAGCATGAAAAAGCATGTCACAAAACTAATTATAACAAGGCAACAAGCTTGCAAGGTGACATCACTGGATCATTTGATACATACAAAGTTTAGATTATCAACATAAATAGCAGGCAAAAAAAATTAAGCATTATTTTAAACATAAAGAGTATTACGATGAAATATTCATCTCAAAGGTTTTAATCAAGAGTTTAAAGAGCCTTGGGTGCATACTTAACTTTCAGTTTCCAGCAAGCTGATGTTTGTAATCAGAAAATGGCAGTATATCACGTATTTAACCACCCTCTCACAGGAAAAACTCTCCAAATCACTATAATGTGCTCAGGGCTGATACCCATGGATAATAATCAAGTTGAATGATTATTCAGAACCTTCTGCCTTAGATTTTTTTTTTTTTTTTTTTTTTGTTTATTGGCAAGTTACACACACACCCAAGACCTTACCCTCCACCTAGCACTTATATGGGAGGATCTAATTGAGCTAAATTGGCAACCTTCTGCCTTAAAATTTTGCCAGTTTTGTAGTAAAAAATTCATAATCTATTCTCTGAACAACAAGAAAGTCCTCTAAAGAAGTGGCAAAGTGGTAGCCACCATCCCCTTAGTGTTTCATCTTTCTTACTTTCTATTTTACAAACCTTTTTTGCTAAATACAACTCAAGAACCACTATGGTATTGAACCTGTGGTCTCATGAAACACTTAGGAGAAGAATTGCCATTTGGTCCAAAGACAAACCTAGGTGTCTCATCTTCACTGTTTAGGGTAATTATAAGTAGCCAGCTTCTGGAAAGAGTGGAAAAGAGGACAATTAATTAGAACGAGAAGCATTAAATTATAATTTTTTGGCTTGTAAAACTTGCCGAGTTCTCCTAGTTTTTTGTTTAACATAACTCATGGGTTGTGAACTTCTCAGAAAAAAACTTTGGCTTGTAAAACTCACAAGGTTCCCCAAGATTTTTTTCCCCTCGTAGTAAGTAATAAATGTATTAAAAGAAGAAATAGGATTACAGATTATCCCCATAAACATGGGACGCATATAGGTCCTAGAAATTACAATTTCAAATTTAAATAATCACCAAAAAAATTAAAAGAAAAAAAAAAGATTCTGTAGGAAGTTATTGAATCCTTTTTTTTAATAGGAAGTTATTGAATCTTAGCACGACCCAATTAGCACCACTCATAGCACCACCAAACAACCCTTTCTACCAAAAACATTGAGCACTCCAGGATTCCTCTAGAATTACTTTTAATACACATGGTGGTTATCCCTCTAGTAATGAAGTATGATAATTGGTTACTTCCAAAAATAGACCATAAAATTAAGTTTCAAACCCCAAATACAACATAATTTATTGAAAAATGGTCCAGTGCATCAAAAGTTTAAATTACACAGCTCAAATATTGATTATGAACAGCTATTCATTCTAATGGCCGTGGACCCACTCCCCAATGCACATCTATGTTGTTACAATCCCAAAGGGTTTGTGTTAATATAAAATATATAGCAAAATTCACCTATTTACGTGGGATTTCAAAATAAAAAGGGCAACCACTTCCCATAAATCACTTGAAACGCTTCACATGATCTTGAGACCCTCAATAAATATATATTTGATTGATTAAGGAACTTATCAATCCAGGTAGCATAATTAACTTCAAAATGTCAACACTAGTGCTTTAAATGTCTGAATCAGATAATATAAAAGTAAACATTAAAAATAAAAATAAAAAAACCAGACGCAAGGTTATGAAAATGCAACAATAGAAAATATGGGTACCTGTTCCAAAGCAGCAAAATCTTCATTTTGTTTAGCTGAATAAAACTCTTGTTTTCTATCAATTCTATTCTCATTAGTATTCGGTCTCAGCAAGTCTCCCTCATTGCTAGAATAATCTGAAAAATTCATGGAGTGTTCGACACTAGGGCCATTAGAAGTTTTCAGCATTGGATAAGGCCCCATAGTTTCAGTCTCTACCAATGGCTTTTGAAAAGGAGATGATCCTAAAACATCCGTGCTGTTTGTAATTAAACTACTGGACATAAATGACTCCTGAGGTTCGGTACGTTGAAAGAGAGTCCCTGAAGAAGCTCTAGGCACATTAAGAGAATCAAGAAAAGATGGACGAGATCTCCTAGTAGTTTCAGGTGTGACTGAGTATAGTGGAACATGATTGGAGGAGCTTCTGAAATCAGAACTTAAACCTGTGCCTTCCCATGCTTGCACAGCTGAATTGTTTACGCTAGGCAAAGAACCAGCTGAGCTACTAAGTTTTCTTTCCCCGTAATCGGAAATCATAGAATCATTTACATGTGCAATTCCATTCAGATGCTGCCAAGCTTCAGGAGCAGACCCTCTTAGATTAGTAGCTGGTGGAATAGAGTCTACAATGAAAAAAACCCAAAGACATATAAGGTGAGTTGCTGTGCGTGTGCACTGTATGCACATATTAGTAGATGAAAACACTAGTAATAAAAATTCAAATATTCAAACTACCATCATAATATGAGGATGTATGAGTACCGATCAGCATGCTGGCATCACTGGGGTTACCTTGTGGCAGAGTACCACCAGAATTCTGAGGTGAGATTTTTGCAGTAGAAACGTGAGAATAACTATGATTTGTAACTCTAGATTGCATCAAATAACTGTTATTATCTGTTGACTGGGATTCATCCATCCGATGAAAACTAGATTGGGTAGCAGCAGTATTATCAAAATCTTGACTTGCTTGTGGGCGTAGAAAAATAGACTGATCATTTGTCTCATAAGGAAGTCTACCTTGCACTCCAGTATATATTCCAAACTCATTATTCGGCCCTTCCATTTCATGTCTGTAACTAACATCCCTAGATCCAGCAAACCCTGAAGCATCGTATCTCTGAAATTCTTGATTATCTGCATGTTTTTGCACACTATCTGTAGAATATGCATTATAATCTTTCATTGAATACAGAGAACTTGCAAATGTATCATTTGACAAATTTTTTTCATTTTTAATGGGAAAATCAATTGCTTTATTGTCAATGTCAGTCACTGGAGCAGAGGATCCCATAACAATTGTGCCAGGTTCATCAGATGTACCAGCTCCATTGGAATCTGTAAGTCGTACAGGGTCAGTTTCTGCAGGCTGTTTCTCATGGAGGCTAACATCAGAAGCATGAGTTTGGCTAGTGGAAGACTTCTTCGCTCGCTCTGCCGCTTTTTTCTTACGGAACTCCTCTAGCTGCAAGATAAGTAAAGAGAACATGTAACTTTTGACAAACAAAAAAGAAGTTCAAGTCTGATATTTAAGATTGTGATTCAAATTAAAGGAAAATAATCTAAAGATATTTGTGAAAATAAAAAATCCATAAACAGGTATATTGTACAAAATATGTCTCACAATGTGCTTAACATTGAATCAATCTCAAAAAAATTGAAGCATTCTTATTCTTCATATGCATCAATCTTAAGTTAATAGTATTTCAAAATCTGGAATGTAAACATAACAATAATAATGAAAAAAAAATTAAGTATTAGATCTTGATGAATATTTCCCTATTTTCTTCAATATCATTCAAATATAGTTCAGGTCCTCAAGGTGAATTCCTTGAAAGAACTCAATCAATTCTTTCTTATCACAATACCATCTCTTACACAATGATGCCTATCACTGTCTCCCAGGCTCATGGTCATTTTTTTATATGCCTATCATCTCGATGCAGTAAGCAACTCTATTTCAGAAGCAGGCCATTATCCCTTTTATTGATTCGTGTAATAGATTCAATCTTATTCCAGAAAAGTAAATATTCAATCAAAAATCTCCGACACATGGCAGTGTCCCTCTATCTTACACTTAGGTGCCTTTGATCAGCAATAACCATCCAATATAATTTACCTCTTCACCCACCCTAACCCTAATTGAACACAATAACTCAAAAAAAGACTTTAAATGTACAACTGGTACCACCAATAAAGAACACTATAGACCCTCTTAATTTTTCTACTCATGTCTCCATATAATAGGTTATTAATTTTTTGTAAGTAAGATAAACCATTAAAAAGCTGTCAAGAGGGATATCTATATCAACTTTGTTATAAGCCATTGTCTATCCCTACAATGATTAAAATCCATGCTCATTTATTATAAACAAACAAACATTTCAACCAAACAACATCAATCTTAGGCTTTGTTTGGATGAGCTTATTTTCACCAAAAAAGAGAATGTGCAACTTTTTAAAACATCACCTTTTTCAAGGTACAGCTGTACTTTTACACTAATAAAAAATATGCTAAATAAGCTCATCAAAACGCACACTTAATCCTAGTCCAACAGCAATGGCCTTCCAAAACTGGACTGTTTGTATAAAGAATAGTTAATACCAAAATAAGAGAAGGACAAGTTTGAATATGTTAAAATCTCTACTGAATTCAAGATTAAACTATAATCCTAACACACAAATTATAGCATAGTTGTCTCTCCAGTTCCAAACTCAAAATCCATTTCAAAGATGAAAAGCAACAAAAGGTAATTTTTTATTGTAAGTTACACATGCATCCAATTAGTTTTGAACCAACGTCTCACCCTCCACCCATTCTTTATTGGGAGGAGGAAGTGCCATTTGAACCAAAACTCATTGGCAACTTTAAAATAAAAAAAAAAAAACCCATTCTAACAAATTAATTTACATGCAACA
Source organism: Quercus robur (assembly GCF_932294415.1). NCBI lineage: Eukaryota > Viridiplantae > Streptophyta > Magnoliopsida > Fagales > Fagaceae > Quercus > Quercus robur. The sequence continues at coordinate 33,285,080 of NC_065539.1, read as the reverse complement.
TTTAATTTAGAGTAAATACATGTGGCCAACCTTGTGGTATGTTGAGGATCCATAGCCGACCCCAAAATTTTGAGACTAATTACCACCCCATGCTATGCCCTTAAAACATGAAAGACCCTGTGGGTTTGGTTTGCAACACCTAACACTCATGTGCTTAGATACGTTAATTAGTTTGGGTAACTTCAATAGAATTTGATGATATCTCAAGTGCCAGCATCACCTACATTGAAAAGCATCAATAGGTAATTTTGGCATTTTCGAATCTAAGCATTGGAGAGCAAAGTGATACAAACCATACCAAAGGATACTTCAGGGTTTTTTTTCCTTAAAAAAAAAAATCTTCAGCTGCTTGAAATGCATACAAAAGCAGCTATAGAGAGAAAGCGCCAGAGTTGATTACGCATAAATTGAAGAAAAAAAAAAAAAAAAGAGCTTTGCTTCTAAGCTCACTCAATAAGGTCGATTACAGAGTACCAGAAATCAAAGTCATCTTGATCTCAACGGGTTATAACGTCTTGGATCGTGTAGATTAGTAACCTCTAAAGCATTCACACACAACAATTCTTGTTGCCCATTACCATTATTCAACAAATAAAGACAAGCACACTAAAACTCATGCACAGATTCATATAAAATATATATACATAGAGCAATTGACACAAAGATGAAATTTCAACACCAAGCAATAAACCCAACATGAAAATGTACCTAAACTATTCAAAATAAAATAAAAATAAAAAAACGTACCCGTCGCTTTCCAGCTTCCAATTGCTCCTGTTTCTTTAGCGCCTGAGCCGAGGCCATTTGCGGAGTCCTAAATTCTAAGCCGCAATTCTCATCGCCTCCACATTTCCTTCAGCTAATACAAACCCTAATCGCACAGCGCCGACACATCAGCTCTCAAAAAGCTTTCATCAAAAACCAACCCCAGAGATTGCTGTACAACTCGAATCCAAGCAATTGGAAACGATTAGTTAAATAAATTGGGAATGATCAACGGTCGGTGCGTAACGGTCAGAATATTTTCAAAAATTCGAAAGGAAATTTTATAAAGTACAACGAAAACCCTAATCTATAAACATGGAGGGACGGAGGGAGGGATTGTCCGATCTGATCGGAGAGAAGGAGAGCTGTCTGTGTAAAAATCCTTTGGTTCTTTCTAGCAGATCTCCTCGCTTTCTCTCTCCTCTCTCTCTCTTGCCGTGCGTTTTTCAATTTTTGAGTTTTTTTTTTTTGTTTTTTTGTTTTTTGAGTTTTTTTTTTTTTTTGAATTTTTTTTGGTGGGTGATAAGTGATACCATTACCTGGCGTTACATTCCAGTGACGTGTGGAGGATTTGACAATTGTTTTTTTGATTTTTGATTTTTGATTTCTCTGTGCACTTGTCGTTAGGTAATTGAAGTTGGTTGCGTATAGGAGCATCACATACACGTGACAAATTTTTTTTTTTTTTTTTGATGGCGACACATGTGACAATTGATAATGAACGCAACACAAAGTGAATGATGGTCAACTTGGGTTTTGGGCATTGGACTAAAATGAATCCCACTTAAGTTTAGAAGTATTTTTTAAGAAGGCAAATGTTAATAAGTTAAAATAATATGGGTCTCACTTAGTAAAAAAAAAAATTAATAAATAAATGGTATAAAGTTGACCCTAAAATCTATATAGTTGACAAAATGCTGACCTAAAGACAATAATTATGACACAAAGTGCAAAAATTTTGGCATAAAATTTGATGTTAGCCCTTTAACACAACCTTTTTAAGAGAAGCATTATACCTTTTCTCGTTATTCTTAAACTTCATTCGGGTCCCTTACTCCCGTAAGCTTGGGCTCAACAAGTAGGGTATTATCATAATCACACTTAGTGGAAGACGCCAACTTAGATCCCCTTCCTACCCATTTTTTGTTCATTAAAAAAAAAAAAAAAGGTTTTGATTTTCCTTATTTTGATTTTTTTTTCTTTGTTATATAATAATTCGTATAATGCATGAAAATATTTAACCTAATAGAAAATTTTTTTTTTTCTCTTTTTTATTTTTTGTCTAAATATGAAAAAAAAAAATTGCTCAGAGATGTATCAATTGAGTTACAAAACTCTTGACTCTAAATATAAAATTTAATAATTAATAATAATAATTACAATTAGGATTACATCCTTCGGAACTTCTTGAAGCCAAACCTAAAGCTCATAAATGTTGTGGACACCACACTCTATTTGAGACAAATAAATTTGTTTCATGTAATTCCTTATTTTTCCATGTTGAAAATGCAATTTTTAGATTTTCAAGACTTAAATTGATATTTTAGTAAACAAATTGAGGCTAGACAGAATACGATATCGACATATGCAATTTTATCTCTTAGCTAAAAATGAGCAATGTTATTGCTACTGTCTATACCAAAAACCGATTGGTGTCTTGGTCTGATGATAAAGAGCTATTATCAGTAGCGGATGCCATAGTTTGAAACTCTTTCAAAAAAAAAAAATGAACCATCTAAACATTAACGAGAAATACTAAAATCTTAATAACCTAAACTCAAATTCTCAAATTTCAACTAAAGACCAAAACTTAAATTTCTCAACAACCACAAATCATTCAAAGACACAATAAAATTCAAAAATGAATTGAGCAATCAAAAAACAAAACCATGAATCAAGAAGAAAATTCTCAAACCCAAACTCAAATTATCCGCAAAATTTTAAAAAAAAAATATATATATATATATATATACATACATACATACATACATGTGTGTGTATATTCTTCAAAAGCTACTTCATTTCATGTAAAACATTTGCAAGCTGCTTTCTATGCTAAGAGTAGAACCTTGCATCAAAATTTAAATAAAGAAAAATTAACCTCAAACTAAAAATTTCCCTAATTCCAAATTCCTGCAATAATTAACATAGTCAACATTATCCATATAAGATCTTCAAACTCAAATTTCAAAATTTGCTTGGATGTTTGATTTGGTTTTGTTCTTGGAGTCAATTATACATTTTGGGTTAGGTTGGGTTTATTTTTGGTTAGGGGAAGGGATTTTGATTTGGGAGAAAATCATATTTAGAGGAATTTAGACAACATTGTTTGATTTGGGAGAAACTCTAGTCATTTTAAAGGGAAAAAGAAAGGTTTTCTTTTTGGTCTTTTAAGTGAAAAATGAAAAAAAAGAAGAGGCTTTTTAAGGAGTTAAAGCATTCAAATAAGCCTCAGCACATATTTAGTCAAATTTGGTCTTAAAAACTCACTTTTGCTTCTTTAACAAACTTAAATTCACATACATGTAGCTTAATGTTTATCACTCTATTTATTGACATATTATATTTTCTCTCTCCTCATACATTTTTTTTTTTTTTTTGGATTTCTCCTTCCCCAATTTGGGACCTCTCAAATCAACAAAATGACCCCAATTAAAACACAAACTTAGACTAGCCAAAAGTTCCACAAGCAAATTCAAACTCAGATCAAGTACAAACTATAACAAACAAAACCCTAACCATCTAAGTGAATTAGCTATCTCAGTAAAACAAACTCAAACCCATAACATATATAGCGCAACCAGCGATTTCGGTGACTTGGTGTTCTCAAAGACTCAACTACTGCGTGGATTGTAGGTTTCAATTAACTCAACTGGTAAAGTCTCTGACAGTTGAATAAGAAATCTGAGGTTTAATCCTCGTTTACACCAAAAACTGATCAGTGTCTTGATTTGATGATAAAAAACTATTATTGGGAGCGGACGCCACAGGTTGAAACTATCTCAAAAAACAAACCACTGTGTGGATCAGTGTATTTATAAATATCAACTATTTACTGTGTGGATAAGTGGATTAGGAAAAAAATGGAGCTCAAGAGCTACCACCAATTTATGTGAAATGTGGATCAGTGTATAATTGTATGAGAGAGAGAGAGAGAGAGAGAGAGAGAGAGAGAGAGAGAGAGAGAAGGGATGGCAATGGGGCGGGGTGGGTCTGAAGGATGGGGTCTTTGCCCTTGCCCCGTATGGTTTTGTCTTACCCCATCCTCGACCCACCCCGTATGAGGGGGGAATTTTTTTTACCTCATCCCCACCCCTTGGGGCCTCCATAAAGCCCCACCCCACCCCGTAAAACTCTACTTCTTGTCAATTTGCCCACAACTATTACAATTGTTTTTAATAAAACATGTTTCGTTGATAAAAATATACTTGAAATTACAAATAAAATTATCCTATCAAATCAAACTAATTTTTAGTACAAATTGAATAATATTATTAAAGAGTTTATCAAGACAATATCACAACAAAAACAAAAATCTCATAGTACAAAATCAATAATTCAATAGTATAAAAATTTGTTTATGATGATGTACGAAAATCGTCAGTGAGTTGATGGCTCCTAATCGCATTAATGGGTACCTGAAGAAGGGGAATACAGGAACCAAAAAGAAGGCACTGTTGTGGTACCGGTGAAAGACCCTTTGAAGGTTATGTTAGTGAATGGGAAATATCTAAGAACTCTATAGTGAGAGAGTTAGGGATTTTCTGTGTACTCTAGAAAGGAAGAAAACTGTTGCTTATATAGTGGTAGGGAAAAGCCTTAGATTCCAAGAATAGGGGGGTTTTCCTAATGGGGAGAAGGTGGCGTTAATGCTATTGAGATCTTGGATACTCTCCATTTTGGGAATGTGAAAATTGTGTGGTAGGATCTTTGTGTGTGATGTGCAAGATGTTTCCATGTATGAATGTGTGTGGTCCACGTAAGGCCACATAGGACCCATCGTTATGCCTCTCCGCCAATTAGGGGGTCCTTCTATTGGTCTGGCAAGGAAGCACACCCATCAGCTTCATCTTCGATCTACTCTCATGGCCATCGGTTTCAAATGAAGCTGACGGTTTCTATGTGGCCGACGGTTCCTTCTGAGCCCATTGGCCATTTCCTTGACGGGTTTCATTTGTCCACAAGTCCTAACTTTGTTACCAAAAATACCCTTATCAGCTGCCCCTTACTTTGTGGTCCCATCAGATATGACTGACGGGTCTCGAAGTAATAAGGGTTTTTATGAGCATTAATTGCCTTATTGAAGAGATTATCATTAATGGGGTAGGTAGCTCTTAAAATGAATGCTAGGTGACATGTGGCACCTGTTGATTGGCCTCATTTCTAATCAGAAGCATCACTTCGTATACAGTGCTCCTTCGTTCTATAAATAGTTCTTCCTCCCTCAGTTGTTTTCTTTTGCTTTACTTTCGCCTCTTAAGAGTTGTGATCCCAAGCTGACCTTAAGTTGTTCCGTCACTACATTCATCCATCGTCTTGACCAGCGTGCAATCCGTCGTTCGGATTAATGAGCGATCGTCGACTCTTTTCATAAGTCTCCTTCTCTTAATCTCATTTCTTTGCCTTTCTAGCTGGTCATCATTTTTTAGAGACCCGTCGAATAGGTTCTTAGAATACATATGTCACTTGTAGGTGAATAAATGTTAGGTGATAGTAAAGTAACAAGTGAACAGTCGTCGTCAGTCCATGAGAGTGCGGGCTATGACGAGATCTATCCGTCAGGGCGTGAGCAAGTGGAGGATTTAACATGGTCCCCTGAGAGGAAGCCATCAACTCACTCCCTTGCCGAGGAGGAAGAGGAGGAGGAGTATAAGGAAGAAGGATGAGAGGAGGATAAGGAGGAAGAGGATGAGGGAAAAGAAGAAGGCGACGGTGATGAAGTGGAACATGGGAAAGGTGACAAGGCCGTAGATTAGGTAGTCGGTAGCGAGCATAGGCCTTTCATCCTTCCTCTAATATGGATGGTGAAACAATTCTACCTAACCATGTCTGCGAAGGTCTTCAACACCTTTCATGATCGTTATCAAATTCTTGAGCACATCCCCCTTCGATGCCAAGGAAGTTTGAGAGGTGCTATTTGGGTAAGACAGTGGACATCGGCATGTATGATGCAATGTTTACCACAGGCTTGAGGTTGTTGCTGACGAAGCTACACCGTTAGCTTGCCAATTACCTAGGTCTATCCTTTAGTCAACTTGCCTTTAACGCATGGAGGATATTTATTGGGGCTGAGGTGATATGGGTTCAATTGATTGGTGGCAACCGTCAGCTTACCCTTGATGAGTTCTTCTACTGCTACAAGCCTCAGCAGATATCCTCGTCAAAGGGCGTTTACCATTTCTTGGCAAGGAGTCATCATTTAGGCTAGTGTTAGATATGCCTGACTCCAATAGGAATTGGAAGAATAGGTATTTATTTGTCCAAGTCCGAGGAGTGGTCTAGTTTGCCTTACCCTGTCTGTTTTTAATTTTGTAACTGGCCTATTGTTTTTTGTTTTCAGCTTAAACCCGTCCACAAATAAACAACGAACAAGAGAGCTTCCTTAGAAGAGTTTGGGCAATCCCGCTCAAGTAGAGAAAGTGGAAGGACTTGGTGACCCGCGATACTCTTCACACTTTCTGCAATAGTCTAGAGCCAACGGCTTAAGCCCAACTATTGGATGCTTTCTCTTGCCAACTTAAGTTTTTTCTCTCGTCCGTTTACCTTTCAATCAGTTCTTTTTAGTCCATCCTTCCTTTTTCTAATTTCTTCTGTCACCTTTTTCAGAGATGGAAACAAGCAGGCAGAGAGCAATGGTGAGGAAGTCGGTAGCTGCTCGCCTCAAGTAGCAGGGGGAGATGTCGGCCTCAACTCCCAAGGCGGTTCCCTTTAAGGCTGCTCCCAAGAGAAAGATCAACGCGAAGGACGACCATCCTGCCAAAAAGGTGACGGGCCCATCCATTGGAGCTGATCGAAGGGATCAGCAGCAGAAGTCTCCTCCACCTCCCCATCATGGGGTCGGCAAGGGCCTTATGATGGCTCATGGTCCCGTCATCCATAGCTCCATCCAAAGGCTGGTGAGCCATAAGGAGTACGCTGTCGAGATGTGATGTGCATTGATAATAGTTTAATTTTGCATATTTATATCATTATTAGAAAATATTATCATACTTATTTTGAATTAATTCATGCATTTTATATTTGGTTTTGGAATAATGTTGAATAATCAATTTTATACTTAATTGAATCTTATTGCTTGAATTTATATTTTGTAGGAGAATGGAATTAAATAAGTGAATTTGTGCAAAGAAGAATGCTAATGGACTTTACTTTTACAAGGGTCATGATGAAGTTAAAGAAAGCCAACCCAATTAAATTTAAGTCCAATTGGAGTAAGGAATCAAAGGAAATTTGCATCAAATCCGAGTCCAATTCGGATTAGGATTCTAGACTGCACATCAGTTAGTATTTTTAACATAACTTTCTACTCAGATGTCCAATCGAGATGATTCAAGTTGGGCTGGAAAGTTAACTTAAAGAGCTACAACTTTATAGTTTACCAAAAGTCCGAATTCTGACATTAAATGGGCCAAAATCTTTGGTTAAGTGAAGCCTAAATATCTAGGATTTTCTCCAAACGGGAATTCAACTTGTAATAGGATTTCTTGACCTATTTAAAGGCTTTTTAGGGCAAAATTGAATGAGGCTAGTGCTAGGAATGAGGCTAGTGCTAGAGCTGAGGGCTGAATGTATAGAGAGTGCGGCTACCTCTTCCATGACAATTAGTTTTATTTTATTTGTCTAGTTTAATGTTTAGTATTTTATTTTTTTGTGTTTTCTTTCAATTACCATGAGTAGCTAAATTTACAATTAGGGTTGAGGATGAAACCTTGTTAAGGATTATTAGTAATATTTATGTGATTTTATTTTTCCCACAATAGTTTTTCATTAATAATTTAAATTGTTCTTGTTTCATATCAATTGACTAAGATGGGATTCTAGATATGAGTTCAATCATGTTTTTCTTATGATTTAGGATTTATCTTAATTAATTGAATGCTTGGTTTATTAATTCTTTATTATAAAATTGAATATCGCTTGTGATTTGTCTGTCAATGGATACAACTTATGATTTGATTTTTAGAATTGGATATGTCTTGTGATTTGTTTGGCTACGGATACAATTGATGATTTGATTTTATACTTAAGGAGCGAAGAAGAGCATGCTTTAGATATTTAAATACAAGTTTTAATGATATTATTTTCCATGATAGCAAGATTGATTTCTAGATTATCATGCAGTGGTTGGGAAAAATTAATGATCATAAATATATATCGATATGACTTACAAGACGGATTCCAAAACCTTAATTCTTTTATCTAGATTGTTTACATCTTTTTACTGCTTTATATTATATCTTTGCCTAGTTTAATTATTTGCTTAGTATATTTGATTTCAAAACAACCAATTTTCATTAAACTAGATTAGGATTAATTTGGTTAAGGTTTAATTAATTTTCTTACGTTCATTAAAGTCCCTATGGGTTCGACTTCGTTCTTGTCAAACTATACTTCGGTACGGTTCGTACGCTTGTGAGTACTTTAAAATTTCACAACAAGATAGTCAACTCAATCATCAAGGAGATAGACCTAGATGAGTGTAGTGAGCATGCCATCGAGGATTTAGGGGATTCTGGGCTCTTTGACCTGTCAAGGGTATGTATTCTTTAGTCTTACTTTTCTTTTTTATCTTCTTATTATAACCGTTAGCTCTTTCCTTTTACAGGCGATGGTGAGGATAAAAGCCCTTCAAGATAGATGCGTAGCCAAGGAAGGGGTAATCCGTCGGTATTGCAAACGTCAGGAGTATGAGACGAAAGAGCGAGACTAGTATAAGGAGGTTGTCCGCACCCTCAACACAGAACTAATGGTGAAACTTGTCTTGCTAAAGAAGGAGACTCGTCGCCATGAAGAGTTGGAGAAGGCGAATACCAATCTGAAGATGGAGTTGGCCGCCTTTGGTGAGCAAATGGAGAAAGCCCAGGCCGATGCCGTAGCAAGGTTCTGGACCTCTTAACCGTATTATGATGAGTGCATCAGCTACTATGGTGACGAGTTTAACAATTGCTTGAAGCAAGTGGCAACTGTCTACCCCGATTTGGACTTGTCTTAGGTAGTCATTGATGACACCGTCCCACCAACTCCTGGTGGTGATAACGCAGTCATTGATAAAGCTAACAACTTCATCCATACAGTTAAGAAAGAGGTGAAGGAACCTAATACTAAGGTCGTCGACTAGCCTGCTCCTGAGGGACAAACCATTCCTGACGATTCGATCGCCCCTGAGGGTTCGTTTGCCCCTGATGATCCGTCCACCAAGGACCAGTCCACTCCTAATGCTCCTCCGTTCTAGTTTCATCTCTCTTTTTTAATTTGTTGCCTTTTTTTTTTCTTCTTTTTTTTCTTTTTTTTTGTAAAACTAATTTTGAGACAATTGTAGGCGCCTTTTTTTTTTTTTTTTTTTTGGGCTTTATGTACATATGCTTATCCCTGCCAGGTTTATATTTATTACCTTTCTTTACCCATCATTCCTACTTGTCATTTGTTGCTTTTATTTTGTATGCCTATTATAATTGTGTATGCCCCCTATTCGTCATGAAGACTTGACTGTGCTTGTGCGTTTTGCTTATCTGTTGGTATTATATATTTGTTACATTTGTTCACCCGGTAGTAGTACAGTGCGTTCCTTAGGGCATTGAAAATTTAGGCGTGTAGGTAGGACTTAATCATTTTTGGATCTATGCACCCATCGGTGTCCTTAGTCTTCCGTCCATCCCATAGGGACTTAGTCATTTTTTGTGACCAGGTATCCTTGGTCATCCATCCATCCATTGGGTAGGACATAGTCATTTTTTGTAACCAGGTACCTGTCGGTATCCTTAATCATTAGTCCATCTCATAGATAGGACTTAGTCATTTTTTGTGACCAGGTACCTGTCAGTATCTTTGGTTCTTTGTCCATCTCGTAGGTAGGACTTACTAATTTTGGGGAAAATTTCTTAAGGTTTGAATGAAGTAGAAGAATGTAGATGATGTGTTTGATAAACCTCAAGAGTCTTATTTCAAAAATAAAAAACTTAACAAAAAACTCAATATCCTTCTTTAAAAAAACTCAACATCCTACTTTAACAACATAAGAAAAGCAATAACATAGTTTGCAGTTGCCTATTATTAGTAGTATCTCCGTAGGTGCTTGGTGTTCCATCGGTGATGGAGTTTGTGTTCGTCGAGGGTCTCTAGATGGTAGGTCCCCTTTCTATGGCAGACAATGATCCTGTAAAGTCCTTCTTATTTGGGGCCTAATTTGCCCTGCTTGGGATCTATGTTGGCTATCATCATATTCCTTAGGACTAGGTCTTCGACCTGAAAGTGCCGAGGTTTGACCTTGGTGTTGTAGTATTTTGCCATTAAGTCCTGATAATGTGCGATCCATTGCACTACCATCACCCTAACTTCATCCAGAAGATCCAACTGCAGGCGCATTCCTTCTTCATTTCTCCCTTCGTCATGATAAGCCACCCTGTAGCTAGTTAATCCAACTTCTGCTGGGATGACAACTTCGCTTCCATACGCAAGGCAGAAGGGTGTTTCGCCTGTAGGAATGTGAGTCGTCATTCGATAAGCCCATAACACACTTGGCAGTTCGTCCGACCATATCCTCTTTGCCTTCTCGAGCTAAGTCTTGATCATCTTAAGCAAGGATTTCAATTTGACCATTGGCTTGCGAGTGGGCAGGTGATGAATAGTGGTTTTTAATTCCCAACAGTTGGTAGAAAATCCTGAATGTGTCATTGTTGAATTGTTTTCCATTGTTGGAGACGAAGACTCTAGGGATGCCAAAGCGGCAAATAATGCTCTTCCATACGAAATCTCAGACATTCTTCTCAGTGATAGTGGCCAAAGGTTCTACCTCAACTCATTTAGTGAAGTGGTCGATTCCTACAACAAGGAACTTAAGTTACAGCACTGCTATGGGGAAGGGTCCCATTATGTCAAGCCCCCACTAAACGAATGGCCAGGGTGCTTTTATTAGGGTAAGTTTCTCCGACGATTACCTTATGATGTTGCTGAAACATTGGCATTTGTCGCACGCCTTCACGTAGGACTGGGTATCCTTCTATATAGTGGGCCAATAGTACCCTACTCGTATCAGCTTGTGGACCAGCGAGTGTGCTCCCTCATGGTTTCCACATACTCTCTCGTGGACTTCTCTCATAACGTAGTCTGCTTTGTTAGGGATTAAGCATCTTAGATATGGACGAGAGAAACCACTTTTGTAAAGGACATCCCTAATTAATACAAAATGTGACAACTGCACCTTCAGCCTGTAGGAAGTATTGTGGTCTTCCAGGAGCGTCCCGTTTCTAAGGTAGGATATGATTTGTGTTGTTCAGTCGTCTCTCATGCGAATCACCTGTATATTTATTTTTTCAATGGAAGGAGGGTATTGGATGAAGGATAATACCTGACTAGTAAACCATGTGTTCTGCAGATGTAGTTTTGGCTAGGCAGTCTGCTTGTTCATTCTCATCCCTTGGGATTTGCACAAATTTGGCCAAGAGCCTTTGGCTCACCCCTTCTTTGACCATGCTTAGATACTCCTTCATCCATTCCTCTTTGGCCTTGTAGTCTCCATTGATGTGTTTGACAACAACCTGCGAATCGCAGTGTATGACTACTGGTGAGGCCTCTACTGCTTTAACCAGGTCAAGGCTCAAGAGGACCACTTCGTATTCGGCCTCATTATTGGTTGTTGGGAATTGGAGACAGACTTCACACTTTACTATATGCCCCTCGGGCGACTATGGTATGACCACGACTTCTCCGACTCATTGGTTGGACGAATCGTCCATCCATATTATCCACGTTGCTAGCCCTTCGTCTTCATCTTCTCTTGCTATGAATTCGGCAATGAAATCAGCTAAGGCCTAGACCTTGATTGCAGTTCTTGGTCGGTACTGCATGTCGAACTCGCCGAGCTCTATTGTCCAAAAACTGATCATCTAGCTGCTTTCGGATTGTTTATTGCCCTTCGCAATGGCTTGTCTATCTGAACCATTATGGTGTGTGCTTGGAAGTATAGCCTAAGTTTTTGGGCAGTCATGATTAATGCAAAGGCCAGCTTTTCCATGGGGGGATATCTTCCTTCTGCTCCACAGAGTGCTCGGCTAGTGTAGAAGATGGGTAACTGTACGCGATCTTCTTCTCGGAGACATAACCAAGTACAGGGAGAGTTCTTCACCAGGTATGGATGGACTAAGCAACGACGGGTATGCAAGTTATATCTTCAGTTCCTCGAAAGCCTTCTGGCATTCGTCAGTCCATTCGAAGGCCTTCTTTAATGTTTTGAAGAAGGTAAACACTTGTCTGTCACCCTGGAGACGAACCTATTGAGAGCGACTACCCTACCATTTAAGCTTTGCACCTCTTTGACGTTCTTTGGAGGCATTATCTCTAATATGACCCGAATTTTGTCGGGGCTGGCCTCCACACCTAGCTGCGATACCATAAAGCTTAGAAATTTCCCCAATGATACTCCGAACATGCATTTGCTGGGATTGAGCTTCATGTCGTAGAGGCGTAGGGTTTCAAATGTTTCCTGAAGGTCATCCAGGTGACTACACTCCTTTGAACTCTTTATAAGCATGTCGTCCACATATACTTCGACGTTCCACCCGATCTATTAGATGAACATTTTATTCACTAGCCTTTGGTACGTTGCCCCTACGTTCTTCAATCTGAAATGCATGACCTTAAAACAGAAGAGCCCTTGGCTCATGACAAATAAGGTCTTCTCCTGGTCTGCTTCATCCAACTTGATCTAATTGTACCCAAAAAAGGCGTCCATGAAACTTAATAGCTGGTATCCAGCTGTTGAATTCACGAGGAGGTTGATACGAGGGAGTGGGTAGCTATCTTTGGGGCATGCTTTGTTTAAGTCAGTGAAGTCTATGCACATCCTCGACTTGCCATTCATTTTTTTGACCATTACTACATTAGCCAACATTTAGGGTAATAGACATCCTTAATGAGATCTGCCTTTAATAGCTTACAGGCCTCCTCGGCTATGGTCTTGTCTCTTTCTTGGGAGAAGACGATCCTTTTCTCTCAGACTGGGGGGAAGGACAAGCACACATTGAGTTTGTGGACCATGATACTTAGACTAATCCTTAGCATGTCCTCGTGGCTTTAAGCGAAGACGTCTTTGTGGACGACTAAATTTCTCGGTCCGAAATAAGTCAAACAAGTAAAATAGTTTCACAAATGCGAATTTGTATTGATGATTGTGTGGTACAATTCTCTGTAATTACAAAAGAGTGATCCTCTGATTCGATCTCCTTAAAAGACTTGTTGATTGGAATTGTGGTAATATGATTTTGACTTGAACACAAAATATCCTTCAATTTGGTTGAGGGATGGATCGAAGATTGCTGAAATGGAATTACAATGAATCTCTGGCTATGAGCTTCTTAGAAATCCTTTGTTCTTCACGTTCTTCATGTTCTTCGTGTGTTCTTCGTCTTTGAAGGTTTATAGTGGAAGTTCTTCGGGGCTTTAGAGGCTTGAATCCGTTGAGCTTCACTGATTTGTGATTTCTTAAGGTTTCTGGAGGCTTTTGAGCTTGATTCCAGTGAACTTTAAGATTTAAGAAGATGATTTGAATGATTCCTCTTCGAATGTTTTTCGTATTTGAAGGTTTACAGTGGAAGTTCTTCAGGGTTTTGGAGGCTTGAATTCATAGAGCTTCACTGATTTGTGATTTGTTGATGTTTTCAGAAACTTTGAGCTTGATTCCCGCAAACTTTAGGATCTAGGCAGATAGTTTGGATGATTATGCTTCGAATGTTCTCCGATTTTGGTGTTGAAGTTCTTGAAGCTCTTGAAGACTTTGAGACTTGATTCTTGTAGAGCTTTTTTACTTCTAAATCTTGGTCCCCTTAAATATCTTAGGAAGATTTCTATTTATAGGAGTTTGGAGGTGGGTGAGCAACACGTGGCGAAGTCTGATTGGTGACACATGTCACAGCTTGATTGGTCTATTTATGTCATCGCTTCCACGTGCTGGACTGCTTGTGTCATCGCTTACACGTGCTGGACTGCTCGTGTCATCGCTTACATGCGCTGATGTGTGATTGGTTTTTGCATGACACTTGGCAAATTTCTGTTGGTTTCTGAATAGTGATAGCAAAACCTAGCAGTAATACATGGTACTTTGTAATTGGCTGTATTTTATGGACTTGGTAATGTGACGTGTCAACTTGTGATAGGTTGAGAATTTTCCCTCTCTACAGTCTTAATCATTTTTCAGGAAGAAGGCGAGCTCCTTGCGGACTGAAAGATCAGCCTGCGTATCAACACAAGTGATCCAGCTTGGGGTGTTATCGTCTAGGGAGATCTCCTCTAGGTCTTTTGTTGGTTCTACTATGACTCGTCGCTTTTCGATGTTTAATGCCTACAAATGATCGTCCATTTCTAACATGGTAATGTAGCATTTTTGAGCGGCGATCTGGTCCCCATGTGCTTCTCCTATCCCATACTCCGTTGGGAACTTCACCAGTAGGTGGTAGGTAAACGTAACTGCTTTCCATACGTTAAGCATAGGTCGCCTGATGATGACATTGTAGGCAAAGGAGCAATTAATAACTAGGAAGTTGACTTCCTCAGTGAGCTGCTGAGGGTACGTCCCAATGGTTACTGGTAAGGTGATAGTCCCAATGGGGAAGACTTTTGTGCCGCCAAATCCAACTAGCGGTGTGTCTGAGGGTAGGAAATGCTCCTTTTCGATCCTCATCTGCTGGAATGCAGGATAGTAGAAGATGTCTGCTGAGCTCCCATTGTCCACTAGCACCCGTCGGGTGTTGAAGCCTACGATCAACAAGATGATGACCAGGGCATTGTCATGAGGGTGGTGGAGTCGTCAAACGTCTTCCTCGCCTTCTTAGAGGAGCTAGCCATTGTGCTCTTTCCTACAATCACCATTATTTCTCTAAGCGGGGCCTTTGGTCTTTCTTCAGCCTGTTGATTGGGTTCGGGGTCCCTTGGATGGTTCTTTCCGCCCCTGATCAATCGCTGTCACTTCCCTTGCTTGATGAGGGCTTCGATCTACTGCTTGAGGTGATAACACTTGAAAATGCCGTGCCCATGGTCTCAATGGAAGTGACACTACTTATTTCCAGGTCTCTTATTCGGATCGCCCTTTAGCTTGTTCGGCCAAGTCAGCGTCGTGTGGTCCTATATTTACATGAGGACTTAGTCCAATGGGATATATAGGGGTGTGAAGTTTACAGTCCTCCTAAGCAAAGGTCTTGATCTCTTGTCGTCCCTTCGATCGCTTGTGTGGGCAGACTTTCTCCCTTTTTCTAGATGGGGATCGTCTTGCCTTTCTTTCTTCTTCGGTCTGCTTGGGCAATCATTGCATCTTCAACATTCATGTTCTTTGTGGCCTTGTATAGCATATCTGCCATCGTCTTCGGGTCATTCTTGTAGATAGAGAAGAGGAACTCTCCAAATTGCAACCCGTTGGTGAATGCAGTTACTAGAACTCTGTTGTCGGCTTTGTTAATCAAAATGGCCTCCTTATTGAAATGGGTCACATAAGACCTTAGGCTCTCGTCTTCCCATTGCTTAATGTTCAATAGACTTACTGAGGACATTTTATACCTTTGTCCCCCAATAAAGTGGGTGGCGAAGTGTCCATTCAATTCTTTGAAGGTGGAGACAGTGTTAGGGGTTAGTTTGCTAAACCATACCCTTGCTGGCCCTTTGAGTGTAGTAGGAAACGCCTTGCACATAATCTCATCCAGAACCCCTTGCAGGTGCATAAGGGTTTTGAATGACTCCAGATGGTCAAGTGGGTCTCGTGATCCATTGTACATTTATATTTATGGGCCAAAATGGGGATATACCCCTTTTGGCGAAAAGTTCTAGCAAAATACCTCATTTCTAAAATTATTTAGGGGATATACCCCTGTTTTGAAACTCGATTTTCCAAAAATCGAGTTTCAATGTATAACTCGATTTTTAGAAAATTGAGTTATAGCCAAATTAAACTTAAAAAAAAAAAAAAAAAAAAAAAATTGTGGAATTTGAGTTCCACACTAAAACTCGATTTTGATAAAATCGAGTTTCAAAACAGGAGCATATCCCTAAATAGTTTTAAAAATGGGGCATTTTGTCGGAACTTTTCACTGAGGGTATATCCCCATTTTGTCCCCATTTGTGGCATTTGGAACTTGGTGGGGAGGGGGAAGGAAGTTACCTGTACTGTGAAAGGTGAGTCTGTTTGCTGAACTAACTTATCCAAATTGGTGGACATTCGTTCCCTTATAGCGTTCATCATCACATCCATTTTCTCCTTCATCATTTGCATGTCCTGGGCTATGCACATCGCATTGATTTCTATTTCCGACAGGCGGTTAGTGTCCTTCGGTTCGTCTCGTCTACTAAGGACGTTACTTTCTTCTTGATCCTTCATTTTCTAACGGTCCCCCGTCAGGAGATGACTACCGTTCTACTTGTCGTTGTCTCGTTCATCATGCTGGTTTTTTAGGCATCGCTCGTTCCTTTGGTTCAGCTGTTGCTCCAACTTCTGGTTGCGCAAGGTAAGTCGTTCGACTGCTACCGCTAAGGTTTACACTTGTCTTTCCAAGGCGCTGGAGGGATTCCTTGTCTCTTGGTTGATGGTAGCTATTGAACGCGTCTAGACCATGCAACTCTTTGTCTTAGAAGCAGTGATACGGCTAATCACTTGTTCCCACAGATGGTGCCAACTGATGGGTGCCTGAAGAAGGGGAAAACAAGAACTAAACAGAAGGCATCGGTGTGATATTGGCCAAAGACCCTACGAAGGTTAAGTTAGTGAATGGGAAATCTTAAAGAACTTTATAGTGAGAGTGCTAGGGATTTTCTATGTACTTAGGAAATGAAGAGAGTTGTTGTTTATATAGTGGTGGGGAAAAGCACTAGATCCCGAGAATAAGGGGGTTTTCCTTATGGGGAGAAGGTGTAGTTAATGCTATCGAGATCTTAGGGATACTTTCCATTCTGGGAAGGTGAAAATCGTGTGGTAGGGTCTTTGTGCGTGATGCGCAAGATGTTTCCATATATGAATGTGTGTAGTCCATGTAAGGTCACATAAGGCCATGTAGGACCCGTTGGTATGCCTCTCCGTCAGTTAGGGGGTCCTTTCATCGATCTGGTAGGGAAGCGTACCTGTTAGCTTCATCTTCGATCTACTCTTATGGCCGTCGGTTTCAAAGGAAGCCGATGGTTTCTATGTGGCCGACGATTCCTTCTGAGCCCATCGACCATTTCCTTGACAAACTTCATTTGTATACAGGTCCTGACTTTGTTACCAAAAATACCCTTACTAGTTTATAATAAAGACAAAAGAAAATGTTAAAATTGGTACCTTATTTCCAACCTTTCTAGAGACAAAAAAAAAAAAAAAAAGAGGCAGAAAGTCTTGTTAGGTAGAATAAAATAAGTTGATAATATATTTGTTTAAATAGTAGGTTTAAAGGTATGAAAAGTTTACAATTTAACCATTATCAACGCAGGGTGGGGGGGGGGGGGACGACGGGGCAGGTTGGGTCTAAAAAGTCTAAACTCATCCCCGCTCGCCTCGTGGTGTGGGAAAACTCGCGTGGGACGAAGCGGGGAGGGGCAGGGCAAAATTGTCATCCCTAAGAGAGAAAGAGAGAGAGGATTATATTGTCCTTTTCTTTTATTTAATAAAATGAGGACAGTAAATTGAATGTTAGAAAGAAAAAAAAATCACCAATATGCCTATGAGAGAAAGAAAATGCAAAAGAACACAACTTAAGGGACTTTCAATGCTAGAGGGAAAAGAGAAGTGATGGCAAAAGACATGAACAGTCCTCAAGAGTGTGACCTAATCCTTCTCTCTCTCTCTCTCTCTCTCTCTCTCTCTCTCTCTCTCTCTCTCTCTCTCTCTCTCTCTCTCTCTCTCTCTCTCTCTCACACACACACACTCCCTCCCTCCCTCCCTCTCTGGGCAAAAAAGTCCATGAGATTAATGGTTGAGGCTACAAGTGTGAGTTGTGGCTAATGGTGGTCATGGTTTGGTTAAGGTTGAGAAGCACTCGTCCTCCAAATTGTGCATTGGACTTAGAGCCACGTCGCACTCCAAGTTCTTGCCCAAGTTTATTTTGTATTCTTAGCGATTTTGAAAATGGTTAATGATTGTACATAGTGAGATACTAGAAGTTTGGGTTGTGGGTTTCATGTATAGGTTGAGTTGAACTCGAGAGTCGAGGATCATCTTGAGTCACAATCTATCAAGCAATTAGGTTGTGTTTGGTTCGTGTAAAAGCATTTTCGGAAAATATTCCATTTTCCGGAAAGGAAAATGTTTTCATGTGTTTGGTTGCATTTCAAAAAATTTTCCGAAAAATATTTTCTAGTGTTTGGAAAAGAAGAAGGAAAATACAATCCCAGAAAAACACGGACAAAACCCAGATCGACGCTCGACGCTCGACTGGGTTTGGCGGCGCGGTGCTTTGCGAGCTCCAGTCCGATGACCGCGCCGTCGATCGCAATCCGAGATTGCGATCTCGCGAAGCACCGCAAGATCGCGATCGACGGCGCGATCTCGTGAAGCGTCGATCGCGATCTCACGAAGCACCGCACTGATCGCGATCGGCGCGAAGGCGAGATCGCGATCGACGGTGCGATCTCGCGAAGCGTCGATCGCGATCGACGACGCTGGTGCTTGCGAACGGTGCGGACTGGTGCATGCGAACAGCGCTGGTGCATGCGTGCTTCTCCCTCTTACGCGCTCGCTCTCTCTCTCTCTCTCTCTGGAATTCATTTGAAGTGAAAATAGGAATGAAAATTCATTTCCGTAGTTAAAGCCTTTTTTTTTCGGTCAATGGAAATCAATTTCCAAAAATAATTTTCATCCAAAACAAACACACCCTAAGAAAATGACGATGCTTTGGTTTGTGAAGTGAGTGTTAGTGGGAACCCACTAAGTCCGAGTAAACCTACGGCAATGACACCAACGAACAAAGAGTCCCCTAAATTTTAAAGAGACGGAACTTAATGAACAGATCCCAAGCGATGAATCTAAGTTTTGTCCATATTTAAAATATAAAAATAATATTAAAAAAAAAAAAAAAGAGTAGAAAAGGAAAAGAAAAACTCTCTCTCTATTCATTTGCCGCTCTCTTCAGTCACCTCACCTGCATATCTGAAGCATCTCACCGGCAGTCCCGGTAAACTTGCTCGTTTTTAATTTTCCGATATACTCTCTTTGACCCTTAAATAAAGAAAGAAATCCTCAATTTGAATTTATGCGTTCGTGTTTCAATCTTCCTCTTCCTGCTTTTTTCCTATGAGGTTTGGTTCTTAGCAGGGTTTTCACTTTCAAAGGTCGCATGATATAATATAATAGAGGATATTTGAACCCGAGTTTTGGGGGTTGGGGGTTGACGGTAGATGGCATTCAGAGGGCGAGGGCGTGGACGTGGATATGGAGGTGGTGGCGGCGGTTTTAAATATGCCAAGCAAGAGCCCTTTGAACTCTTTCCTGTAAGTTCAAATGAATATGATTGATTGCTTCTATTATGATTTTTTAGACTATCTATCTATGCCAACTTGTCAATGAA
The DNA here is from genome assembly GCF_932294415.1 of Quercus robur. Lineage (NCBI taxonomy): Eukaryota > Viridiplantae > Streptophyta > Magnoliopsida > Fagales > Fagaceae > Quercus > Quercus robur. The sequence goes on along the minus strand of NC_065539.1, from coordinate 33,265,584 downwards.
TTTGATTTTGTTTCTGTCTTTTCCAACTAAAGTTTTCTCTATGAAATTGCAGGATATTGAATTACCTTGTATCGGAAGTGTGATCAAAGAAGAATCTGATAAAAAAAAAGGAGAAACTGATCAAAAAGGAAAAGGTTTGACCAGAGAAGAAACTTTAGTTTCTACCGGCATGCGCTTGCAAATTTTTTGGAAAAGCTCTGCTTATTTTCTTGAGGAGACTGTTCCCAAAAGTAAGCAAGCAAGCAAGCATTGTTTTTAATTCTTTCCTCCTTATGCTTTGCTTTATGGAAATCTTTCAATTTACTTGTTCTTGGGCTCTACCCTTGTTGTTTTCGCTTTCGATACTACTTAATATATATTTATCAACAAAAATTATTTCAATTTAGTCGAGAATATGTTTTTTGATATCTTGAAAAGGGATTCAAATAGATATCACATTCGTATTGACACTATGAGTGAGTGAAGATCTCTGAAGTATATCAACATTTGGACATGGAAACATTTGAAACATAAGATACAGAGATGATTGGGAGACTCACTTTTTTGTCCAAAAAAAAATTAGTAAAATGTCTGTAATGGTGATATAGATAAATTAGTCAACTATGATCCTAAATTTATCGATAAAGAAAGAAGGCATTATTCACTTGAAAATTTGTGTAACAAGCTTTTCTTACGCGCATGCGCGCACACATGCATATATATATATATATATATACTATTATATATTCTTATAATCAATACTTCACAAAGGCTGTATCTGAAGTTTCAAGGAGTCTTTGATATGTGCTATTGAGAAAAATTATACTGGTCGAATTTCCAATGAGCTCTAGCTCAACTAGCACCTCTGCTCCTTGTAAGTTTTAGGTGGAGGGTAAGGTCGTGAGTTCAAGACTCATTGGGTGCGTGTGTAACTTGCCAATAAAAGAAAAATTTTATACTGGTCAAATTGGTTTTACAATCTTCAGGTTTGTCTTGTAGTTGTAGTGACACTAGAAAAGTGCATTTTTATAAAATGTACATAACGACCCTCTTCAAGATGGATGGAGCTGACCTATCCAAAGATCCAAGATGAATGGAATTCGATTTTTTCTTTCAAAGATTCAAACATGTAATATTTTGTTGGGTTTAGAGATTTTTTTTTATAAAAATTTTAACATTGAAGGTACTTGGTTGGCTTTCATTGTTTCATGCTGGATCGCATTAGATTTATGCAAGAGTTGAGAGCTGTGAACAATATGAAAACCAGCCAACTAATTATGTAACTTTCTTGTGTAATCTACATGGAGAGTAGAGCTGTGAGCAGGATCGAGTTGGCTTCTTTGCTGTAACCAAGATATGATTGTAGTTGAATTTTAATCTGAATCCAGGATTCTTTTGAAGCAGCTACACTGAATTCCGAGCATAGTAGGAGGAGATGTTTTCTTATCATGCATATTTCACTTTTGAGACCAAAATGCATTACTCTATGTTTGTACTCAATTCTTATTTACCTTAATAATAAACGCGAAAGGATTTCGTCTGTCAAAATTTATAGTTGCCTTTAGATCCCTACTAGATTACATCACTTTAATATTTCCACTTCTTGAATTTCTGGTGTCAGAGAGCCAAAGTACGGATATAGAAAGATACTCTGACAGGACAAAACCAAGGACCACAGTGACACGTGATTCTCTTTCGCAAATTTTGGTGGTTAAAAGATTTCCTCAAGAACTAATTGGAGGTGCGTAATCTGAGCAACTTATTGAAAATGGGTTGTGGTCTTCTAAGACTATATTTTACTTTGCCTTGTTGATATTCCTTCTGCATTTCATGATGTCTTAAGAGACCATTCCAGTAACACAAATGAAAATTTCAGGTTGGAAAGGGCAGCAGCCAAGCAGGAAAAAGGTTCGATGGAATCCCGAGTCAGGTTTGATGAGATGGAATGCCTTCTCTCTGTTAATTTGCTTTAATATGTTTTGGGGTGTATTTCTTTCTGATTTGTGCACATTTTGCATTTCTCATTTGCCCAATGTTGGTTTGTCATTGATGAAGATCAGCCCCTTAAAAGTGTTCTTTGCAGAAAAAGGAAAAAGGGACAAGGGCCTAAGTGCTCCCCCTACTAGAAATCATTGGTTTCTAACTTGGGTGCCAGTTGATATTGAATTACTTAATTGGTTGAACAAAATAGGTTCTGTTATTCAAGGATTTAAAAATCTGAAATTTCATATTCTCGGGTCTTTTTAGTAATTCCAGTTTTGGGGCCATTTGGGGTTGAATTCAAAACTTAGGACGTGTTTGGTTATAATATGGCTATCCTTTGAGCAAGGCCAATTAAATTATTATTATTTTTTGGATGTCATACTGTTATAGGGGTAGTGCAGATAATTAATAGGTGTGTATACTTTGGAAGCATGCCTGTGAGATGGACTAAAATTTGAGACTTTTTGTCTTATACTTATTTATCTGAGATGGGAGTTTTAAAATAAAGTTTCACTGGTCTTCTTTGTTCTTTTTTTAATATTTCACCAATCTCCTTTACATTACTCTTGTGGGGGTTGTTGGGGGGGGGGGGGGGGGGTTTGAGATTTTTGTTATGGAGAAGATTAATTCCTCCCCCCTCTTTCCCAACTTGGGGTCATGTTCCTCGAGACAGGCCGCCTTCTCTCTGGGCAGAAGTCTTCTACTTTAGTCTACTGATGGGTTTCCTTCTTTCCTGGGTTCTACTCACTTGTGGCACTCATTGATTATACAGCTTCTAAAATCTTGAGTTTGAGAATTCTTGTCATGCATTTTTATTCGTGATTTTATTTATTTTTCATGGATTCCTCATCAATTCTTCCCTTCGTTCCTTTTATGTTGGACATAAAATTTGAGACTTCTTGTCTTATACTTATTTATCTGAGATAGGAGTTTTAAAATAAAGTTTCACTGGTCTTCTTTGTTCTTTTTTTAATATTTTCACCAATCTCCTTTACATTACTCTTGTGGGGGTTGGGGGGGGGGGGGGGGGGGGGGGGGGGGGTGTTTGAGATTTTTGTTATGGAGAAGATTAATTCCTCCCCCCTCTTTCCCAACTTGGGGTCATGTTCCTCGAGACAGGCCGCCTTCTCTCAGGGCAGAAGTTTTCTACTTTAGGCTACTGATGGGTTTCCTTCTTTCCTGGGTTCTACTCACTTGTGGCACTCATTGATTATACAGCTTCTAAAATCTTGAGTTTGAGAATTCTTGTCATGCATTTTTATTCATGATTTTATTTATTTTTCATGGATTCCTTATCAATTCTTCCCTTCGTTCCTTTTATGTTGGATATCTCACTTGGAACGCAAAACTCTCTTTTTGGTCTTGTACTAAGGAGGTAATCTGAACACCACTAAATCTTGACGCCAAGACCTATTGCAAGGCTCTCAAGTAGAGAGTAGAATGTGCTGAACAACTGAAGAAAATCCCCACTCTAAAAGTGGAAATGACAAAGAGCAAACCATCATCTGTCATATGAAAACCAAAATCCTATATATCTTATTTTTAATTAAACATGCATGATAGTTCTGCTAGTCTCAACTTGTTAACATGAATGTCTAAATGCACCAACTCTTAAAAAACTATTTGTTATTTGGAGAGCATCATCACCATCTACTGTTTCTTTTAGATGATTCTGTCTTACAACAAAGTCTTTGGATAGTATGTTAAACTGAATGAAATGTTTCTATGTCAGATCTGCAGAAGCTAGATTTTTTAGAGAAGCTTGAACAAAGGTTTCAGGTAAAAGACTCAGCTTTTGCAACTCTTCTGCCTACAATATTTGTTTAAAGATCAGTTTAGCCATACTTTTGATAAGAGCACATCTGAATCAAGCCTTATATATATATGTATATATATATATATATATATTTTTGGATTAGTGAAAATAAAATATTTTCTAATAGGAAGACATTCGAACCAAGCTTATGTTCTTTGCAAGTGGCTATAATTTTAGAATTTAATGTTGAACATACTAGTATTTTATGTATACAGTCATTAGTTGTCATAGGCTGTTTGCCTTAGATCTCCTTTAGAGTCCAATGTTGTTGACTCATTCAAATCTGTAGGGCCAAGAGGATAAAGGTGAAAAGGAAAAGAAAGAAGGTGAAGACGAGGATGAAGATGAAGAAGAGGGAGAAGATGCTGAGGAAGAACCTAGTGATGATGATTATTATCAGGTTTGTAAAGAACATATACTAACGGTGTGTTTGTATTGTTTTGTGTTACTTTGATGTTCAATAATCTTTGACCTCGAGACCCACATTGGTTTTGTTGATGATGTGGTGGCCTGTCATAATAATGCTATATGGGTAAATCCATTCTTAAACATGAACGCCCAGATGCATTCGTAGAAACTTAATCAATAATATTGGGTTCACGTAAGTTGTTAACAAAATGTGGTATATGATGTTACGCATGATATTAAACATCACCTACCATTGAATCTATGCATAGAATGGGGTCCATTCTTGTTAATTCTCTTGGAACCTCTGGAGCATGATCTTTAAAATAGGCAAGTATCAAGGATAACACTCGTTTAAATTTCATGCAGAGAATGCATATCTTGGTGCAAATAAGTCCACGGCTTATCTATCCATGATGAGGCATTCTCTTCTCTTCTACTGTTGTTTATATATGGCGAATTAGGTTCCCTTATCAGCATATGAAATTGTTAAGTTGGATTCTGTGGTCAGACGGAACACTGACCTACCAAAAAAGCTGTATCCTATTGCTTCAACATTTCAAAAATTTGTGGTAGTTGCCATTTTTAGTCAAAAGTACTATATAAAACATCATTCTTATGATATCAGCTGGCTGTAGGATGTCATCCAAGTATTGAAAGAAATTTGTTTTGATATTGGATTTGTTATTTACTGGATGAGATGAAAGAAAGACTTATGGCTTCTTTTGAGGCAGCAGATGTGTAAACTTCTGTCTCTTGGGTATCAATTCTATTTCCGGTTCTCATTCATCAGTAGTCTCACATTATGTTTAGTTGTAGCTTTTTTAAATTCAGTCAGTGGGATATTATTGTTTATACCTGACATTAACAGGTTCAATGTTTGGGGCATGGATATATATATATATATATATATATTTGCCATATGTTTTTTTATACAATTTGCCACCTTGCAGAATGATTATTTTGATGATGATGAAGATGATTATAACGAAGTTGATGACGGTGGTGAAGGTAGGCACCTTTACCGGCACTTAACTCCTTTGTTACTTTTGACTTATACCTTGGAGTTGTTACCTGTGTGAAATAAATGGACTAATTAATCTGTGGAGTACCAGAGCAATACTAATGGTTTCTAAACATTGCAGATGAAGGTATTTATTAATCACCATGTGAAGAATGTGAACAGTTCAATGCAAGTTGTGCAGATATGGAAGTACTCCTTTTTCTTATAGGATTAATTGGGATTTCAAATGTGAATTTGACACCATACAAGGCTTCTTACAGATACAAAGGTCCTATCTGTTAATCCCCTCTGTTAATGGTTGCCTTCTTGTGAGTTTGACTACTAAAATTTTGCGGTTGAAATTTCCTGCTTGACGAGAAAGATATGCAGGAGTACAGTAGTTTTTGTTTCAGTATAAGTACATCACTGTACATGAGCATTTTTATCATGGTTAGGTGTTTACATATACCTTTTTTTTTTCTCCTTATGATAAGGTTTTTATGTATTAGGCGGATGTCTGCTAACTTAAGGAGCTTCATTTGTCTCAACTTTCAACAGTAAACACTTCGTTTCGGTTGAAAATGTTTTTGGGGAAAAATGAGTTAGTTTTCGTTGTTAGTTTGAAATTCTCAAAACCATACAAAAATAATTGTTTGGCCATACTAAAATTATGTAAAACTCGCATATCAAAACACCTATGCACATTACAAATAGCAACAAATCAAGACAGAATATGAAGAAAAATAAAATAAAATATAGCCTCACTGAATCGTTGTCAATCACCATACATGGTAATCTAGTCCTGATAACTACTTATGTTGAAAAACCCCATGGCACCATCATGAATCACCTTTCAACATGATTCAACTCATAACATTGCATACAAACTCCGTGGTACCAGCATAAATCAACTCAGAACATGACTTGGTGACGATAAAATTGAATATGATTGAACACAAATAAAATTGAATGTCATTGCTTATGGGTGCTTGATACTCTCTTTGAGGCAAAGAAAACCCATTTAGCCATCCTTAGGAAATGATTTCGATACTGGAGAAGAATATATATAAGGACACATGATCCGTATATATCTATTTCAATTATTATTCTTATTATATATGTATATATATATATATATATTATTTTCTCTATTTTTATACCTAACTCATTTATAATTTATGGAAAATTCTAGTGCCACAACTCTGTGCACAACTTTTGTGCACAACTCGGCCACGTGGCGAGTTACGGTTGGTGGAGGGGTGATGGTGGAGGGGTGACCATCACCCCTCCACCAACCATAACTCGCCACGTGGCCGAGTTGTGCACAGAGTTATGACACAAGAACTAGTCATAATTTATTATTTTTCTTACCTATTCTATTACTAATTCCAAAACACTTGTTTTCTCTCCTTTGTAGCAGTCTTATTTCTCTTTTTCTCTCTACCTGTCAATATCAAAGTCACTTCATTTGGGATAGCAAAATACCTCTAACTCGCTTACTCCAAGTCCAACATCAACTTTCGTTGCTCTAGTCTAAAAAAAGAGACGGTGTGAGGGATGGGGCTACTTGATCTGATCCTATCTTGTCCTATTGACATCGATCCATTGTCACGTGCGGATGTAGAATATGAGAAATATCATATATAAAAATGGAGAGATTTTTTAACAATGCAATATATATTTTTTAATAATTTCAGAAATACAACAAAGAGGTGAAGTTAATTAACTTAGCAGATTGCTTGCACTGCTAGTCTTCCATTGCCAGTGCCAAGGTTTGTTATCTGAAATGTTGCAGCTGACACAGGGATGGAACAACTCTCCCTCCCAATGCATGCCGTTTCCACAACAGAGAAACTGTTGCTAGCCTCCCAAGAACCTTTCTTGAATGAACCACACTTTCCTTGAGGGTCTCCATAGCTTGCATATTTGATTTCTGAGATGGTTTGCCCACCTTGGCATGATAGTTCTAATGTGTGACCCTCATATGCATTTCCGCACACAGTTCCAACTGTGACAGTTTGGAAAGACACTTGTTGAGGATTTCCACCTATTTCTTCAAACAAAATCAAAGTGTTTTTGTCATTATTGAGGAATGATCTGGGAACATGGTACCACCTTTGGGATGGATTGCCACAGTTTGACACACATTTATCAGATTTGTACTCTCCACGATAATCACATGAATCATTGCATCCATTGGCATCAGCAAGGAATGAAGGCCAAAAGCGCCCAATGCTGTTCCCATTCACCCAAGCATGCCCTTTGCCCATACCTTGCAAGTCCACAACCACAGGGTCTGTACCAGAAGGGGTTTTGAAAGTGGTTTTATACCATGTCAGTTGTTTCCCTACGGGAACATTCTGTGAGGTTCTCCACCTCTTCTGATGGGCTTTATTTGGATTATACATTTGTTTGGCCTCACCAACCAATCCTACCTTGTAACTCCATTGGTTCGATGATATATTCCAGGTAGTACTGCCTCCAATCAATTCTACAGGACCCCCCACTATTCCAACAGGCACTGTATCAAAAAAAGAACCATAATTTTGCAATCCAACTGTGGCACTGAGTAAAGTTATGGTGTTAGCCCCTTGCTTTAGAGATACAGGTTTCTCAAACACAAAATTGTATTTGCCATTAGTGCCCCATTGAGAACCAACGAATTTCCGGTTAACAAAAGCATGAAGAACATGACCTCGGGTGTTTACGCGCAAAGTCACATTCTTAAAAGAAGATGATGGATCATTCATGTCAACTCTAGTCATGTACCACAAGTAGTCACTGGAATCAACTGTAGTTTGCTTTTGTTCAAGGAGTAGAGATGCTTTGAATTTACCTTTTCCTAGTAGAGTGTCTTTCATGGCCTCTGGTGCCCACATCCAAGAAAGTGGTTCACCACCACTATTACTAGCCTGTTTCTTAATATAAATGGATGTCTGAGCATTAACCTTTGCAGTGTTGTAGACTTCCTTGTTACAATTTTCAAGAATGCTGACAGACCAAGCAGGCACAAAGTACTTACCATCTTGTTGTAAGTCAACGTTGGCATCTTTTGAAGTGTCTGAATTGCTCAAGAAACAGAATCTGCTTCCATTGTTAGCGTTAGTGTATGTAGACAAATAAACCCCGTCGCCATATTGTTTGTCAGTCCTATTGCCAGTAGTGAGTATCTTTTCTCCTAGTTTGATGGCAGCATGGAGATCCTTGAGATGCCCCCATTTAGGCTGATTGAAATCTCCATATTCATTAAGTGGAGCATTGTAGTCATAAGAAGTTGTGATGTATGGTCCTCCAGCTGTGCGTCCGAAGTTGGTTCCTCCATGGTACATATAATAGTTGTTGAAAACTCCACCAAGTTGGAAAAATCGGGCAACTGAGAATGCCAAATCTTCAGCAGTTCTGAAGGGATCTTTGCCACCCCAATTCCCGAACCATCCAGTCCAATTTTCAGTGAACATTTTCGGACTTTTAGGATTGTTTGGTGTAAATTTATGACAATAAAAACCATTGCAAGTATTTATCATGGATTGTGGAGCGTCTGGTTGTTGGCACATAATCCAAGGGACACTAACATTGAGCGATGTGGCCATTTGAGCACACCATTGGATGTAGGATTTTCCAGCTTCTCCATAAGGTCCCATGATGTTGCCATACTCGTTTTCAATCTGCGTAATGATTATTGGACCCCCTTGTGGAGCAAACAAGTTTGCTTGTTTGCACATATTCACTATCTTGGTTGTGAATGTTTGCATTTCATTCTTGTACACCTCATTATCTGTCCTTAGCTGAACACCCTGCAAATTGTGTAACCACATAGGGAAACCTCCATAGTTCCATTCTGCACATACATAAGGACCAATGCGTAGAACGACGTAGAGTCCAGCTTCTTGAACCAACTTGAAGAACTTAATGAAGTCTAGATTTCCTGAGAAATCATACTTGCGGCGTTGAGGCTCATGGCGATCCCAGAAGACGTATGTTTCTATTGCATCAAGCCCACCATCCTTTGCCTTTTGAATAAGATCTGGCCACATCTCCACGGTGCTGCGTGGATAATGGATTGAACCCGACAATATCACTCGCCTCTCTCCATTGATAATGATGGCATTTGAATCATATGAAATCTCTACTCCTGATGAGCATGTGTATAGGCAAGCTAAACTAGCAATGACAAGGAGCTCAATCCAATATCTAGACATTTTGACCAACTCTTGGAAAGCTTATTTTCTTTTTGGCTGATGGGCATGGGATTTATATAGAAATCTTGCCCTCACTCTGATCTCTGTGGTTGTTATCATGCTTACATCCTGATCAACTTCTTTACAAATTATATCCATAGATAAAAGATCACACCCTCACAAGTACGTGTAATTTCTTAAATTTAGATAAACTCGTTAATTACTACTTGTTTTTTTGTTCCAACCACAACTTTTGTTATGGCCATTTTTGGGTTGTACGTTGTTAAAGAACAAACTTCAACACTTAACTAACGAGTTTTATTGGCTCTTTCCAAAGAACAAAGAAAAAAAAACAAATTACAAGTTTTAGTGACATGTTATGACAAACTGTGGAATGTGAGCCCTTCTTTTGGACCTTTGGTTACCGAAGGCTAGCTAGGTTTTTATATATTTTCTAAGATTTTAGCATTTCAGCTAGTAATTTGTTATTCAAATGCAAGATTAGCATCTTCTAGAAATTTTAAGGTAAATCCATCGTAAAATTGATTTGATCTCATTTTAAGTTCAGTTTACACCAGAAATGAAGCGGTTTCAAAAAACAGAAAAAGAAAGAAAGAAATGAAACAGTTATGTGGATAGGTAAACAAAATCTACCAAAATCAGCGTAATATTCGTTACATCGATCCTTATTATTATTATTCTCCTCTAATATTGCCACTCCCATTAATTAAAGCACAAATGTTCTCCATAATATGCACAACCATGGACAATGTATAAACATACGTCAGATAGAGTATTAGCAAGAAATAGATAAATTTCATAATTTATATTATATGTTACAAATTTAAAAATGCATCTAGCGAAATTTTATTTAATATTTAAATAACATAACACCTTATACTTTGTCAAATACTAGAAACAAAATGTTCTAATCGATAAAGGAATTTTCTTCATTTCAAATGAAACATAGTAGAGTCTGATAGGATATATAAGATTTATGCAAGCCGCTAGCGGGCATTAATTACTGGGTAGATCAGAGGCAGACAATTTCTCCCTGAAGGATTTACCATGTGCCAACAACTGTGTATAGTCAGGTAGGTTTTCTTTGATTATAGGAAGTTGCTTGAAATTCTCAGCCCATGCATGCAAGCGAGGCACAGTACTTTGTTCTAGCAGTTTAACCCCTCTCATTTCTTCCATGCTCTTAAACCAGTGACACAGCCATCCATATGTTATGTCTACTAATCCTATATTGTCTCCACCAAAATACTTTTTGTCCCCTAGAGCTTGCTCTTCCAAGATTTTCAGATATTCCGCGATTTCTTTTATTGCATTCTGATCATCAAGCTCCTCTTTTGTAGATCGGAAAAATGCAGCGAAAATAGGATTCTATAGATGATTCAGAAAGATAAGCTATTAGAATGGAAAGAATATAACTCCCTTTATGATAAAGAGAAACTGTGCGATTATCATAAAAGGAAAAGAGTGACTGTGTGATTTTAGTTATGTTAGAGTATGAACTAATTTCTTTACTTGCTATCCTTTCCCTAGAACATAATTAAAAGTTTGAGATATGAGGCTTCTGACAAAATCAAGAAAAGGAATTATAACTAGAAGTAATTCAGAAATCAAGTAATAGAAAATTGATTAATTAAATTTGACAACTTATATGTATTAAAATATTTTATATACGAAATCGATCAATTTCATAGTCTACATTAAATATTACAAATATAAAAGTATATCCAATACTACGTCATTAAAATTTTAAATGATGTGCCATTATATTTATATATATATATATATATATATGGTAAAATCCAAAAAAAAAAAAATCTTGATTATAAAATGAACACTCAATTTCAAGTGAAATAATAAAGATTTGTTGAACATCAGTAAAGTTTTTCAGAAACCTGAAAATTTCAAAAATGTCTCTTCAAGTTGACCTTAACAACTATTCATGACTAGTTTAAAAATGTTACTATAATATAGTGCTGAATGATTAGATTAATGGGACTAACTCAAGTACACTACAAGCAAATTAAACATGGATTTCATGGGCAGGTGTTTTCTTAAGTAGTCTCAATTAACAAAGATGCAAAATGCATCATTGGATATTAATTTGTCCGAGTCAAAATTACCTTATCGGCTTCAAATTTAATCCAAAACCGAGCTAATGCCCTTTCGTAAGGATCCTTTGGCAGCAAAGGGTTGTGAGGCCAAGTTTCTTCGATGTATTCAAGGATGATAGGGGACTCAACCATAGGTTTGCCACCATGAACAAGAACCGGAACCTTCTTGTGAACTGGGTTGTACTGAAGTAGCATATCACTCTTGTTGCTCAAATCCTCTTCTATGTACTCATATTTCACACCCTTCAGCTTCAAAGCCCATATCACTCTATAGCCAAAAAAGCTTGGCCAAAATCCAAGGAGCTTGACTTCTTCCATTATAATTAATTATGTAATTTGTAAATAGGATACCAAGTTTGGACATCTACCACCAGAGCCTAAATGTCAATTTATAGCAACAACGGTACTAATTAATTAAGTTTCTTGCTTACTAATTAATGAATGTCAAATTGTCAATTTCTATGATTTATTTTTGAACGTATGGATATGGTGACTTTATTAATTAGGAATTTGAATTGGTCGTGCTTTGGTTGAAATGTTTGTTTCATTGGAATATTTTATATATGGGTATGACGTGACAGTCTTACAATATGTTTCTTCCTATGTATGCTAGCTAGAAGAAATTAGGGATTTTCCAACAAACTTCTTCTTGTATTTTTTCTTTAAATCAATCTCTCTCTCTATATAAATAAGTAGAAGTAGATATTTTCTAAAGTCTTTTTTATTTTTTATAATAGAAAATTCTATAAAGTCGTGAAGTAATGGTGTGAACATAAATTATTTTGCAGGCTCCATCTCCATGTACAAAAGGACAAGCTAGGTGGGCCCACAGGTAATTTACATAGGGATATTTGCGGACTAGCATAGTGAGGGTATAAAATATAGTAAGTTAGCACGGGTATGAAAGGTATTTGGAAACTAGCATCTCGAGTTTTAGAAACTCGAGTTCCATAAGGAACTTGAGTTTTTAAAACTTGCTTCCTACTTGCTGAGTTGGATACATTTATGCCACATAGATCTCAAGTTTTTTACACTTGATTTCAAAATACACAAGACGAAGAACTACAAACCCAGAAAAAGAAGAAAACTCAGAAGAAAGAAAGAAGGAAGAAGGAAACCCAGCAGAAAGAATTAAAGAAGGAAGAAGGAAACCCAGCAGAAACAATTAAAGAAAGAAGAAGAAGATCCACAGCAAAGAAGAAGACCCACGGCACACACAAACCTAGTCTCCATCAAGCACATCCCGATTGTCGATTTACAGTAAAGTTCATGATCTCCATCACCGAGCAAACGATCTGAACAAATTACACACAACTCCTAAAGATGTGAATGATTTGAAAGAAAAAGCTATGGAAGAGAGATGAAATTGAATAAGATTTGAGAGGTAACAATAGTTTTGTTTAGGTCTTCTTCTTCTTTTTTTTTTTTCTTCTTCTCTGTGGATCTCTTCCTCTTCTTGAAGGATTAGTACCCACTGGAACTTGAGTCTTAGAGACTCGAGTTCCATGACGTTAGTGAGTCAGAAGTCTGGAGCTCGAGTTTTTAAAACTCGATTTGCTATTAAACTCGAGTTTTTAAAACTCGAGATGCTAGTTTTCCACTTTCTTTCCCAACTTGTCAACTAACAAAATTCTTCTAATAATAAAGTTAAATGGAAAAAAAAATTAGAATTTACATAGTCAAGCCATTCATCTTTTTGCAAAACTAGGATGCCTACTGAGTGTTGAGGAGGGTGTTTACAATTCATACGATGTGGCAATAACAAAAATGGAAGCATCATAACGACATGAACACACGGTGGGAGTAATTAAAGTGAATTTTAATGAAACAAAAACTTGTTTTCTCATAATGTGGATTTTATATCATGGTGCGTTCTGACCTTGAATTCAGGGGCGTAGCCAGAAATTTTTACATGGGGAGGCCGATTCGAACCATGAAGGCTGAAATCGACGACGATGAGTATCATCGTTGTATGGATAGTCTATATTTTTAGGTTGATATGGATCTTCTTTGAGATAAGCTCGTCGGATTTCATCTTGTTTGTTGATAGGGAATTCACATATTTGTTTACGTGATCCTGGATCACGATCTATCTCTTCAGATTGAATTCTTGAACATTTGGAGAGGTCAGGGTGTTCATCAGGCATTGAAGTATCAACATTTGTTTCTACAACCACAGGTGTCCTAATTTTTGAATTGCTAACATCTTTTTTCTTAAAGAATGCATCAATTGTTTTTCGTTTGCTCATAATTCTTTTAGCTTTAAGAATATGACTAAAAAATAAACCTAAAAAGAAGTTTAAAAAATAAAATTTTAATTAGAAATTTTTACTTAGTTATATGGATGTTATTCATTCTCAAGAAAAAACAAAATTTCCACTATAATTTAAACATACAACCCATTTTTAATACGACTTTAATTAATAACCCCTCAAACAAAAACAAAAATTAAACACACGAGTATTGGTACACAACATAAACCAAACAATTTAACAACACCCACAGCCACATCCACAGCGACATGATATCTAACTAATCAAAAATAGGTAATAAATCAAAACAATTTTACCTTAGAAACTTTGTCTTCACAAAGTGCAAAGATGGGTCACCCATGTGGCAATGCCTACTGCCTCTGCCTGACTGCCTCCAACTTTAGATCTTCCCTTCAAGACTCATCACAAACAATATCCCCATGCCTTTAATCATGTATTTCTCTAAAAATCTATGAAAATATAAAGAGCATGTGAATATTTAGGTGTAGATAGTTGAGAAAATCAAAAAAAGACATTAAAAAGAGATGAATGTCTAATGCTTAAGAAAGAGCAGAAAACTCACCAGTCACCAAGTAGTCACCAAGTTCCAAAACTAAAGCTGATGAAGAAAGAAAAATTGGTCAAGATTTTTTTTTTTTTTTTTTTCTTTTCTGGACTGTGAGTACAGAGGACTGGAGTTTTGGGGGCTGGGAGGTAGGCAACGGTACCAGTGCAAATGAAAGTGTATCAAAGAAGACAAAACAAAAGAATAAGAAGTAAAGAAAGGGATTCCGTGGGTCAGTGGGTGGATTTTTTGAGATGAAGAGAGTGAAGTTTTGTTTTTAGTGTTTGGACTTGAGCAGGCCAGCTTGTTTTATTTGGAGTACATAAGGTGATAAGACCTAAAACTAAAGCTGGGCTTGGGAGTATATTTGAGCTGGGCTTGGGAGAATAGTTGAGAATTGGGCATGGGAGGGGGGGCGACTGTCCAATATTGGGGGGGCCCAATTTTTTTTTTCTACCTACTCTAAGGATTTTTTTTTTTTTTTTCAGTGGCCGGGGCCCCCCCAAGCCACTACGCGGCTCTGCCCCTGCTTGAATTGATACCTGCATGAATTCCATCGGTTGCACCGAATTTTCCTTTCCTTTGCTCCAAGGTCTCTATCACAAAGTTGGAATAACTTTAAAGCAATACGCTACTCAATTTATATATATATATATATATATTATATTATATTATATTAGATGTGAATTTTGATAAATTCTTTTTTTTTTTTTATATATATTATATTAGATTTGAATTTTGATAAATTCATTGTTAGATTATATTTTCTTCTTATACTTTCTGTACTTTCAAAAATTCAGGGTGATTAAGGACTAATAAGTGTGGTGGGCCTTTTTTTATATCCTGGGCTGGACTGCTCTTGCCGTACTATGACCCAATGATTCTGAGGTAAGAGAGTCGGGACTGGCTTAACTGAAACTCAACTTAAGCCAGCTTGTGTGCAAGCTAAGACCCTTGGCAGAGATCTTGGTCATGTGTCCACGGCAGGGAATACTGTCACAAAAACGTTATGGCAAGAGAAACATAATACAACAGGATAGTTAAAATATTCTAACTAAAGGATCAAAGATAACGTTTAAATGATTTTACAACAGGAAAAATAAATGATAATATGAGTATGGCAGGAATGAATAAGCAATAGAAGAAATAACGTTAGTACTTGAACAATTATGATAAAAGAAGGAAGGGGCCAAGTTTCCACGGCAGGGAATACTGTCACAAAAACGTTATGGCAAGAGAAACATAATACAACAGGATAGTTAAAATATTCTAACTAAAGGATCAAAGATAACGTTTAAATGATTTTACAACAGGAAAAATAAATGATAATATGAGTATGGCAGGAATGAATAAGCAATAGAAGAAATAACGTTAGTACTTGAACAATTATGATAAAAGAAGGAAGGGGGTTAGTTTGTTGAACTTGGCCCCTTGGCATATTTAAGTTCAAGAAGGGAACTAATTTCCAATGTAGGTAACCTCACAGGGAGATTTTGCCACAGAAATTGCCTACTTTGGAAAATGGGCCTAAATGGCTTAATCTCAAACTCTTAACTTGCTAGAGAATGGGCTATTGAGAGGGAGAGAAGTGAGTAACATATTGGTGTATGCTCTATCATTCCTCACACTCTTGTTTCCTCACTACTCTCTTATTTTCTTTCTTTTTGTTTTTCCTCTCTGTTTTTCTTTGCTTTCTATTTCTCTCTTTGTTTTCTATGTTTCTTGTTGTTCTTCCTTGTTGTTGTTTTACTGTGCACAGCTAAGGTCTTTTTATACTGACTGTCATGGTTAAATTTACCGTTTTATCCCTCAACCACTTTTGGCTTGTTGTGGGTGTCCTTTCCAGACTACCCACTAGTTTGCTAGTTGCTTAGCCACCAGTACTACCCTGTGCTGACTGCGCCATGTTCCATTCTCAGACAAATGGAATTTTGTTTTATTTTCTTGCTATCCATGGCATTCCAATCCAGATAAGGGTTGAGTATTCTCTCATACTAACTCCTACAGCATGCACCTAGTGATTCCAGCTTATCCTTACCTCTTTTGGGTGGTATGTCATCCCATCAGGACATTTCCCCCAAAAGAGTTTGAGCGGGAACCCTAAAATAGGCTTCTCCTTTCTTCCCACTGCCAGACCACACCATTTCTTACCTTTGACCCGTGGCCCACCCTATATTGGCTGGGTACAAGTTGGTGGTATCTGAGTCTTATGCGTGCTCTACTTCCATGTGAGTCCATTGCTTGTCTGGTGTTTACGTGTTTGCTATTACCTGTGGGTTTGTCTGGTATTGCTGTGTGTTTTGCCACTTGCTTAACATTTTGTGACATGGGTGAGTCATTGGGTCTTTATTCTTCGCATCTTGTTTCTTCTTTGGGCTGGGTATTGCTTGGATGTGGGCCTTTGCTTCTTTCAATTCGGACCCTATCTCTTTTCAGCCTTGGTTTGTGGGCTGAATGGTACTCCTGCCATGCCATTGCATTGTTCTTGCCATGACATTGTTTAACTTTCGTTTGCTGGGCTTCCTTTGAGCTTGCCATGTATTATTTCTTCCCTTAGTTTACGTTACCCAGTATTTCTGCCAGGTTAGTTCTCACATCATCTTGGGCTTCTTGGCCTATTCTATGACTTTGGGCATCCTTAGCCCGTTTCATTCCTTGGGGCATTTTTGGCCCATTTCATTCTTTCCTATTTCTTACATTCCCATGGGCTTTTGCTAAATCTTTTGGACTTCCTCGACCCAATTACCATATCCTTTACTTTTGGGTTTATTGGCCTTTGAACCAACCTCATTTACTAATTCCTTTCTTTGGGCTCCTCCAGCCCATCTTTGCTTACTTTCTACTTCTTACGATTTTGTTAGGCTTACTACTTCTTTCTTTGGGACTCCCTTGGGCCCATTTACTTTCTTTGGGGCTCTTTTAATATTTTGTGGGCCTGTGTACCATTATTTCTGCTATTCGGGTCTAATGGTTTTTCTTATTTTGCTAATTCTTCTTTCTTCACCCCTTTGTTATATTGTTGGGCTTCTTCTTGCCATTGAACCTTTTCTTTTAGCCAAAATGAACCTCAACAATAAGTAATAATTATATTATCTATGAATTTTTTTTATTATATAAATTTACAAATTATGTATCAATATTAAAATAAGCCAAAAAAAATTAAAAAAGAAAAACCCTTTGTTTTGTATTAGATACAAATACATATACTTATGTCAACGTCGAACTCTCCTTTTTGGTTGCAATAAGGGCGCGGGTTAATCTCATTTGTTAGGATACATATTTTAAAAAGAATTTAAGTTGAATACGATTGTGGTACATAACTCATGATTTATACTCTCCAATAATAACATCTCACGTCAGGTTTTCACAAATTAAAGAATAAGATTTGCCACACCCAATTGTTCACACGTGATGGGAGTGACGAGATTACGTCCCCTAGACGAAGTCAACACTCATGACGAGATCATCCTGAGTGACGAGGAAACCATTCATCACTGACGAGGACAGGAAAATCATTCAATGTAGCCAGCTAGTGACTTGGGCAGTTACGAAACCAGCCAAGCAGACCGTTGGGAGCCTATTAAAAGCCCCATTATTGGGCAGGAGGCGTTACTAAGAAATGCATTAACATCACAACGGCTAGCAACCAAAATCACATATATAAAGCCCTCACATTGTCAACAGAAGGTACACATATACACACTCTAAGAAACACCTATTGTTATCTTACTTATACATTTCATTTCACAAAGTGCTTCTTTGTTCTAACTTTGGCATTGGAGGCGTTGTGGTAGGCACCACACCGTTGACCATCATAGAGGACACATTCACGCTGATAGGAGGCCAGTTCCATCTGCCCATCTCGACTGACGAATTCACACTTCATCAGTTTGGCGCCGTCTGTGGGGAACAACATTTTCAGATTCATATTTGAGAACATAGTTTCCATCAACCCTCTACATTCAGATGGAACCCAATCCAGATTCTGCAGCCTTGGCCCAGCAAGTTCAAGCTCTTGCGGCCACTATTGAAGAACTCACCAAGCAAAACCAGGAAATGAAGCTACGACTCCAACAGGTCCAGCAAGCTCAACAGGAAGAGAACCGGTCCAAAGATAACCTGGAGGGAGAAGGGGATAGCCACAGGAGGGGTACCCCTCAGAGGCTAACTACTCTGGACGGGCAGAATTCAGATCTCCTTCGAGAAATGAGGAAGGAGATGGACGAACTGAGGAGCGCCATTAAGGAGAAGACGGACCGAAGCGTAGATAGAATGGTAAGGGCCACGGATTCGCCTTTCACCATGGCGGTACTCGAATGCCCTATACCGTCGAAGTTTCACTTACCTCAACTTGAGCCGTTCGACGGACTCAGAGACCCTCAGGATCACCTTAATACCTTCAAGACGACTCTAGTTCTTCAACAGCCACCGGACGAAATACTATGTCATTCCTTTCCCACCACTCTCAAAGGAGTTGCAAGGGAATGGTTCACAAAGTTGCCGACTTCGTCCGTAGACAACTTCAAGCAGTTGAGCAATGCCTTCTTGCGTCATTTCATAGGGGGGCAGCGTCCAAAGAGGCCGGCGGACCACTTACTCACCATTAGGCAGGGAGAGAAGGAAACTCTGAGGTCATATGTGAAACGCTTTACCTGGGAGACTCTGGAGGTGGACGAAGCTGATGACAAGGTGCAGTTGACGACTTTTAAAGCGGGACTGAGATCCAGAGATCTCGTAGCCTCCCTCGCAAAGAATCCACCAAAAACAATGGCAGAAATGCTTCTGAAGGCACAAAAGTACATGAATGTTGAGGATGCTTTAGCAGCCATAAAGGATGTAGAGAAGTCAGGAGGCAAGGCAAAGAAAGAAGACGACCGTAGGGGTCAAAAGAGAAAGCGCCCAGATCGACGGAACAATGACGGGAATAAGAGGAGAGATGATAAAGGTCCTTGGACAGTAAGATTTACTCCTTTGGTTATGCCTGTTGACAAAATTTTAACGCAGATCAAAGACGAGCATTATCTCAAATGGCCAAGACCATTGCACTCATCCCCTAATGTCCGTGACAAGAACAAGTATTGCCGATTCCACAAAGATCACGGCCACAACACGGAAGATTGTAGAGACTTAAAGGTGCAGATAGAGGAGTTGATATGGAAAGGGAAATTACAGAAATATGTGAAGAAGAGAGAATATAGTAAGTTCAAGGACAGTAACAAGAACCAGCATGGGTCCTCTTCCCGGGATGACGACCGCTCGTCCCAACCTCTGCAGGATGTGATCGGGGAGATAAAGACGATTACAGGAGGGCCCTTCTCAGGGGGATCATTTAAATCCCTCAAGAAAGCATACCAGAGGTAGGTAAATAGTGTCCACACCATACTTCCGTCTAAGCAACGACGAACAGACAGGGACATGTCCTTCAATGAAGGAGACGCCAGGGGAGTTAAGTAGCCTCACAATGATCCTTTGGTCATAATGCTGAATATAGAGGGATTCAATACCAAGAGGATCCTCGTGGACAACAGTAGCTCTGCAGACATCATCTACCTCCCTGCCTTCCAGCAGCTAAGGCTAGATCCAAGGAGACTGCGCTCGTTTGACTCTCCCCTCGTCAGCTTCAGCGGAGATAGGGTATACCCCAAGGGCATAGTGACGTTGACAGTAACGGTGAGGGCCTACCCGGTGCAGTTGACCCGTCAGTTAGACTTCCTAATGGTGGACTGTCCCTTATCCTACAATGTCATCATTGGCGGGCCCACGCTCAACAAATGGAAAGCGGCCACGTCCACCTACTGTTTGAAGGTGAAATTCCCAACAGATAACGATGTCGCCGAAGTAAAAGGAGATCAAGTCCTGGCCAGAGAATGTTATCAAGCCGTCCTGGCTGCAAAGGAGAACTACACATGGATGATCAAAGAGAAGGACGAAGACAAAATGGAAGCCCTGGAAACAGTGGAACTGGCTGAAGGAGAAGCGAACATGACGACAAAGATAGGGACGACGCTAAGCCCTGAGATGAGAACAAGACTTATCCAATTCCTTAAAGAGAATATAGATGTCTTCGCATGGAGCCACGAGGACATGCCGGGCATAGCTCCAGAAGTCATCCATCATAAGTTGAATGTGGATCCGGAGCGGAAACCCGTCCAGCAAAGGCGAAGAGTCTTCGCCCCAAAACGAGATCAAGCAGTTACAGACGAAGTTACCAAACTATTAGCGGCAGGGTTCATCCGGGAAGTGTACTACCCTGAATGGCTCGCAAACATCGTCCTAGTGAATAAAGCAAGTGGAAAATAGAGGATGTGTGTAGACTTCACAGACCTGAACAAGGCGTGCCCAAAGGACAGCTTCCCTCTATCGAGAATAGACCAGCTTGTGGACTCTACAGCCGGGCACAAATTACTGACATTCATGGACGCTTTCTCGGGATATAACCAGATAAGGATGGCTAAGGAAGACCAAGAGAAGACTGCCTTCATCACGAGTCAAGGACTTTATTGTTACAAGGTAATGCCTTTTGGATTAAAGAATGCCGGAGCTACATATCAGAGGCTGGTGAACAAAATGTTCGGCCAACAGATCGGAAGGAACATGGAAGTGTACGTGGACGATATGCTCGTTAAGAGTAAGGAAGAGCTCACACATCTGGACGACCTGAAGGAGACGTTTGCCACCCTCAAAAAATACCAGATGAGGTTGAATCCAGGTAAGTGTGTTTTTGGGGTAGTTTCAGGGAAATTCCTGGGATTCATGGTGTTCCAAAGAGGAATAGAAGCAAACCCAGAGAAAGTGCGAGCCATAATCAACATGACATCACACAGAACCGTTAAGGAAGTTCAGAAACTCACAGGAAGGATATCAGCTTTAAACAGGTTCATCTCTAGAGCTACAGACAAGTGCTTGCCCTTTTTCAAGACCTTGAAGCAGGCTTTCGCCTAGATCGGCGAATGTGAAGCAGCGTTCCAGGAACTAAAGCGTTACTTGAGTAGTCCACCCCTCTTAAGCTTGTCCAAAGAAGGGGAAAACCTATACTTATACCTGGCAGTGTCAACTTCGGTAGTAAGTGCAACCCTGATTAGAGAAGAAGCACGAAACAGCTCTCGGTTTACTACGTCAACCAAGCCTTCCAAGGGGTTGAGTCTAGGTATCTAAGGATTGAAAAGATCGCGTTTGCGTTAATAGTAGCCTCACGTAAGCTAAGGCAATACTTTCAGGCAAACCCCATCCTCGTAATGACGGACCAACCGATTAAGAAATCAATGAACAAACCTGAGGCAGCTGGAAGAATGGTCCAGTGGGCGATTGAACTTAGTCAATTTGACATCGAGTACCATCCCAGAACAGCAATCAAGGCGCAAGCTCTGGCAGACTTCATCACAGAGTTCACCCTTCCGGACGAAGATAGCCTTACCGATGGAGTTGAGAGATGGACGGTACAAACTGATGGTTCGTCAGCCCAAAGGAGGGGGGGAGTAGGGGTCGTCATAACCACCGCCGACGGAGAGGTGCTCAAGTATAGGGTTCAACTAAAATTTTTGGCTACCAACAACGAAGCTGAATACAAGGGGATACTGACGGGATTGAGGCTTGGAAAGGCACTTGGAGCTAAGAACCTGTTAATCCAAAATGATTCAAAGCTAGTGATCGGGCAGATCAGAGGGGAGTACGAAGCGAAGGAAGAAAGGATGCAGAAATACCTCAGGCTGACGAAACATTTGACTCAGGAGTTCGATATAGTGGAGTTCGTGCAGATCCCAAGAAGTCAGAATATGGGGGCAGACGAAGTCTCGAAACTAGCATCGTCAGAGAAAGGAGAGATTAGCATGGATTTGGCGATGGAGGTCCAGAAACACCCCAGCATTGAAGAGGTCCCGACATTTACCATCCAGATCGCAAATAGCTGGATGACACCCATAATGTCTTTCCTCCAGGACGGGCACCTCCCTCAGAACACAGAAGAAACTAAAAAGATCAAGAAGAGGGCGGCCAGGTTCACGATCCTTAATGACACCTTATACAAGAGAGGCTTCTCCATGCCTTATTTGAAGTGTGTCAACGAAGAAGAAGCTAGATACATACTGGAAGAAATCCATAGAGGAGTTTGCGGTGACCACGCCGGCCCCAGATCCCTAGTAAACAAGGTAGTGCGAACAGGATATTTCTAGCCGACTATGCAGGTGGACGCTGTTGAAATCGTCAAGAGGTGCGACAAGTGCCAGCGATACGGGAATGTACAACGGCTTCCAGCAGAGAGACTGATGACGATAGCCTCCTCGTGGCCATTTGCACAATGGGGGATCGACATCGTCGGCCCACTACCCCAAGGTAAAGGCCAGGTAAAATTTCTACTAGTTGCTATTGATTATTTCACAAAATGAGTTGAAGCAGAGGCTCTAGCAACGATCATCGATGCAAGAATTCGGAGTTTTGTGTGGAAGAATATAATCTGCAGGTTCGAGATTCCCTTGACGATTATATCAAATAATGGGAGGCAGTTCGACAGCCAAGGTTTCAGAGACTTCTGTTCAAACCTTGGAATCAAGAATCAGTTCTCGTCCCCGGGGCATCCCCAGGCAAATGGACAGACGGAAGTAACAAATCGGACGCTGCTCAAGATTATCAAAACCAAGCTAGACGATGCGAAGGGTGCCTGGCCAGAAGAATTACCTAATGTCCTGTAGGCTTATAGAACCACAGCAAGAACCCCAACAGGAGAGACCCCCTTTAGGCTTACCTATGACATTGAAGCAGTAATCCCGGTCGAAGTAGGAGTAACAAGCGTCAGACGAGGGACGTTCAACGAAGAGTGCAATGACGATGAACTGCAACTCAACCTAGACTGTTTGGACGAAGTAAGAGACAATGCCTCTAGCAAGATGACGAAGTACTAGCTAAAGATGGTCGAATACTACAATAAGAGGGTTAAACTCCGACGACTGGACATAGGAGACCTCGTCCTGCACAAGACCACCACAGCAACTAAAGACCCTACCCAAGGAAAGCTGGGTCCCACATAGGAAAGGCCTTACTGAGTCATTCACTACTCAAGACAAGGCAGTTACCACCTGGAAACCATGGACGGACAAAGACTCCCTTGACCAGGGAACATTGAGCATTTAAAGAAGTACCACCAATAGATGTAACGAACAAATATACTCATTCTTGAAATTAATAAAAGAGTTATTCATTTAATGTCTTTGTGTAAGCAGGTCTAGTCAATTGTACGACATGCAATGACCAAGTAACAAGATTTCGCATTGACGGATGTAAGTTACTGACGATACCTATAATGGGTGAAGGCCACAGAATGGCTAAGTAACAAGATTCCGCCTTGACGGATGTAAGTTACTAACGAAGCCACAGGCATAACAAAACCCCTTAAATGGATATAGGCCAAGTTACAAGATTCCGCCTCGACGGATGTAAGTTACTGACGAATCCATAAACCTAACAAAACCCCTTAAATGGGTATAGGCCAAGTAACAAGATTCCGCCCTGACGGATGTAAGTTACTAGATGAGCCATAGGCATGACGAAATCCCTTGAAAGGGCTAAGTAACAAGATTCCGTCTTGACGGATGTAAGTTACTGACGTAGGCAGAATCTTTTGGCGGGCACAAGTACCGACGAATCCACATAAAAAAAAAAAGTAGAGAAAAAGAAAAAGGGACAAGAACCTTGCAACAAATCAAAATAAAACTCAAGCTATACTGAAACCTCTCTGTAGGATGGTGAGTTACAGACTAAGTATCAAATCAGTGACGAAAGGAGGGAAAGGGTCACAGTTAAAAGTTTTGCTAAGGGCGAGATACGGACGAACTCAAAACACCACAAACATGTCAGGTGCCAACAAAGTACAATCATATATGCAGGTAAGTGCAAAATCATAAAGTTAATTAAAACCCAAAAACAGCGGGCAATTATCCTTGTCCTTTCTAAAGACCCATAAACACTGGGCCAAGAAACATTGTTCCCAAAATAGATGAAAAAAAAAAAAAAACTGCTATCAAAAAGCCCAAAACATAACGGGCACACATACAACAGATAAAATTTTTCATAAGTGTCAGGTCCGAGCGTCAGTGGGAGCGTCACCAGAAGGATCGTCACTAGCAGGAACGTCACCAGATGGGGCGGTATCACCAGGAGTCTTTTCAGGGGCATAACCTTCAGGGGCCGAAGATTGGGCAGCCTCATCCATTGCCATCTCTTGGTCTACCACTTTAAGGTCTAGGCTCGGCAGGTCAACTCTAGTAGAATGCTTGATGAGGTACCTCCGTAGAAGCTCGAAGCCCTTGAAATACCAACTGAAGAGCACTGTGGAGTACTCCTTAGTTTGTTGGAAGGCTTCGACGGACCTAGCAGCAATGGTTTTGAGCTTTTCTTTGGCCGCCTGAAGTTGGTCGTCCTTCTCCAGGTTTAGCTGACGCTCAACCCTAAGATCGGCATTCAAGGCCTTGACGTTTTCCTTCAAAGTGGCAGCTTCGTCCATTGAATCGATAAGCTTCTTCTTCAACGTGGAGTTCTCCTTCTCCAAAACCTTCATCCTGGATGCCAGAGACGCCACCTTAGCCTCTTGAGTAAGACACTTTGAAGCAAGGTGAAAACTCTCCCCCAACAACCCAGTTTCAAGTTCGCTAGATCTCACCTTTGACATCCTCTTCGTTTCACCCTCAAACCAAGCAAGTGACTGGCCTAATATTGGAGATAGCTCCCCTAAAACTACACTCAACCCACAACCTTCAAAAATAAAGTCCCCAACCAAAGGGAAAAAGTCACCGGAAACGCCCAAAGCCGCCCCTAAGCGAGCAAAAAAGAAAGAGACCGAGGGGCAAGCTACTCTAACCTCATAAGAATTGACCATGAAAAGGGGAATACAATCCTAAAAACCCGAAAATCAAACACAGCAACAATAAAAGCAAAGGGCAAAGGAAAAATCAAGAACTCATAAGAAGATTATGAAGGAAAGGGGAACAGAAGAGGAAGAAAAGATGAGCGTACCTTGAAGAGTAAACGATTGAAACCAGGAAAATTCGAAGAGAAACGTCGCCGAAGCAGGGTCAGAACGGTCGCAGGAAGAAACGGGAAAAATAAAACTCAGAGCAAATGATTAAAGTGAAGGAAAAGAAAGTTTTGAAACCAAGACCCAAGGAAACTAAAAAATAGTGGGAAACCCAAGGGTCATGCCATTAACGCCCTCAATTAGCATGCGCCACGTGGCCACATGGTGTGTTGCACCGCCACTACGCATTAAATTCGGAGCAAAACCCCAAGAGTCACAGACAGCTCAGGAAAACTTTTCATCTTCTATGGTCCTCATGACACGTCACAGACGACCATAGGACCTGGGGGGCAATTGATGGGAGTGACGAGATTACGTCCCCTAGACGAAGTCAACACTCATGACGAGATCATCCTGAGTGACGAGAAACCATTCATCACTGACGAGGACAGGAAAATCATTCAATGTAGCCAGCCAGTGACTTGGGCAGTTACGAAACCAGTCAAGCAGACCGTTGGGAGCCTATTAAAAGCCCCATTATTAGGCAGGAGGCGTTACTAAGAAAGGCATTAACATCATAACGGCTAGCAACCAAAACCACATATATAAAGCCCTCACATTGTCAACAGAAGGTACACATATACACACTCTAAGAAACACCTATTGTTATCTTGCTTATACATTTCATTTCACAAAGTGCTTCTCTGTTCTAACTTTGGCATCGGAGGCGTTGTGGCAGGCACCACACCGGTAACCATTATAGAGGATACATTCACGCTGACAGGAGGCCGGTTCCATCTGCCCATCTCGACTGACGAATTCACGCTTCGTCAACACGCATAAGACAAAAGAATAAGCAAACCAAAATCAAAATCCCTTCGTCCTTCCCTAATAACCTCACAAATTGGTGGATTCTGGAAATTAACTTTTTTATTTTATTTTTGGGTCACCAAAACTTGATTTATTTATTTATTTATTATTATTATTATTATTGTTGTTGTTGTTGTTGTTGTTGTTGTTGGCACTTGGGTTTGCCTGGGAGCTTGCACATTGGAAACTTGAAGAGAACCAAACTACAAAAATGGACAAAAAAGTAAGAGCACCGTCACACACAAAGCTAAGTGTTCTTTTCCAAAATTCGGCAATGTCTCTGCCGGTATTTTGCTTGAAAGCTTGCACATAAAGAGAGTCTAGCAACAAAAAGGGCTTGAGCTGCATCGTCACACACAAAGCCAAGTGGTGGTCAACCAAAAAAAAAGTTATTTTCCAAACTCTGGCAATATCTCCAACGGATTTTGGCGAAGTCTCTTGTAGGCCGTTGAGGTTCGGTGGTTCTTTGGTTCTAACTTGTAAGGAGGATGGGATTTTATGGTTCTTGACATGAGGAATGATTGTGTGTGCCAAGTCCTATTCTTAAATTTGTGAAAAGCTAACGTGTCTTGTTATTATTGAAGGGTGTAGACCATGAGCTTTGCACCCATCCTTATTGAATTTAAACTCTTTTAAAAAGAGTCCGAATTCGGTAAGGATGGAAATGTAAAATCCATGTTTTATATTACCCAATAAGAAATTGTCACATTAATTTTTTTACATAAAATTCAATACATCCTACCACATATAATAAGTTAATAACATCTCAATAAACTTATAGTTGAATTAGATTTATAAATGAATATTAGAATTAATTGAGTGTGGTTGTGCCTATTTTTTAATATGTAACATGATGATGTGACATGTTAGAATTGGAGGGTGTGACCACATCATTACAGAATTTAATCTCTTACAAAAAAAGCCAATTTAGTTTTATTAGGATTCTTTGCTTAAAAGTTAAAACGGACTAGGATCCCATGTGGTTACATGGATTTTTATTTTTATTTTTTATTTTCTATAGTTTAGGCCACATGGCATCCTAGGTGGCATAAGGCTATTTTAAAATTTTTTTAAAATTTATTTTGGTTGTTAATCACGTTAACATTTTCTACTCATCACTTAATCATGGAGTCTATTTTAATACAATACCAAACGGTTAGTTATTAAACTAAGGATTTTACTAACGTGTGTCATTTCAGGAAACTTTTATATAAAAATGAAAAAGTTTCTAACTTTTATATAACCGGACCACTTAAATTAATATATTTAAAACGTTAGAGACCAAATTGACATATAGTGTAAATGTTAGGGTGTAAAATAGTAATTCACCTTAAGAATTACAAAAAATTAACAAGTTCAAGCATACTCTTTTAATAATTCTTTCCATAAAAAAACTCTTTTAATTAATTTCTTTTTCTTCTAAGGTTTGTTAGTGTACGGTTGTTTCCTTGGAAAGTTTTCCCCCCTTACTGGGTAAAACCTGAGGTTTATAATTATAAGGGTTAAGCTATAGATTTAATAATATCAGTGGCCTTGACTTGATTTTTCATAGAGTTATATATATCTGTTTTGCTAAAAAAAGATAGGGTAAATTACAAAGTTGTTCCCTATCTTTTACACCATATCTTAATTTAGTACCTTTCAATTTTGTTAATTTGGTCCCTAATTTTTTCAGCGTTGTGTCAATTTAATCTCTACCGTTATTAATTGGATGGAAAAAGTTGATGTATCAAATAGAATAATTTAAATTATTTTTAATGCTAAATCATTTGCCAATTGTACCGTCACATCAAATTTTTATTTATTTTTTTAAAATTTTTTTTAAAACACTACATTAAAACTAAGAAATGTGATGTGACCACCAAAATCCCTAAACTCTCTTACACATCTTCATCTCTTCTCCGTAAATCCATGTGATTACTTAAAACAAAAAAAGGGTCTTTGTTACACAAATTAGTGATCAAAATCAGAATTTCAAGCACCAAAGCAAATCGATTCCATAAAAATTCAAAATGAGATCAAATGCAACACAACATGCAACTTGTAAAGCTCCAATAAGATGGATCCAAACAAAATTGGATCAAAATGTAAATTTCAATTGAAATTGAAACTCAGATTTGTTAGTTTATGGGATTTCAAATCGAAAGCACTTGCGTAGACCAACATAGTCCCCTCAAAGGTCCAAAAGCATAGCAAAGACTCAAAGACAAAGAGATTCCAAAGCACAGAAAAAATAATAATAAAAAGAAATTAATAAAGCTAAGCGAAAATGGCATAGAAGGTTCTAGGGATTGAAGTTTTTGTTTGGTTGCTTGGAGAACAAAGGTGGATAAGTGAGGGAATGATAAGGGAAATTGGAATTTTGTTCTGGTTTGTTTGTTCTATGTTGTCATGTGGAAAAATAAAAAGAATTAAAGAACTAATTGAATGAATGGAGTTTGAATTATTGGTTTTGTGACAAACTAACAGTGAAATTTCAAGTGGGATAAAAATAGGAATTAATCATGAAAAATTTTCTTTTAAATTTTATTCCACGTGGTAGTACATGTGTCATCTAATGTGGCATAAAATAGTTTTTTAATTTGGCTATTAGCCACATCGGCATTTTTTATCCATTAATTAACGGTAAAGATTGTTTTGATACTATTAAAAAGTTAGGGACTGAATCGACACATTTGAAATGTTAAGGATCAAATTAACATTCAATATAAAGGCTAGAGACCAAATTCGTAATTTACCCAAGAAGATATATTTATCGAATGCTGATGCGAAACTCCACCATGTGTTTAAATATATTTATGGAATGACTTGATAAGATATAATTTCAAATCTAAAACATCAAGTTCTCAAAAAATCTAAAACATCACAAATTTGTTGGAGTAACATCCATCCACCATGTGTTGTTAAATTCACCACAAATTTCCTCTCTCTCTCTCTCTCTCTCTCTCTCTTTTTCATTAGTTAGTTTCCTACAATGGGCTTTCTTTGGTTGCGATGAAATTTGTGGCTGTGATGACCTAATTTTGTCTATCCAAAGATTGGGGCATTTTATTGTTTGAGTCTAAAAGTCCATGAAAAAAGGAATCATGAATACTGAATAGTGAGTCACATGGTGGAAACAAGTTCTATCACGTATTACACTCACATATATTAACATAATTCGCAAATGAGACGTCGTAAGGTGGCTTAGAAATTAAGGAAACCAATTTTAAATTTAAAATGAGAAAGAAAGAGAGTATAGTTAATAATGTATGAGTATTTTTTTTTTTCCTTCATCTTTTTCTTTCTTTTTTAATTACCAATGTATGTTACTAACATGTTTTAGCTCTTCCCCTCAAAAAAAAAAAAAAAAAAAAAAAAAAAAAAAAAAAAAAAAACATGTTTTAGCTCTTCAAAATATACACACAAGTACATGTCAAAGGTTAAGTACAATAAATATATATAGTAGGAGAGTAAATATCCATTAAAATAGTTTAAATCTAAATTTAGACAAACTATATATTAATTAAAATTTGTTCTCACTTGAGTTTAGCTAAGCTAACTATCAAATAATTAAAACAGTTAAAATTGATTTGATCTCATTTTAAGTTCAGTTTATATTAGGAATGAAGCGGTTTCAAAAAATAAAAAAATAAAAAATAAAGAAAGAAAAATAAATGAAGCAGTTATGTGAATTGCCAAACAAAATCTACCAAAATCAGCTTATTATTATTATTATTATTATTATTATTATTATTTTAGGATATATTACATATTTGGTCCCTATCTTTACACCATATTTTAATTTGATCCCTAATATTTCAATTGTGTCAATTTGGTCCTTAATCTTTTAGTGTCGTGTTAATTTAGTCCATGCTGTTATATATTATATAAAAAGTGCTGACATGACAAACGGGCAAAATACAATTTTAGTTTATTATCATGTCAACAAAAGCTAAATTTATTTATTTATTTATTTTAGCCATTAGACACGTCATCAATTTTTATCTAAAAGATAACAATAAGGACTAAATTGGCATAGTTTTGAAAACTTAGGGACCAAATTGACATAATTGGAAGGTTAGAGATCAAATTGAAATATGGTGTATATGATAGAGACTAAATACATAATTTACCCCTATTATTATTATCCTTTAATATTATCACCCTCACAAGGGTTCTCACTTCATATACACAAGCATTGAAAATATATAAACATAAGCATGAAAAATATATAAACATATATATACTAGGAGTATTAGGAACCTCTCTATTTGAAATAGATCAATTTCATGATTGAGATTAAATGTTAAAAATCTAAAATTATATGTAGTGTGTGTTTGGATACTGCTTATTTTACTGAAATCTTATTGTTGATCAAAATACTGTAGCAAAATATTTTTTATTGCTACAAATTACTGTTCACCCGTTTTTAACACTTGGCTGGTCCATAAACAGTGCCATGGATTAGCCAAAAAAAGGCAAGGAAACAAACGCAAACACAGCCGTTGGAAACAAATGCACCAGTAGTGTCACGTTATTTAAATATTTAAATGACATGACACCTTATACACTTTCAAATTTTAATCGAGAAACATATTTTCTCTGTTTAGGATTCTGATAAAATAAGATTCAAGCAAGCAGCTAGCGGGCATCATAGCCAGTAGTTTTCTCCCTCAATGATTTAAAATGTGCCAACAACTTTGTATAGTCAGGTAGGTTCTCTTGGATTGTAGGAAGTTGCTTGAAATTCTCAGCCCATGCATGCAAGCGAGGCACAGTACTTGGTACTAGCAGTTTAACTCCTCCCATTTCTTCCATGCCTATAAACCAGTGACACAGCCATCCATATGCTATGTCTACTAATCCTATATTGTCGCCACCAAAAAACTTTTTGTCCCCTAGAGCTTGCTCTTCCAAGATTTTCAGATATTCCGCTATTTCTTTTATTGCATTCTGATCAAGCTCCTCTTTTGTAGATCGGAAAAATGCAGAGAAAATAGGACCCTTGATGATTCAGAAAGATAAGCTATTAGCATTAAAAAAAACAGAGAGAGAGGGACTGTGATTGGTTTGGTTATGTTATGAAATTATTTCTCTACTTGCAATCCATTCCCTATTATTAACATAATTAAAAACTGAGTAATTACACTTTATCACCTTAAATTATATTTCAAATTATACTTTACATCGTAAACTTTCAAAATACATGGTTAGCACCTTAAACTATAACCCGTGTACACAATTTGCACCCTGCCATCAATTTTTCATTATTTTGGATAGAAAACCAAAGTTTATGGTGCATAGTGTAATTTGTAGTACAGTTTAGGGTGCTAGCCGTGCAATTTGAAAACTAAGAGTGTAAAATGTAATTTTGAGTATAGTTTTTGGATAGTAAAATGTAATTTCTCCTAAAAGTTGGAGATATGAGACTTCTCACAAAAATCAAGAAAAAAGAATTATAACTAGAAGTAATTCAGAACTCAGGTAATTAATAGAAAAGTGATTAATTAAATTTGACAACATGAGCACATTAAAATCCTCTCTATTTGAAATTAATCAATTTTATGGTTTACATTAAATATTATAAATCAAAAAGTGTATCCAATATCATATCATTTTGAAACTTTAAATGGTGTGTCATTATATACATCCAAGAAATAAAATCTTAACCTAAAAATGAACCCTCCATTTCAAGTGAAATAGAAAAGATTTTGTTAAAAGTCATGCATGATAGGATTGTCATAGTCAAAATTACCTTATCTGCTCCAAATTTAATCCAGAACCGAGCTAATGCCCTTTCATAAGAATCCTTTGGCAGCAAAGGGTTCTGAGGCCAAGTTTCTTCGATATATTCAAGGATAACAAGGGACTCAGCTATAGGTTTGCCACCATGAACAAGAACCGGAATCTTTTTGTGAACTGGGTTGTACTGCAGTAGCCTATCACTCTTGTTGCGCAGGTTCTCTTCTATGTACTCATATTTCACACCCTTCAGCTTCAGAGCCCATATCACTCTATAGCTAAAGGGGCTAGGCCAAAATCCAAGCAGCTGCACTTCTTCCATTATAATTGTAATTTGTAAATAGGATACCAAGGTTGGAAGTCTACCACCAGCACCTAAATGTCAATTTATAGCAACAACGGTACTAAGTTTCTTGCTTAGCACTTATGGTTGTCAAGTTTGAAAAAGTGTGTATTTAAGAAATTAAAATTCTTTATTTTTTAGAATCTCTATCTAAATTATTAGAATGAAATCATGCCAACGGGTTATGGTTAAAAATGTGGAGGGATTGAACATTGAATTAGTTTAATGGAAAATATTATTCTATATTTTAGAATATTTTAGAAGTATAAAATGGCGTATTTCTTTATTTTTATATGGATAATAAATCTCATTATAAATTTAATTAGTGGACCCATTATTATGTTAAGAGAAAATATACCACACTATTATACTTTAAAAACATTGTGTAATTAATCCTAGCTTAATTGATTATCTGAATGCTGGAAGAGCATTTTATAAATATATTTTTGAAAATTTTTTCCTCTGTGCAAATTCTTATCATACAAGTTTATCCTGAGTGATAAACAATAATAAAGTTCACATTATCTATTATGGTCTATTTTAAAATATATATATATATATATATATATATATTAATAATGGTCTGATGTAATAAGTTGTGATGAGTAGCAGATAAATAATAAACTTCACGTGTCCACAGACTTTCACCAACTTAAAACTTTTCATGTCAGAAAATTCAATAAAGCCATGAAATAGTGGTGTGAACACTACATTCTCATTTAAAAAAAAAAAATGGTGTGAACACTACATTCTCATTAAAAAAAAATGGTGTGAACATAACATAAAAATTATTGTGCAGCCCCCATCAATGAGACACAAAAGGACAAGGTGCCACAGCCACTGGGACCACAGAAAATTTACGTATCATTCATCTTTTGAAAAACATGGCTGAGGATGTCCACGATTCATACGATGTGGCAAGAAAAAATGGTAGAATCATAAAGGCATATAAAAGTCACATGAATGGGCCAAGTTCCCCGGAATCACGAAAAGTAAAATGAAATGAATGAAACCAAAAACTAGTGTTCTCTATTCTCTAGAGAGTCTAATCAAACAAAAAACATAATGTGGATTTTATATATGATGGTGCGTTCTGACCTTGAATATAGGCCAGGCCGCCTGCTTTGATTATTATGTCCAACTCAAGTCCAAGATAATAAGTCCCGTTTGGTATGACAACTCAAACATATATTTTCAGTTTTTAAATAATATTATACGTATTTTTACACATTTTTTCATCCATACGTATTTTCACACATATTTTTAAACAATAAAATACATGTTTTTAAGTGTATATACCAAACACCCCCTAAAGAATCAAAGATGCACGCATGAAGTACTGGTCCATCAATTTCTCTGAAATTTTCTTCCTTTGCTCCAGCTCACTGTCACAAAGTTATAGGTCCCGTTTGGTATGCAAGTTTAAACACATGTTTTCAGTTTTTAAATAATATTACACGTATTTCTACACACTTTTTCACTCACATGTATTTCCAAAAAAATGAAAATTGTTATTTAAACACACAAATCAAACGGGTCCATAGATGCCGTATGTTACTTGTTTTGGATTGATAAAATTAAGAAATTAAATATTTTGGTAATGATTCATAACTTATGGACCATTTTAGGATTACTATAATATATAGTTTCAATTCGACTTATATTTCGTGTAATTTTAAACAATGCTACAATATTTAATATTTTATTGTTGGATATAAAGTTTTACAAATCCATGGTTAGAATATATTTTCTTGTATCAATATTAGAATAAGTCAGCCTAGAGTAAAAAATTTTCATTATATATATAAAAACAAAACCTTATGAGTTTTAATCCATATTTTACTCACGTAACCTATTACGTCATCTAAACCCTTAAAAAAAACCAATTAAGTCATTTAATAAATAAATAATCATGCAATTAAAAACATTTGATATAACTTTGAGTAATATTACTTTACTCAATATTTTAAGAGATGGGTTCAAGTCACACTTGGTGTAACTTTAAAGAGTTACACATTTTCTAAACCATTGGATTTAAGTAGATCCAACGGTTAAAAAAGACACTCATTAATGATAATATTCTAATTATAATATCATTAATTATCCCTTATTTATTACCTTTGCTTGTGGAGTGTGGGGGGCAAGGGCCGGGGTTCAAGTCTCCAGGAGGGAGTTTCACACACATATACACTTAGATTAGGCTAGAGTAGAATTCTATCTTGTATAAAAAAAAAGGGTCTACGTTTCTCTCTCTTTCTCTCTCTCTCTCTCTCTCTCTCCTCCATAATTCACGTTTTTCTCTGCTCTCTCTCTCCTCAATCACTCAAGTCCCTCAAAGATGTAGTTGAAATTTTGGAAAGTTGAGTTGAAGAAGGAAAAGTGACACATGTGAATTAAAATCTGTAAAATCTTTCCAAGTCTTAAATGGGAAAAAGGTTACATCAGATTTTACTGGGGATCACATTTTAAACACCAGCGTCCAAAACCAGAAATCAATCTTATTTTCATTGTGGTGAAAAATTGAAAAGAAGGTAAAAAAAAAAAGGATTTGACACTGTACACGGAATCAATAAAATTAGTGTACAATTTCTTTTTAGTTTACAAGGGTTTTGTACATAGACACTCTTTTCTCTGCCTTAGATCATTAACAATTTCCGCCAATGCCAACGTAAATCCAATTAAGAGAGCAAAGGTATGCGATACTGCACAATATTTTGTTGGGTTACACATGTGAGTGAAGTCCCACATTGAATAAAGATGAGAAGAATGAGTGGTTAATATAACATAATTGAGCACATACCCATTGGGCTTAGGCCTTTTGGGTTAAAGTGTGTCTCTATATGTTATATTAATTACTTAAGGAAGCTCCCAAAGTTGTTTATCCCCCCAACAAGTGGTATTAGAGCCCATGGTGGTGTGTGGCGAAGGTGGTGAGTTGTTTATGGTCCCTACCCAGCGGGGACAGAGAAAGCCTAAACGGCCCACACACAAAGATCCTGGAGAAGAAAAAAGAAAGAAAAAATGGTGCTAAATAATGGACATGGACGTACGGGGTTCCCATGGACATGGACGTACGGGGTTCCCATGGATGTGCGTGCGGGGTTGACACATGGTTCCCATGGATGGCGTACGAGAGACCCATGGATGACGCGCTGATAAAGTGAAAAGCCCATTAGGCAAGGGGGAGTGAGAAGGACTTATTCATGGCCCACAAAAGAGGTCTTGAAGCCCATAAAGAGGCAAACTCACATGTGAGGGGGAGATTGTTGGGTTACACGTGTGAGTAA
The DNA here is from genome assembly GCF_932294415.1 of Quercus robur. Lineage (NCBI taxonomy): Eukaryota > Viridiplantae > Streptophyta > Magnoliopsida > Fagales > Fagaceae > Quercus > Quercus robur. The sequence continues at coordinate 33,230,045 of NC_065539.1, read as the reverse complement.
AGTCCCACATTGAATAAAGATGAGAAGAATGAGTGGTTAATATAACATAATTGAGCACATACCCATTGGGCTTAGGCCTTTTGGGTTAAAGTGTGTCTCTATATGTTATATTAATTACTTAAGGAAGCTCCCAAAGTTGTTTATCCCCCCAACAAGTGGTATCAGAGCCCATGGTGGTGTGCGACGAAGGCGGTGAGTTGTTTATGGTCCCTACCCAGCGGGGACAGAGAAAGCCTAAACGGCCCACACACAAAGATCCTGGAGAAGAAAAAAGAAAGAAAAAATGGTGCTAAATAATGGTGTGGTGCGAGGTTCCCATGGACATGGACGTATGGGGTTCCCATGGATGTGCGTGCGGGGTTGACACGTGGTTCCCATGGATGGCGTACGAGAGACCCATGGATGACGCGCTGATAAAGTGAAAAGCCCATTAGGCAAGGGGGAGTGAGAAGGACTTATTCATGGCCCACAAAAGAGGTCCTGAAGCCCATAAATAGGCAAACTCACATGTGAGGGGGAGATTGTTGGGTTACACGTGTGAGTGAAGTCCCACATTGAATAAAGATGAGAAGAATGAGTGGTTAATATAACATAATTGAGCACATACCCATTGGGCTTAGGCCTTTTGGGTTAAAGTGTGTCTCTATATGTTATATTAATTACTTAAGGAAGCTCCCCAAGGTGTTTATTTCCCCAACATATTCTTAGCCATTTCGTGCTCATTTAATAGTTCTCGCTTGCACAAGTTTGTCATATGTGCAAGCTTATTCCGGAGCCGTTAAATAATCCATCATCACATCTTATTCTATGTTGATTCGTTGTAGGGTGTCACATTGGTGTTATTACATAATAAAAAATTCTCAACCGTCTTCAACCACATTGTAGCCCATTCCACAGATTGTGAATCTGGGTTGAAGAAGTCCACCCATCTCTTGCTCTTAACCCAGCCCATGAGGAGGAGCTAAGTGCCTAGCAGAGAGCCAAAAGAAAAGGGAGTAATTGCACCAGGGTTAGCCCAGATTCACTATAAGATTATGACCGGCTTAAAAGAAGAAAAAAAAAATAGTATGAACTCAACCCAAAAAAAAGAAAAAAGTATTGCAAATATATTTGTAAAGTCATTGGCAAAAAAAGGAATATATGTAAAATGTTTTAAATAATAAATAAGTAGAGAGAAAAAAAATTGCTATTAATTAAGTGAATAAGGTGTAAGTCAGTTAGCATTTAATGCTATTTTTTCACTATTAGATCAATTATAAATCTACGGTTTACAAATGGTGTAACTCTTGTCAAGTTACACTAGGTGTAACTTAAACCTATCTAATATTTTAATGTTTTTTTTTTTTTTTTTTTTTTTACAGTGGACTCGATGTTTATTTAAATGGAAATAGAATCTTCATACAGAGCTTGTAGAGCAGGTGGAGGGATATCCTCCAACCATATAACCTTATCCTCAGCAGTTCTAGCAAATCTAGCTAGTGAGTGCGCTACAGCATTAGCAGACCTACACACACAACTAAATGACACATACTGTAGACCCAAAATAATACAGCCTATATCTTCGTACAAGTGCCCTAATCTGGACAGGTTGGTACACATCCTGAGAGTAGAAATGATGTCGTTCATTACAGTGCAGTTATCTCCCTCAATAATCACACTATGAAACCCCGAATCCACAGCAAACTCCACAGCCTTTCTGCAAGCAAGCACTTTGGCCTCCTCACTGTCAAATACCGCTGGTCCTTTAGCTGAGATGGACACCATTACCTCCCCCGAATCATTTCTAATAACTGCTCCAAGTCCCGACGCATGTATATCGTGGAATATAGTGGCATCGAAGTTAAGCTTGAAGCCGTTAGCTGCTGGTGGTCTTCATTGTGAATCTCTCGGTGCGTTCAAGGAAGCCACCAGCTGAACCTGAGCCTCCCTGAATTCCTTCAGAAGGTCCGCTGCTCTCTGAACCAGCCGAGATGGGTCCTGTAACATCCCTCCATGCAGCACCAAATTCCGCTGTGACCATATCAGCCATGCCTGCACAAAAAATAGCTCGGTCTCCTCCAAGTTTAGTTTGTGTGTCAACGTCTCCACCAACTATCTTATGTCATGCACATCACAAGATTCCTTTTGCAGCTTCTTGATACTCCCGGCCCACACATCTTGAGCCACACTACATTCCCAAAGCGCATGTAATGTAGTTTCATCTCCTCTTGTACATAGTTGACAGGTCCGGTCCTCAATAATTGTTTTTTGAACTAGGTTTTCATGTGTGGGTAATATATCATGACAGAATCTCCAACCAAAAATCTTAAGTTTGTTTGGGATATGGAGTTTCCATAGCGTACTCCACACAGATTCACTCGTCCTTGCATTGGAGCACTCCCCCTGCATATTTTTCTCCTTTTCAATCTGCCTGGCTATTTGGTATCCAGATTTAACTGTGTACTCACCCTTCCTATTGTGTATCCAATAGATAGAGTCCTGAATGAGTCTCCGACTTAATGGAATTCGGAGAATAGCAGTTGCATCATCACTGTGAAACTTCTCCCCTATGAGTTAGCTATCCCATGTATGAGTTGACCAATCAATTAAATCTGCCACTCTCCATTCCCACTCTTCATCTGGAACTGCATGAATCACCTTATTAGTCGGATGCTTTGGGATCCACCTATCCTTTGTAACCCGAATTCCCAATCCGTTACCAACCCTCCAGCAATGTCCTCTCTCCAGGATTCCTTGAGCTGCCAAAATACTCTTCCAAACAAAGGAGCTGTTAGGAACGTCCACTGCCTCTAAAGACCCACATCTAGGAAAGTATTTCGCTTTGAAGCAACTAAGCAACAATGAGTCTTTTCCTTGCATCAACCTCCATCCTTGCTTGGCTAGCATCGCTAGGTTGAAACTTCGAATATCACGAAAACCCATTCCCCCCTCCTTTTTGGGAGTAGACAGTATGTCCCAACTCCTCCAATGAATCTTTCTTTCATTGCCAACTTGTCCCCACCAAAATCTAGCGCACATAGCATTGAGTTCGTTGCAAAGCTTAACCGGTAATTGAAATACCCCCATTGTGTAGGTTGGTATTGATTGTGCAACTGCTTTTATGAGCACCTCCTTGCCGGCTCTTGATAATAATTTCCCTTTCCATCCTTGCAGCTTTTTCCAAACCCTATCTTTAAGAAAAGAGAAAGTTTGGTATTTTGAGCGGCCAATCAGTGTTGGGAGTCCCAAATATGACTCAAATCTGTTCACCTCCTTTACACCCAAATTATTTTTTATCCATTCCCTTTGTTCCGCCATTGTGTTACTGCTAAAGTAAATTGAAGACTTCTCCAAATTGATACACTGACCAGAAGCCCTGGCATACAGCTGCAAGGTATCCATTATCACCTTAACTTCATCTTGCTTGGCTTGGCAGAATAATAAAGAGTCATCTGCAAACAAAAGATGAGTAATACTAGGTGCTCGTCTGCATATCGACACCCCATGGATCCGATTCTCCATCTCCGCCTTTGCCAATAAAGAAGTGAAACCTTCTGCACATAAGAGAAACAGATAAGGAGATAGAGGGTCTCCTTGACGGAGCCCTCTAGTAGGTATGATATTACCATAAGTTTTACCATTAATTTTAACAGAGAAAGAAGAGGTGGATACACAACACATCACCCGGTCTATCCAAACATCCGGAAAACCCATCTTCACCATTATGCTCTTGAGGAAGGTCCACTCAACCCGGTCATAAGCTTTACTAATGTCCAGTTTCAAAGCAAGAGACCCTTTTTTACCCTTTTTACGCCTATGCATAGTATGTAGTGTTTCATATGCCACCAGGATGTTATCAGTAATAAGCCGACCCGGCACAAAAGCACTTTGGGTAGGGGAAATCAATTGGGGTAAAATTTTCTTCAATTTGTTGGCCAAAACTTTTGAAATAATCTTGTAAATTACATTGTAAAGGCTAATAGGTCTATAGTCAGACATTTTTTCTGGTGACTTTAACTTGGGAATAAGGACAATATAAGTGTAGTTAATCTTAGGATCCATAATTCCAGAATTTAAAAAGTGCAACACAGCATTAGTCACATCATCCCCAACAATATGTCAAAATTTTTGGTAAAAGAGAGCATTATTCGTACCGTCAGGTCCTGGCGATTTCGTTGGTCCCATTTGGAACAAAGCTGTTTGCACTTCGTCTGCGCTATATTCACTGGATAAGATCTCCACCATGTGTGGGGCCACCTTATGTTGAACTGCCGCAATACATTCCTCCATCTGATCACAACCCCCTGTTTTGAACATAATCTCAGGATCCATAATTCCAGAATTTAAAAAGTGCAACACAGCATTAGTCACATCATCCCCAACAATATGCCAAAATTTTTGGTAAAAGAGAGCATTCATACCGTCAGGTCCTGGCGATTTCGTTGGTCCCATTTGGAACAAAGCTGTTTGCACTTCGTCTGTGCTATATTCACTGGATAAGATCTCCACCATGTGTGGGGCCACCTTATGTTGAACTGCCGCAATACATTCCTCCATCTGATCACAACCCCCTGTTTTGAACATATTCTCAAAATAGTTTATTACCACCCCCGCAATATCATCAATCTCTTCAATCCAGTTGTTGTCCTTGTCCTTGATTCCCTGAATAAAATTTCTCTGTCTCTGTTGTAAAGCTTTTAAGTGAAAAAACTTGGTATTTCTGTCACCATGTTTTAGCCAAGAGATACGAGACCTTTGTGCCCAATATATTTCTTGCCTCAACAAAAGGCTATCCAACTCTTTACTTGCTGTAACAAATTCTGATCTATTACCTTCTGTCAATTCGCCCATACTGATTGCTTCAACTTTCTTCTGGAGTTGCTTGATTTTATCCTTGTCCGGGTGTGTTCTGATGGAACCCCATGCATGTAAATCCCTCCCACAGCTGGCAATCCTGTCCTTGATCTTAGTCAAACCCGTATTTCCTCTATCCAACCTGTTCCAAGCATCTTGAACTACTTCTTCACATTCTTCACATTCCTCCCATAACAACCAAGACTCCTCGAATTTAAAACCATTTGAACCCCTTGCCACCACTCTCTTAAAAGTCCCTGTCTGAAGGATCAAAGGTAAATGGTCGGATGCATGGGAAAATAAGTGGGTTACTGAACTGACCGAGAATTTCGCTCTCCAGCTTTCTGATGCCACAGCTCGATCAAGCCGCTGCCTTGTGTTTGCAAGTCCTGGTCTCTTGTTGTTCCAAGTATAAGGGTAACCGATGAAACCCAAGTCTGATAACTGGCATGGTTCCAAAGCTCGTCGAAACTCATCCATTTGACTATAGATAGGAGGCCGGCTGCTTAGTTTCTCAGAGGAGTGTAATACAGCGTTAAAGTCACCAATGCACAACCATGGACCGTCAACAAAGGAAGCCAAATGAGAGAGCAATGCCCAAGATTTTGGCTTCTGACTCGCTTCTGCCCACCCGTAAAAACCCGTCAAATACCATTGAAAGCCATCATCCTCTACCACCTTTGCTAGGATATGATGTTTAGCATAGTTTATAACATCTACCATCACCTCATGTTTCCATAACAGTGCCAAACCTCCCCCAGAGTTAGGTTGCTTAACAATGACTTGATTTGGATAATATAAGTCTAGGTTTCCACAATGTTTCTTAAAACCTTTTTTATCCAGCCTTGTTTCCATCAAAAAACAAACTGCAGGAGCTTGTTCCTTCATAATTTTACGAAGGCTTCGAACTGTCCAAGGGTTCCCAAGCCCTTGGCAGTTCCAACTGAGGAGCTTCATTGTGGTCGGCAAGGGTGAACCATCACCCCCGCCGCTGCATATGGTATATCATCGTCTTGTGTCTTGCTCTTCTTCCTTTGCTGCTTCACTGAATCTTCATTAGTATCCTCGTCTGTGATCTGTAAGGGCCGCCTCTTACCCAATAAGTTTGTGGGCTCATCATCACTTAAGCCCTTTAGTCCATCCATACGAGAAAGTCTAGTCTATTTGGGCTTTGAGTTAGCAAGCCCAATTGGTTTAGACTTGTCTAACACGTGCTCCTGTTTTGCTAATAGTGGCTCACGTGCCTCCTTTTTATTTATGGCCTCTGAATCACCTTCTTCATGATTCATATTTAATGCCACCTCCTCCAATGATCTCTGTGCGTTACTTTCCGTTGAAAATCCACGAGTTTCCGGATTTAAAACTCCCATAATAATGTCCACATGTTGCGGCATCACTTTTGCTGCATCCGTTTCAGACCCCTCATTATTGCTTGTAATAATTTCCTGAAAATCCGGGTCCGTTCCGTACTGTGCGTCATTTCCTTTTCCACATGTCTCCTCCTCCGTCTGGGTTGTAAAGATAGATCCGACAGCCACTGTCTCATACTGCCGTTCAGGTCTGTGTTTTTGTGAACGGAATAGTTCCTCCTCGTCGTTCCTAGCTTTGTTTCTCGTTGGCGACCAAGTCCGTGAGCCAACCGCCTTCATCCAGTCGCTGTACTGACACATCACGTCGCCGCTGTTCTTTGATGCCGCGTAGTAACTGGCGCAGTGACGTAGATCATGACCCAGCAACCCACAGTAGTGACAAAACAACGGCAGTCGCTCATACTTGAATTTAACCCAGTACCGAGTACCATCTGATCCCGCCACAAAGCCTCCCTTTCTTATCGGTTTTGAAATCGGAATAGCAACCCGGACTCGCATGAACAGCCGTTGTGCCTCAAGCTTCAGTCGCTTCTCCTCCTCTACTACCACTCCCAACCTACTCCCCACTTCCACGGCCACCTTGGGAGAAACCATGTCAAATGGTGCGTCCCAAATTTGCACCCACATCGGTATTGAATCAAACTTCACGTTACGTGCTGTCAAACCCATCTGCCACCGACAAAGCATAAGTGCTTGGTTGTCGAACGTCCAAGGGCCTCCTTTGAAAACCCTTTTCATCTCAAACTCTTTTTGGAATTTGAATTGAAACAGATTTGAGCCCACCTCCATGTTGTGAACTCCTTCTTCTAACCCCCACGCCTTCTTAAATGTGTTTATCGCTGCCTTTTTGTTGAATGGTTTACACGTGAGAAGCTTTCCCAGTAAGCTTAGTGTACAACTCTCAATCTCCTCTTGTCTTCCTTCGTCAGATACCTCTATCACTTCCTCCTCCTCCGGGGTTAGTTTTCATGTTTTCCAAGCTATGAATCACTTCGTCAGCCATTGAGCACCAAGAAAGAAAGCTAAAAGACAGACCCTTAAGACAAACTAAGGGAGAAAAAACTCGTCAGGCGAGAGGGAGAGCTCCTACATTGAGGATATCTAATATTTTAATGTTGAATATGAATTTTTACAAATTCATGGTTAGATTATATATTTTTTTATACTCTCTATATTTGAAAAAATTCAAGGTAATCAAGAAGTGATAAGTAATAACTATGTCATCTATCAAATTTTTGTATTTTAACAAATTATGTATTAATATTAAAATAAGCCAAAAAAAAGGGTAAAAAAATCCTTTATTTTGTATTACATACAAATATATATACTTATGTCAAGGTTGAGATCTTTGTTTTTTTTTTTTTTTTTTTTGGGTTGCAATAACGGCAAGCTAATCTCTATATATTTTAAATAGGAATGGCAACAAGCTAGGTTTTCGCGTAGATTTCATTTTTCCAGTCTGTTTTTGCATATTGTGTCTCTAAATGGATAAAAAAGATGTTTTTCTTCCTCGCCCCATCAATACTATATTGGAGGGAAACAAGAATTACTTATCTTGGTCTCAAGCTATGCCCAGTTTTCTTAAAGGTTGCATGCTCTGGCATTACTGTATTGGTGTAGCCACCATTCTTGTTAAGGGAGCAAGTGAAGACGATGCTGCCTTCCTTGGTCGCATGATTGAATGGGATAGTCACAACCACATAATCCTCACATGGATTCGGAACACTTCCATTCCCTCCATCTCCAATCTGTTGGGCAGCTTTGATGATGCAAAATTAGCATGGGATATGTTGGCCAAAAGGTACTCCACTACTCATGGATCCATGAAATATCAATTAGTGGTTGAATTGCATCAACTCAGGCAAGAACCAGGGCAATCCATCAATGACTACTATGATCAGCTTCGCTTCATTTGGGACCAAATTGACCTTTCTGATCCAACTTGGGCATGCTTAAAGGATGCTCAGCAATATGCTTCCATTAGAGATGAATTTCGCCTCTATGAATTCCTGATGTCACTTCACAATGACTTTGAGCCCATTTGAGGTTAGCTTCTAAATCGCAGTCCTGCTCCCTCTCTTGATACTGCTGTGAACGAGTTGGTTAGAGAAGAAGCTCGTCTTGCAACCCTTCAAGCTCAGAATAAGCTCAATATTTTGGCTATTACTCCTTCTGCTCCACTCATAGAGCAACCTCAACAATCAGGTGATTCCTCTGGCTCTAGCAAGCGTCGCAAGCAGACCAACAAAAAGTTCTGCAATTATTGCAAGTGTCCTGGCCACACCATTGAAACTTGTTACCGTCGCAACAAATCTACTGCTGCTGTTGCTAACACTGAGCCTACTCCGCCGATGTCTTCCATTTCAGCTGAGACCCAATCTTCTGGATCCGCTATCAACTTCTCCCCCACTGAACTACAGGAGATCATGGTTCAGGCTATTCATATGACTGGTAATGCATCTCTTTCCATTGCTCTCTCAGTTCTACCCGGTAAGTCTCAAACTTGGCTTTTTGATTATGCCTGTTGCAATCACATGACACCTCACTCATCCTTATTCTCCAAACTTGACCCTGCACCACATCCTCTAAATATTCATATAGTTGATGGTTCCACCATGTATGGGAATAGTCTAGGTGTTGTTTCGACCTCTAACTTCTCTATTCTTGGAGTCTTCCATGTACTTGACCTATTCTATAATTTGTGCTCTGTGGGACAATTAGCTGAACTAGGTTATCGCCTTATTTTTTACTATTCTAGGTGCATTGTGCAGGATCTGAGGACAGGGCAGGAGCTTGGGACCGGTTCTAGAGTTGGGCGTATGTTTCCCGTGGACAATCTTCATCTTCCACCTGTTGCTCCTATTTTTGTTGCTGCTGCAGTTTCTTCCTTACCATCTCTCGCACTTTGGCATTCTCATCTTGGTCATGTACCATCTTCTTGGGTACAATAGTTAGCTTTTAAGGGTCTGTTGGGTTCTGTGTCCAAAGTCAATTTTGATTGTACTTCATGTCAGTTAGGAAAACAGCCAGCTTTGCCTTTCAATAACAGTGAATCCATTTCTAATAGTATTTTTGAGTTAATTCATTCTGATGTTCGGGGACCTTCTCCTGTTGCTAGTATTGGTGGATCTCGATATTTTGTTATTTTTATTGATGATTATTCTCGTTATAGTTGGATCTTTCCTATGAAATCTCGTTCTGAAATTTTACCAATATACAGCAACTTTGCAAAAATGGTTGAAACACAATTCTCCAAACATATCAAAACTTTTTGATCTGATAATGCTCTTGAATATACTCAATATGCGTTTCAAGCTCTGTTACATTCCTATGGCATTGTACATCATCTAACTTGTCCAAGTACCTCTTAGCAAAATGGTCGAGTCGAAAAAAACTTCGTCATATTCTTGACACTATTTGTGCTCTTCTTCTTTCTGCCAAAGTTCCTGCCCCATTTTGGGGTGAAGCTGCTCTTCATGCTGTTCATGCGATTAATCGCATTCCAAGCACTGTCATCCATAATCAAACCCCGTATGAGCGTCCGTTTGGGTCACCCCCTGACTATCATCACCTTCGCTCCTTTGGATCTGTCTGTTTCGTTCTCCTTCAACCTCATGAGCACAACAAACTTGAGCCTCGATCTAGACTTTGTTGTTTCCTTGGTTATGGCGAAACTCAAAAAGGGTATAGGTGTTATGATCCTGTCTCTCATCGTTTTCGTGTTTCTTGTAATGTTGTCTTTTGGGAACACCGATTGTTTATTGAATTTTCTCACTTTCGTTCTTCCCTAACTACCTCCTCTGTTTTAGAAATCTTTCCAAATGAGTCTCCTGTTCTTTCTACAAATACTTTTGATCCTCCTTTGAACTCTTTCTACAAGCTTCAGTCGCTTCTCCTCCTCTACTACCACTCCCAACCTACTCCCCACTTCCACGGCCACCTTGGGAGAAACCATGTCAAATGGTGCGTCCCAAATTTGCACCCACATCGGTATTGAATCAAACTTCACGTTACGTGCTGTCAAACCCATCTGCCACCGACAAAGCATAAGTGCTTGGTTGTCGAACGTCCAAGGGCCTCCTTTGAAAACCCTTTTCATCTCAAACTCTTTTTGGAATTTGAATTGAAACAGATTTGAGCCCACCTCCATGTTGTGAACTCCTTCTTCTAACCCCCACGCCTTCTTAAATGTGTTTATCGCTGCCTTTTTGTTGAATGGTTTACACGTGAGAAGCTTTCCCAGTAAGCTTAGTGTACAACTCTCAATCTCCTCTTGTCTTCCTTCGTCAGATACCTCTATCACTTCCTCCTCCTCCGGGGTTAGTTTCATGTTTTCCAAGCTATGAATCACTTCGTCAGCCATTGAGCACCAAGAAAGAAAGCTAAAAGACAGACCCTTAAGACAAACTAAGGGAGAAAAAACTCGTCAGGCGAGAGGGAGAGCTCCTACATTGAGGATATCTAATATTTTAATGTTGAATATGAATTTTTACAAATTCATGGTTAGATTATATATTTTTTTATACTCTCTATATTTGAAAAAATTCAAGGTAATCAAGAAGTGATAAGTAATAACTATGTCATCTATCAAATTTTTGTATTTTAACAAATTATGTATCAATATTAAAATAAGCCAAAAAAAAAGGGTAAAAAAATCCTTTATTTTGTATTACATACAAATATATATACTTATGTCAAGGTCGAGATCTTTGCTTTTTTTTTTTTTTTTTTTTTGGGTTGCAATAACGGCAAGCTAATCTCTATATATTTTAAATAGGAATGGCAACAAGCTAGGTTTGGGTTGGGTTATTTCATACCTGGACTCGACCCACAACTCGTCTATTAAATGGAATTTTTTTTTCCTGGGGCCTAGACCTGCCCTGTCGGGCCCCGCCTAGCCAGGCCACTTCAGGGCCTAATCTTCAACCCCTAACAATGGCCCAATCAATAAAAAAAATTATGTTTTCCTGAGAAAAAAGAATCACAACAACACAAACAACAAATCCAAGTAAATCTCAAATCAAATCCACCATACCCATTCAAATTTCCTATTCTCAGAAACCAAATACATTTGAAATCAAACTATTCACGAAAACCAAATACATTTGAAATCAAAATTTAAAACAAGCACATGCAAGGAACATCAAATCTTAACAACCAAATCTAAATCCCCAAACCCACAAGTTAAACAAAGAGAATCTAAATCCCCAAACCCATTAATCAAATAAAGAAAAAATGGAAGAAGAACATTTAAAACCATTGTCGTAAATCACCGTGGTTGTGGTTGTTGGCTTCAGCTATCACTAAACTCGGTGCAAAGCAAATATAGGGAGCAATATTGAACGAAATTGGGTGAGATCGGAGAGGCTTTGCGGCGAGAATCTTAGATTTTCGTCTTCGTCTTCGTCTTCTTCGGCAAAGAGAGTGAGGTCGAGATGTTGAGAGCATGAGAGAGGGCGGCTGACATTTGATGGCCGACAGCGTGATACATGAGAGGAGAGTAAGTAAGAGTGGGAGAGGAGCATGAGTTAGAGTGGTGAGCTGAAGAGAAAGAGATGAGAGGCGGTTGAAGAGATTGTGAGTGTGAGGTGAGGTATTTTAGGATTATAACCAACATCCATCACCAATCAATCACCAACGGTCCACCACCATTGTCCAAGGCCGCCAGGTAGAGATGGCGACACCATCAATGCCGCATTATTGCCATGTTTAGGTACCATCAATGGATTTGAAGAAGAAAGGTAGTCATGGCCCATGAGTACCCATGAACAAGGTGTCACAAAACTAATATCAGTCATGGATTTGAAGACAAGGAGGCAATGGTGGATGGCTGTTGATGTCACCGGAGATCTCTTCCTAGTGGTACCGATGAAGGTTGGTGGTGGTGGTTGGTGTGGGTGTGTGGGGTTCTTTTTATTTTCTATTTTTTGGGTAACTGATAACTTGCGGTGGTGGGTGGCTGGCCGTTGATGACGCCGTCCATCTCCTCTTGGTGGTGTCAACGAAGGTTATTTTTGGTGGTGGTGGAGGAACTATGATGGTGGCTAGTGGGGATGATTTGGATTTTTTATTTATTTATTTTAGGAAACTAAATAATAAAGGCTGAAAATTTGATTTGAATTAAATTGGTGGACATATGGAAAATTATTATTGGTGGAGCAAGAAAAATGGTATAGAATATTTGGACTCCATTAAACAAACTAATTTGGTTTTATTAGGATTCTTTTCAAATAGAATGCTAATGTGAAAGTTCGCCATGTGCTTAAATATATTTATGGAATGATTAGATAAGATATTATTTCAAATTTGATACATCACAAATTTGTTGGAGTAAAATCCATCCGCCACATGTTGTTAAATTCATAACAAGCATTGTATATGCTAATAATTGAAGTATTCTTCAAAGTTCAAAGCTAGCTCATAATTTTATATATTCTTAAAAAAAAAAAAAAAAAAAAATTAAAGTACAAACAACATCCTAAATTTGGGTGTTTTTGGATTTTATATTTAAGAGAGTTTCAACCTATGACGTCCGCTTCTGATGATTGCTCTTTGTCATCAGACCAAGACACCAATCAGTAGTCATATTCTATTTGCATTATCAGCATCTCTATCCATCTTTTTCATTAAGTGCTCGTTTGGATAGCACTGAACTTTGCTGCGTCTGCGTTTTCACTCTTTTTTTTTTTTTTTTTTTTTTTTACATTTCACACGTTTTGCAGAAAAGGGGGACAAACAACACTGTAGTGGCACTGTAGCGGTACTGTAGCGGTGCTGTAGCAGTACTGTTTATGGAACCCACAGCCACTTTATTCATTAAAAAATATTAAAAATGGGTCCCACGGTACTATTTACACATTTAAAAATTATTTTACTACAGTGTTTTCAGTTTTTAGTTTTCAGTTTTTAGTTTCAGCAACAATAAGTTCAATCCAAACACACCCTAAATGTCATATAAGCTTATCATGTGTGTTTAGTTTATCTAATAAAATGATGTCGCATTATTTTCATTAAACAACTTCAATTTTTAAAATTATTCATAGTTTTTTTAAGTTACAAAAATAACGTGATATTATTTTATTAGATAAATTAAATATGCATGATAAGTTTATATGGCAATTAACAGAAACTATGGATGAAATGACTACTAATGCAAATAGAATAAAATTTCAGAGGGTAAATTCCAAATTTTAAAACTTCTGTAAAATCTAAAGATTCCCAATTTTTTTTTAGCAGAAAAAAAAAGGAGCTTAGTTCATACACAACACTAGTGATTATGACATGGAAGGTGTGAAGTGAATTTTTCCCTCATGAACTTCATATAGGTCACCATATTTGCATAGTCAGGAAGGTTTTCTTTGACCACAGGAACTTCCTTAAAATCCTGAATCCAAGAATGCAGGCGTGGAAAAGTTCTCGGATTTAGCACTTTGACACCCACTGCTTCTTCCATGCCAGAAAACCAATAAGCTAACCATCCATATGAAATGTCAACCATCCCTATACTGTCACCACTGAAAAACTTCTTGTTCCCTAGAGCTTTCTCTTCCAAGATCTTAAAAACTTCCTGTGCCTCTTTTATTGCCTTTTCTTGTTCTTCTCCAGTGGTTTGGAAAAATGCGTGAAAAATGGGGGCCTAGAAATTAATATATAGAATCAGTCAAAAATATTATTTCAAATTACACGTGCTAAAAATGATTATTACTGGATTAGACCATATTGGGCTTACATAAGCCAAGCAGAAGACTTAGACGATCATGTTATATTTTCAAAAGAGTAGTATTAAGAATATGGGGGGTTCTAGTTAGTTTAATTGATAAAGTTTTGAATGGTTGAATAAGAGATTTGAGGTTCAATCTCCGATTAAAACTCTCTTAAAATTGTATTGCACATAAACTTTACATCAATTTCTTTATAAATTGATGTGTCATTAATCATTAAAAGAAAATTCAGATATTTATTTAAGATTACGATAATCATATTTATTATTACGTCAATTTGTAAATTTGTAAACTGTTTATAGTAAAATTTGTAGTCATTTTAATGTTTTTAGCCTGCATTAGATAAAAGTCAACTTAATTGGCCAAGAAGTAAATGACCCACGTATCTTAAAGAAAATGACATAAGTACTTTTTCTAATTCGGTAGTATGCTATACTGCGTTAATAAAAGAGATATGCTATCTTCTACTTAAGTAGAAAAGAAATCAGATTTATAACAAGAAGTATCAGAAAAGGAATCCCAATGAAGATCAAACTTACCTTCTGTAATCCAAACTGTATCCAAAATCGAGCTAAGGCTCTTGCATGGGCATCTTTTGGCAGCAATGGATTGTCGGGCCATGTTTCTTCAATGTATTCAAGAATGACTAAGGACTCGACAATTGGTTTGCCGCCATGAACAAGGACAGGGATTTTCTTGTGAACTGGGTTGTATTGCAATAGCAATTGACTCTTCTCATTGGGAAGGTCTTCTTCCAGATAATCGTATTTCACACCCTTCAGTTTTAGAGCCCATATCACTCTATGACTGAAGGGGCTAGGCCAGAATCCTAATAGCTTTACTTCTTCCATTAGTAATGAGGGGGATCAAGGTGTGAGGTCTAGGACCATGCCAAGTCAATTTATACCAATAATGATGTTCTCTTTCTTGGGAAATAAGTTTGTAGCTAGTTTGACTACACATTTTCTTTTCCTTCTTTTTAAGATTTGAAATTATGCAATTCTTTTTTCTTTCGAATTGTGCAATAAGTAATGAAATATGAGCATGTGCCAGAAGTATTTCTAATTTTCTATTTAATAAAAAAATATTTCATGACACATATGTTCTTCACCTGCAACCCCCAAGTCAACCTACTTTTATCTGTTCATTATTAAACAAGAGGAAACTACCGTATAATTTGCTATTAATTAATAATGATCTTTAGTAACAATAGTCAATAATTGCAATAGATTTGAGTTATGAAGCAATTAAAACAAGAATTAGCTAATAATCAAGGGAAAATCAAAGGAGTCAAATCGAAACGGGAGTGAGAAATCATGAAATGATTTGAGATTAGTTCAAAGCAGATCAAGGACTCACTTATGAATGGATTAAGCCAGCAAACTACAACTCTCGGACTCGTAAGGGTGATGGTTCAAGGTCCGTTTGGTTGGAAGGGTGAAAAAGTGAGAGGATAAAAAATTGTGGAAGGATGAAAAAGTGGGTGGATAAAAAATATTTTAATTTCTCTCATTTTTGTTTGGTTGGGAGTGGAAAAATGAAGGGATGGAAAAAATGAGTTTGAATAAATTTGATCATATACCATTGTTAAATAATGATGTCCAATTAAAACAAAAAAGTGACAAATAACCAAAAAATAAAAGAGAGAGCAATCACCCAAATTTATTAAAAAAATAAAAATCATGTAAAAAAAAATCAACATCTAGCTAAAAAAAAAAAAAAAAAGGCAACGTTACTGCCAAAAGAAGAAGAAGAAGAAGAAGAAGAAGAAGAAGAAGAAGAAGAAGAAGAAGAAAGAGAGGCACGCCCAAGCCCTAGAAAATCAAAAGAAGCAATGTTACTGCCTAGGAAAAAAAAGGCAAGTAGACGAACACATGGGCATTTTTGTGAATCAAGAAAAAATGCATCTCCACTCCGTTTTCTCTCCATTTTAGGGAGAAAACATTTTGGTGGGTCTAGGGAGAAAACACGGGTCCCAGTATTTATTTTCCTTCTTTCCCACCCAACCAAACACGCTCCAAAAAAATTTTATTTCCCATTTTCTCTCCAAAATTTTCTATCCATCCCGTTTCACCTTCAAACAAACACACCCTAAATTATACTTGATTTTGATGGTCAATTAGTTTTATATTTTTATGATCAATTCAATGGTGGAACCTGAATAGTTTTGAAAGTGCAAATTGCACCGATAATGTGGAAAATCTTGATGCATGTACTAACTACTAACTACTAAAATGACCTCCTTGAGATTTTAAACTGATCTCCTTGAGTTCGTAAAAATAATTAATTAGAAATGGAAAAATTATATTCATTTAGTTAAACTTGGGGCTCACACGCTTCTTAGCCTCCTTTCCATTCCTCTTTATTTGACTACTATTATAATTGTGAGATTAGTAAGAATTTATGAAATATAGGGATAAAAGATTCTTTTATGGTCTTTAAAAAATAAGGATAAAGTTTAGTTATAAAATTAGTTGTAATCTAATAGTATAACCTTACTCAATAAAATAAACATTATTACTCAAGTTGATTATTAGGTTTATTATTCAGGTATAGGTTAAACAAGCATATATTATATCATGCATAAAAGCGGAAAAGTAAATAACACCACGATATGATGACCTAGGAAAACCGATGAAACGAACCGTTTCCAGATAAAAACCTAGGGATGATTTGACCTAACTATCCTTAAGGTAAAGTAAATCCACTATAAGAGAATCGAAGTTTTTACAAAAGATTTAATCCTAAATCTACTACTACCTCATGTAGTAATTTACTGACACGACCACATGCGAGCTCCAAATTCACGGACTCCTTTTCTCCTTGGATTTACAGCAACACAAGCACTCTTGCTTGTGACTTTGAGATCTCACTCAAAGGTTTCAGATCACCAGAAGTAATGATCTTGTAGTAGCAACTAGGTTCTACTACCACTTGATTGTAGATCTTGCTCCGGTAGATTCTTGTGTAATTAGAAAGTACAAAACCTCTCAAATCTCATAAAAAGTAACACACAAGTTTTCCAAAAGTTTAAAAAACATAGTTAGGGTTTCCCTTTTATATGTGGACAAGTTAGAATGAAACCCTAAACATTTTCGTAAGATTGGGCCTTGTTTAAAACTTTTGCAGAATCTGATTTCTGCGATTCTCGATCGGTCAAGCTTGACTGAAATTGACTCCCTTTTTCTGTAGTCAGCTGAACTTGAAGCTCGAAACCTATACTTTTAAGCATTGCCTAATACATAGACTAAACATGTTTTGTTCTTGGTTTGCCGACACAAATAAAATATGATTTTAAATATTTACTCCTAAATCTTCAGAACCTAACAATTACACATTTTGAAAATCTAACCATTGAATTGCATGTTCTTTACATTCTTAATATATATTAAATTTTTTGTCAATCAGATATGATTTACTATATAATTTATAAGCTTATATTTTATGCATAATTTTAAACTACCAAAACATGTCATTTGAACAATTTATTGAAGACATAGCTATTAATCTTTAATTTCTTAAAAATTTTGTAAGCATGGAGGATATAAGAAAAAGATGTAATCCAATAGTGGATTTGTCAAAATTTACCTCCAATAAAAAGATATTGAGTAAGATTGTAGTTTTATACTACAACCAATTTTATAGCTAAACTTTGTCAAAAAATAAATAAATAAATAAATAAAACAAAATGAAAAGAGATTGATTGCATGTTGCTTTTGTAGACAAATTTGCAACACTTTGTCAACTATTCGAAAGAGTTGAATTATGTAGGCTTTTTTTTTTTAAATACTTTTTATGATCAACTATAGATAAAACAACAATTAATTATTATTTTTTTGAAAGTGGGTTCAAATTTCAAACAATTCGATGCAGGGTCAATAGATTCATACACAAAAATTTAATGTCATTGGGCTGCCCAAAAGAACGGAACATTTATTTGTTTTGCTAGATGCACGAATAACCAAGCACAATATTTAATGCTTGTTTGAGTAATAGCAAAAATATTCCCAATATTATGCTAAGAAAGACCAGGATTTCCCAAAAATAATGTCATTCATTTGATGAGAAATAAAAAAGAATATTGAAAATTCGAGTAGTTGAAGCTATTGAACTTAACCTTGCATGCATTTCCTTTTGAATGAGGCTTGTTAATGTATATTATGTTATGGGCTTTAGACCCAGTTAGTTTACTTGTATAGCACACTTGTACTTGTACTACACACATATGCTTATTTGTACTGTACACATATGCCTCCTATATAAAGGCACTCATGTATATTCTTTGATTATGAAATACAATACAATCCTTTAGTATTTCTAAAATGGTATCAGAGCCACTGCTCTGACCTTTTCTTAACAGTCTTGTCTTTATTGGTGTTACTTCACTTTCAACATCGCTTCCGCCATCACAACAGTCACTACAGCCTCTCGCCGTTGAACCTCCGATGTCTTCCAGCCGTTGTCTTCGAGTTCCAGACCTGCAGTCATTGTCGTTGAGGAGTCCAACACTACACAAATCACTACACGTGTCATCCCGCTGCGAATATTGCTCTGATCACATTTCTGGAGGTATCACTGAGATCGTCTTGAATCGATCTACACGCCGGTGAAAGCCTCGCAATCATCGGAGACCGCACACGCCCTCACGCGCCGCTAGAAGTTTTTGCATCAGCGACCCATGCACCCCACACACCACACGTGCCATCCTCAGTTCAAGCTGACGTCACCCGTGATGCCATCTATGCCACGTCAGCATCCAGTCATCTGTTGACATCAGCGCCACATCATCTTGGTGACGTTATCTGCTGACCGTTGACCATGTTAACCATTGACTTTGACCATCCGTTGACCGTTGACTTTGACCGTCCATTGACTTTGACCGTTGACTTTTCTCTAGGGTTGACTTTTGCAGTCCAGGTTCTCCTTACCCAGTTTTTCGCGTAGATTTCATTTTTCCAGTCTGTTTTTGCATATTGTGTCTCTAAATGGATAAAAAAGATGTTTTTCTTCCTCGCCCCATCAATACTATATTGGAGGGAAACAAGAATTACTTATCTTGGTCTCAAGCTATGCCCAGTTTTCTTAAAGGTTGCATGCTCTGGCATTACTGTATTGGTGTAGCCACCATTCTTGTCAAGGGAGCAAGTGAAGACGATGCTGCCTTCCTTGGTCGCATGATTGAATGGGATAGTCACAACCACATAATCCTCACATGGATTCGGAACACTTCCATTCCCTCCATCTCCAATCTGTTGGGCAGCTTTGATGATGCAAAATTAGCATGGGATATGTTGGCCAAAAGGTACTCCACTACTCATGGATCCATGAAATATCAATTAGTGGTTGAATTGCATCAACTCAGGCAAGAACCAGGGCAATCCATCAATGACTACTATGATCAGCTTCGCTTCATTTGGGACCAAATTGACCTTTCTGATCCAACTTGGGCATGCTTAAAGGATGCTCAGCAATATGCTTCCATTAGAGATGAATTTCGCCTCTATGAATTCCTGATGTCACTTCACAATGACTTTGAGCCCATTTGAGGTTAGCTTCTAAATCGCAGTCCTGCTCCCTCTCTTGATACTGCTGTGAACGAGTTGGTTAGAGAAGAAGCTCGATTTGCAACCCTTCAAACTCAGAATAAGCTCAATATTTTGGCTATTACTCCTTCTGCTCCACTCATAGAGCAACCTCAACAATCAGGTGATTCCTCTGGCTCTAGCAAGCGTCGCAAGCAGACCAACAAAAAGTTCTGCAATTATTGCAAGTGTCCTGGCCACACCATTGAAACTTGTTACCGTCGCAACAAATCTACTGTTGCTGTTGCTAACACTGAGCCTACTTCGCCGATGTCTTCCATTTCAGCTGAGACCCAATCTTCTGGATCCGCTATCAACTTCTCCCCCACTGAACTACAGGAGATCATGGCTCAGGCTATTCGTATGACTGGTAATGCATCTCTTTCCATTGCTCTCTCAGTTCTACCCGGTAAGTCTCAAACTTGGCTTTTTGATTATGCCTGTTGCAATCACATGACACCTCACTCATCCTTATTCTCCAAACTTGGCCCTGCACCACATCCTCTAAATATTCATATAGTTGATGGTTCCACCATGTATGGGAATAGTCTAGGTGTTGTTTCGACCTCTAACTTCTCCGTTCTTGGAGTCTTCCATGTACTTGACCTATCCTATAATTTGTGCTCTGTGGGACAATTAGCTGAACTAGGTTATCGCATTATTTTTTACTATTCTAGGTGCATTGTGTAGGATCTGAGGATGGGGCAGGAGCTTGGGACCGGT
The DNA here is from genome assembly GCF_932294415.1 of Quercus robur. Taxonomy (NCBI): domain Eukaryota; kingdom Viridiplantae; phylum Streptophyta; class Magnoliopsida; order Fagales; family Fagaceae; genus Quercus; species Quercus robur. Next base: position 33,209,816 of record NC_065539.1, on the reverse strand, counting down.
TCTAGAGTTGGGCGTATGTTTCCCGTGGACAATCTTCATCTTCCACCTGTTACTCCTATTTTTGTTGCTGCTGCAGTTTCTTCCTTACCATCTCTCGCACTTTGGCATTCTCATCTTGGTCATGTACCATATTCTCGGGTACAATAGTTAGCTTTTAAGGGTCTGTTGGGTTCTATGTCCAAAGTCAATTTTGATTGTACTTCATGTCAGTTAGGAAAACAGCCAGCTTTGCCTTTCAATAACAGTGAATCCATTTCTAATAGTATTTTTGAGTTAATTCATTCTGATGTTCGGGGACCTTCTCCTGTTGCTAGTATTGGTGGATCTCGATATTTTGTTATTTTTATTGATGATTATTCTCGTTATAGTTGGATCTTTCCTATGAAATCTCGTTCTGAAATTTTACCAATATACAGCAACTTTGCAAAAATGGTTGAAACACAATTCTCCAAACATATCAAAACTTTTCGATCTGATAATGCTCTTGAATATACTCAATATGCGTTTCAAGCTCTGTTACATTCCTATGGCATTGTACATCATCTAACTTGTCCAGGTACCTCTTAGCAAAATGGTCGAGTCGAAAAAAAAACTTCGTCATATTCTTGACACTATTTGTGCTCTTCTTCTTTCTGCCAAAGTTCCTGCCCCATTTTGGGGTGAAGCTGCTCTTCATGCTGTTCATGCGATTAATCGCATTCCAAGCACTGTCATCCATAATCAAACCCCGTATGAGCGTCCGTTTGGGTCACCCCCTGACTATCATCACCTTCGCTCCTTTGGATCTGTCTGTTTCGTTCTCCTTCAACCTCATGAGCACAACAAACTTGAGTCTCGATCTAGACTTTGTTGTTTCCTTGGTTATGGCGAAACTCAAAAAGGGTATAGGTGTTATGATCCTGTCTCTCATCGTTTTCGTGTTTCTTGTAATGTTGTCTTTTGGGAACACCGATTGTTTATTGAACTTTCTCACTTTCGTTCTTCCCTAACTACCTCCTCTGTTTTAGAAATCTTTCCAAATGAGTCTCCTGTTCTTTCTACAAATACTTTTGATCCTCCTTTGAACTTCTCTCCAGATATTTTTGATGCTTCTCCTAGACATGTCGAAGATGAACAGGTTGATGACGAGCTACCCCACCTTGAGCCTGGGTCCCTTGCTCCTGCTCCACCTGAAGATCCTCCACAAGACATTCCACCTTGCCACTTAACCTGGGTAAGATCCATTTCTCCTCATTTACTTGACTATTATTGTTACACTACCTTTGCTACTCTTCTCGAGCCTTAGACCTATCGTGAGGCCTCCACTGACCATTTATGACAGATTGCAATGAAAGAGGAACTTGATGCATTAACCAAAAACCATACTTGGGATTTGGTCACTTTCCCTCCTGGACAACCTATGGTTGGTTGTAAGTGGATCTATAAGATCAAGACTCACTCTGATGGGTACATTAAGTGCTACAAGGCTCGTCTTGTTGCAAAAAGTTTTACACAGGAGTATGGGATTGATTATGAAGAGTCCTTTGCTCCAGTGGCTCGTATCTCCTTTGTTCGTGCCCTCTTAGCTGTTGCTGCTGCTAGTAAATGGGATATTTTTCAGATGGATGTTAAAAATGCCATCCTTAATGAGGATCTGAGTGAAGAAGTCTATATGCAACCTCCTCCTAGTCTCTCTGTTAAATCAAACAAGGTTTGTCACCTTCGACGTGCACTTTATGGCCTTAAACAAGCTCCACGAGCTTGGTTTGCCAAGTTCAGCTCCACTATCTTTCGCTTGGGTTACACTGCCAGTCCATATGATTATGCCTTATTTCTTCGTCGCACTGATAAAGGCACTATTTTGCTTCTTCTATATGTGGATGATATGATCATAATTGGTGATGACCTCAGTGGCATTCAAGAACTCAAGGATTTTCTCAGTCAGCAGTTTGAGATGAAAGATCTTGGACATCTCAGCTATTTCTTGGGTCTTGAAATTACTCATTCCACAGATGGTCTCTATATTACTCAAGCCAAGTATGCTTCTGACCTTTTGTCTCGAGCTGGACTCACTGATAGCAAAACTGTTGACACTCCAGTTGAGCTTAATGCGCATTTGACACATTCGGGAGGGGGGGGAACCAGTGTCTAATCCTTCTCTTTATAGATGATTGGTTGGCAGCCTAGTTTATCTCACGGTTACTCGTCTAGACATTTCTTATGCTGTTCATTAGGTGAGCCAGTATCTGTCTGCTCCATGATCAACTCAGGATGCTGCTGTTCTGCGCATACTTCGATACCTGAAGGGCACTCTCTTCCATGGCCTTTTCTACTCAGCTCAGTCTCCTCTTGTACTTCGTTCATTCTCTGATGCTGATTGGGCAGGAGATCCCACTGATCGCAGGTCCACTATAGGTTATTACTTTCTCCTTGGTTCTTCCTTCATTTCTTGGTGAAGTAAGAAACGAACTTTCGTGGCCCGCTCCAGTATTGAAGTAGAATATCGTGCTCTTGCTGATACCACATCTGAGCTCCTTTGGCTACGATGGCTTCTTAAGAATTTGGGTGTGTCCACATCCTCTGCTACTCCCCTTTATTGTGACAACTAGAGTGCCATTCATATTATTCACAATGATGTCTTCCATGAACGGACTAAACACATTGAGATTGATTGTCATTTTATCCGTTATCATCTTGTCCATGGTGCTCTCAAGCTTTTCTCTGTCTCTTCAAAAATCAACTTGCAGATATCTTCACCAAGTCACTTCCTAAGGGACGCACTCGTGATTTGGTTGACAACCTCAAGTTGGTCTCACATCCACCTTGAGTTTGAGGGGGGCTGTTAATGTATATTATGTTATGGGCTTTAGGCCCAGCTAGTTTACTTGTATAGCACACTTGTACTTGTACTACACACATAGGCTTACTTGTACTGCACACATATGCCTCCTATATAAAGGCATTCATGTATATTCTTTGATTATGAAATACAATACAATCATTCAGTATTTCTAACAAGGCTAAATAAATGTCTCCACTTGCTGCCAACAGTCTTTCTTTGGAAGTATAGTATTTGTTTTAGCAACTTATCCTAAGGTTTCCTCGCCAAGAGCTCCCCAACGACGGCAGAGAAACCAACCTGCCTATGTTAAGCATTAGACATAACACAAACTATATTGAGGAATCTCTACACCCACTTTATACCCTTTGGAGCCACGTCTGAACTATAGGTATAAGAGACCTCACAGCAGAAGCTAAATGGTTATATAGTTATTTTAGTTTCACCAAAACACAAAAATCCATACTACAATAGTGGAGTTAAAGGTAAAATTTTTACCTTCATTACTACAATGCAAATATGGCTGTGCACTATAGCTGAGAGCCGAAAAAAAAAAAAAATTATATATATATATATTCTCAGCCGAATTAGCTGGATTAAAATAATATATGTTTGTTTATTTTTTTATATTCTTTTATTCTCCCAACTGATCCACTTCTTTGATAGATTATTAGATTTCCACAAAAAATTAAAATTTGAATTTAAGAAAAGAAGGAATTGACTGATTTGGAGGATTTATCGGAGAAAGAGCAAGTGATGTTGCACCACTGGATTGTGACCGGAAAGACTTTATCGTCGATAGTGGAATTGCTAGATTCAAAGTCTTCGGTGAAGTCATCACAATCTTCTTGATCAGCCACCAGCGGAAGAGCTGGGCCTGGGCTAGAGAAGAGGCGGAAGAGGAAGGCTGTTTCGGCCACCACCTGGCCCACCTTCTTCCCACCAAAAACCACCATTTTCGTCTCTGAGGTTTTGAGCTCTCTCTCTCTCTCTCTCTCTCTCTCTCTCTCTCTCTCTCTCTCTCTCTCTCTCTCTCTTAGCTTTTGTTGCTTCACACTCACTCACAAAATATTAGTAGAAAATTTTATTTTAGAGTAAAATTTTATTGTAGTAAATATATTATTTTATTGTGATGTTTATATTATTTTATTGTGTTAAAAGCTAAAATAAATCCACTGTTGCAGCATATTTTGTAAAGTGAGTAAGTAAAATAGATAAAATAACTTTTTATGGTGACAAATAGCTAAATTTTTAACTCCACTGCTGTGGATGCTCTAAGAGTTGTGTTGCTTGATGCTCTGATCGAAAGAAAATCAATGGGATCATGTTGGTATGATTAGATATGCATTAAAAATGTTAATCCCTCCCTAATACACCAAATGATCAAAATGTCAATTCAAAGAAAGGAAGATCGACCAGCCAAACAAAATAGAGGACCTCCTTGAGGTGGGGAGATAGTTTGACCATGGCTTCACCTATAAGAATTGACATTAATAAAAAAAACAAAAATTAGACTCTACATTTCTTTCTCTTATATATTTTTATGGCAAATAATAAAACATTGATTAAGTGCATCTCTTCCTCTCTTATCAATTCAAAAGTTGAATGAAAACTTTCCTTGCAAATTCGCTATGAAAAGAGAAGTTATCACAATGCAAGTAAAACCTTTATCTAGATACTACAACTCATAGACAACTTACAGCGAAAACCTATTATTGCACTAGAACATTGGACTCTTCCATCCCATGAATCACATCCCCTTGACTTTTCAAAAATCCTCCATGTCTCTTGTAATTTTGGTAAAAATATTTAATTTTAGACATAAATTCAAGTAATGGCCCCTTAGATTTTTACTAAAAACATGTAATGCATTTATATAATTGACTAATACATTTTTGTTTTCTCTAATTACTCTTATATCATACATAGCTCATTAAATCAAAGTGTATTTAATGTATACCATACATAATTTAATTATGTTTTATTTTTATTAAATTGACTTGTATATTTTTACTTTTTACTTTTTACACATGTCAAGATTTACTCTTTTTTTCCTTATTTTATTTATTTGTTTATTTTTTTTTGCAAAGATGTAAAGACTTACTTGATATAAATATTTTTGTATATATAAGAAAATACCATATATTAAATCAAAATTACAAACATTCTATATAAGTGTGTGTGTGTGTGTTATTCTTTGAATTTATTATTTAGCTTGGCTCTCTGAAAAAACTTTCTAGCTCCTCCACTGGTGTACACAATAGGGGTGATGAAATCTGACATGATCCGCAAACATGACAAGACACAAAAAAAAGTTAGCAGGTTATGAGTTGTAAGGCTTTACAAGTTCGTGTCATATTCGGGTTGATATGATTGACCCATTTAATGAAAGTGTTGCGTTCGTATTCAAGCCATGAAACCTGTTTAACAAAATGTCATTTTACCAATAGAGCAAGACTTAGGTACAATACTTAGGTGTTGTTCCTTAGGTTCCATTCTTAAGATTCTATCTCGTGAATTTTTTCTTATGAGATGGAAGTGTATTTTTTAGTTAAATGTATTGTACCTAAGTTTTGTCCTTACCAATATACCGTTCAAAACCCTACGTATATAAATTTATTAGTTGTTGTGGTTTATTTTGTTTGACATATTGTGATTGTTTATTTGCGATATTAAGATATATTTTAGTTTTGAATGATTATTTGTAATGCAATTACTCTTTAGCTCTTAAACTTATGATATGCTTCTTTAGGTAGGAAATTAGGGAGTGGGCTTGAGCCTTGTGAGATGAAAGCTCGAAAATGTGTTAAAACATTAGAGCTTGTTTAGACCCTTAATTAAAAGATTACGACTCGGTTGATTTTACTCGAACTCATTTAAGTGAGGAAACAAGAGTAAATGAAGTGCAAACAACTGATACTAATCTAGTGCATAAACATGAACAACAAACAATAAAAGTAAAGCACAAGAGTAAGGGAAGAGAGAATGCAAACACAAGATAACACGCCGATGTGTTATCGAAGAGGGAATTGAAGAACTCGGCGAAAAACCTCTCCGCTGCCCTCCAAGCGGTAAATCAATCTACTAGACAATAAGTTGGAATACACGAATAGCAAGAGACCCTCCAAGCCTAATTTACCCAATGCACCTAAGTCCTCCAAGCTCCTACTCCAACAAGCCTTCTCAGAACTGTGTCTTGTCTAACTTTCCGGATCCCGCAATACGCCCATTGCATCCGCCAAGCCTTACCAACTTCTTTTGGCAAATCCCCAAAGTTTCCCAAACTCCAAAACACTCTCTACACTCTAAAAAGGTGTGAGTTGTATTTGGATACAAATCTCCTCTCAAGGTATGACAATGGGAGAGGGAAGGAGAAGAAGCTACAATGATTTCTCACTAAGGATGGGTAGCTCTTTCTCTAAAAGATGGGTGTGTGTGTGTTATAGAAAACCTATCTAGGGTTTTTCTCTCTGAATGACCTCCTTACATTTGTGGGTAATGAGGGTATATATAGTATGGGTGAAGGGCAAGAAAGTCACACTTAAAATCCTCTAAGCAGAATGTTTCGCGATTATCTCGCGGGAAGGCTTTACCTACGAGACACTCGCGAAACTGACAGCTTGGCACGACTCTTCAGCTTCTAGTCATGTTCTTCTCACGTGGCTACTTCGCGGGTTAGCTTCTCGCGAGCTTCTCGCGAAATCCACTTGATCTTCAATAAAACTTAAGTCTTCATCAACTTAATACTAAACCCAATACACTAAAATCCTACAAAATACAAGGAACAAAATTAAAGTAATTACAACACTTTTTGTCATGGAATAAAAGCAACATAAAACATAGTTGTAAATCACAACTTTACATGAGAGATGGCGGGTTGGGCTTGACATCAAGTTGTATTCATTTGAAATGGGACCGAGCGCTCTAGATGCTAGTGAATCCAAAATTGTAAAGCCGTTTTGTGGGTGCACCCAATTATATATCAGTGTAATGACTTACTAATAATAACCTCTCGCTACACTGACAATAACCATTAACCTCTCGTTATTGATTATCAAAAAAAAAAAAAAAAAAAAAAAAAAACCCTCTTCGCTGTTATTCAAAATAACAGTACAGACACACACACAAAGTAAATCACTGAGATGCTGACAACATTTCTATACTACTCTTCTTGAAAAAGAACAACATTTTCTTTAATTATAGGAACTTCCTCAAAATTCTCTTTCCATGCGTGCAAGCGGGGCAATGCATGGGCTTCCAGCACTTTTACTTCAATTATTTCTTCAATGACACCAAACCAGTGTGCAATTGTTCCAAATGCTATGTCCTCTATACCAATTCTGTCTCCCCCAAAAAATTTATTCTCACCTAGGCCCTGCTCTTCCATAATTTTTAGCATTTCCAAACTGTTCTTCAGGGCCTTCTTTTGCTTCTCGCCATTGGATCGAAATACTGACAAAATTGCTGCTGGAGCCTATCAAAGTTTAAGACGTAATGAGTACTAGGTTGTTTTTATTAAATGAAACCTGGCTTGGTTTTTTCTTAGGTATTGAATTTTATTTTTCTAATTTCGCCTGTGTTAATGTCTAGTGTCAATTTTTTTCCCTTAACCGGTCTCAACCCCAAAATTAAAAAGGGACTGTGACAGATTGATGGCCAATGTAAAAGTTTAATCACTTTTTAGGAATGGAATAGATGTAAATGATTTCCATTTACTTCTTGAGGATTTGTACCCAAAGATAAATGTCCTTAGTTTTGCAAACATGAAAAAAAAAAAAAAAAAAAAAAAAAAAAAAAAAAAAAAACAGATTATACCTTCTCTTCAATAAAATTAACCCGAAATCGAGCCTTAGCTCTCTCGTAAGGGTCAGTTGGCAGCAAGGGAGTTAGTGGCCATGTCTGTTCAATATATTCAACGATTATCATGGACTCGCAAATTGTTTTTCCACCATGAACAAGTACTGGGATTTTCTTGTGCACAGGATTACTGTAGAAGCAGAGGACTTTTGTTGACAGATCTTCTTCAATGTATTCATATAATATGCCCTTTAGTTTCAAAGTCCATATCACTCTGTAAACAAATGGACTAGACCATCTTCCATGTAGCTTCACCTCAGCCATGTTTGAGAGAGCAATGTGATTACCCAACGAAGTCAATTTTATAGTGGCCAATGTAGTCCACATCTTGCTTGGGCAATAAGCACAAGCTTTGGCATGATTAAACAATTACAATCTCCATTAAAAATTGATTAGCCCTCACATACTTGGGCAATAAGCATAAGCTATCCAATGTAGTCTATATCTTGCTTTGGGCATGATTAAACAATTACATTGATCTGGATTAAAAAAAATTAAATAGCACTCATTGCTGGCCTAGGCTATTCAAGGAAATCCTCGGCATTCGTGATGCATCTCAATCAAGTGGATTTCACAAAGGCCCTTCTTTGTCTTTGAAGCTCAAGTAAGATGCATCCAATTGACTGAGATGCACCATGAATGACGCCAATTTTATTGAACAAATCAACAACCTAAGCCAACAATGAGGACTGATTAATTATTAACAATTAAGCTCACGAGCATGGCTGAGTTGAAGCTGCATGGAATGGAAGTGAGAGAAACAATGTCGCATTGACGACTCAAATTGGTATCAGCTTCTACTCAAGTACTTCAAGCCTGTACAAGAAACGGTGTCATATGGTGTACAGATTCAAGAAACGGTGTCACTCTGTTAATTATAGTTACCCATGTGTTAATCTTCAGTTAGTTAGAGAATTTGTTTGTTATAGTTAGACGAAACGGCTAGTTGGTTTTTTTCCTTCTCTTTCTCTGCTCTGTGGCTATAAAAGCCTAAGTCCAGCACAGAATTCATTAAGTTGCAACTACATTTTTTCTTGCATTTCTCTCTGTGAGATATTTTCCACTTTTCATAGTTTCTTGCAAACCCCTCAATTTTAGAGCCCATATCACTCTATGACTGAAGGGGCTTGGCCTGAATAAGCTTCACTTCTTTCGTTAGTAATGACTAATCAGGGATCAAGTTAGTAAGTCTACTACACCAAGGTACCAACAACCGTATTTTCTTTCTTGGCAATTAGTTTTTTTGCTTGCTTGACACACGGATACACATTTTCTTTTCCTTCTTGTTTAGATTTGAAATAATACATTTTTTTTAATACTTTGGAATTATGCTGTCTTTGTTTCTCAAAAAAGAGTAGTGCCGTCCTTAAAAAAAAAAAAAAAAAATGAGTAGTGCGGCATTACAACATTTTCACAACAAAGATTATTGGGTGGCAATTGGTTTTATTTCGATCAATTACTTAAATCATTTATTTACTTACTGCTAACCGTTTATCTTTTACGATTTATTATGAAATTGTTGTGTCCCTAGCTTTATTCTTTAGAGAAATAATGTGCATTTATCAAGTGGTCCAATTTTGTTACGATTTAAATGGAGAAAATTGACTTATTTCTCAATGTTGATGAATTAAATTGATACAGTTAATAGTTGGAGAAATAAAATTTAATTTTGGCCGATCATTGAAAGATCAATTTAGTAATTTAACTTCTATTTTTAGTGACAACTATAGAAGTATAAGCAAGGAAGAGTCTTCCTTATTCTTGCAAATTGAAGTACAGATACACCCTAGACATAGAAAGGGGCTGAATACAATCATAGTTCACTCCCGGCCACTTCAAATTCCTTAATTATATTAGGAGTAGTTCAAAGTAGAAAGAAACCAGCTCTAAAATTCACTTAGATGCCAAGTACATTTCTCTAATCCCCTTTAACTGGACCAACATTTTATCACGATCAGGAAGGTTGTCTTTGATTACAGGAACTTCCTTGAAGTTCTTTGTCCACGCATGCAAGCGAGGGAAGGCATTGGGTTGAAGCAATTCCAATCCAAGTGTTTCTTCAATGACACCCAGCCAGTGAGAAAATGCTCCAAATGCTATGTCCACTATGCCAATTTTGTCTCCACCGAAAAATGTCTTCTCACCCAGTCCATGCTCTTCCACAATTTTCAGCATTTCCAAACTCTCCTTAATGGCTTTCTCATGCTCCTCACCACTGACTCGGAATAATGACCCAATAATTGAACCCTATCAAAATTTAAGAGTAGTAAGTTATATCAATTAAATAAAACTATTGGTTTTGTTTTTTTTTTTTTGAGAAAGTATTGGTTTTGTTATTCCTTAGGTAATGTTTTCTATTACTTGGGTTCCAATTAGTCTAGACTAACTTGCCCAAGTTGCATAATTAGTGGTTATGTACTGGGTGTCATTCATATGAGACTCCTATTTATGATCCTATTTAATTTGAGAAATCACGGACATTAAACTTCTGATACTAATTCTTAAGTCAAAGGCACTTTAGGGTTTTTTTTTTTTTAATTTATTTTTTATAATACAATAGTTGAGAAAATATGGATTTTAATTTTAGATGTTTCTGTTGGAAATATTAAAAGGTATTGATTAGTTAAATTACAAAATTCTTGACGAAACTTTAGAGACAAATTAAACTAAAAAGCAATCTCATTAAGTTTGAGAGTTAATTCGGGATATCTATATAAAATGAAATGTCAAACAAGCATTTAGAAAATGATTTTCTCTTTGCTAGAAACAAGAAAAAATCCTTAATTTCGCAAAAATAGGAAACTAAATACGAGTTGACCATTGACTTTAGGCATTTCGACTGATTGTGTTGAACAAACTGTATTTACATGTAGATATAAAAGTGAATTGAGACAAATAAATATACACACCTTGTCTTCAGCAAATTTGACCCAAAACCGAGCCATGGCTTTCTCATAAGGGTCAGTGGGCAGCAAGGGGTTGTGAGGCCACGTCTGGTCAATATACTCAACAATAATCATAGACTCACAAACTGGTTTTCCTCCATGAACAAGTACTGGGATTTTCTTGTTAACGGGATTGTACTGTTGAAGCAGAGGACTTTTCTTGAAAAGATCTTCTTCAACGTATTCATATGGGACGCCTTTCAGTTTCAACGCCCATATCACTCGATAAACAAATGGACTAGACCATGTTCCATGTAGCTTCACCTGATCAGCCATGCTTGATTGATTACCTTTGCATAAATAAGAAGTCATTTTTATAGGGGCCAATTTGGTCCACCTATTGTTTGGGCAGCAAGCTTGGGTATGAATGGATGATTAAACAATTACAACTTCAATCAAACAATTAATTTGTAGCGATAATTGCTGGCATAACGTACAGTTGTTCAAATGCAACTGGTGTCATTGGTGAGGCATATTTAACTTTTTTTTTTTTTTTTTTGCTCATGAGGCATATTTGACTTCAAATTAAAACAATTGATCAATTGCATATATATATATATATATATATATATATTTCTTCTTCTTCTTCTTCTTTTTTGTTGGTCCAGTTAAGTTACGGGCAAATCTTATCCCCACTTTATTTAAAGAAAACAGCCACTTCTATAAGAGTAAGAAAAATAAATAAATAAATATTATATGAGAAGTTAATATTTTATTAATGAGACAAAATGCATATAAGAAGTTAATTTATTTATTACTAAAAAAGAGATGAAAGTTTGGTGTGTATGCCACTACATTTTTTGAGTTTGGTTCAGCTTTTAAAAAAGTGTGGTATGAAATTGAGTTTTTTTTTTTTTTAAATGCATACACCAATAAAAAGTGGCGTGCCCCTATCAATTAGACCTTCATGACTTTAGGTAAGAACTCTAGAAATGTGACAATTGCAACTTTTAACTCTTTTCTTTCAAGTGATTTTGTGTGCACTGACCATTTTCAAACTAATTAAAGGTAAATAACAGAAGTCAAAGAATCAATAAAAAAAAAAAAAACCATGTGATTTAAAGAGGAAATTCATTGTAAAAACAAGGAAGAGGATAAGGGTTACTGTATGGAGGCCATTACCTCCTTCCTTACCACTTTTGGATGAACAAGGAAATGATGAGAGTGTCTGAGTGGAATCTTTTGGTTAATAGTTGATGAAATGGAGCAGTGTTGTGTGGGGATTCATTATGGGGTTAGTGAATGTTATGGCCAACTTATTATTATTGAGAAATAATGTTATGGCCAACTAATTGGCAAGAATCAATTACGGAATTACCACGTGGGAATCGAGTGATATTAAGGTTTTTATCTGCTTTATGCTGGAAAATCTGGGTGTGGGCTTGAGGCTTGCATAACGGACTGTTGGGTTTGACATCGATCGAGTTGTTTTCATTTTATTATCCATTGTGACTATTCAGCTTAGGGACTGATCATTCTGTATATTAGCTGCTACAGAATGGGTTGTTTACAGCTTTTGGTGCACCCAATTATACATCAATGTAAATAACTAGAGGCTAGCAACTCTTCAAAAAAAAAAAAAACACTAGAGGCTAGCAACACCAAATCATCACCTTAGCTTCTATTATTTGTATTTTTTTCTTTTGAAAATATCATACATTGTAAATAACTTTTCCATGATCTACAAATCTAATAAAAGTTATTCATCCTATATCTACATAACAATTCAAATAATTTCTTGACTTAATTGTAAAGTTATGATACCTTATCCTATATAAAAATTATTGTTTTAATTTTCATTCCATTCCATTATTTATTTAATTAATTTTAAAATGCTTCATTAGTTCCCTATCTTATAAATATATATTGCACTAAAAATTAGTCCCAAACAAAAAGCCAAAAAAAAAAAAAAAACCCACAAATCGCAATAAAATTAATCTTAATAAGTTATTGATACAACAAAGTCACAACAATATTAATGTTAATATTTTTTTTATATACAAAACATTGAAACTAATGCTAATAAGTCAATACTCTAAAAGGATAAAAAGGAACAAATAAACAAAGTTTCTCTCCAAACTAGTTTGAAGAGAAATCTTTCAAACTTATCATATATTTTTATATTGAGTGTGAATTTTGAAAATCTAACCGTTGGATTGCATATTCTTATTATATCTTTCGTGCTTGCATAATTTCAAGAAAATAAAAAATCAATTATTATGTCATCAAACAAATGTTAAAATTTCAAGTTTTTGTGTTCTAAAATTATGTATAAAAAATAAGTTTATTAATTGAATATTATATAACATCCGATTTGAATGGAATTTGAGATGCATGTTAAAAATATAATGAACATGAAATTCAACGGTTAGATTTTCAAAATTCACACTCGAAAAAGAGATATGATAAGTTTGAAGGGTTTCTCTCCAAATTAGTTTGGAGAGAAACTTTGTTTCGGAACAAACATAGGATATTGACGTGCTATTTTGATTCTCCTCTATCTTTTAGCTATAAATCTTTTATGGGTCCTAGTGATTTTATTAGAAATTATACTCATTTAGAGTAAGTTTGGAGTTTCTTTTATTAGACTTCTAGCAAACAGAAAGAAGTTGCTTTTAACAAATCTGTCAGTGTACAAGCCGAATGGTGGATTACACAACAAATAACGAGTGTTTAAACCAAAATTTTTTGTAAGTGAACTGAAAAGATGATGGTGAGCTCATCAAATTAATAATACAACCATTGGTTAAACCAATGACATGACACATCTATTATAATTAAATAAAATTAATAATACTATAATCCTAATGAGTAAAGACATTTATTTATTTATAAACCCTAATGAGTAAAGACATAGATTATGTTTGTTAAATGATATAAATATTTGAATAAATACATAATTTTTAATATTCATGCATCTATGTCTAACATACATTTTGTTTAATGGGAAATAATAGTTCAACCAAGTATTTGATAGAAAATTAGAAGTCAAATGTCCTAGGCCAGGGTTTGGAATCTGGATACAACAATTTAAGAACTGCAACTGTTGAAATAAAAAATGCAAGCTCGACGAAGGTTCAGCAATGGCGAAAAGCATGCAGAGACGTGAAGGCACGCAGAGAGAGAGAGAATGAACATTCTGGAGCTTTGAGAAAATGATTTTGTATATATAAATATTTGACTCTATTTCTTTATATATAACAGAAACAGAGTAACCAATTTGACCAACAATATTCAATCCCAAGTCAGCCAATACAAACATGACAAGTGGCATGTAGCTTAACACTCTATTTACAAACTAAAACATAAAACTACTAAACTAAACTAATATCTACAAGATATTCTATGCTGTGACAGATAGCTACAAGACTCACAAATATCTACAAGATATTTAATACTCCCCCTCAAGATGAACCGTATATGTTAATAAAGTTCATCTTGGAAAGCAAGTAGTGATGAAACTGCTTCTGCCCAAGAGCTTTGGTAAAGAAATCAGCAATCTGGTGCCGTGTAGGAATATGAAATGTTTTAATAACCCCATCTTCAATCTTTTCTCGAATGAAATGGCAATCTATTTCAATATGTTTTGTTCATTCATGATACACAGGATTAGCAGCTATATAGAGGGCTGCTTTACTATCACAATAAAGGGAAGCAGGTTGAGAATGATTTAAGCCAAAAGTTTTGAGCAAAGTAATGAGCCAAACCACCTCACTAGTGACTGTTGCCATTGATCTATACTCTGACTCAGCAGAGGATCTGGACACCACCTGCTGCTTTTTACTCTTCCAAGAGATTAGTGAATCTCCTAAAAACACACAAAACCCTGTGATCAACCTTCTGGTATCAGGATAGGCTACCCAGTTAGCATCTCAATAGGACTTCAATTGCAATTCTGATCTTGCAGATAGGAACAAGCCTTGACCTGGTGTTTTCTTCAAGTACTTGAGGATTTTGTAAGCAGCTTGAAGGTGAGGTACTCTAGGTGAACTCATGAATTGACTTAACTTGTGGACTGAATAACAAATGTTAGGCCTAGTTAATGTCAAATACAAAAGTCTTCCTATTAACCAACTGAACTACTGAATTTAGCTGATTGATCCATAGGAATGTTTGTTGGCTTACAAGCTAACATACCAGCATCAGATAGAAGCTCAAGAGTGTATTTTCTCTGACATAATGAGATTCCATTGGCAGTTCTTGCTACCTCAAGGCCTAGGAAATACTTCAAGGTTCCCAAATCTTTGAGCTTGAACTTGTTGTCCAAAAATTGCTTAAACACATTCATAGCATCCACATCATTACTAGCAATAAGAATATCATCAACATAAACAAGTATGATGATCATAGAACCTCCCTTAATCCTGGTAAAAACAGAATAGTCTACCTTTGATTGTACAAAGCCTTGATCCACAATTGTAGAGGATAACTTTACAAACCATTGTTTGCTTGCCTGTTTAAGCCCATAAAGGGACTTTGTTAGTCTACAAACCTCCCCCTTGCTGCCAAACTCAGGTGGAGGGAGCAAGTAAACCTCTTCATGTAAGTCCCCATGCAAGAAAGCATTGTTGACATCTAACTGAGTTAAATGCCAACCATGAATAGCAGCAAGAGCCAAAAGAGTTTTGACAGTAACAAACTTAACCACAAGAGAAAAAGTCTCATAAAAGTCTATACCTTCAGTTTGTGTAAAACCTTTGGCCACTAACCTAGCCTTATACCTCTCAACAGAACCATCAACCTTCAACTTGATTTTATAAACCCATTTAGACCTAATTGGTACCTTACCAGGAGGAAGCTTGCATATAACCCAAGTATGGTTAGCTTGAAGTGCATCAATTTCAGCCTTCATGGCATCAAGCCACTTAGGATCATTCAAAACTTAAGCATAAGTTTCAGGTTCCTTAGCAATGGTTAATGCAAAGGCAAAGGATTTATGGGAAGAAGAAAGTTTGGCATAGGAAAGTGTTGAAGCAAGAGGATAAAGAATATCTGTATCACCAAGAGCAGTGGAAGCATCTGATTAAGGAAGTGAAACTGAGGCAGACACATATGCAAAAGCCAAGTTGCAATGGTAGTCTTGAAGATAACTAGGAGGTTTCCTAACTCTAGTGGATTGCCTAATAGGTTGATCATCAGGTTGGAATTGAGGAACATCACAAGAAGAATTAGAATGGTTAGAATCAGGATGAACAAGGTCAGGGAACTCATCAGGAGGTACAGCCAAGTCTGTGAAGAAAGAGGGAGTGAATTCTGCAGTGGGAAAAAAAGAAGAGGAATCTGGTATGATAGGTTGAGAAGGAAACATGTTGGGGCGGGAAGAAATGGAAACAGACTTAGAATTGGGCAACCAATGTTTAAAAGGAAAGATACTTACTTTAAAAACAACATCTCTAGAGACAAAACAAGTTTTAGTAACCAAATCATAAACTTTATAGCCGTTAGTGCCAAAAGGATAACCAAGGAACATACAAGGCTTAGCCCTGGCATGAAACTTAGTCCTATCTCTAGATAAGGTTGAAACAAAACACAAACAACCAAAAATTCTTAGATGACCATAGGAAGGTGAATGCCTTAATAGTTTTTCATAAGGAGTGAGATTTTGAAGAAGTGGACTAGGTGTTATATTAATTAAATAAGTGGCAGTGAGAACACAATCATCCTAGAATTTGAGAGGTAAATTAGCATGAAATCTCAAAGCTCTAGCCACAGTAAGAAGATGTTGGTGTTTCCTCTCAACAATTGAATTTTGTTGAAGTGTTTCCACACAAGACAATTGGTGTATAATTCCTTTAGAATCATAAAAGGAATTCAAAGCAAATTCAGGTCCATTATCTGATCTAATGACCTTTATAGGAAGTTTAAATTGAGTCAAAATGAGATTATAAAAGGATTGAATCAAAGATGAAGCCTCTGACTTGTATTTCATTAGAAACACCCAAGTGCACCTACTATAGTCATCCACTAAGGTAAGAAAATACCTAGAACCATTTAGGGAAGGTGTGGAGTAAGGGCCCCAGATATCAACATGTATTAAATCAAAACATGCAAATGAATGAGAAGTAGAAATAGGAAAACACAACCTCTTTTGCTTAGCTAATGGACAGATAGAACAATCAAAGTTCTTATTATTGCAAGAAATGATGGTAGGTACAACAGATTGCAACAAATCAAGTCTTTTGGCAAAGGGATGACCTAATCTACAATGCCATGGACTAGTAGTATCAACAGAATTCACATCACAAGAATTAAGAGCTATTACAGTAGCTGTTACATTAGGAAAAAAAGGTGAAAGCTTGGAAAGAGCATTGGAAACACATGATGGCAAACTATCTAGCTAGCTGCTTTGCAATGTGTATAATCCACCTTGATTTCTACCCAACCCAATCATCTTCCAGGGCTGTAAGTCCTGAATGAAACAGAGTTGTGAAAGAAAAATGCAACAACAAGAAGGATGTTGGGTCAGTCTAATAATGGAAATCAGATTAAAGGAAAAACTAGGAATGCAAAGCACATTGTCAAGAACTAAGGTAGAAGATAGTTGCACAGTGCCAATATGTGTAACTTTTGCCACGTCACCATTGGGAAGTCTAACAGAAATTTGTACAGTAGAAGTAATGGAAGTGAAAAAGGCTAAAGAATGAATCATATGATCAGTGGCTCCACTGTCAAGAATCCAATCAGTGGACTCAATATGAGAAGTACTGATGGAAGAAGAAAAACTGAATATTCAAGAGAGGGAACAGACCATATACCTAATATCTCATGTCCTTGAAGATCAAATGAAGTTTGAATGATGATATTTGCAACCTGATGGGTATCTGCAGCTCCCTCAGAAGGTCCTTGAGTACCAAAATGGCAGTTGGAGATTAACAAACTAAGTAACTGGTGATATTCTCCTCCACTTGCATCATCTTCAGGAGCAATTACATTGTTGGCAAAAGGTGGTAGAATAGCTGCAACCTAGCCTTTAGTGGACTTAAACTTATAGCCAGGAGGGTATTCATGCAACTTATAGCATTTGTCAACCACATGACCCATTCCACCATAGTGAGTACATTGTGGCCTACCCTTCTTGAAGTTCTTGACATTCTTTGTTGCTAATGCTGATGCCAAAGCAGCTGCTGTGTCAAGCTGCATTTTCATGGTAGCACGAACCTTCCTTTGCTTCTCATCTTGAAGTATAAGAGAAAACACCTTGCTCAAGGGAGGCATAGGATCCATAATCAGAATCTGTCCTCTAACAGCTGCATAAGTCTCATTCAACCCCATCA
This sequence comes from Quercus robur, assembly GCF_932294415.1. Taxonomy (NCBI): domain Eukaryota; kingdom Viridiplantae; phylum Streptophyta; class Magnoliopsida; order Fagales; family Fagaceae; genus Quercus; species Quercus robur. Next base: position 33,191,922 of record NC_065539.1, on the reverse strand, counting down.
GAAAAGACATAGTACACTCCTCCACTTGATGACCATAGGTACATGTCCAATAATTGGAAAATTCATCCCAAAGTCTCTTAAATTGGTGTAATATGCATTGATGGTTAAATTGTCTTAAGTCAAAGAACTAATCTCCTTTCTCAACTCAAAGACCATAGGGCCATTTCCTTGTCCAAATATGAACTGTAAGTCAATCCACACATCTCTGGCAGTCTTGAAATAGACTATGCTTGGTTGTAAATCATTGGAGACAGAATTAAACAGCCAAGCCAAGACTGTGCTGTTACATTTACACCAAGCTCTATAATAGGGATGATCAACAGATTAAGGTTTGGGAATAGAACCATCAATGAATCCTAGTCGGTCTGGGCATCTAGAGAAATGAGGATTGCCCTACTCCAGGTGCTATAATTCTCCTTAGTGAGAGGTTGAACCACCAATGAAATACTAGGATTATCACCACCGGATAGAAAATAAGGGCTAAAGGAATTTTCCCAAGGCTGAAAAGTTGGAGCAGTAGCACTGGAAGTACTTTCAGTCATACTTAGTGCAATGTTTATCAAGAAAAAGATGAAACTTGATTGAAGATTCAGAGTCCCAAACAGGATTTAGCAAACGAAAAATCAAGAATTGTCCTTTTAGAGAAAAATCTTCAAGGAACAAGTAATGAACAATGTGATACAATGTAATGTCAGATCAAATCAAGATTTAATTTACAATCTTGATGAACTCACTGCAAATTGGGAATTGAAACCCTAAGATTGAAAGAAATCAATTTCCAATTATGAAGAGGGGAATCTAGATTTCAATATGCTAAAGAAATCAAGATCTAGAAGATGATGAACTTAGTCCAAGAATCAATCAGAAACACAATGAAGAAAATTTCTAATTGATCTGAAAGAAGCACCAAGAAATCAAAAAGAAAATGAAATTGAACTAGGAAGAATCAAAGAATACTAGACTTGAACGATTCTCTGAGCTAGTTCAGCTTTGATACCATGTTGAAATCAAAAATGCAAGCTCGAAGAAGGTTCAGCAATGGCGGAAAGCATGCAGGGACGTGAAGGCATGCAGAGAGAGAGAGAATGAACATTCTAGAGCTTTGAGAAAATGATTCTGTATATATAAATATCTGACTCTGTTTCTTTATATATAACGGAAACAGAGTAACCAATTTGACCAACAATATTCAATCCCAAGTCAGCCAATACAAACATGACAAGTGGCATGTAGCTTAACACTCTATTTACAAACTACATTATAAAATTACTAAACTAAACTAATATCTACAAGATATTCTATGCTGTGACAGATAGCTACAAGACTCACAGATATCTACAAGACTTTACAATACTCAAATATCTACAAGATATTTAATAGCAACATAAATATTACCCGAACAAAAAAAAAAAAAAAAAAAAAAAAAAAAAAAAAACTAAAACATAAATAAGTTCTTAAAATGAAAATTAAAAAGCAATGCTATAAGAACTGCTTAATTGAGGCAGTGTCTAAAAATGGAGACTTTAAGCACAACATCACCCCTCTTGATCAACTAGAAGACACAAGTATCTCCTACTTGGAGATTATTTTCCTTTGCAAATGCAGCCCAACCAGCAGAAAATGAACCTTGTACCTTTCCAGAAATCACAAACCTCACCTCCCATGATCGATCACCAACTTTAAGCATCACATATTGTCCATTTTGAATATAGTTTCTCTTAATAAAGTGGACTGGTATTCTCTCCAAAAAATAGATATTATTATATAAGTTAATAAGTTAGTCCTATATAAGCAAAACCTTGACAAGGTTGCTCTAGTATGCATTCTTTGAATTAAAAGCTTACCGAGTCATACGCTTGAATGAAAGATGGCTGCGTGACCACCATGAAATAAGGATTTTTCGATTTGAAGGCACTTGCTACTTTCTTAAGAGCTTTTGCTTTGTCTTTCCTAGTCAATTTTCGGATCCTTATACGAACGTTAGATTTCTGGCTCACAATTCTTGCACTTGTATAAGTACTTTTCATTTTCATGTGAGGTCGCCCACGACATGGGAAGACCGTAAGAGTGATGTATCCCTTGGCTTTGGGTGTAGAGGAAAGTTAGCTAAGATTTGAACAGAACTATCACTCTCATCATTATCTTCCATATTAGGAACTTCATATTTTTCATCAAACTTACCATCCTTATGACCATGGGAGCTATTGGAATGATAGTCTATTTCCGTTGCAGTCTCATCAAATATGAGCACTTGAAAATGAGAATTTCCCTCATATCTGAAAACTACAAAGTGTCCCTGCTTTAGAGAGTAACACTCGGCAAATTCTTTCCAACCCTTTTGTAACCAAACCTCATCATTGCATTTTGTCAATTCTACTTTCCATTTTGCATCATTTGGAAGCTTAAGAAATATAGGGCTTGACAAATTTTCTCCGTATTTCCTTACAAACATTTTTGGAATCGTCTACAAATTAAGAATCTCTAGTTAATAATACATGCAAATGCAATACAAGCATCGTAATATAAATACACACAAATCACATGTTTTTCAAGATTCGCAAATAATTATACCAAGGTGACCATCATATATACATTGTACAATCAGAATTAAACTAGTAGCTAGCTAGCCAATCAAGTCCATGATTCTTAATTAATATTAGATTTCTTGAATCAAAAGGAGAGGGATATGTAAGTATTCTTACAAGCCTTCCAACACGAAGAGTTTCATCGAGAATAATCTTGAAAAAATGCGAGTCCTTTCCAATAAGATCGGATGGGGCATTACCATGGTCTCTCCGGCTTCAATAAGTCATATTAGTTAAACTTGAAGTGCTGCACCATTTACATTTGACTTTTGACAGTAAAATACTAAAATGCATCATTAAGAATACTTATATCCAAGGAAAATATCAAAGTTATTATCAATTATATTACAAAAGCAGAAAATTTTAAAATTTTAAAATTAATGTAATAATGAATATAATTAATCTCACATCAAAAATTAAACAAAAAAACAAATCAATTTAAATATACAATCATTTTCAATTTCAAGAACTTACAATTTATCCTTTTGTGGTTTGGCCGTATCACAATTTATAAATTTTCAATTACTATAATTGACCTCTAAGGTTTAGACTAAAAGTAAATCGAAAGTGTTCTTCCCATGATACTCATTAAATATTTCATTTTAATTCATACTTTAAGATGTCAAATCCTACAATTGATATTTTTTGTACAAAAGGACTAAGTCATACAGAATAAATTATCATTTTCTCTTTGATTTCTTATGGCATAGTGACCTAATATTATATCACATAAAAACAAAAAACAAAAAATAGTAGAAATTTATCAATTATATAAAGTACAATAAAATGAGTGAATCGTACAACTACAGAAATATGATCAATAGTATTAGGTAAAGCATGCTTAAAGTTAACTTGTTTTGTTTCGATTGTTATTAGATAGGAAAATGTCAAATTTATTTTGGTAAAGGTTTTATTCTAAGAGAGTTCTTGGTTCACTATGCATGTCTTAGCCCAAAAAAAAAAAAAAAACAAAAAAACAAAAACTAGTCATACACTCATATATGGTTTACAGTCTTAGGATGTGTTTGGATATCGTTTATTTTGTTGAAACTAAAAACTTATTACTGAAAGTACTGTAGATAAAGATAAAAATTAGTTGAAATAGTACAGTGGGGTTCATGAATAGTACCAAAAAGTATAGTGAAACCTATGAATAGTACCAAAAAGTATAGTGAGACCTATGAATAGTAGCAAAAATAAGCTGAATAGTAAAATAATTTTTAATTTTTCATCCCAATCCAAACGCACACTTAAGCAGCGTTTGGATACAGCTTATAACGCCAGCGTCTTGCGTCTGGCTTTTTTTTTTTTTTTTTTTTTTGTGTTGAGTAGCGCATTTTGTGGCTGTCCAATGGGTTTTGTGCACTGTTCACGAGACTTACAATTTGGATACCGCTTATTTTGCTAAAACTAAAAACTTATTACTGAAAGTACTGTAGATAAAGGTAAAAATTAGTTGAAATAGTACAGTGGGGTCCATGAATAGTACCAAAAAGTACAGTGAGGCTCATGAATAGTAGCAAAAATAAGCTGAATAGTAAAATAATTTTAATTTTTCATCCTAATCCAAACGCACACTTAAGCAACGTTTGGATACAACTTATAATGCCAGTGTCTTGTGTTTGGCTTTTTATTTTTTATTTTTTTTTTGGTGTTGAGAAGCGGATTTTGTGGCTGTCCAATGGGTCCTATGTACTGTTCATGAGACTCACAAATCTCTTTTTTCAACAAATTTTTTTTAAAAAAAAATAGGTCCCACGACACTCTTCATACATTTAAAAATTATTTTGCTACAATATTTTCAGTTTTCAATTTTCAAAAAAATAAGTGGTATCCAAATAGATATCAAGTTGGGTCAAGTCGGTTTTACTGCCACCCGCAACCCGACTCGATAACAATTGGGTTTATCAGGGAGAAACCCGACCCAACTCGAAAAGTACGGGTCTCAGGTCGGGTATTGGGTTGGGTTTGTATTTCTTTTTTTTTTTTTCAAATTTTGTGAAGGTGAAATTGTGAAAGGCCTAAAGAAACATTGAAATAGCCACCACTTTAATGAGCTATTAATGGGGAAACAATTACTTAACATATTACTCAAACTTGCCATTTAAAAGTTGTCATGATTTTATTTTTATTTTTAAACTTCCATATTTGAAGGATCTCCACTTTTTATGATAATAAATGTTAATTCCTTTTTCTTTATCAAGTTAATGCATATCTGTTTAGGCAATATTTTATTGAAATTATTTTACTAATTTAGTGATTTACATTAATGTGAAAAATTAAATTCAATAATTTATTTATTGTCATATATGCTTAATGGTCGTGATTTCTTGATTAGGCAACAAACTTTTACAATTTTTTTCCTTGTGTACATCTTGACCCGCTCCTCATTGAATGAGAAATAAAATTTACCATTTTTATTTACATCAACACTAGGCTTAGTTTGGAATTATACTTTCCAATAAGAAACAGGATCCCTGATATAATTAGGACCGAAATAAAATATTTAAAAAAATAATTTTGACTTTCACTATGGAAAATATTAAAGGCAAACCTTATCTAATACATACAGTTATGGTAAGACATGTAAAGCACATGTATGTGGCTCTTCTTAAATCCCCCAAAACAAGACAACAAGGCATGACTAGTATCATGGACTGAAACTAAACCCTTTTTTATTTTTAAAACTTTTTATTATTTGCCTTGAAGTTAGGCTAGATTTTGCATTGTACTCTGCCTATTTTTCCTTTTTTATTATCCTGCCGTGCAGGGTCAATGATAATAGAGTTATTCCTTTTTTGTGAATTCCAATTATTTTATTATCATTTTAACCTTCATTTGGATGGAAAGTGTTGTCATTAGAAAATTATGCTACAATAAAAAATTAAAAAAAAAAATAAAAAGAAAAAAAAGAAGCACATATTCATAGACGAAAGAGGGAGCACCATAGTTTACAATGGGTTAGTCAAATTCAATTTATTCTCAGCCATAGTTTCGCTTGTCTGATAATTAGTTATGTTTTTTTTTTTTTTTTTTTTTTTAAGATCGGTCTGGTTAGGTGGACCCGAAACCGACCTGAACTTAAGGCAGACCCGAATATTGGACCCAAACCCGACCCAAGCATCCATTTAACCCGCCCAAGACCCTTCGGGTCGGGTCGGGTGGGCCGGGTTGGCCGGGTCTATGCTCAGTTTTCCAGTACAAGAATGAAGAATCACAAAATTAAAGAACAAGCTTTTTACATCATCAAGTCAAAAAAAGAAGTGAAGGTGAGTTCTAGAAATATACCCCAGCAGTAGCACTGTGAACTGAAGAGCTAAATGTGAAGAGTATTGGGCTATGTATATCTGTTTCAGTGGTGGGTGAGGGGGTCTTGTGAGTTGTGAATGTGATGGGTATATCTTTGAGCTCTCTCTCTCTCTCTCTCTCTCACTCTCCCGAAAACAAATGAACAAAAGATGAAATATTTTGAAGATTTGAGCTACAAAGTCTCTCACCACCCAAATTAAAGTTAAAAGTCTCTCAATCCCCCAATTCCTAACCGTTATGTTTGTGTACTGTTTTGGTCCATGTACGTACTACTGCAGCAAACAGATATACCACCACAAACGTATACAGCTCGGACTTTGTCTTCTTTAATGTTCACTTTTATTCAGTCTTTTCTTTTCAATCCTCCAAATCCTAGCCGTTGGTTTGTTTGTACTGGAACAGGGTAAGACTGGCGTGTGTGTACCGGAACAGGGTTTGATAGGCCACAGTTCCTGTGTTCTTTTACTTATAAGATGCATGCCTTCTGCAATCTGCACAGCACAACTCGATAGATCAGTAGGTAGTCATACGGTCCAATCCCAATGCAATGCCTCAATTTATTTGGTCCATTTCACCTTGTGTAATCTTTGTGTTTGTAATTTGCAATGAAAGTTTCTTTTCTACTCATTCATAATAATATTATAATTAATTGGAACAATAATTTTTAGTTTTTATTATCAACTTTTCATTAATTCAATTTCAAAATTATCCTTATTGTTTTTTTTTTTTTTCAGAAGGAATATATGTTTTTAAATTTATTGTTATACAGGAATATGTGGAGTAGTTTTATCCTTATTGTTTAGTTCAAATTGATTTCTTAAAAATACAAATTTAGAATAATAAAAAATGACAACTGGAATAAGGAGAGGGGGAAATAAAAAGTGGTTAAAATGGAAAAAAAAAAAAATGCCTTAAATACTTAGGCACAAAAATATATATAAAACCATATCAGCAAGTTTTCTCCCAAAAAAAAAAAAAAAAACCATATCAGCACATCCTACATTTTATCCATATTAATAACTATTATAATTTGAATTCTTTTTTTTTTTTTAGAAACTTATAATTTGAATTCTTTATAAAATTATAACTACAAAATTTTTTGAAACTCTTTCACATGCACATCCAAGCAATGACTTATTTTAAATAAAAAGAGTGTTATATAAATGGAATTAAAATAAAAAAAATAAATAAAAACTTGGAACACTTTTATAAGGCATGTGATGGGACTGTTATAAATATATAATAATACATAGTATAATGCCGTATCAGCCAAGCTATTGCATGATTTGCATCATACCAATATTTAACCCTTTGTTATCATGTTAAATTTAGAGCATCCACACCAGCTCATGTAAATTTATCATCTATTTTACACGGAAAAAGCTACTTTTTCTATTTTACACATCTATCTTTATAAAATACCCACATCAGTTCATTTATTATACAAGATATTTTATATAAATAATATTTTTATATTCTTTTTTTAATATTATTTCACCTACGCGTTCTTTTTCCAATATCTCATTTTCTTTCTTCTTTCTTTCTCTTTCATTGTCTCTGCTGTTTCCTCTTTCTTTTCTTCCTCTTCTTTCTTCTTCTTTCTCTCACGGTCAAAGCCCAGAAGCACCAAAGCAAGAACTCCATCAACACCACAGCCATCACAAGCACCACAACGCCTCTCCAATCCACCGATCTCCATCTCTATACCCATCAACAAGAACAACTTGTCCTGTTATATTTAACTAGTTTCTGAATCAACTCTCCCTCTCGGTCTAATCCACACCATCTCGGCCATAAGCACCGATCCACAGCTCCGATCAGGCAAGCACCGATCTCGACAGCTCCGATCCACAAGCACCGATCAGGCAAGACCCATACCCACGAGCTCCGATCAAGCAAGACCCACGAGCTCCGATCGTTCCAGTCAAGCACCGATCCACAGCTCCGATCAGGCAAGCACCGATCTTGACAGCTCCGATCCACAAGCACCGATCAAGCAAGACCCATACCCACGAGCTCCGATCAAGCGAGACCCATGAGCTCCGATCATTCCAGTCAAGCACTGATTGTTCCGATAAGCTCCGATCTCTCTGTGTTTTTTTTTTTTTTTAGCAAGTGTATTTCTATGTAGATTTTTCTGTGTAAATGTGTTTGGGTTAATTTTCTGTTGATTTTGGGTTAATTTTCAGTTGATACTGGGTTGATTTTGGTTAATTTTCAGTTGATTCTGGCGCGCTGGTTGTTGTAATGGTTGGGGAAGAGAAGTAGTTTGATAGAGGAGAGAGAAAATAAAATAAAAAAATAGTTTACACGGTGAACAGTAACCGTGTATATATACACGGTTACTGTTCATTTACACAGCCGGGTGTAAATTATACACAACTTTACACCCACTAATGTGGGTGTTATTTTGCTCAAAATGTGTAAAACTTGCACCTTTTTTCTATTTTAGAAGAGTTTACATGAGCTGATGGGAATGCTTTAGTTGGATAATTTTATTCATTAACATGACACTATTTTAGCTGTCGACAATGAAAATTATTTATGGCGTACTTTTTAAAAATAATAATAATAATAATAATGCAGGTTATTTTTTGAAATAAAAATAATAACTAGATTGAAAAATGAAGGAACTACATCGATCAGAGGCTATTTGGTTGGGATCATCTTCTTCCATCCAACTTATAGTGTTGACTTTGCATTGCCAAAATCTGTTCAAGGGATCATCTCTATTAATTAATTGGTCTAACCAACATGACCCCAAGTTTGGTGCACTGTTTGGATACTAATAACTTTGCGCGCTTGCTCCTTTCCTTATTCTTTGCTTTTTGCTTTTTTTTTTTTTTTTTTTTTTTTTTTTTTTAATATAAAATTTCTCCAAATGCAATTAGAACTTTCTAACCATTTGAGCCAGTATTAAACAAAATGCTCCAATTACGTGAGCTAGCATGTTTCAGAGAGCAATGTGTACGTGAGCTAGCTTGGTTACTGAACAAAGTCATTTTATATATAGTGGCTAATTAATGTAGTCCAAACTCTGCTTTGGCAATAATCATATGCTTTGGCATGATTAAACAATATATTACAATCCCGATTAAAAAATTAATTAGTAGCTCAATCAATTTGATTTGACAAAGGCCCTTCTTTGTCGTTGAAGGCCAAGCAAGTAAGCTGGTGCATCCCAATTGCCTGAGATCAGAGGTATGCATCATGAACGACGCGGATTGCATTGAACAATTAAACAACCTTTTCAACCAATGAGGACTAAGTAATCATTTAATCGATATATATATATATATATATATATATATATTTTTTTTTTTCTTGTAGTAATGTTTTTTAATCACACTAAGAGCATCTTCAGTATATTAGGCAAATTTTTGTACTGTTTGAAAAATGAATAGTGATTTTTACCTTTTAGCTACTCACTTTTTCAAATAAACTTTTCAACAGATTCTCTATCCCGTTCTCTATTTCATTTAAATATTATTTATTCTTTTTTTAACAATTATACATCTTCTAACATTTTTTTATTCAATACCTGGTTATTATAATAGAAAGAAATTTTTTTTTTTGAAGAATGAACAATAACCCATCAGACTTGATGAGCTACTGTTCATGAGCCAAAAAAAATTCCGAGTATAGAGAGTTCATTGGAGACTATTTTTATGGTGTCATTCTCTATTATAAAGATTTTTATGCATTTAGCTACACCATTGGAGATGCTCTAATGAGCAATGGAGCCACTATAAATTGAGTTTGGCAAGTAATTAATTAAGCTCTCACATTGCCCTGTCAAGCTCAAGCATGGCTCAGGTAAAGCTACCAGGATGATGGAGTAGTCCATATATTTATAGAGTGATATGGGCTCTGAAACTAAAGCTACATAGATTTGTTAGTGACATATTTTCATATTTTCTTTAAGAATAAGTTAACGACAACTATAAAAATGTAAACAACCAACAGCCTCTCTTTATTGATTAAAAACAAAAAAACCTCTCAATCTTTATTGTTCCAAATAACAGTACAGACACACACCTAACCATAAAAGAGGCTGATCAATACAAACATAATACACTTCCATATCAAATAAGCTTTAAACTTTAATGACAAAGACAAGAGGGGCCAAAACACATTTGATCTAAAGTTTCACTGAGATGCAGACAAAATTTCCATACGCCTCTTCTTGAAATGGTCTAACATTTTATCACGATCAGGAAGATTTTCTTTGATTACAGGAACTTCCTCAAAATTCTCTTTCCATGCATGCAAGCGAGGAAATGCATGGGCCTCAAGCACTTTCACTTCAACTACATCTTCAAAGACTCCAAACCAGTGAGCAATCGCTCCAAATGCTATGTCCACAATACCAATGCTCTCTCCACCGAAAAATTTCTTCTCACCTAGACCCTGCTCTTCCACAATTTTCAGCATTTCCAAACTGTCCTTCAGGGCCTTCTTTTTTTCCTCGCCAGTGGATCGGTATAGTGGCCAAATTGCAGGAGCCTATTAAAATTTAAGATGTAATGATCAATGTTAAGTTGTTTTAATTAAATGAAACTTGGTTTGATTATTTCTTAGGTAATAATGTGAATTTTTAAGGGACAATTATTTTATGCACCGGGAATCAGTCGCATGTATGAGACTCCTATTTAATATATATTATCCTTTTTAGTGTTTACAGATGATGGACATTAAAAATGGGAACAAGATACCCACTTTTGTTTTAGAAATTGGTACTAATTCTTTCGTGAAAACCAAAACATTTTGAGGGACAAATGAGAATATAATATATAATAGTATAACAAGAAAATGTGCAAACAAGGACAAACAAGAAATTAAGTAACCATATTGACACTATGCATTTCAGCATAAGCATATTTCAGCTCACTACGTATGCAGCAAACGGTAACACTCGGAATATAAATATAGTATACTATAAAAAACAAAATAAAAAACCCAATACATGAAACAGAGGAGAATGAAATGCAAAACAAAAGGTGAAAAAACAGTTCATACCTTTTCTTCAAAAAATTTAACCCAAAATCGAGCCTTGGCTCTCTCATAAGGGTCACTTGGCAGCAAGGGAGTCTGTGGCCATTTCTCTTCAATATATTCAATGATTATCATGGACTCGCAAATTGGTTTTCCACTGTGAACAAGTACTGGGATTTTCTTGTGCACAGGACTATACTGCAGAAGCAGAGGACTTTTGTTGGACAGATCTTCTTCAATGTATTCATATGATATACCCTTTAGTTTCAAAGCCCATATCACTCTGTAAAGAAATGGACTATACCATGTTCCATGTAGCTTCACCTCAGCCATGTTTGAGAGTGCAATGTGAGAGCTTGATTACCCAACCAAGTCAATTTTATAGTGGCCAATGTCGTCCACATCTTGCTTGTGCAACAAGCCTAACCTTTGGCATGATTAAACAATTACAATCTCCATTAAAAAATTCATTAGTCTTCATATGCTTGGGCAATAAGCATAAGCTATTCAATGCAATCTCCGTAATTCGTGATGCATCTCAATCAATTAAATTTGACAAAGGCCCTTCTTTGTCGAAGTATGGGGCATCCAATTGACTAAAATGCATTATGATCATGAATGACGCCAATTGCATTGAACAAGTCAACAGTCTGTGTTGACAATGAGGACTAATTAATTTTTTAATCGATTTTTTTTTTTTTCTAAATTTTTGTAATTGATCCACTAAAAGCTTACTACCCAAGCAAAATCGGGTGGAAGTACTAGGGATGTAAACGAACCAAACCATTCATGAATAACTCGGGCTCAGCTCGATAAAAAACTCGTTCATGTTCGTTTGTTTACAAATAAGCCAAACTTGAGCCTTAGTTTTAGGCTTGTTTGATAAACATGCTGAGCTCAAGCAAAAAAAATTGTTCATGAATAATAGAACTCGATACAAAACAGGTTGAGGTTAAGCTCGTTTATAGCTTGATATATATTTACTAAATAAACTTATTATTATGACATTACACATATGTTTTGGAATGTTAATTTATAACTTGTTTATTCATATATATATATATATATATATATGTTTTTTTTTTTTTGGAATGTTAATTTATTTAGATTTGTGAAGATTATAGTTGTACGAATAACAAATGTGGATGTAAAAATTGTATTTTGAACAATTACTCAAACTATAGACAATGATGATGGATGAATTTAATTATGTAAAGTTGTAATTTGAACAAATTCTAATCACAGGTGTTAGAAGCATGATAAAATTAGTGTATTATATAAATATATATATATATATATATATTTGTTTACTTGATTTTTGGTGATATAAGCATTTAATGATGCAATTTTTTTGGATCCCAAGCTAAAAAGCTTGACTTGAGCTCGAGTTTGAGTTTGGTATTAAGCTCAAGCTTCTTGGCATTCTCACAAGCTTGAGTTCAAACATTGTTTTTAGGCATGTCTCTAGCTCAAGCCAAGCTTGAGCATTTGATTTTTATTGACGAGCCAAGCTCAAACACACACTACTCGGCAAAGCTTGGCTCGTTTACAGCCCTAGGTGGAGCACCTCATGAGCAATAGAGCCACTATAAGTTGAGTCTGTTAGGTAATTAAGCTCTCTCACATTGCTCTCTCAAGTATGGCTGAGGTGAAGCTACATGGAAGATGGAGTAGTCCATATGTTTATAGAGTGATATGGGCTCTGAAACTAAAGGGAATATCATATGAATACATTGAAGAAGATCTTTTTAACAAAGGTCCTCTGCTTCTACAGTACAATCCTGTGCACAAGAAAGTCCCTTGTTCACGGTGGCAAACCAATTTGCGAGTCCATGATTATCGTTGAATATATTGAACAGCCATGGCCACAGAATCCATTGCTGCCCCAATAACCCTTATGAGAGAGCCATGGCTTGGTTTTGGGTTAAATTTGCTGATGACAACACAGACAAGGTACCTATGTGTTTTTCACTATCTTTTGTGTGTATGTATGCACACAGATATTAATCTTTGTTGCATGTTTGATCTTCAATAATTAATTTAGAGAATGACAAATTTATATTTTCTGAGTAATACTGGGTGTTGCAACCATTAATTTGGCAAGCTTAAAAATGGAGATGTGTGTAATTAATTAGAAAGATAAACTGAAAAAATTATAAGGCATTACCCAAGAAAAACGAAATCGAGTTTCATAAAAATTAAACCAACTTGGTACTGATTACTTTTTAAAATTTGATAGGATTCTCCATTTTGGTTATTATTCCGATCCAGTGGTGAGGAGCAAGAGAAGGCCCTTAAGGAGAGCTTGGAAATTGTGAAAATTGTGGGAGAACGTGGCCTAGGTGAGAAGAAATTCTTGGCGGAGACAAAATTGGTATAGTAGACATAGCCTTTGTAGAATTTGCTTACTGGTTGGGATTCATTGAAGAAATAGTTGGAGTGAAATTGCTCGATGCCCATGCATTCACTCGCTTGCATGCATGGAAAAAGAATTTAAAGGAAGTTCCTGTAATCAAAGAAAACCTTCCTGATCATGGTGAAATGTTAGTCTATTTCAAGCGGCGCAGAGAAATGTTGATGGCATCTCAGTGACGCTTAGAGATGACTTCAAATGTGTTTTAACTCTTAAGTTTTAAGCTTCTCTTCTGTGTGGGTTTTTTATTTATTTATTTATTTTTTTTCAGTTTTGGTTTTCCTAATAACTAGTGATTAACCCCGTGTATACACAGAAAAGCTATTGAGAATGAGATTTTTTTAAAAAAATTATATTAAATTTTTATGTTTTTTTTTGTTGTGTGATAGTCTGAGAGATTACCATTATATGAAATTATCATATATGGTCAATATTGTGCTATCTTCAACCTTCAATGGAATACTATACCAGAATTTGTAATAGTTATATATTATTGGGGCATTGTCATATGGAATTTATGAATAAACCCTGACAATTATTGGCAAATTTTTCGTAACTTACAACACCTTAGCCACAGATTTTTTAACCTCAAGTCAAAGTGAAATTTTGTGACCATAAAATTTGTTCTTGTATAATCATGTTGGAGTAAAAAATTTCAAGAATGCAAAGAGATCTACATGGAAACTTTTGTGTGGTCATCAAGTGGATGACATACATGTTTATTTGGCATATGTCCTAGCAGGCTAGCAGCCACCCCCACAAAGGAAAAGATGAAAGCTTGAAAGCCCATTTTCAGTACTCTTTATTTTTTTTTTTTTGGATGAACTCCCATTTTCAGTACCTATACAATGTATGAAGTAAAGCATATCATGTCAAGAGCAAATGCCAATATACACCATGAGAAACCAAAAAATAAACATATGATTGTACTGTGCTTAATTAAATTTTACAAAATTTAAAGATTGCAAGCTGTAAACAAAATATCATACACACTCTAGTCTCTAGATTTAGCAAAAAATAATAATAATAATAATAAAACACACTCTAGTCTCTAGTGAGTGACACATAAAATAATAGAATTTTTTTTTTATAAAAAAAGAAAAAGAAAATTCAAATTGTCAAAACATTAACGCAAGTTGTACAACAATATACACACTTATCAAAACATTACACAGTTTTTAGTCTTTCTTTTGTTTTGAAACACACTCTAGTCTGTAGTGAGTGACACATATAAAATAATAGAAATTATTTTTTTTTAAAAAAATTTAATTGTCAAAACATTAATGCAAGTTGTACAACACTATATATTAACGCAGATTTAAGTGTCAATATATTATGAAGACAACAGAAAGTCAAAAGTTTCGGTTTTATAGTATATATAGATAATATTTTCAACTTGCTTTACCATAGTTTTTTAGTGGAGTTGTGATATGTTTTTGTGTTAAAATCTCTCTCTCTCTTTTGTGTGTGTGTTTGTTTCTCAACAACAACAACCAAAAAAAAAAAAATAAATAAATTAAGTCTAAATGAAACCTAATCTTTATTCTTAATGCTAACTTATCCATCTATCATATCCTTACCTAATTATTCAACTCATAATAACATAATACAATCTTAAAAAATTAAATAAAAGGTAGGTAACAAAAAATGCACACTTATGACCAAACCATAAACTATGCTGATCAATACAAACATAATTTACTCGCATATCAAATATCTTTCTTTTTTTCGAAATATCTTTGATGACAAGGAAAAGACAAAAAGGGGCTTAAAACACATTTGATCTAAGTTTCATTGCGATGCCGACAAAATTTCTATATGCTTGTTTGGAGTACAAACCCAATTTTTAGGCCACTCGCAATGATTTTTTTTTTTTTTTTTTTTTTTACATAGTGAGGCAAGACTTTTCTCAAAAAGTGTTGGGTTCGGTAATTGCCTAACTTAATAGGACTTAAACATGCACACGTTACCGATAAGACGGAGAGTATTAAATCAAATCAAGTGCACAAATGATCAATCATAAAATATTAAACAATACAACTCAATTGATAATATATTAAGATAAATACAATGTCACTTGATTATAATAGAATATAATAACAAACTGAATTTAACAAAGATCAAAGTACAAGATTACAAGAAGCTTAGTTGTCTACTAGTCCTACTCCTAGATAGTCATGCGAGGGGCAAAGACATCCCTACAAACATGCCATAGATGCTGGGGGATTTCCATCCCTACGGACATGGATTGGTCACTCTTGATGGATGATTGTTGGAGATGCTTTGCTTCTGGACTTCAACCTTCTTTAGTAGGCAGTAGGTGGTAGTTATTTTCAGCTAATAATTATCCACAAATCAAAGAGGGATGGTTTATTTGTATGAAATAATTATCACTTACGATTGTCATCGTTTTGCCAATTTGTCTCATGCATGGCATAAGCGACTGCTACTTTATATATTTATTTGATTCTTCATACAAACAACGCTTCTTCTTGAAATACACCAACATCTCATCACGATTAGGAAGATTTTCTTTAATAGCAGGAACTTCCTCGAAATTCTCTTTCCATGCATGCAAGCGGGGCAATGCATGAGCTTCAAGCACTTTCACTTCATGTATTTCTTCCAAGACTCCAAGCCAGTGAGCAATATTAATTCCAAATGCTATGTCCACTATACCAATTCTGTTTCCCCCGAAAAATTTCTTCTCAGCCATGCTCTTCCACAATTTTCAGTATTTCCAAACAATCCTTCAGTGCCTTCTTTTGCTCTTCACCACTAAATTTGAAGAATGATCAAATTGGAAGAGCCTATCAAAATTAAGACTTATTTAGTATTAAGTTAGTTGATTGTATGAAACTTGGTTTGGTTTTCTTCTTAGGTAATGAATTTTATCTTTCTAATAACTTCGTTAATTTTAATTCTAGTGCCATTATTTTTAGATTGGTAGCTAATGTAAAAGATTTAATCATTTTTCGGGAATGGAATACATGTGCCAAAAGTCCGATAGCTCAACTAGTACTTCTTGTTGTTTCAACAAAAATGTTCAAGGTTCAAGTTCTCTTATTCCCAGCTATCAAATTATCGAAAAAGGAATGTTATACGAATAAGTGATTCTGATTTTCCTATTGAGTATTTATAAATAGAAGATTAAAAAAAAAAACCTTATCTTCAACAAACTTAACCCAAAATCGAGCCTTGGCTCTTTCATAAGGGTCACTAGGTTACAGGTAGCAAGGGATTATGTGGCCATGTCTGTTCAATATATTCAACAATGATATATTCAACAATGATCATGGACTCGCAAATTGGTTTTCCACCATGAACAAGTACTGGGATTTTCTTGTGCATGGGAATATTATACTGTAGAAGCAGAGAACTTTTGTTGGGAATCCCAAGAATTTTGGTTCGCCAAAAATAATCTTGACCTCCCTAACATAATCCTTAACCCTTAATTAGAGAAATTCTATAAACAACAAAATCTCATAAAATTTTCATAACAATCTTGTTTTTAATTGTGATAGGTTTAAGTCTAATATTTTATTATTTTATTTTGATTTATGAGAGACTGACACCTCAGCTGTTGCGACAATTTGTTGTGTCTCTAGTACAACTCTAAAAAATAGCCCAAATAACAGTAAAAATAGTCCAAACAACAAAAAAGATTAGGCCAAACAACAACAAATTAACAAAATATTCAACAAAAAGCTCATTCAAAACAAAAAATAAAAACATGTAATTATTCAAATTCTTAACTTGTTTAACAAAAAGCTCATTAGTCCCCTTTTGACTTTTCTTTTTGTTGGTAGAAGGAAATTGAAAAACTTTATATATTTGCATGTTTTTTCTTACTGATGTCTATATATTCAAGTTATTTTTTTAATTAAATTTAGTATAATTTAAGTTTCTTAAATGACTATCCTTGGAAAACTTCCTAGAGCCACTACTAAGTAAACATAGCATTTGTAGAATTTGCAAACTGGCCATGCATTACCTTGCCTATATATATGCAAGGAAAATTTAAAGGAAGTTCCTATAATCACAGAAAACATTCCTGACCATGGTGAAACCATAAATGTTAGTCTCTTTCAAGAGGCACAGAGAAATGTTGCTGGCATGGCATCTCAGTGACGCTTAGAGTTGTGTGCGTGTGTGTGGGTTTTTTTTTTTTTTTTTTTTTTTTTTTTTTTTTTTTTTTGTGTGTGTGGAGCAATTAGAGCTGTGTGTTTTAGGTAATGTTTGGATAAAGCGTTTCCAACATTTCACGTTTTCAGTCCGTGGGACCTACAGCTATAGTAGCTGGAACAAAAATGCCCAAAACGCATAGCTATTTTTTCCTTAACGCATCGTTTCAATAATTCTTTAGTCCGTGTACTGTTCTCATGACCCACATATGAACGCACCGTTTTGGTATTACACCTATATGATTATCACCCATGAAACACACATAGAAGCAAAGGATCAACAACACGATGCAAACAACTCGTCTCCAACAGCTAATTCCTCAGTTCTATGTCATTCTGATTTTGAGAAGACTGATGTGCCAGAGATGGAATCAATACACGTAAATGCTCCATCCTCTTCTAAAATGAATTGCACCTACCCACCACACTCCAAAAAACCATCAAAACAGAGGAAACACAGTAACAAACGAACCCACCCTCTGTTCTTCCTTCGCTCGAGCCTACCTTCTCTCTGCTTAGGACATCATTGCCGCCACTGTGGGTCTCTGCATTTATCTATAAGTCGTGTTTAACTTCTCATACTCTCTGATTTGTTGGTGTGTGATTTTTGTGTTTTCCATGAAATTAATTTGAGGTTTTTGTGTTCAATGTTTGTGTGTGGTTTTTGTGTTTTTCATGACACTAATATGTGGGTTTCTCTTCTTGCCTATGTTGTATTTGGACTATGTGAGTTTAATTTGCATTTTTCATGTGGGCATGTATAACCGATTATGATATGCATACGAACTGTTTGTCAAAATGCCTCAATGAGTATAGAATTCCGTTGTAGCAAAAATGGGTAAGGGGAAATCAAAGGACATTGGTAATGAAGTGAGAACTGGGTGAAAAGATCCAACGGAACTAAAAGTTTTTTGTGATTTATGTGATGCTTAGGTCCTAGACGACAAGAGGAGTCAAGGATATTTGAGAAAGGAAGGGGTTGATGTAGTGATTAAATAGTTGAGTGAAATGGGAAAAGTGGTGACTCACATGCAGTTTAAAAACAAATGGAATCATCTGAGAAAATAGTGGAAGACTTAGAAGGAGGTTTTTAAGCATGAGACTGGGTTGGGTTATGATCCTGTAACTGGGAAGATTGAGCCAGTGATGAGTGGTGGACCTGAAAGCTTGAGGTTAGTTCACTTTACATAATTGTGAAAAACTCAACTGTCTACAGCTATATTGTGTTCTAACTACTAGTTCTACACATGTAGGCATGTCCCAAGGCATCAACCTTTAAAAACAAAGGTTAGCCGAATGTTGGGTCTATGGAAATCATGTTTAAAGGCACGGTTACAACAGAGAAAAATGCATTCTGCATGAGTGGTGAAATACCAAAGGAATGCATCGAAGGGTCTGGGGACTCCACTGATAGCAAAGAATTTGTTGACCCCCAATGTCAACCCTCTGCAAGTGTTGACCCAATGGAGGTTAAAGGCCCATCATTGTCGAGCGTAGGACTGGCAATGAATAAGGGGAAAGGCTTAACAAGCGGTGTCCACCTTTTCAGAGGAATTTGCAAGAAACCAAGAAAAAAGCGTTCAATTGTGCAAGAGATGTCCAACTCTTTGAAGAACGTCTTATATGTTATTGTTGAAAGTAGAAGTGTAAGTACTCATACACCATTTGCTTCCACAGCAGCTGCTGAGGTTTAAGCAGTTATGGATATGGTGTTGACTCTTTCTGGGGTGCAATCAGGTGATTGCCTTCATATGTTCAGCACCTACTTCTTCATGGGAACGAAGAGGCTAGGAACATGTTTGCAACACAACGTCATCAAAAGGAGATCCAACTGAAGTGATTAGAGATGCAGTACCAAATGAACCCTCAGTTTCTTTTCTGAAGGAAGGGGGATTGTCTCGATAGGGTTGCTTAGGCTTGGTGTTGTAGTAATCAGATTTTCTTTATGTACCTGTTGCACTTTTTTTTTTTTTTTTTATTGGCAGAAACTATGCTTACCATGGGTGTGTATGCAACTGTTCGGAACTCTTTCTATTGTAGTAGTAATTAACAATGGGCATTCATCCTCTTTCATTTTGCTCTCTGGTTATTAACCTATTCACATAAGCACATATTCATTTTCTCTGTGGCATGCTACATATTCAGATGTTAAATATCATCATATCTTTTGGCTTTTCTAGATGTTTCACCAGTGTTACCTTTCAGTATTAGAATATAGATGTCAATCAAACATAGGAAACATTAAGCATTTGATGATTTCAGGTTTTGATTAACATTAGGTATTTGAAATCCTCAAATACAGCTGAATATTGGATTTGACCCATCATTTGGTTTATCATTATTCTTTGAATTTGATGTGGCTAGGGTTATACTAATTTGTTGAACCAAATTGTGTATTGACTCATTAATTACATTTTTTTTTTTCAACTCAAGTTGTTTCATATGAATATATGATTTTGATGAATAAACTTTGTTCCATGTGGTGGTACTAGATTTGAGTACTGGTAATACTCCCAATTGGTACACAACACAACAATGGAAGAGAATAACCATAGTTATACATAAAGGTTTTTCCACAAAAGGTTTCTAGATTGTTCTGAGACCACTAGGTTATTGTTTTAAGCCAATTAAATCTTGGCAATGTCTTAGAAAGTATTAAAAATTCTAAATTTTCTGACCTCATTTTCTGGGCCTTATCTTTCTGGTTGAAGATTACATGATTATTAGATTTTTCCTATTGAAGTTCACAGAAAAAGAGTACTGCTATTTAAAAATGTTCTAATTTTATTGTCTTTAATGTTTTATTTTGTATTATAATTTTTTTTTTTTTTGGTTTGCAAAATTTGAAATTTCCTTTTTTTTACCCCACAATGTTGCCTCCATACTTGTAAACATATCAAAGCAGGAAGCAGCAAGGAAACTTTTACTAGACCCTAATCGAGGGCTTTTGAAGCAAATTATTAGACAGTTGGATTCAAGTAGTCCATTGAGAAAGAAAGGGGTATTTTCTATAGAAATGACTAAATTTTTCCTAAACAACTTTTGAAATGGAATGTGTTTTTTTTTTTTTTAGCATGCATATTAGGAAGTATGTATTCTCCTTTTGATTAGTTACAGTTAACAATGGAAGAAGCAGGAACTAGAAAATGAATATCCTCACTTTTTGCAAAGTGCCTAGTAGCATTTAATTTCTCTAAAACTCTTGACCCCTTGAAACTCTTGGATTTTGTATAAGCAAACCTGCCATTTTTTTTTTTTAATAATCTCGTACTTTGAAGTTGTGCATGATCCCACAGATGCTACACTTTGGTGGCTATCTTCTTCTATAATGGTAAAGTCCTTGTGGTAATTTCTACAATTCCTTGTGTTCCTTGTAATTCCTTCCTTGAATGTCACAAAATCTGCTAAGAGCCTTCAAAATTCAGCTAGCTGGGGATTCTGATTTGATTTCCTTTTGTTTTGATCACCTCCTTGAAGAACTCTGTTTGGCCAAGCATATCAGAATCTACTTGAGAATTCCGATCAGATTTCTTTTTTGTCTTGGCTGAATAAAATATCTTCCAATTAGACAGAACACTTCCAACAAATATTTTCTGCCCTATATTTTTCTTATATATCAAGTTGCCTAGAATCACATAATTGATAACTTGGCAACTGCCTAAGCAATTGGTAGGTCCATCACTTAGCCTTTGCTAAGTGTTTTGGCGACTATAATTCAAACATAATACCCGGAAACAATCTGAAACATTGAAGCTGATCAATCTGTGCTCCACAGAGTCCATAATTACTGTCAAAGCAACCAGAAAGTTGGGGGGGAATACAAGTAGGGTTCAGAATAAAGAAACTTGGCACACTGCCATCACAGTAGACAGATATTGGATAAAAAAAAATAGTGAGTTTAGTGGGAACCATATCTGCTTTATATTTGCATTTGTATAACAAACATGGCCAAATATTTATATTGAAAAAGCCTCAACATTTTCAACATAAGTAAACATATATTTACACAGCATAAACTCTCTATAAAGGGGAAGACAACCAATAAGGTAAATCAAAGTCTTCATGATTCATGAACCTTAAGTTTTTCCATTGAAACATACAGATCAATAAAACAATTTTTTTATTTTTTATCGTTCTTCGGCATGTCCAAAACACAATATTATGTCATTCAGCCTTGCAAATTAGACTTCACTACCATCAAATCCAAGAACTTAAATCGAAATCTCTAAAATTTACTTTCTACTAGGTCCAATCTTTAGCGAAAAATTTAGCATGATAAAAAAAAAAAAAAAAAAAAAAAAAAAAAAAAAACCAAAACCCTAGCCAAAACTCAATCTAATAAAACCCACAAAACCAAACCAAACAAAACCCCCTTCGCCATTGTAACCAGTAAACAAAAACAAAACAAAGTGAACCAAGAAAAAAATATATAAAAAACAAAACTTTCAGATCTCGTTACCTACAAAAATGAGTGAGCCACAATGAAAAATATCAAGAGGCTTTCTACAGACTACAGAATGAAAACGCGTTGTGCTTGTTTGTGTGAGAGAGGTGTTAGGGTGGGAGAGGGGTGAAATTGGAAGATGGTGAAATGGGTTTTTGGAAGGAAGTGTTCATCAGAGGGAACTTGATCTTCGCCGGCATCGAACTAGGTTGTCTTCCTCGTGGATTTCTTTGGTGGGCGTGGACTTCACTTCTCGAAGATAGGCGTTAGGGTGGGAGAGGAGTGAAAAAAAAAAAAAAAAAAAAAAAAAAAAAAAACAACGCGTAGCTTAAATACTTTCAGTTGGGCTACAGTAGTCGGCCCCAAAAATAATCAGCTGGCATTTCAAAATTATTTGCTACAATGTTTTCAATTTTCAGTTTTTAGCAAAATCAGGGAAAAATCGCTGATTTTCTATGTGTAGTTTTAGTCACATGACTTTTTAAATGAGTTATGTGACTTATTTAAATAATAAACATGTATAATCTTATATAAATTGTCACTTATTGGGTTTGAAGAAATTCTTCTAAATTGGTTTGAAGCAAATAATCTTTGTCCCTAGATTTATTGATTAGATTAATTAGTTAAACCATTTTTCTTAAATGCCTCAAAAAAATATCATTAAAAAACATAAAGAATCCTTTTCCATTTTTATTTATTTATTATAGTTGGTGGCAACCGTGGCATTTTGTCTCACTGGATTATACAAAACCCTAACTCACATAAGAGTGAGTCTCACACTTACCGGATCCACCTCTATGTAATTGGCGTGTTGTATATTCCTGTCATATAAAATAAAAATTCTTCAATAAAATAAGATGATATATACTGTAAGGACGCAGTTTGAGTCCTAAGCCCAAAAAGTAAGTGGATCTAGGCCCAATGAGCCCAATACAATGAATTTGTAGAGAATAGATTGGAAAACTGGGCTATAATGAGTTGGGTAACAATTATAATGGATTCAGATGATAATAAAGTAAAAGTAGACTGATTTTATCTAAGGAAAATTATCCTCGGCATAGTCCGAAAAGATTAGTTCTTGTATATATTACTTGAAGTTGGTTACAAATATAGTTCTGTTTGCTACAGTATTTCTTTCTTAATTCTCCGATCCCCTTTCTCTTAGGACCTCCCTCCTATTTATACTATCTCTCCCTTCTCATTTCTACCCTCTACGTGGACAGTAGATTGCTTGTGTTAATCTCTGTCCCATCAGCAACCTCCTGAAGTCTTTAGGGGTAGCTTTAAGGGTGAAAAGCATTGTTCAGATATCACTTCCTCATTAAGGCGGCCAGAGAGTTAGTTACAAAGCATTCAATGCGGTGGTAGCAGCTTTCTCTTAGATATTTCCTAGCTTCTATCCCTCCTGTACGTTCATAATGCATGTCCTTATTAATAGAACTTCCTAAAATGTCACCCTGGATGATAGGATACACATTTTGATCTTCGCTTCGTTTAGCCAAGGGGATATTCCTCCTCGGCCTACCTCCTCCAGCCTTTACAGTTATAGCTTGTTTGTGAAGTTCAAAGTCTTACGTCTTTCTTACTATTGATCTATACTCAAAACACTGAGCCTCCTTGGACAAGGCCCAAGGCCCAATATATATTTGGACCTGCGTCCCTACATATACCATAATATAATAGTAGTATATTACCAACTTGGAGCCTCCAAGCCAACATCAATAAAAATGCGAAACTACTGATGACTATCTTAACCTCAATAAAACTGAAAAATAGCCATAACAAACAGAAAGAAAATATGGGAATACCATAGCAAAACCAAAACACTGAAGCTTGCTTAATTATACAACATCTCTTGCACTGATATGTGGTTCCCACTGAGTATATAGGATTGGCTCATGAAAATTTATCGCGGCTAAGAGTCTCTTGAAGATGTCAGCAACATTTCCCTGAAACGCTTAAAAAAGAACATCATTTCATCACGATCAGGAAGATTCTCTTTGATAATAGGAACTTCCTTGAAATTCTTGATCCATGCATGCAAGCGAGGAAATTTGTGAGCTTCAAGCAGCTTGACCCCAACGATGTCTTCAATGACTCCCAACCACTGAGCAATCTGTCCAAAGGCAATGTCTACTATTCCAATCTTGTCAGCACCAAAATATTTCTTGTCTACAAGACCATGTGCTTCGATGGCTCTTAGCATCTCCAACGTGTCTTTCACAGCCTTCTCTTGTTCTTCGCCACTAGTTCGGTAGACCATCCACATTGCAGGACCCTGCTAGAATTTGGAGCATTGTTATGAGAAGTCAATGAGTTCATGCTTGGTTCAGCTCAATCAAACTTGCGTTACTTTATTAGAAGTTTCTTTTTCTTGGCTCAATTATATATATATATATATATATATATATGATTTAAAAAAATAGATTATAATAATGGTCAGTACAGATCCTTATCAACAAAGAAATAAATAAAATAAGAGTAATCATATAAAATGACATGATAAGAATAGGATTGGCATGACTTAAACACTACAATAAATTATTTTATTTATTTATTTGTAACCGGTAATATGTTAGTTTGTAAGACTTATGTTATAAAATTTATAACATCTCTAATATCACTTATAAAATATTGATTATTATTCTTATTTGCAAATAAAAACAAGTCATTGTTACATTTTCTAGAAATTAATGAAACATTGACATCATTTGTTAAATAAAAATGGTGATGACAATGATAATAAATGACTTGTAAGCAATTCATGCGGAAATTATTTAAAAAGTGAGGTAATACTGTAATAGTCTATCATTTTCATTTACCATAAAATACTAGACTTTATTTGAAGATAAATTGAACCAAAAACAGAAGATCTAGTGCCAACGGGTGAAGAAGTACCTTCTCTTCAGCAAATTTGATCCAGAACCGAGCATTGGCTCTCTCATAAGGGTCAGTAGGCAGCAATGGGTTCTGTGGCCACATCTCTTCAACATATTCAAGGATAATCATGGACTCACAAATTGCTTTTCCGCCATGAACAAGCACTGGGATCTTCTTGTGGACTGGATTGTGTTGTAGAAGTTGGGAACTTTTGTTGGAAAGATCTTCTTCTATGTATTCATACGGTATGCCCTTTAGTTTCAAAGCCCATATCACTCGACAACTAAATGGACTTGCCCATGTCCCATGTAGCTTCACTTCCTCACCCATGTTTGAGAGAGCTAGCAATGTGGTAGCAATTCAACTCACAATGTGATTTTATAATGAACAATTTAGTCATCTTGCTTGGGCAATAAGCTTTGTAGCTTCAAATTTCTTTGAAGTCTTACAGCTTCATTTAAACAATTGAAGGTTGAAGTCAAAAGAGGTTTGCGCCTCTTATTTTTCCTTTAGTTTACATTTTTGCTATTATTTTATTTATTTATTTGGTTTTGACGATATTCTTCTTGTTTGACTTTGAATTTTGGGAAGTGGAGTTGGTGGGCTTGGTAGAACAGTGAAAATGGACCCCAACCACTGTCAAGGAAATATATATGAATATATCACTGTTTCGGAAATATATAGGGATTTATCACTTTTTTAGCATTCGAGTTTAGAGAAATCGAGTTCAAAATGGTACTTGAGTTTCATAAACTCGAGTATCAAAATGGAACTTGAGTATCAAAAAAGTGAAAAATTGCTACTTATTTCTAAAACAGTGGTAGATTTTCATATATTTTGCCTAAAGTGCCTGGGAGAACTATGTAAGCATTCAAGAGGAGAGAGAATCTTTTAGTTTTTTTTTGTGGGGGGGGGGGGGGGTAAACAAGAGAATCTTTTAGTTGCTTTTCCTTTTCTTGGGTTAAAAGTGAATTTAATCATGTGGCCCAGGCACAATCTGCCGAGTCTTTTGGCTAAATATTACTAAATCTGGAGTTTATTTGCGTTATAGGCACTGTTGGAAGTTATTTAGGGAATTGAGGAAAGAGAGTGAATTTTGGAAACGATGTTGCCGAAATTCAACAAAAGTATGAGAGAGAAAGAGAACAAGTGGGTGAGAGAAAATTTTGAATTTCGGTAATCACATTATCGAAATTCCTACCGCCCAAACCTGCTGACCGAGTGGGTGTGAAGTGCTCGAAGTGTGAAGTGTCCAGAGAGAAACCAATTGTGGCAATGCCATTGCCGAAAATGGGAGGAAAAAAAATAGTGGTTGCCGAAATCTGGGGAGGAATTATTAAAAAAAAAAAAAAAGTACTACGTCCACAATATTTTTATAACATTTTCACAACAAATCACAAGTGATTAGTTATTATTAGTTCAAATTTGAATTTAACACTGAGATTACTTTTTTAATCCAACAATAATAACCTACCACTTAAAATTTATTGTAAAAATTGTGTGCACATATCATTTCTCAAAAAAAAAAATTGTGGAATGGATTTGTGGCAATGGCATTGCCGAAATAGGAGGGGGAAAAAAATTTGCAATTGGTTTGTGGCAATGCCATTGCCGAAATAGGGAAAAAAGTTTGTGGCAATTATGGTAATGCCATTACCGAAAATGGGAGGGAAAAAAAATAGCGGTTGCCGAAATCTAGGGAGGAATTAAAAAAAAAAAAAAAGTGCTACGTCCACAATATTTTTACAACATTTTCACAACAAATCACAGGTGATTAGTTATTATTAGTTCAAATTTGAATTTAACACACTTTTTTAATCCAACAATAATAACCTGCCACTTAAAATTTGTTGTAAAAATTGTGTGCACATATCATTTCTTAAAAAAAAAAAAAAAATTTTGTGGAATGGATTTGTGGCAATGGCATTGCTGAAATAGGAGGGGGAAAAAAATTTACAATTGGTTTGTGGCAATGCCATTGCCGAAATAAGGGAAAAAAATTTTGTGGCAATGTCATTGCCGAAAATGGGAGAAAAAAAAATAGTGGTTGCCGAAATCTGGGAAGTAATTTAAAAAAAAAAAAAAAAGTGTTACGTCCACAATATTTTTACAACATCTTCACAACAAATCACAGGTGATTAGTTATTATTAGTTCAAATTTGAATTTAACACTGTGATTACTTTTTTAATCCAACAATAACAACCAACCACTTAGGATTTGTTGTAAAAATTGTGTGCACATATCATTTCTCTAAAAAATAAATTGTGGAATGGAATTGTGACAATGGCATTGCCGAAATAGGAGGGAAAAAAAAATTGTTCCAATTGGTTTGTGGCAATGTCATTGCCGAAATAGAAGAGAGAGATATAAAAAAAGTACGCATATTCTTATTCTTTCAGTATTTTTTTGACCGAAGCAGTTTGGTTTGTCATGTTCTTTTATGATAAAAGTACCCTACGAAACAGATAAGGATAGATTCAAGTACAATGAGTACATTGATTCTTATTCTAAAGTGCACGCTGTAAACAAAAACAAAAAAAAGTACATAGATTCTTATAGAAGAAAAAAATGATTGATGTGCACGCTGTAAACAAAAAAAAAAAAAAAAAAACAAAAAAACAAAAAAAGTATATAGATTCTTAAAATAGAAAAGAAAAAAAGATTAATGTGCACACTGTAAACCAAAAAAAGCAAAGAAAGTACATAGATTCATACAATATGGAAGAAAAAAATGATTGGTATGCACACAGTAAACCAAAAAAAGCAAAGAAAGTACATAGATTCTTATAATACGGAAGAAAAAAAATGATTGATGTGCACGTTATAAACAAAGAGAAAAAAACAAAGAAAGTACATAGACTCTTACAATACGGAAGAAAAAAATTATTGATGTGCACACTGTAAACCCAAAAAAGCAAAGAAAGTACATAGATTTTTACAATATGGAAAAAAAAAAAAAAAAATTGATTGATGTGCACGCAATTTCAATAACAATGGAAATTTATAGGGGAAAAAAAGTAGAAAATAAGAACTGTGGAGATTTCAATAAAATTAGTGTTGTTTAAATAGGATGCAAGTTTCATATCAGTTAAATTCTTAGATTTTAAACTGCATAATTATATACGCAATTGACCAAATACAACACAACACAGATAGGACACTTTGGTACAAATAAATTACTTAACTATAAACATATATTTACTACAAAAAATCTCTGCAAAAATCTAAATTTCATTGTTCTTTTTGGTTTACAGCGTGCACATCAATCATTTTTTTTCTTCCGTATTGTAAGAATCTATGTACTTTCATTACATTTTTTGGTTTACAATGTGTACATCAATCATTTTTTTCCTTCCTATTGTAAGAATCTATATACTTTCTTTATTTTTTTTTTGTTTACAGCGTGCATATCAATTATTTTTTTCTTCTATAAGAATCTATGTACTGTTTTTTGTTTTTGTTTACAACGTGCACTTTAGGATAAGAATCAATGTACTCATTGTACTTGAATCTATCTTTATTAGTTTCGTAGGGTACTTTTACCATAAAAGAACATGACAAACCAAACTGTTTCGATCAAAAAAATACATAAAAAATAAGAATATGCGTACTTTTTTTTATATCTCTCTCCTCTATTTCGGCAATGCCACTGCCAAAAACATATGAGATGAGGAGTTGAGGTGATTGATTGATTGAATCTTTGTTTTTTTTTTTTTTTTTTTTTTTACTTTCTTTGCTTTTTTTGTTTACAACGTGCACGTAAGAATTTATGTTTTTTTTTTTTTTTTACAACGTGCATATCAATCAATTTTTTCTTCCGTATTGTAAGAATTTATATACTTTTTTTGTTTTTTTGGGTTTACAGTGTACACATCAATCATTTTTTTCTTCTGTATTGTAAGAATCTATATACTCTCTTTGTTTTTTTTTTTTTTTTACAGCGTGAACATCAATCATTTTTTTCCTTTCGTATTGTAAGAATCAATGTAGTTTCTTTGCTTTTTTTGGTTTACTCTGTGCATATCAATCATTTTTTTTCTTCCATATTGTATAAATCTATGTACTTTCTTTGCTTTTTTTGGTTTACAGTGTATACATCAAACATTTTTTTTTCTTTTCTATTTTAAGAATCTATACATTTTCTTTATTTTTTTTGTTTACAGCGTGCACATCAATCATTTTTTTCTTCTATAAGAATCTATATACTTTTTTTTTTTTTTGGTTTACAACGTGCACTTTAGAATAAGAATCAATGTACTCATTATACTTGAATCAATCCTATCTGTTTCCTAAAGTACTTTTATCATAAAAGAACATGACAAATCAGACTATTTCAGTCAAAAAAATACTGAAAGAATAAGAATATGTGTACTTTTTTTATATCTCTCTCATCTATTTCGGCAATTCCATTGCCACAAACCAAATGAGATGAGGAGTTAAGGTGATTGGTTGAATGAATCCTTTTTTTTTTTTTTTTTTACTTTCTTTGCTTTTTTTGTTTACAGCGTGCACGTAAGAATATATGTACTTTCTTTGCTTTTTTTTTTTTGGTTTACAACGTACACATCAATCAATTTTTTCTTCTGTATTGTAAAAATCTATGTACTTTCTTTGTTTTTTTTTTTTTTTTTTTTTTTTTTTGTTTACAACATACACATCAATCATTTTTTTTTTCCGTATTGTAAAAATCTATGTACTTTCTTTGTTTTTTTGGGTTTATAGTGTACACATCAATCATTTTTTTCTTCCGTATTATAAGAATCTATGTACTTTTTTTTTTTTTTTTGTTTACAACGTGCACATCAATCATTTTTTTTCTTCCGTATTGTATGAATCTATGTACATTCTTTGCTTTTTTTGGTTTACAGTATGCACATCAATCATTTTTTTCTTTTCTATTTTAAGAATCTATATATTTTCTTTGTTTTGTTTTTTTTTTTACAGTGTGCACATCAATCATTTCTTTCTTCTATAAGAATCTATGTACTTTTTTTTTGTTTTTATTTACAGCATGCACTTCAGAATAAGAATCAATGTATTTATTGTACTTGAATCTATCCTTATCTGTTACGTAAAGTACTTTTACCATAAAAGACCATGACAAACCAAACTGCTTCAGTCAAAAAAATACTGAAAGAATAAGAATATGAGTACTTTTTTTTTTATATCTCTCTCCTCTATTTTGGAAATGACATTGCCACAAACCAGATGAGATGAGGAGTTGAGGTGATTTGTTGATTGAATCTTTGTTTTTTTTTTCTTTTTCTTTTTTTTCTTGTTTACTTTCTTTGTTTTTTTGTTTACAGCGTACACGTAAGAATTTATGTACTTTCTTTGCTTCTTCTTTTTTTATTCACAGCGTGCACATCAATCAATTTTTTCTTCCGTATTGTAAGAATCTATGTACTTTCTTTGATTTTTTGGGTTTACAGTGTACACATCAATCATTTTTTTCATACATATTGTAAGAATCTATATAGTTTCTTTGTTTTTTTTTTTTTTTTTTTTGTTTACAGCGTGCACATCAATCATTTTTTTTTCCTGCGTATTGTAAGAATCTACATACTTTCTTTACTTTTTTTGGTTTACTGTGTGCATATCAATTTTTTGTTTCTTCTATATTGTATGAAACTATGTACTTTCTTTGCTTTTTTTGGTTTACTGTGTGCATGTCAATCATTTTTTTCTTCCATATTATATGAATCAATGTACTTTCTTTGCTTTTTTTGGTTTATAGTGTGCACATCAATCCTTTTTTTCTTTTCTATTTTAAGAATCTATATACTTTCTTTGTTTTTTTGTTTACAGCGTGCACATCAATCATTTCTTTCTTCTATAAGAATCTATGTACTTTTTTTCGTTTTTGTTTACAGCATGACCATTAGAACAAGAATCAATGTACTCATTGTACTTGAATCTATCCTTATCTGTTTCGTAGAGTACTTTTACCATAAAAGAATAAGACAAACCAATCTGCATCGGTCAAAATAAAAAACTGAAAGTATAAGAATACGCGTACCTTTTTTTATATCTCTCTCCTCTATTTTGGCAATGCCATTGCTACAAACCAGATGAGATGAGGAGTTGAGGTGATTGGTTGATTGAATCTTTGTTTTTTTTTTTTGTTTACTTTCTTTGCTTTTTTTGTTTACAGCGTGCACGTAAGAATCTATGTACTTTCTTTGTTTTTTTTTTGTTTATAGTGTGCATATCAATCAATTTTTTCTTCCGTATTGTAAGAATCTATGTTCTTTCTTTACTTTTTTGGGGTTTACAGTGTACACATTAATCATTTTTTTCTTTCGTATTGTAAGAATCTATATACTTTCTTTGTTTTTTTTTTTTTTGTTTACAGAGTGCACATCAATCTTTTTTTTTTCTTCCGTATTGTAAGAATATATGTACTTTCTTTACTTTTTTTGGTTTACTGTGCGCATATCAATCATTTTTTTTCTTCCATATTGTATGAATCTATGTACTTTCTTTGCTTTTTTTGGTTTACAGTGTGCATATCAATCATTTTTTTCTTTTCTATTTTAAGAATCTATATATATATATATATATATATATTTTTTTTTTTTTTTTGTTTACAATGTGCACATCAATTTTTTTTTTTCTATAAGAATCTGTGTACTTTTTTTTGTTTTTGTTTACAGCGTACACTTTAGAATAAGAATCAATGTACTCATTGTACTTGAATCTATTCTTATCTGTTTCCTAAAGTACTTTTACCATAAAAGAACATATCAAACCAAACTGTTTGGTCAAAAAAATACTAAAAGAATAAGAGTATGTGTTCTTTTTATATCTCTCTCCTCTATTTTGGCAATGCCATTGCCACAAACCAGATGAGATGAGGAGTTGAGGTGATTGGTTGATTGAATCTTTGTTTTTTTTTTTTTTTTTCTGTTTACTTTCTTTGTTTTTTTTTTTTTGTTTACAGGGTGCACATAAGAATATATGTACTTTCTTTGCTTTTTTTTTTTTGTTTACAACGTACACATCAATCAATTTTTTCTTTTGTATTGTAAGAATCTATGTACTTTCTTTGTTTTTTGGGGTTTACAATGTACACATCAATTATTTTTTCTTCCGTATTATAAGAATCTATGTACTTTCTTGCTTTTTTTTTTTTTTTTTTTTTTTTTACAGCATGCACATCAATCATTTTTTTTCTTCCATATTGTAAGAATCTATGCACTTTCTTTGCTTTTTTTGGTTTACTTTGTGCGGATCAATCATTTTTTTCTTTCATATTGTATGAATCTATGTACTTTCTTTGCTTTTTTTGGTTTACAGTATGCACATCATTCATTTTTTTTCTTTTCTATTTTAAGAATCTATATATTTTCTTTATTTTTTTTTTTTTTTGGTTTACAGCGTGAACATCAATCATTTCTTTCTTCTACCAGAATCTATGTACTTTTTTTTTTTTTTTTTTTTTACAGCGTGCACTTTAGAATAAAAATCAATGTATTTATTGTACTTGAATCTATCCTTATCTGTTTCGTAGAGTACTTTTACCATAAAAGAACATGACAAACCAAACTGTTTCGATCAAAAAAATACTGAAAGAATAAGAATATGAGTACTTTTTTTATATCTCTCTCCTCTATTTCGGAAATGTCATTGCCACAAACCAGATGAGATGAGGAGTTGAGGTGATTTGTTGATTGAATCTTTTTTTTTTTTTTTTTACTTTCTTTTTTTTTTGTTTATAGCATACACATAAGAATCTATGTACTTTCTTTGCTTTTTTTTTTTGTTCACAGCGTGTACATTAATCAATTTTTTCTTCCGTATTGTAAGAATCTGTGTACTTTCTTTATTTTTTTGGGTTTACAGTGTACACATCATTCATTTTTTTTTTTCTTCCATATTGTAAGAATCTATGTAGTTTCTTTGTTTTTTTTTTTTTTTTTTTTGTTTTTTTTTTTTTTTTTTGTTTATAGTGTGCACATTAATCATTTTTTTTTCTTCCGTATTGTAACAATCTATGTACTTTCTTTATTTTTTTTCGTTTACTGTGTGCATATCAATCATTTTATTCTTCTATATTGTATGAAACTATGTACTTTCTTTGCTTTTTTTGATTTACTGTGTGCATGTCAGTCATTTTTTTCTTCCATATTGTTTGAATTTATGTACTTTCTTTGCTTTTTTTGGTTTATAGTGTGCACATCAATCATTTTTTTCTTTTCTATTTTAAGAATCTATATACTTTCTATGTTTTTTTTGTTTATAGCATGCACGTCAATGATTTCCTTCTTCTATAAGAATCTATGTACTTTTTTTTGTTTTTGTTTACAACGTGCACTTTAGAATAAGAATCAATGTACTCATTGTACTTGAATCTATCCTTATCTGTTTCGTAGAGTACTTTTACTATAAAAGAACGCGACAAACCAATTTGCTTCGGTCAAAAAAAAAAAAAAAACTAAAAGTATAAGAATATGCGTACTTTTTTTTATATCTCTCTCCTCTATTTTGGCAATGCCATTGCTGCAAACCAGATGAGATGAGGAGTTGAGGTGATTGATTGATTGAATCTTTGTTTTATTTTTTTTTACTTTCTTTGCTTGTTTTGTTTACAGCGTGCACGTAAGAATCTATGTCCTTTCTTTGCTTTTTTTTTTTTTTTGTTTACAGCGTGCACATTAATCAATTTTTTCTTCCGTATTGTAAGAATCTATGTACCTTCATTGCTTTTTGGGTTTAAAGTGTACACATCAATCATTTTTTTTCTTTAGTATTGTAAGAATCTATGTACTTTATTTGTTTACAACGTGCACATCAATCTTTTTTTTTCTTCCCTATTATAAGAATCTATGTACTTTCTTTACTTTTTTTGGTTTACTGTGTACATATCAATCATTTTTTTTTTCCATATTGTATGAATCTATGTACTTTCTTTGCTTTTTTTGGTTTACAGTGTGCACATCAATCATTTTTTTCTTTTCTATTTTAAGAATCTATATACTTTATTTGTTTTTTTTTTTTTTTTTTTTTGTTTATAGCGTTCACATCAATCATTTCTTTCTTCTATAATAATCTATGTACTTTTTTTTTTTGTTTTTGTTTACAACTTGCACTTTAGAATAAGAATCAATGCACTCATTGTACTTGAATCTATCCTTATCTATTTCGTAGGGTACTTTTACCGTAAAAAAACATGACAAACCAAATTTCTTCAGTCAAAAAAATACTTAAAGAATAAGAATATGTGTACTTTTTTTATATCTCTGTCCTCTATTTCGGCAATGCCATTGCCAAAAACTAGATGAGATGAGGAGTTGAAGTGATTGGTTGATTGAATTTTTGTTTTTTTTTTTTTTACTTTTTTTACTTTTTTTGTTTACATCGTGCAGTAAGAATTTATGTACTTTCTTTGCTTTTTATTTTTTTGTTTACAGCATGCATATCAATCAATTTTTTCTTCCGTATTGTAAGAATTTATGTCCTTTCTTTGCTTTTTTGGGTTTACAGTGTACACATTAATCATTTTTTTCTTTTGTATTGTAAGAATCTATATACTTTCTTTGGTTTTTTTTTTTTGTTTACAGCGTGCACATCAATCTTTTTTTTTTCTTCTGTATTGTAAGAATATATGTACTTTCTTTGCTCTTTTTGGTTTACTGTGTGCATATCAATCATTTTTTTTTCTTCCATATTGTATGAATCTATGTACTTTTTTTGCTTTTTTTGGTTTACAATGTGCACATCAATAATTTTTTTTCTTTTCTATTTTAAAAATCTATATACTCTCTTTGTTTTTTTTTTTTACAACGTGCACATCAATCATTTTTTTCTCCTATAAGAATCTATGTACTTTTTTTTGTTTTTGTTTACAGCGTGCACTTTAGAATAAGAATCAATGTATTCATTGTACTTGAGTCTATTCTTATCTGTTTCCTAAAATACTTTTACCGTAAAAGAACATGACAAACCAAACTGCTTCGGTCAAAAAAAATACTGGAAGAATAAGAATATGCGTACTTTTTTTTATATCTCTCTCCTCTATTTCGGCAATACCATTGCCACAAACCAGATAAGATGAGGAGTTGAGATGATTGGTTGATTGAATCTTTTTTTTTTTTTTTTGGTTTACTTTCTTTGCTTTTTTTGTTTACAGCATGCACGTAAGAATATATGTACTTTCTTTGCTTTTTTTTTTGTTTACAGCATACACATCAATCAATTTTTTCTTCTGTATTGTAAGAATCTATGTACTTTCTTTGCTTTTTTGGATTTACAGAGTACACATCAATCATTTTTTTCTTCCGTATTGTAAGAATCTATGTACTTGCTTTTTTTTTTTTTTTTTTTTGTTTACAGCGTGCACATCAATCATTTTTTTTCTTCCGTATTGTAAGAATCTATGTATTTTCTTTACTTTTTTTGGTTTACTGTGTGCATATCAATCATTTTTTTCTTTCATATTGTATCAATCTATGTACTTTCTTTGCTTTTTTTGGTTTACAGTATGCACATCAATCATTTTTTTCTTTTCTATTTTAAGAATCTATATATTTTCTTTGTTTTTCTTGTTTACAACGTGCACATCAATCATTTCTTCTATAAGAATCTTTGTACTTTTTTTTTTGTTTTTGTTTACAACATGCACTTTAGAATAAGAATTAATGTATTTATTGTACTTGAATTTATCCTTATCTGTTTCGTAGAGTACTTTTACCATAAAAAAACATGACAAACCAAACTGTTTCGGTCAAAAAAATACTGAAAGAATAAGAATATGTGTACTTTTTTTCATATCTCTATTCTCTATTTCTGCAATGTCATTGCCACAAACCAGATGAGATGTGGAGTTGAGGTGATTTGTTGATTGAATCTTTGTTTTTTTTGTTTTTTTTTTTTTTGGTTTAGTTTCTTTGCTTACAGCGTGCACATAAGAATTTATATACTTTCTTTACTTTTTTTTGTTTACAACGTGCACATTAATCATTTTTTTTCTTCTGTATTGTAAGAATCTATGTACTTTCTTTGCTTTTTTGGGTTTACAGTGTACACATCAATTAGGGGTGTGCATGGGTCGGGTTGGGTTGGGTTGAGGGGATTTTTTGACCCAACCTACCATGGTGGGTCAAAAAGAATTCAACCCAACCCACATGGGTCGGGTTGGGTCGGGTTGAACCCATGGGTTTGACAAATTATTATTATTATTATTATTATTAAATTGAGTAAAAAAAAATATTAATATTAATATATTAAAAAAACTTAAAGATTAGTATCAATGTAACTCTATAAAGGCTCAACACTAATGACTAAACAATAATAGTAATTTATTAGGATTTGTGTGAACTAATTGGCTTTTATATAGGATAGGAAAAATTGGTTATTTAAAAAAATTTATTAATTATATAATATATTTTTTATATATATTAAATTAGTATTAGTAGGAGGAATTGAGAAAATGTTGCTCTACAGCTGGTTTTTTTTAAAAATTATTAAATATAAAAAATATATTTAAATATATATATAAGTGCCCTACAATTGATTTTTCTTTTAAAAATTTATTAAATATAAAATATATTTTAAATATATATTAAATATGATGGGTCGGGTTGGGTTTGGTGGGTTTGTAATTTTATGACCCAAACCCAACCCGACCCGCTATAAATTTTTTTTTTATAACCCAACCCAACCCACCAAGCCTAAAAAACCGACCCAACCTGGTGGGTCGGGTTGGGTTGGGTCGGGTTTGGCGGATCGGTGGGTTTTCTGCACACCCCTAACATCAATCATTTTTTTCTTCCATATTGTAAGAATCTATGAACTTTCTTTGTTTTTTTTTTTTTTTTTTTTTACAGTGTGCACATCAATTCATTTTTTTTTCTTCTGTATTGTAAGAATCTATGTACTTTCTTTGCTTTTTTTAGTTTACTGTGTGCATATCAATCATTTTTTTCTTCCATATTGTATGAATTTATGTACTTTCTTTGCTTATTTTGGTTTACTATGTGCATGTCAATTATTTTTTTCTTTCATATTGTATGAATCTATGTACTTTCTTTGCTTTTTTTTGGTTTACAGTGTGCACATCAATCATTTTTTTCTTTTCTATTTTAGGAATTTATATACTTTCTTTGTTTTTTTTTTTGTTTACAGAGTGCACATCAATCATTTCTTTCTTCCATATTGTATGAATTTATGTACTTTCTTTGCTTATTTTGGTTTACTGTGTGCATGTCAATTATTTTTTTCTTCCATATTATATGAATCTATGTACTTTCTTTGCTTTTTTTTGGTTTACAGTGTGCACATCAATCATTTTTTTCTTTTCTATTTTGGGAATTTATATACTTTCTTTGTTTTTTTTTTTTGTTTACAGCGTGCACATCAATCATTTCTTTCTTCTATAAGAATCTATATACTTTTTTTTTTTTTTTTGTTTACAACGTGCTCTTTAGAATAAGAATCAATGTACTCGATGTACTTGAATCTATCATTATCTATTTCGTAGAGTACTTTTACCATAAAAGAACATGACAAACCAAACTGCTTCGGTCAAAAAAATATTGAATAAATAAGAATATGCGTACTTTTTTTTATATCTCTTTCCTTTATTTTGGCAATACCATTGCCACAAACCAGATGAGATGAGGAGTTGAGGTGATTGGTTGATTGAATCTTTGTTTTTTTTTTGTTTACTTTCTTTGCTTTTTTTGTTTACAGCGTGCACATCAATCAATTTTTTCTTCCGTTTCAATAAAGATAGAAGTTTACCCAAAAAAAAAGAAATGTAAGCATTCTAGAGATAAGATACCCTATTCTAGTGGGTATAGTTATAATAAATCTTTCCAAATTAGTATGATTGATTTTTGGTAGGCCCTTGGACTTGAAGAAAATACTCCAAGCCCCACTAGTTTTCCCTCCTCTCATCTCTCTAACCAAACGTCCGCAAAAACAATTTTTACTATTCCCTTTTTTATTCTCCTTAAAATCTACCCAACTAAACAGACCCTAAGTAAAACAAACATGAACATGAGTATTTGAGAGTTAAGACTAATCTAAATATTACTTCCATCCTATATTGTTAGTCTTTTACTAGAGAATCCAATTTTTTTATGAGAGCACCATGTAATGCATTGTCTTTTTTAATT
Source organism: Quercus robur (assembly GCF_932294415.1). Taxonomy (NCBI): domain Eukaryota; kingdom Viridiplantae; phylum Streptophyta; class Magnoliopsida; order Fagales; family Fagaceae; genus Quercus; species Quercus robur. The sequence continues at coordinate 33,153,990 of NC_065539.1, read as the reverse complement.
TAATGCGTACAAGTTTCTTGAACTATCCTCATTAAAATTTTTATTTAAAGAATTTTATTTTTTTTAATTAAAGTAAATGGTTAGTTGGGGAATTATTTAGGTGATTTTTTAAAGAGTACTATATTTAAAAATAGAAGCGATATTTAAACATTTAAAAAAAAATATATATATATATATATATATTTGTTATATAGTGTTTATCTAATAGAGGTTTTTAAAACATGTATAAGCCATTTTATGATTTTTAAATTGAAATTAAAGATTGCACTTACGATTCACATTATACATTATTCATGAATTTTGATTGTTTGGTTAATATAAACTCATACGCTTTAAAATTGGAAAACTTTTAAAACTAAGTTGTGAGAGTATATAAATAGTCTATAAAATTCTGCTGAAAAACTGTGTATTGAGTTGAGGGTTTGCTTGTGCAAACTTGAACAAGTCGCTTGAGAGACCTATCAGGCAAGCCTCAAGTGGATGCCGTATAACTTCTGCTTGACCCTTGACCCTTGACCCTTGACCCTTGAGATTGTTTCCTAAATGAAAGTCAATAATACTACTAAACTCAGCAGCAGTTCAACACTCAATTTAGTTTGATAATCGAAAATGACCACGTGCACGTAAATGCACTAATTACTACACTAAAAGCATAATTATCAAAATCAAACCAAGTATTGAAGGCTTGAAGCACTGCCCCCAAAAGAGTCAATCCTATGGAGACTACTGAATTTTGTCTTTGAAGTCCAGCTCACTATGGGTCACTTTACGATTTTGTATTTCAATTGGGTTCAACGAAAGGCTAATTTCCACTCCCCATAACTTAGCACTGATTTTGGACCTCAGGATTTTTTGTATAGGTAAATAAATTTTTATTTTATTTTTTAAAACGAAAAAAAGGAGATATTATCCATTTTAAATATAAATAATCCAACCATGGAACGAGTGGCATACTAGGAATAGGATCATAGAAAAGGGAGGTTTGGCACGTGCAAATGATAAAATCGAGGGAGCCACGTAGCACGCCAGTCCAAAAACTGTCCTTTTCCATGTGTTAGAGCAGAGAGAGGGCCACCTACAAATACAAAGCGAACCTCAAAGAGCATAGAGCATGCGTGCATTTGTTTTTGTCGGTGCAGACAATCCAAAAGCCAAGCTCTCCCACGCCACGCCCATGAAAAATACATTACTTCATCTCCAACGCTTCTCTTCTTGTCCTCTTTCTCATTCATAGTATTCACTCTGTCTCTTTCTCTTTACTCTCTACTACTACTGCTACTGCTACTGCTGCCTCTCTTTCTTTTACACTCTCCCTCTTCTCAATGGCTCAACTGCAACAATACCACACCAACTTCGACTACGACCCCGCTGGGATGGAATTGGAAATGGAAATGGAGAGGCATAGGAAGAGAAGGAAGAAGTGGAAAGAAGAAGTTGTTGATGTTCCTCTCAGAAGGGACCCTTTGGAGGTGTTTGGTTCGGACATCATGTTGAAGATACTGAGCTACCTCGACGCACGCAGCGTGGCACTCTCTCTCCTCGTCTCACGTGCCTGGCACGCCGTCTCCTCCACCGATCGTCTCTGGGCTTCCAAGGTCGCTCTTCCCCTTCATTTTTCGGTTTTTATTTCTTTCTACTGGCCTTCCTTGTCATTTTAGATTCACTATGAAATTTTGACTGTTGGGTTTGAATTCTTTTGTGCTTAGTTTCGTTTGATTTCTGATGGCTCTTTGCCCAATTGGTTGTTTTAGACCCACAATGAAATTTTTTTTCATTGGGTCTTGTTTCTTTTTAAATTAAGTACGGAATCTTTGCTGTTTTTGTTATATACTTTAGTTTTGTGATTAATCATTAACTTTGCTAGATATTGGGTTATGTTTAAGTGTGGTTTTGAGGTTAATTTGCTTAATAGCTATCTGGGGTTTACTCTACTTTATAATTCACTTCTGTGTTACCTACACTTCAGGGACGATTGTGTTTCAAATTGGGGTTTCTTTGTGAGTTCAATTCCTGACAAAAGTGGGGTTTCCATCCTTTTATGATTTTGGATTATACTTTATGTATAATCCAAAATCATATTTGAATATTTTCCACCATTTTTCTCATTTTCATATTTGGACATGGTTTGGTGGTTGAGTCTGCTCATCCAAATTCGACCTTTGGCAGTCTAGGTTGTAAGCTATATATATAGCCTGGGCAAGCCTTAATGGGGTCTGTATAAGTATAACTTCAAAATTGCACCCCCCCCCCCCCCCCCTTTTTTTTTTTATTGGTAAAGTTACACATGTACTAGGTGGATCTTGAACCCCATAAGTCCATAACTTCACCCACCACCTTGCTCTTTCAAGGGGATGAGGTGCCATTTGAGCTAGATTTCATCAACATGTTCATATTGGCACATACATAATTTAAGTTGATTAAATGGTGGAAGCGTGGAATTGTAATAGTCTTTAGCAGTGACAGATGAATGGTGGTTCTTTCCACTATCTAGGAACATTTGTAAGGAGGGGCAACTAATTTGGGCTTTTGATGAAACAGAAGAGTTCTTTGAAGCGTGGTATGGTTAGTGGGCAATTAGAAAGTTTAAAGAAAAATGTTGGACACCACAATAAGGGTAACTGTACTTAATGGTACATGATGTTGGAACGTTAAGAAAGTTGTCCATCAAAGGAGAGTAGATAAAATGAGAATGAGTGATTGATGGGTAGAAAGTTAAATAGAAAAAGGTTGAAACATACTTTTCATACTTGATATTTAGTCCAAGTCCAAAACTTTTCCTTGAAATGAAAAAAGTTTTAATTTCGTTCTTAAGAAAAATTTAAAAGATACCAATATTGTTCTTATGTTCTTAACTTTGTTACAATCCACTTCAGCCTTTTGATGTGTCATGTTTGCAGCTGTTTGTCACATATGCATTTTCATTTAAGGCCGGCAAAATTAAGAAATTGATGCATTTAAAAATTTTCAAGGATAAAATTGCAAAATTTTAAATTTGAGGAACAAAAATCAAACATGGATTGATTTTCAAGGAAGGAAGTGTATTTTTTCCATGAATTCATTTGTGAGGAGGTAAATTTAGCACCAAAGACTTGAAAAGATTAAGCAATGTGCAATTCAGGCCATGAATGCATGTATGTGGAGATTAGAGGAATTACAAGTACTAGAGGAAGGCCTAGATAGTATGTTTGAGCTGTGTGAAAATGTTGTGACTGTACATGACTGAAAATATCTCCTTATAAGGTAAATGACTCATAGGTGATGCCAATTTTTGTCATTACCCAAGGCTTTGACCGAATTCTTTTCTTTTCTTTTTTTTTTTCTTTTTCTTTTTCTTTTTTTTTTTTTTCTTTCTGATTTTCTTGTTTAAAGATGTGAAGAAAGCGATGAAGATTAAAATTGCATTGATGCTTTAATTAGTTGAATTTTTTTTAACAAATATTGAGTTTACAGGCTCATGTTCTTTGAATTACAGTTGGATGGTGGATGCTGTATGGGAATAATTCAAAAATTGTAAAATCTTTGGTTAGATACTGTCACAGATCATGTTTATGGAAGTGCCCCACTCCCCCCCTTTCTTATTTTCCTTCATGGACTCCTCACTACATGTTTAAAAAAAATGCATTGAGAGCACTATGGGTTTGGTAACTTCATGAGAGTTTGGTTGCATGGGGCCAGCTTCAAAGATATTAATTACTTGGAATGATAAGTTGTTTGAATGAATGATGCCATGTAAGTTTTTTTGCACTTGTAACTTCAGTAATATGATAAGGAAGACTAAACCACTTTTGTCCTTCAACTTCGTTTTTAGTTGGAGGAACTGTGGCTTGGGAAAGCACACATACCTCGCCTGTCACAAATCCGTGGATTATCCAAATTGGCCGCTTATTCATTAGCTGTCGTGGATGGCAAGCGAGTAACTATCTCATTACTCTTTTATTCTCTCTCTCTCTCTCTCTCTCTCTCACACACACACACACACACACACACACACACACAAATGCATACACATACACCCACTAACATGACATTTCTGCACCCATATGTATACAGGCATACAAAAATCTCATCCCAGATATATGCATAGTATTTAAGGGGCATTTCCTAACTGGCCTGTTCCTTTATTGTTAGAACCGCATCATGAAGGAAGATTTGTGTGATCATGTCTGGGAGTTTCATTTTAACAAGGTATGTGCCTTTTAGCTTGGGTCATATTATGTATTTAAGTCTGGTCATTGACATGTTACCTTATCATTAATTGCATACTACAGTGTTGATTTATATGGCTGAAACTCTCACTACAATATGTCAAGAGTAGTGAGATCTAATTGTTGAAATAGTCAAAAGTATGATTTTCATGGGTAACTTTTTTGTTAATGTAAGCTTGTGAAATTAACAGATATTATAAAGAAAAAAAAGCAAATGATACTTTTCCCCCTCTGCAGTATAAATAATAAATTCATATTCGAACATGATGTCTCTGAATATTCTGATTAATTCCCCACCATTGGCAAATTACAGAATGATCTAATAAGGACAAAGAACACATTTCTTTTTCTACACGCACTACCTCCATTGACTTGAAGTAGATAGTACAAAGTCTGTTGAGTAAGCATTACCTTCATTAACATAATTCCTCCTCATTCCGTTTAATTCTTACCCAATTTTCCGGTTACTATTGGTTTCAAATGTTTTCATGATATTCTCTCCACTAATTCTCAAACTCTGCTATCTCTTCAGCCTTGGCCAGCTCATGAATCATGTTTGTCAACCTATCTGTAGCAATCTTATAGTTTTTTTTTTTTTTTTTTTTTTTGATAAACTAGCAATCTTATAGTTTGCATGAGGCCAATTGCTACTTTTTTGGAAGAAGCCAAATTGACCAATCAATCTGACAAAATATCATCTTTCCTCAGGCGGCACCAGACTATTGGCGAAATCTTGATCCTTACTGGAAGGGCACTGGCAGTCCCATGCGGCGCTACTTCCATCCAGATGGGAGCCAAAGTGCCGATCCTGGTGACAAGGTATGGGGCGGTCATGAATGCTGTTACTTGACTGTTACTAGTATCGTCGGTGAAGATAAAATCAGGGAGCACTATGTCAGGATAAACCGATGGCCACGAATGTCTGTATCTAGGAAGCAGGATTGGAGCTGGGAGTTGTCGAACCACCTTTATTCCTACTCCAGCATCCCTGATGCTGACAAGGAAGGTGGGACTGGGCCACTATACGATGTTTAAATATGTTTTCGTTTTGTTACACTTGTAAAAATTAAGTTTTTGGATTTGCTAGATATCTGCCAAAGAGTATATACATGTCTCCAATAAGTTGTTTGCTAGCGTTGTCTTACATGGTCTAAGTTCATATGTTTTTTTGTACAGAATGGATAAATTTTACCACCTCTTTTGTTGAGCCCCAGTCTGTTGCTTTCTTGAGTATCCTCAATATCCACTTCTTCTCTCCCCCTTTTGTTCTGTTTCCCTCAAGTTTTTGGTTGTCAAATGGTAGATTGGTTATTTATTTGGTGAAGTGTTTTCAGGACGTGCATTGACATCACAACCTCAAGTAGGGTACATTTGTACAATTTAAATCCGTTGTGTGCACACTTATATCCTTTGTTCTGAATCTGGTAGTATTTGAATTTGGTTTAGGAGATGGCAGGGAGCAATAGTTTAATCATGTAAATGTTGATCTAAACTACTATAGTTAATGACACTGGTCATTATGGTTTTGTGTTGTTCAGCAAATTATTCATATGTTTCCATCATTGTATTGTGTCTAATCTCTTTTCTTTTCTTTTTTTCTTTTCTTCTTTTTTTTTTTTTTTTTAAATAGAAGATTTTGTGTCTAAATCTTGATTCTGTTCTGGTGGCAATTATCTGTATTCAGCGCTTGGATCTTTTAGTTGCACTAATGAAATGGTCTGAGGGCATACAATGCTTAGTTAAGCACTGCATGCATAAGCTTTGTCTACATTGATGATCTGTTAATTATCACTATGTTTTATATCTTGGATAGTTTGATTACTAACCTGGTGTTGAAATCTACTTACACGTTTTGTAACTTGAGTTTTTTTAATAACTTGAGCAAATAATTTTGTGGTCCTGCCATTGTCAATCATAGAGGGAAGTTCAAGGTACTTATTTGTTGCCGAGGAGATATATATATAAAGGTTGAAGCAGAATCCCAACATAGAAGCACTGACCCGTTCACTCTCAGAATTTGCCGTTTCTTTCCCCGTACAACGATTATGTCATTAAGCACTGTAGGCTTAACACATTATTCCAGTCTCACAGCAAGCCTAGCTTAACAAGGCCTTCTTAATTACCACCTGCACTTCTCTTCAATACTACACTTTCAGCCAATCTAACACATGGCACAAAGTAAACATGTTCCTACATTTAGTGTTTGACATTCAACATCTTAGGCAAACTCTAATTATTATTGGGTAAATTTCGGGTAACTACCCTGAGGTTTGGGGTAATGTCAAACACATCCAAAACAATTAAAAAACAATCATTTTAGTCCTTAAACACAAATGCCGTTACAAGCTTCCTCTTTTTTCATTTCCAAGACTGCATGTTCAGAAGGTACCCCACACTCATCTATTCCCACTAGCCTAAATGCATTTTGCAAATGCAAATGCTTTCTAGTTTTAGTCCATTTTAGTCCCACTATAGGACCCATTGTTTGATAATAGGGTAAATTCCACTAAATCACCATGAGATTTGGGCTAATACCAACTAGGTCTAAAACTTTTAAAAAATGACCAACTTGATCCTTAAAAGACAAATTTGTCCCTGACTCCGTTAGCATTGTTACTTTAGCCCAAACCCTTCTCTTCTCCTTATCTCAAACTCAAACCCTTCTCATTTCTCTCTCTCTCAAGCCTCTGGCTCCCTTTTTTTTTTTTTTTTCTCTTTCACCCATGGCGGCTCCCTCTCTCTCACCCACACCCATGGTGGCTGAAGACTCCTTCTTTCATGACCGAAACCCATGTTTTTCTATTACCATCTTCCACTCTCTTCTCAAATCAGTGCCATGGAGACATTTGGCTAGGGATTTTCGAGCTTCACATCACCACCATTGCTATTGTTCCATGCCAACAGCTCTGATCTAGTGCCAAACGTGTTTGGGTCTTTGTTTCTGGGTTTAGGTCTTTATTTCTAGGTTTGGGTCTTTGTTTGTGTTTGGGTTTGTGTGCCAAATGTCAAGAGAACGTTTGACAAAAACTCACGAGCTCTGCCGCCACCATCGATGACGCCACCACTAGTGGCCGTCGATCTCTATCCTCTTTCTTTGTTTTATTTTTTTTCTATCTTTTGGTTTGGTTCTTTGTTGGTTTGGGTCTTGGTCAATTTAGGGATTGGGTTTTCTTATGTGATATAAGGATTTGGTGATTTTTTATTTGGGTTTAAAAAGGGGTTTAGGTATGGTCATTTGTAGATTTGTGGATATTTATTGATTTAGGGTTTGTCTCAAAATGCTCTAATATGGTGATTTTGTTGGTGTGTGCATATGAATCTATGTGTATGATTGGTAATCTCGAATGATTTTTGGGGGTTTCAAGTTTTGGAATTCATATGGCTATGTGTGTATGCTTTTGTTCTATGTATGCTTTTGTTCTATGACATGGTGTAGTTGTGTAGTGTGATTTGTGCTTAAATCCACGCTCATGTTAGTGTAATCACAGTGAATAGAACTCAAATATCTTAGTATGTAATAAACATTTACTAGAGAAGAGAAAATATGAGAGAAGAGAGTGAAGAGAGGGCCTGAGATGAGAAAGAGAAGAGTGAATAGAATGTGAGATAAAAGTAACTGTGCTAAACAGAGTTAGGGATAAAATTGTCTTTTAAGGACCAAGTTGGTCATTTTTTAGAAGTCTTGGACTTACTTAGTATTGGCCCAAACCTGAGGGTGGTTTAGTGGAATTTACCCTTGATAATAAACAAATGCAATGTTATTCCAAACAAACTCAATTGAAATGCAAATGGTCTAGCAAATCACGTGTGATGAATTAATTGGATATATACAAGATTCCAAATTCTATATAAATTATAAAGCAAACATCTATTTCATGGGATTACATAGGTATATGAGAGATTTAAGAAGATATGTTTTCCTTTGATGAGATTGTTGTGAACATGTGTACTGTATTTCCTTGATAGTGGTAATCTATGAGTTGTCCAATTGATTAGTCGTGGACTTTGTGTGAGAAGAGGATTCTTCAATCAACCCCATGATATTTGCATAGCCTTTAATATCTAAAATATTTTTGTTACCTAATATATCCACTCCTAATGTGGGAATTTTCTTTGAACTAGGAATTTTCCTTAACAACAACACCCCGTACATATAGATAGGATAATTCATGTTTGTACAACCATGTCAATTGGTTAAATAATGTTATGCACTTTATAAGATAATCCACATTCACATTCCTATGATGAAAACATTAACAACAAAAAACATTTTTTTCCACGAAATTAATAAGTAACAACTATAGACAAGTAAGGTTAAATTTACAATTGCATTCCCATTAAGTTCATAATAGATATTCATTGATAGCACTGTTAAAGTTATACATATCATTAGTTACATTCAAAGCATTGTGCCATCTATTAGTTACAAAAGCTTACATTAAGAACTATCAGTCTATGTTAATACAATACATAAAATGGAAATAAAAAATTGTCCAAGAACCACCAGGTTCATTGTGTATGTAAGTTGTTCACATTATGTCCACTTTTTTGTGCATCACTTAACAAAAAAATATCTGCATAAAGTTGTCCACTATGCTGTTTATTGGCTTTGCAAAAAAAGAAAACACACCATCCAAACCAACACTGACAACCACCAAAACAACAACAAAAATAATTGTCCAAAAATAGTTCCAAATTCCATCAACTTCAAAAGGCAGCATAATCACTTCCACTAGGCTCATCATTAGCCAATGAAGTAAACTCATTCATACCACCAACAGCAAAATTTACACTTTGTTGTGTAGTAGCATCCAAACCAACCTCAACAACATTTTCAACAGCATTATTCATCACATTAGCACATGCCCCTACACTAGAGCTTTCCCCAATCCATGTTACCTACAAAATTAAGAGAGAATTAGAAACTCAAATGCTAAAACACATACAATTACAATTAATAGAAATAAAATTATTATTTACAATTTGGTACCTCGTATACTACCAACAATTGAATCTCTTTGATAGGTGCGTTTGTTATGACCAAAACTTTTACAAGTTTGACATTTTATTGTATTTAACCTCCTAGCAACATTCAAACCTATTGGTTGCTCTCCTAGCTCTGTCCTCCTATTTTTCCTTGGTCTACCAAGCAACTTATGAAGAATAGGAGGCTCCACATCTTCATTGGCATTAATATCATTCAAATCAGGTAAGAGATGAATGATTTCACCATATGTTAGGTAGGTGAACCTTGTCAAGTATTCATCACAATAAGTTTCTACATTTGCCCTTTTATGCACAATACATGCTACTGCATGCTTACATGGAAGCCCACTTATCTTCCAATAACCACAAGCGCATGTCTTCATAATCAAATTCACTACAAATGTAGTAAAACCATCAACAACTTGGTACTTATCATCACCAGCTACTATTACCTTGCAAAACCTCGAATCTTGTTGGATCAAATCCAATGTTTTCTTTATCTTAGGAGTAACCACATAATCCGATGTATTGGCCTTCTCAGACCTGTTATTTAGTCTTCCCATAATGTTGATCCAAATTCCATATAACATGGTAAGAGTTGGTTTAGCTCTAAGGTCCCTAACCCATTGATTAAATGATTCTGTCATGTTATTAGTTACATGGTCAATTTTAATTTTTGGATCATATGCACGTCTAGCCCACATTTCCTTAGGCTTAGTCATCAACCAAACATAGGCTACCTCACTATTCACTCTTATACTTTGCATAGACTTGTTAAACAAAAATTCATTATACGCTTTTGCAGTAGCCAAAAAATCTAACTTAAGCATGAGGCCTAGAAATTTAACCTTGAAATTACTATATATATGCCTACAACATAGCCTATGACTTGCTCCAGTGAAAACTTGAGCCACTGCATCAGTTAAACCCTAAGAAACCATAATGGCAAAGAAATGATTAACAACTTACTTTTCAAAAATGCAATTCTTAAAAATAAAATATGTTCATAGCACAAACATACAATGTATATCTAATAATACTAACTCTTAAAAAATAAAACAACTTTACAAAATAATATCTAACTAGATTACTATATGGCAAGTGCTAGCATTAAACTATGATAGACTAAACAAAGGAAAAAAAATAAATACTATATCAAATAAGATCAAAATTATCAATGTTCAAGTCACTATATCAAATAAAGACTCCTAGCATATTAGATGCATTTGACATCCTCAAATAAAAATAAAAAATAAATTAGAGATTTAAAAAATTGACACATTAAATTAAAGTTTTAAAAGAATCAATCTATATACCTTTTGCTGATTAGACATAATACAAAGTGGCTTATCAATTATGCTAACCAATGTAACATCTAAATGGTGTAAGAAAAATAGCCAACTATCCTTGCATTCAACCTCTACAATGGCGACTGCAACTGGAAATAAATCATTGTTGCCATCAAGAGAAATGGCAGCAAGTAGAACACCCCTAAATGGCCCCTTGAGATGGCAATGATCAATTCCTAAGAATGGCCTACAACCATTGATAAAGCCTTTCTTCATAGCATCAAAGCATAAAAAGAACCTCTTCAAGGTGGGATTCATTGCAATGTTAGGTCTCTCGTATTGAATCTTTGCTATACTACCAGGGTTGATTTCCAAGACCACATTAGCATATGCTAGTATTTTCTTATAAGACCTAGCATGGTTGCCATAATCCTCTTCTCTAGCTTTTCTCTTTGCTCAATATAACCTCCTTTGGCTTACTTGAACTCCAAACCTCTTAAGCAAATCTTGTTGCATACTAGAATACCTCAAGTCAGGGTCAGCATAAAGTTTGCTCCTTAGTCTTCATTTGGGAGGAGGGAATGGAATGGAATGAAAAGAATATTTTTATAATATTCTTCCCTTCCTTTGTTTGGGAGTTTTAATGGAAGGAATGGAAAGTCTATTCCCTTGTTTGGGAGTTTAAGTGGGAAGGAATAGAATGGTTAGGTGGGAACACTCATTCCTCCTCTTTCCCTCAAAATCTCAAATTCTTGTTCCCCTTAAATTGGAAGGAATGGAAGGGAATGAATTTTGGTTTAAGGAAAATTTTGTTGAAACTCCTAAAATACTCCTTCAATCTCAGCCCTTTTTACACATCACAAAACTTTTTTTTCTACAAAATAACATAGCTATCATTCTTGCACTATTTCTCATGTTGTTGTTGTTGTTCTTCGCTACTATTGCTTTTCTCTTCACAATATTGCTGCTATTCTATGAGTTTTTTTATTAACTGCCCCATTGATTCATTATGGATGATTATATGTTACTATTTCACAAGTAATCTGCTAGTATATTTTTTGTCTACTAGTTTTTCAATTTCTTTGTCTGCTAGTATTAAATTTTTTTTTTCTTGTCTATCATGCCACTTTGGTTTTGCTAGTTTTTTGTGTCTATTTTTCTGCTACTTTTGTATTTCTACCATGTCACAATTGTTTTTAGGCGTAAATGCACTTTTAGTCCCTACATTTTGCATTTTTTCCATTTTAGTCCCTAATTCAGGGGGTTGTGTTTCTACAAAGAACTGCAACATTCTTTTGGATAAGAGTATCGGATATGTGCCAAATTTTATGTCTTTAAGTAAAATTGAATGTTCTAAGGATGAAGAAAGGATGTGAGTAGTAGTGGAGTTTGCTACGGTGTTTATGGCGAAAAAGCCATGTGGCTAGGATGGGCTATGCCACGATGTAATTCTAGGATTTAATATATTGTTTTTTAAGTACACTATCAGCCACGTTAGATTCTGCCATTAGTGGGGTGATGGAAAGGACCAAAATGATAGGTGTTAATTGGATCAGGGACTAAAAGTGGAAAAATCAAAATGTAGGGACCAAAATGGAAAAAGTACAAAATATAGGGACTAAAAGTGCATTTACGCCTTGTTTCTATCACGCCACTTTATGTATTTCTATAATTCAATATTGCTAGTTTTGTTTATTTATGTCTACTACTTTTCACTCAACAAAAAAAAAAAAAAAAAAAAAAAAAAAACTACTACTTTTCTAGTTAATTTACGGTTTAGAAACTAAATATATATACACCATATTAGGGACACAAACAATTATTTTTTGCTTTAAGATAGTCTAACAATGATAATATGGTCTCAATTATTTGTAATAGGATTTTTGATCATTAATATTAATATCTACACATTATTTTATATGTGTTTTTTGTCCTATTAATTATAGCATGGGCAAAATATCAAAGAAGAATGGTGGAGTTTCAAGCAAAGAAGTACAATGGAGTAGTGTCATTGTACTAACACAAGATTAATGGTGGAGTTCTACGTTAGGATGAGTGGCTCCCAAACTTCTGGTTCAACTGTCCATATATTTAAAGAATCATTCCATCCAATGGAGTAGTGTTATGGAGTAGTGTCATAGCGGTAAATTACCATTATTTGTGACTTTAATTCCTTTATTTTAAAATATCCAAATAAGATTTTTTAATTTCATTCCATTCCATTCAGTTCCCTACTTAATACATTCCATTCCGTTCCATTCGTTTAGTGACCATTCCATTCCATTCCTTTATGAACTCCCAAACAAAGCCTTTAATTTCCTAGCAATCCAAGTGGAGGTTGCAATTGAATTTTTGGAGGACCTTATACATGTGTGTTGTGAATCATAGGTTTTGATCCTAAATGTAATCTCATTGGGTGTTATAGCAGCATAAATCCGCCATGGACATCCATCATTGGCACAATGTGCAGTCACTCTAGCTTTATCATTCTTCACCCTAAAAAGTTCAAATCCTTCTTGAATTGCAAAATCCCTTAATGCTTCCCTAAACTCATTCACATTAGTAAATACCATGCCATTTTCTAGCCTTATTGAACCTTCTTCTACAATGAACCTTCTTCCTTGAATAGCCCTATCCACGTGAATTTGCTCTATGTCAATATTAGAATCAAACCCATCCTCATGAACTTCTTCAAAGCGATAATCTAAGAGGCCACCATCCTCACCTTCAAAATTTTTCTCAACCACAAACCCATCTACTTCATACTCGCTATCATTGTTAATTTCATCTTCACTTCTAACTTGCCACTCTTCATTAGAAGCACTAATATGTAATTCTTCTTCAGAGTAATCAAACTCTACACTCATAGGAGCAAGAATATCAAAATCCTCGGGAACACTAGCCAATGCCAACAGCATTTCAACAGTAACCTCTTTCCCCTTAACGGCATTAATGTCATGGCTAAAATTCATAGCAACCCCAGCTAAAAGATCATTGCCAAAAATGTCTCTAAAATTAGGATTTTTAGATAAAGAAGTTGTACCAACTATAGCTTGTTCTTAAGTGGGTTGAGAAGTAGTGCATTAAGGCTCATTAAGCGCAAATGAAACATGAATATGAATTTTATAACATCCTTCATCTTCATATGTGTCAAACATATGTAGCATATTAATATCATTATTCACATTCATGATGTCCATTGAATTTGGTATTTTACACTTGATGTTGATGTTTGCACCTATGTTTGCAAGCAAGTCCACCAGTGCAATATCTAATACATCTTGACACATATCCATATATGAATATTGACTCCTATCAACATTGTGAATGATCGATGTGTTGTTGGACCATGATGGATAAGCAAAGAAAACAGAGTTGGTGTTGCTGCCATTGATTTCTATTAAACAAAGTTAAAAATAAATAAATCAGTAACTAAGATTCAAAATGGCCTTGAACACACTGGGTTTCTTGGCATCAATTAAAATTAACAAGGAAAAAAGGAAAACAAAAAAACACTCTACAACTGTTACGTGGATAGTATTTACATATTTTGCATAATTTTAGGATCAAAATAAGTTGTTGCATGATATTAGGATTTATTGCATTTGTATTTACATTTTAGTAAGATAAGGGAATATGTTAGTCATTTGATAGGATTTATTTAGGATATTTCATAATCAAATTTTATTCACCATTAATCAAGCACACATGAATCAAGGATCCCTAAATCAAGCAACTACACCAAGCTTGGCAGCCAAAGTCAAATATGTGCTAAATAAAAGAAATACTTAAATGATATCATTTAGAATATCATTTCATCTAAATGTTATTCATGATGAATAAACTTTGATTCCGAAATATCCTCAATAAGATTGTAACAGCTAGTGGAGCGCTTTGATTTTTATTAAGATAAATTGTTCCTAAAATGCAGGAGTTATCTTGTATGTCGATGCCCGACCTTAACCGGCTCAGTGGATAAGATCGCCGCCGCCGTGCCTTCATTCGACCACCCGCCATGGCGACAGCTCCCGTGCGCGCGAGCCAGTTGGAGGCCCCTCTCGATGTATATGTGTGTTGTTTGCACGGAGTTTCGGGTGCTCTCTCTCTCAATGGAGAAAGGTATGTCTACCTTTGGCGTTATGGCAGGAATCCGAGTCAAATTTTAAGGGATTACCAAAGGTAAGTAGAGTCGCCACCAATTATTAAGTTTTTCTATGGTGTGGTTGGTCACCTGTTTCTAGTTGATTTTATTACCGATCCTAGGCTAAGAAAAAATTGCATTTTTCCTAATCTAATATGAATGATAAAAAATCTTGATTCTTAGGTTCGGAAATTTGGTTATGTATGGAGAAAGTTTTAGGCACCCCACAACGTCTGTCCAAGGACAATCCTTTGTTTTGATAAAACCTTAATTTTTGGAGATTGACAGTAAAAACATGATTTTGGCATTGGCTTTCAGGGCTTTGCATGCATGGGGGGGTTTTGAGGTTTGGCTTTTGAACGGGTATGGTCCCAATATATGCTTTCCAAAGGCATTTGAGCAAAGTGCCAGATTTCC
This sequence comes from Quercus robur, assembly GCF_932294415.1. Taxonomy (NCBI): domain Eukaryota; kingdom Viridiplantae; phylum Streptophyta; class Magnoliopsida; order Fagales; family Fagaceae; genus Quercus; species Quercus robur. The sequence continues at coordinate 33,138,952 of NC_065539.1, read as the reverse complement.
ACTTGCAAAAATCTAGCGAGAAGTCAACTTGCAAAAATCCAGCGAGAAGTCACCTTACTTTCGCAATAGAAATTAGGCATCGCTAGCCTTAAGTGACACAGATCGTGACAATCACACTGAAAAGGGGCAAGCAGGTATATATATATATACATGCATCATGCACAATGCTAACACACAGAGCAAGAAAGTAAATGCCTACATCCTTAGAGCATGGCCCAAAATATAGGTCCAAGAAAATAAACAGGGGTAACCATACTCTAGAGATGAGGACGAATGGTACAAAGCATGATATACCTAATACAAACCATCTAAGGGAGAAAAGGAGGAGGAAGGAAGGGGTTTCAAAGAGTACATAACCAAAGGGAAAAGCTAAGCCCTAAACCTACTAAACACAACCGCTCAACTTATGTTAGCAAGCTTACATCCATGCCCTTTTTGCTTGTGCCTAGGAGATTGCGCCCTAACTCCATGTGTCCTCACTTCATGTGTGTACATACAAAGGCAAAGACAAGAAACTAGCAAACGAGCAATGCAAAGGGAGAGATGCAAAGATAATAGCAAAAGGGCACAAAACGAACAAGCAAGATAGCAATGACAAGCATAGCATAAAGGATGCGAGCAAACATACGAGCAAAGAGGCAGACAAGCAAGATAGCAAACAACAAGCAAAGGGTATACAAGTAAGATAGCAAACAAAAGGTGGTGTCCGCGATGGACAAATGTAGGTTTGGATCAGATGTCCATAGCCTCATTGTATTGAAACATGGATGAAACACTAACAAGTAAGACTCATGCATGAACATGTTAACAAGCATGTAAAGATGCACATAAAGCAACGGGTGGCACAAAAAAGCATGGTAAGCAATCATCGCAAGGAGTAGAAAAGGGGATAGGTGTGCACGAAGCAATCAGCATCATGGCAATGCATTCCAAATGGCTACATCCAAACAAGGCCTCATAGGCGTTGAATTTAACCACACAACCACGAACTTGCTAAGGGCGCCAAACGTGGCAAAGCCTAGAACAAGAGAGGCTAACACAAGCATAAAACATAGAAGCAAGCAAGCAAGCACAAACATGAAAATCGGGTGATCCAAACCCTTTGATATAGGCCAAGGTGTATGGATGATGACAAAGACCATAGGGCCTAAATCCAGTTCGAACCAAAAGGCCAACACACAAGAAAATGCAAAAAAAGAAACAAAAGGGCTGCAATAGCACATGGCATGCCAAACAAGTCTAAAACCTAGGCATACAAGCATGGCATGGAGCGCACAAGCACATGAAAGATGGCATAAAGCATAGATCCAAGCACATAAGCATGTGAAAACATAGATCTAGACATATAAGCATGGAAACGTGTGTGAACGTGTGAAAGCTAGCACATAAACATGGAAGAACATGATCCAAGCACGTAAGCATGTGAAGACAAGGATAGAACCATATAGCATGGAAATAAACACATAGACACATAGATTGAAGCAAGGCATTGCCAATAACATCATACAAACATGTGAGCACGTAACCCTAACATCATCCTAGAACAAAAAGAGGAACAAAACATAGGAAAACAAGGCATAGGGTATAAAGCATGTAGATTTAAACATGTAAATAGGGACGGACCCAGGAATTCAAGCTAAGGGGGCTGGAGATAAGAAAAATAAAATTCAAATACACATCCATATAGTAATAACAAACTATCAACCAAGACAAATATACAAAAATCATTGTTTCTTAATATATTAAGATCCAATCATTTACCAACAAAAACAAAAGACACAAAACACTATTGTCTCTTAAATCTTAATACATTATCTATGAAAAGGGAACTCAACGCTCTTTTAAATCTTCAAAATCATCTATGACTGAATCCAAACTAAATGTCAAAACTATATCCTTTTCAATGTATAACATCAGAGAGTTCGTCAAAAAATCATTTTCCATTTTGTTACAAAGGCTAGTTTTGACAACTTTCATAGCTGAAAATACTCGCTCTATAGTTGCAGTAGAAACCGGAAGAGTAAGCATAAGTCTCACCATTCTAAAAACAAGTTTGTAGTGTTCTGAGTTTCCACTTCTTACTAACCATTGACACAACTCGGATAAACTTTTCAAATTTTTGAACTCTAAATCCTGAACTACATTATGCTCATAATGATAAAGTTCCTTCTCCTACACTTGTTTGTCATAATCTGTGAAATCTTGTGGATAGAACTTCTTTACCAACAAACAAAGATCACTAATTCTAAAAGAATTTAATGCCTCTCGAGGTTCTAAAGCTGAGCTAAGCCTAAGTAACTCCATTTTATCCTCATTAAACCAATGATTTAGTTCCTGTAGTTGAGAATCTATTGCAGCATAAAAACATATTAACTCAATAATGATGCTCAATTGTAAAGTCATCTTGTTGTTTACGAGCTTGACCTCGCCTCCAAACATAACAAGCATTCATATCTAGGACATCAATGCAATGCTTCTCACAAAATGTAATCACAATGGCAAGTAAGTCATCCTATCCATCATCTCTAAATTTTTGGATAAGAGCTTTAGTAGATGAAAATAAATGCATGGCATTTAAAATGTCTTGAGATTGGATTTGCAAAGCTTGACAAAGTTTATCAATGATCTCCATAGTTTCCTTCTCAAGATGCAAGATAAAGACAAATTCAAATGAAGTTAAACCATCATAAGCTGACTCTACATCTGCCCGATGTTCACCATCACTTGCATCATCAATTATATTTAGTAAAACTTCACATGTTGGAGTAAACATCCTTAATAAGCTAGAAACTGATCTAAAATGTGAACTCCAACGTGTTTCTACAGGCCGTTGTAAAGTGCCAATTTGACTGAGTCCACTTCCAATCTCAAGCTCTTCAAGATCAATCAAACGTATTATTCCATTAGCATTGGCAACTTTCAATTGCTCATTACGCTTGTATGAAGCATTAACAATTTTGATTACCAAAATCAATTTTAGAAAAAACTCACTAATGGAAACAACTTGTTTTGATGCTTTTACTAATGCCAAATATAAGCGATGTGCAAAACAATGAATGTACTAAGTATATGAGCAATCATTCAAAATCAAAGCTTGTAATCCATTCCACATACGTCGCATGTTGCTTGCTCCATCATATCCTTGCCCTCGAATATTTTGTATATATAAGCAATGTTGAGATAACAAAGAATAGACCCCCTTCTTTAGAGTCAAAGCCGCAGTGTCAACAACATGAATAAGCCCAAAAAAACGTTCTTTCACAAAGCCTTGTATATCAACATATCTAAAAACCACAAGCATTTTCTCTTTCATGGACTCATCACAAGCTTCATCAACCATTATGCAAAATTTTGCATCACCAATTTCCTCCCGAATGGCCTTCTTCACTTTGGCTGAGAAAACATGTAGAATTTCCTTTTGAATCCTAGGTGATGTGTAGGTTGCATTTTTGGGAGTTTTTTCTATTATTTCAGCAACCTTCTCATTCCAAAAAGTCATAATATCCAATGATTCAAGAAAGTTCCCACAATTAGATGAATTAAAGCTTTCATCTCGACCTCTAAAAGATATAGCTTGAAAGGCAAGATGTCGGGCAATATAAATTGAGGCCTTCAATTGCAACCCATTATTAGCAATTTGTTCTTTAGTGAAATGATCAATCACCTTTTGTAAATGCTACGATTGGTTCATCAAATCCTTACACATTTGCTCTGCAACTCTATGAGCCGAGTTAGGATATTTCCCTATATGACTTTGAAAATAACAATTTTTGCCACCAACTTTTTTCCAATTTCTAAATCCACCAACAGTGAATGCATTTTGTCCCACAAGCCCATTTGGCTTATGAAAGATAAAGCAAGGTAGACAATAAAATGCATCTTTTTTTGGAGAATATTCAAGCCATGTTGAATGGTTTTCAAACCAAGAAGCTTGAAAGCTACGATTGTGTTCTCTACTTTTTTTGTATTTTTCTAGACGAGGTTGGTGCAGACTATTTTTAATGTAAGCCCGTCAAATGTTGTCACATTGATTAACATGATATTTCCATATTTCTTTACGTGTTCCAGGATCATAATCCAAAGAATCAAGATCAACCTTTTGAAATTTTGTTTGAGGGATATGGTCATTTTCTGGAATTGGGATATCAACATTTTCCAAAATTGGAACATCAACATTTTCTGGAATCGGGGAATGAATATTTTCTAGAATTCGAACATCGGCATTTTCCGAAATTGGAATGGCAACATTAGTTGTTGGCAATGCTAAATTGACTTCCAAATAATTTGAATCTTTTCTTTTGAAAAAATCAAACATTGTAGTTGATTTTCTCATGATCTACAAATAAAATAAGAATTATATATATTATCTCACAAATAGACTAATTGTTATTACTAAGTAAAGAAAAATACTAGAATCTAAGTAATATGCACGATGCATTTTATTATAAATTTAATATTTCTCACTACTTTTCAATTTATAAATTTATCTAATTTCAAATTACTAATTATAGCATTATGAGTTAACAATAGATGCAAGTGAATCACTGTTATTTTAATAAATTTGTGTGACAATTTATTATATTATATGATTTATGTTTGTCTTTTGTCTTTGTATCTTTGCCTTTATCTTTTCTTTTTTCTTTTTTTCTTTTTTCTGTCACTGACCCGTCACCCAATCCCACTACCGACACTATGAACTTATTATGCGCTACAGACAAACACTTTACCATTTTTATTCCTTGAAAGTTGAATCAGATTTCCTTTTGTTGTGAGCCTGTGACTTGTCCCTATTTTATTGCCCAACTACCACACAACAAGCAGTCAAACACTGATATTTTCTCTAATCTCTAGAGACTCTACTCTCTCTCTTATCTATATAATATAGTCACATAGAGACATAGAGTCACAATTCACAAAGACAAACACAGACTCATTAGTAAGATAGTCATAGAGTCACAGAGCCAAAAAGCCAAAAAAAATAACACAAGCAGAGATTCCTCATCAGTAAAAACACAAACACCACAAGCACAGATTCTAAGATTTTGAAGGATAGATTAAATACTTGAGTGTGAAGTCTGGAGCAAATCAAAGCCAACAGCGACGTCATGGCGAGATGGGTGTTGCGTGGTGGGTGTGGGTGTGGGTGTGGGTGTCGTGTGGGTCTACGAGATGGGTCTTGCCACTCTCGCATGGTGGCGGCATCACAGCATGGGCAGTAGCAAGATTTCAAGCTCTTACCTTGCGTTTTGGCAGCTTCACTCACGACATGGGCAACGGCAAAGTCTCTCTCACCTCTCACTCTCTCTGTCTTACCTCTTAGCCTTAGGTTTTCTTTTCTTTTTTTCTTTTGTTTTTCCGCTTGGACTTTGGAGATTGGAGTCTTCGGTCGGACTGCTAGATTTACATTTTTGGACTAAACTCTTTTTTTTTTTTGTGGGCTGGCCGACTGGGATGCTGGGTTAATGGTTTACAATTTTAGAGGGGCCCAAGCTAAAAGCAAGGGGGGTCCAAGTCCTTTTTTTAAATAAAATAAAATAAAATTAACCTACTTAAATAAATAATAATTTAGGCTAGAGGAGGCCCCCACCTGTGTCCGTCCTTGCATGTAAGGATGTAGATCTAAGCATAAAACAAGGAAAAAAGCATAAAAGGCATGGAGATTTAGGCAAAAAACACAAATAAAGCAAGCAATATGCTAGGAAAGCGATAAATCATCTTATTCAAGCAAAAAAGAGTAAGATAAATGCTAGAAAAAGATTTAGAAGGTTAGGGGTGTGGATAGTAGCTTTCTAGCTACTATCCACACCCCTAAACCCCAAACCCAAGATGTAGAATCAAGGAGAATAAGATTGGGTATAAGAACAATACCTTGTATTTTTGGTGAAGAGAGAAGAATCAAGAGGCTTTGATGCGATTTTTTTTTTTTTTTTTTTTTTTTTTTTTTGTGTTTTTGTGTTTGGAAGAGAGGAAAAAAAAAGTTCAGAAATCTTCCAGGTAGAGAGTAAAAACCCAGAAAAGTGGTCTCCTCCCTGGTCTAAGGGGTGCCTAGGGCTATTTATAGCCCTGGCGCGTTTTTCGAGGCGATGGCCCTTCAAGGGCTGACAACTGTAAAAGTACTATGATCGGGTTGATCTTGACACCCTTGGAAAGATCTTGATTTTCAGTTTCTAAAAAGGTATGGAACTCAAAAATCTAACGGTCGAATCAAAAGTTATGGCTCCAGGAAGTTAGCGATGCATCAATTAGTGCGTTAACCCGGTTTTCGTGTTATCTTAGCCATTCTAACTCTGATTTCAACCCATAAATAGTCATTGAAATGAGAATTTGATAATCTTCGCAATGACATTGGTTTCAACCCGTTCCGACAGTCAGATCAAAATTAGGATTTTTTTGCCCACCTAGAGTCAACTTTGGGTCAAACTTGGTTAAAGTGACTAAAAATCTCTGAGAAGCTCGAGTTTGATGAAAAACTATGAAAGGTGTTATTTTGTGTGGATTTTGACCTTATTTAACCTTCGGTCAACCCTAGGTTGACCAAGGGCATTTTGGTCATTTTAGCTAGAAAAGTCACTTTTGGTGCTCTAGTGTCCAAATGGGTTGCACCACGTTATTCTAGATGTTATCGCAGCCCCATGGAGAGAAAATGATATTTTTGGGTTTTTCAAGGTCTGGCACACAAATCGAGGACGGACAAAATACGGTATCAACATTGTATAAAAGTAGTAGTTGTTTATTGGAATAAAATCATTAGAAAAACCATTTATGCAAAAAAATCTGTTAAGGTCAAGGATTCCTTAGTTGATCCTAATTTCTTTTTAGTGTTTATTCTTTAATTAAGTTCTTTACATACCAAAAACTATAACTTAGAGAAAAAAAAAATCCAAGATTACATACCAAAAGAGTCAAAATTACCAAGCAAAAGAGCAAAGTTGCTAAAAGTGCAACCTACAAAAGAAACCAAAACAAAAACTAAATCAACTATTTTTCAAGTAATTAATACTTCTTCCATCACAAGAATCTTAGCTATGTTTTGATATCAAGAATTAATTTGTATCTCTCTTCAGATTAAAACTTGAACAGAAGCCCTCTTTCTCTTTGCTCAGTCCGAAATTCTTTTTGAGTGAAAGTCTAAATTCTAACTCTGATGAAGACTACAAAGAGCCATTGAACCAACCATGACTTGGGTTACTTTCTTTTGGTTTATATTAAGAGCTCTTGTTGCTCTTGGGAAGAGCAAAAAATGATGTAAACATGTTGGACTAAAATGTGATGATTTTGGGCTGGCGGGAACAGATGATGTGAGGTACAATTTTTGAACATGTAGTCTTGGAAATAATGAAATAAAAAAAATTAAAAAAATTAAAAAAAGGTGGAGGTTTTGTTTTATGTGGAGTGAACAAACGGCTTGTAACAGGCGTTTGTGTATAAGGACTAAAATGGTTGCTTTTTAATTGTCTTGGATGTGTTTGGCATTACCCAAAACCCTAGGGTAGTTATCCGGAATTTACCCTATCATTTAATACTTCAGGAACAATGTACCTTCCTCTCACGTAACAAGGAGTCATGTTAATTAATTTTATGGTGGGGTTACCATTCCTACAAGAGGATTGAGCATAACTCCCTATGTAGAATAATTTTCTCTAATCAATCTTCTAGTTGTTATTGATCCTCTCAAATTCAGCTAAAAAGGTACATTTAACAAATTAAGAGCACATTTTACAATAAAAATGAAATTGAGAAAAATAAAACACTGTCTCTATAACTAATGCACCAATTGACTAATTTTTTTTTTAAGAGTATCATTGGACTAACTCAAATATTTGGGGGATCAACTCCTATTTTTTTAGGCTAAAATTTCAAAATGTTAAAATAATTATATATACTAAAAGAAATTTCCAAAATTTAGGGGGGGGGGGGGGAATGTGTGTAGCTCTGCCCCTGACTACATGATTCACACTCCAAGCTGCTCTTTTGTTATCCGTCCTAATTCAATGGCCAACTTTCATCAGATTTCAATACAAAGTTCTCCTCATGGTGTAGTTGTAGACACAACCCTTATTCTCATCTCTCATGCCAATTGTAAATGTCAAAACTTCTATACACACACAAAAAAATAATAATAATAATTGTAAGAACTCAATTTGTAACGACCCCAAAATAATATTGAGTTCGCACGTTAAGGGCCCAAACAATATAATTTGTAGAGCGTGGGCTTGGAAGGCTAGGCCTTGGTCACCGGACGGTGGTTAGTTATGGTACTCATACAGAGATGAACCATGTTTGCTCAAGAAGTCTTTCTCCTCGGTATGGCCTAGGAGGCTCTGGTTCTTGGCCTTTTTTCCCAGCCCCCTTTTTCTGGATTGCTTACTTCTCTTTTTATATTAGCATTTACTCTTCTTCCAACGTCCACGTGTAGGTTCAGCTTTCCAGGGTTGATACTTGTCCCATCAGCCCATACCCAAAGTGGTTGGGGTGGTTGTAAAAGCTGAAAAGCATTACTCTGTCTGACGCAGAGTATTTAATTGTAGTAATGGCAGCCTTTCTTTTGTCCTTTGTCGCCATATTGTCCAGGGGTCCTTTCTCCATCAATGTGGAGGTGTTCAACTTTTCCTTAAACTGTTCCTATACCGTACTTGCACTTTCTTTCAGGATCGCGTTGGGATGCCGAGGATAGAATCATCCTCGGCTATATCTCTAGGCCATTTGGACCTTCACTGTATGTCCTCGGCAATATCCCTCCTCGGCTCGGGCCTTGAGGCCTAAAGCAAAGTGGGCTAGGGCCACAAGTTCTCTGGCCCCACAATAATAATAAAATATAATAATAATAATATCACTATCACTATCATGTATATGAATCAAGTACACCATTAGTCTAGACATGTTTCCACAATGAACCAAAATGAAAATGTTATGGGAAATTTATTTAAAAACATAATAAACTCTTTTCTTTTCTTTTTTTGAGAAACTTACGCTTCGTTTGTTTCGAAGTAAAATATTTTTAAATGTAAAATATTTTACATGTAAATATTTTACTGTAAAATATTTTCATTTTCAAGTGTTTGGCAAGCGTTTAATGTATCCTAAACATTTGAAAATGCAAACGTAAACCAACGACCACTAACCATTGCAAAGCTAGCTACCACAAACCCAACCACCACATTCATAGACACCACCACTAACCATTGCAAAGCCAGCCACCATTAACCCAACGAACACAGTTACCGTCATCCACCAACCATTGCAAAGCCAGCAACCGCCAACCACCCCAAATCCAGCCACCACACTCACCGTCATCCACCTACCCACCATAATCTCATCTAATCGGCCACCATCATCCACCTACCCACTGTTATCCCATCCAATCGGCCACCGTCATCAACAACCCTAACACCCAAGACCGACGAAACAAACCCAAACACTGTCATCGGATCTCTATTTTAGGGAAAAAAAATCCAATTTAGAACCAACCTGCCAAGACCCAGATCTCCACCGCAACACCTCATTTGACCGCCGCTACCAAATCATGCTGAAAGGCTACCTTGACCACCACCAGCATCACACCTCTCAAGAAGCCTCTTTATGACTTTCTTTGTCTATTCGAGATGGGTAAGAGAGAATGGCAAGAGCCCCGACGAACCTGAGAGTGATGAGCTCCTTGGTGGCTTGGTGGCTCTGGTTTGTGGGAAGACAGAACTTGAGAGTGAAAGGGAGAGTTATCGTCAACGATAGGCAGTGCTAGCGGAAGCTGGAGTCGGTCGGTGGTGCTATAGACCTGGAACCTGGGATTGATGGGAGAGGAGATCGGAGATGCTGGGTTTTTTTGGAGAGAAATCTGATTTGGGAGTGTTTGAGCGTAAAGTGACTATGGCAGTAAATGGAGTGTTAAGTATCGGGGTACGAGAGAGGAAGCAAATGTAAAATGTTTTACCAAAATTTTAAGTGTAAAATATTTTACATATAAATTTGCCTAAGTTGATTTGGTTGACTGAAAATATTTTACTGTAAAACAAACACCGTAAAATTAGAAAATATTTTTCTGAAAATATTTTACATCGAAACAAACAGAGCGTTAAATGTCGTATAATTTTTTTTTTTGGAGGGTTTAGGGTTTAGGGTTTGTGTAGACTATTTCTATTTTATCTTTTTATAATTTTTTTTTTTTATGTATTGGTTTTTTTTTATAGCTAAAATGTATTTATTTGTATATATATTGTGGGTTTTGAAAATACTTTAATGTATTTCTCTCTATGAACTTATTAGTTATTAGTATTTCAAATATTATTATTAGCTATGAATGCCTTAAAAGGGGGAAAAATACAAAATAAAATTTTTTTATTAAAAAAAAAAACTAAATCACAAATTATATCCTATTTTCAATCTAGTACTTTAAGTTATATATATATATATATATATATATTTCATTTTAATAAATTTAGTCATTTAGTTTAGTTACATCCAATCTCACCATTTGTTTTAGTATTTTCACTTTTCAAAAGAATGTTGTTTTAGTGGACTTTACAATTAGGTGTAAGATGGAAGTTGACAAAAGGACTGCATTGGATGGAACTTGTAGGGACACGATTATTTAACGGCCCAAGAATGACGTTGGGCTCATACAAAAAAGATCCCTCACAATATGATTTGTAGAGAGTGGGCTTAAAAGGCTTGCCCTTGATCACGGGGCAATGGTCCGGTCCTGATTTTAGGGAGACTCATGCAAAAGAGGGTTCAGCCTGAACATCCAAGCCCTACAGCTTCGTAGCCTGAGGGGTTGGACTCCTCGGACTTGGTCCGAGGAGCATTAAGGTCTTCCCCTTCTCCTCCCCTTTTTCTCTTGGCTTTCGTTTCCTTTTATACTCGTATTCCTCCCTCTCTTTAGGGTCCACGTGTGAGCTTTACCTTCGGGGCAGAAGACTTGTCCTATCCGTCCATACCTCAAGTGGTTGGGAGTAGACGTAAAGGTTGAATAGCTTGGTCAAGAATAGGGGCTTGTCAGGCACAGAGTTCTCTCCTACAGTATGAGCAGTCTTTTCGCTTATCCTATCCGCGCATTAAACTCCTCCTTGACAATTGGTCTCCTCAGATCAGGCCCTGGGCCTTGATATAGGACGGGCCTGGGCCATGAATTTTCTGGCCCACAATAGCCCCTCAAAATCCTGCTGCCCGACTTTTAGTTGGGGGAAGAGGGTTTTGGTGACTTTGGGCCCACATCACGACTCGTTCAAATTCTGCATGGGAGACGTGCCAGGTCAAGAGTCGTCCCTTCGTTCGCGAGTACCCTAAAGTTTCAGCAATCGAAGCGCGTCTTCCCGAGGATCTTGAGATCCTACGGTTGTGGATGGTGTGGGAAATTGAGCCGGAGCTGCCTTGTCTGCAGCCCGCCTTGGGAATCTGCTTAAATTAAACTAAATGGCCCCTCCTTACCCTTTATATAAGTAGGACAAGTGGTTGTTCTCCTGGCATATAAACCCTTCCGCTCTCTTCAGAATCATAACCCTTTGTCCATATCTAGTTCCCTCCTCCGATGTCATCTTCCTTTTGCGCCGTATGTTTGAGGCTTGGGTGGAGATGGAGGAACTTCACCCGCCACAGAGACACCGAACCCTTCCGAGACGCAAAGTGATGTGGCCTGGGCAGGGGAGGCACAGATTTAAGGTGTCTTCCCGCTTAGACATGGTGGGGACGGTATTATCCCCTCTTTTAGTCAAAATCCGAAGCAGGTTCTGGTCACGCCAGATTTTTGGTGTGTCAGAAGAAAGATTTTCCGCCATCAGCGCCGTCTGCCTTGTCGCAGGCAAATTTTGGTGTAGGCTCCTCAACTTCTGGTTCCCGGCACCTTCTCTTCAACGGTGTGGGCCTTAAGTTGGGCTCCCTGCACCTTTTCTTCAGCTGCGCTAGCCCAAGGCTGGGCGCTCTCTGCACCTTTTCTTCAACGGTGCAGGTCCCATGCTGGGTTCTTTTGCTGCCTGAGTTATGGGCATGTAAAAGTGTTGAGGAAGAACAAAGTCTTGAAGCAACAGCCAACCTCTCATCTGCACCACCTCCTCGGCTTTATCTTATTCTCTTGTACTACCTCCTCAGCTTTATCTTATTCTCTTATACTACCTCCTCGGCTTTATCTTATTCTCTTGTATCTTTCTTTTCGATTATGTACTTAGCTTTAATATAAGCTGATTCCAGCTTCTCATTGTAAGCTGCACTATTTCTTTGTTTTAATAAAAGGGAAATTTATTTATTTGTTTTGAATATTTTTCTTTTTTGCAATATTACTTTGTGAATGGGTGTGCTCCATGTGTGTTTTTCTTCAATGATACTTAGAGCAGGAAAACTTTAAAACAGAATCCACCTAATTTTAATTTACCGACATTACCAGGCATAATAACGATAATTCACAGTAAATTAAACTTAGGAAACTAACCAAGATAACAGCTGAATATTCGGTAATAAGTGCGAGGAGACCATCCGAGAACGATAAACTCTAAATAATTCATCCGAGGGGGTAACCGAGCAGTAAGGGACTCCGATTGTGTTTTTGGTAACATATTGCTCTATATTGCATCAGTCCCTTTGGTACTGAGGATCCGAGAGCAAACTTGAGAATCCATGCATTTTAGGAATTAACCCAATTGTTAATTGAGAGTTCTCCTCGGGGGGATTCTAAGGTCCATGCAACGTAATTTTTTCTTTGAAGTAGTTGGTTTCCCTATAGGCTTGAGTCCGAGGACCATGCAAGGTCTTGGTTCTGTCCAAAACTTGTGATTTTCTTGTGTACTTGGTTTCCCCATAGGCTTGAGTCCGAGGATCATGCAAGGCCTTGGTTCTGTCCAAAACTTGTGTTTTTTCTTTTGAGTACTTGGTTTCCCCACAGGCTTGAGTCCGAGGACCATGCAAGACCTTGGTTCCGTCCAAAACTTGTGATTTTCTTGTGTACTTGGTTTCCCCATAGGCTTGAGTCTGAGGACCATGCAAGGCCTTGGTTCTGTCCAAAACTTGTGTTTTTTCTTTTGAGTACTTGGTTTCCCCATAGGCTTGAGTTCGAGGACCATGCAAGGCCTTGGTTCTGTCCAAAACTTGTGATTTTCTTTTGTGTACTTGGTTTCCCCATAGGCTTGAGTCCGAGGACCATGCAAGGCCTTGGTTCTGTCCAAAACTTGTGTTTTTTCTTTTGAGTACTTGGTTTCCCCATAGGCTTGAGTCCGAGGACCATGCAAGGCCTTGGTTCCGTCCAAAACTTGTGATTTTCTTGTGTACTTGGTTTCCCCATAGGCTTGAGTCCGAGGACCATGCAAGGCCTTGGTTCTGTCCAAAACTTGTGTTTTTTCTTTTGAGTACTTGGTTTCCCCATAGGCTTGAGTCCGAGGACCATGCAAGGCCTTGGTTCCGTCCAAAACTTGTGATTTTCTTTTGAGTACTTGGTTTCCCCATAGGCTTGAGTCCGAGGACCATGCAAGGCCTTGGTTCTGTCCAAAACTTGTGATTTTTCTTTTGAGTACTTGGTTTCCCCATAGGCTTGAGTCCGAGAATCATGCAAGGCCTTGGTTCTGTCCAAAACTTGTGATTTTCTTTTGTGTACTTGGTTTCCCCATAGGCTTGAGTCCGAGGACCATGCAAGGCCTTGGTTCTGTCCAAAACTTGTGTTTTTTTCTTTTGAGTACTTGGTTTCCCCATAGGCTTGAGTCCGAAGACCATGCAAAACCTTGGTTTTGTCCAAAACTTGTGATTTTCTTTTGTGTACTTGGTTTCCCCATAGGCTTGAGTCCGAGGACCATGCAAGGCCTTGGTTCTGTCCAAAACTTGTGTTTTTTCTTTTGAGTACTTGGTTTCCCCATAGACTTGAGTCCGAGGACCATGCAAGGCCTTGGTTCTGTCCAAAACTTGTTTTTTTTTTTTTTTAGTACTTTTTTGTACTTATTTGCTTTTTCGAAGGTCAGCCCCTTGACCATGGCGGGGAGAGTTGGCTTGAGGCCGGAAGCCCTTAGAGCTGCCCGTGCCGTTGGCACTGCAGGACGTAGCCCCTGGCAGAAGTTTATGTCGGAACGACAACTGCATGTCACCGGAAATGGGGGAAAACCCGCAAATCTCTCCTTGCTAGAGAGTTGACTCAAACGCCACCTGCGCCAACGCACAAGCCTTCCCACAGACGGCGCCAATTGTAGGGACACGATTATTTAACGGCCCAAGAATGACGTTGGACTCGTACAAAAAAGATCCCTCACAATATGATTTGTAGAGAGTGGACTTAAAAGGCTTGCCCTTGATCACGGGGCGATGGTCCGGTCCTGATTTTAGGGGGACTCATGCAAAAAAGGGTTCAGCCTGAACATCCAAGCCCTACAGCTTCGTAGCCTAAGGGGTTGGACTCCTCAGACTTGGTCTAAGGAGCATTAAGGTCTTCCCTTTCTCCTCCCCTTTTTCTCTTGGCTTTCATTTCCTTTTATACTCGTATTCCTCCCTCTCTTTAGGGTCCACGTGTGAGCTTTACCTTCGGGGCAAAAGACTTGTCCTATCCGCCCATACCTCAAGTGGTTGGGAGTAGACGTAAAGGTTGAATAGCTTGGTCAAGAATAGGGGCTTGTCAGGCACAGAGTTCTCTCCTACAGTATGAGCAGTCTTTTCACTTATCATATCCGTGCATTAAACTCTTCCTTGACAATTGGTCTCCTCAGATCAGGCCCTGGGCCTTGATATAGGACGGGCCTGGGCCATGAATTTTCTAGCCCACAGAACTAAATTAAACTTTTTTTTTGGGAGAAACCTTGTGTAAGGTTTAAATTAAACTAAATTGAAAACATATGCGGGTATAATTTGTAATTTAACCAAAAAAAAAAAAATTAGCAAAATAGTTAAGTCCATATTTGGAATGAACGAAAGAAAAAATCTATATTTGGTAATGTACACCAAAAGAATTCTTCTATACCAATGCTATCCAAACGCTTAATTAACAAAAACAAATCTCAACAATATTTAAAAAATCTCATCAATTTTTTTTTTTTTTTTAAATATACTTTTAAACCCTTGTTTTTTTCCAAAGTGGACATTTTCAAAAACCCCAAACCAACGTCTAGTGCTTGCTTTACAATAATTTTTTCTTTAGATTTTTTTAGCTTACTGTCTTATATAAAACTTTTTAAAGTTTTACTCTCTCTAAATACAAATATAAGCTGCTTCTCAATTATGATTCTCGTCGGCTTTTGCCCCTCACTTACAAGTGTTTATACTTGTAAAGTGACCATTGCACAAAAAATGTGCGATAGTTAGTTGATTTTATAAATGATAAGTATTTTTTATTAGGGTAAACTATATATTTGGTCCCTATCCTTTACACCATATTTCAATTTGGTCCCTAACTTTTCAATTATGTCAATTTGATTCTTAATCTTTCAGTGTCGTGTTGATTTAGTCCCTACCGTTATATTTTAGATGAAAATTACTGACATGGCAAATGTCAAAAATAAAATTTTAGTTTATTCTCACATCAACAGAAGCTAGTTTTTTATTTTGGCTATTAAACACGTTATCAATTTTCATCCAAAAGATAACGGTAGAGATTAAATAGACATGGTACTGAAAGGTTAGGGACCAAATTAACACAATTAAAAGGTTTTGGATCAAATTGAAATATGGTAGATAAAATAGGAATAAAAAAGGTAATTACCCTAAATTGTTTTATTTAATTATTTTTCTTGGAGAATTTTTTTTTTTTTTTTTTGAGAATTTCAACTTATGGCATCCGCTCCTGATGATAGCTCTTTATCATCAAACCAAAACACCAATCAGTTTTTGGTGTAGACAGGGATTGAACCCCAGATCTCTTATACAATCATCAATGACTTTACCAGTTGAGTTAACTGAAACCCACTTTTTCTTGGAGAATTTGAATTCAGATGTTTTGGTTGAAAATACTAATAAATAATAGTTCATCCAAGCCAGTGTTAGTGCGACAAAATGAGAGACCACTTGGCTCCTTCCAATTGGACCCAAAAAGTCTAACTCTCGTACACAGAGCAACAGACTAGCATAACTCCACACATAAGCCTCGCTCTCTTCTTCTTCTCCAATCTCCACCCAGCAAACCTCACATCATTTCCATTTCACCAAATCCCACAGAGAAAGAAAAAAAATGACCGAAGCACAGATAAGGAAGAAGCCAGGGATGGCGAGCGTGAGGGACATGCCTGTCCTCCAAGACGGACCCCCACCGGGCGGGTTCGCTCCGGTCCGATACGCCCGTCGGATCTCCAGCAATGGTCCCAGCGCCATGGCTATCCTCCTCGTCGCAGTCGGTGCTTGGTCCTGGGGCATGTACCGGCTCGGTCAGGGCAACAAGATCCGAAGGTCCGCAATTTTTCTCAACCTAAATTAACTGATTTCTGTTTGTTTTTGTTTTAGTTTATGGATTTTCTCATCTGGGTTTTCTCTATTTTTTGAAATAGGCTAATGGACATGTCTATTATGCATACATCTTTGTTCTGTTTGTTTATATTGGTGTTTTTGGATTTGTGGGTTTGAGATAACCTTTAGAAATGAGATGGGTCTTTATGGCTTTCGCAATTCTTTGAGAATTTTCAAAATTTTTTTTTTTTGAGTTGTCACTGTTCGAACTTTGAATTGCTCTTTTTTAGGATTTTTGAAGGAATCATTTTTAGAATTCGGATGGTCTTAAGATTCTTAGACCAAGAATGTGTCGATATCAAATGATGATTTATTGTGAAAGGTAAAACCTGTTAGTGCTCTATTGAGTAAAATGCTGGGTTGCTTAGACATTTTTTGGTATATGTTTTATTGTATGATGAGGATTTTGAGGCACATGAGAGAAGAAATTATTAAGAAGACATCCAGATTGGCCATATAGAAAAATTTACACGTTTAGATGCTTCAAATTTCAATCAATCAATATACCAAAATTAAATTGTTCATTGCCCAAGATAGCATCACGTCATGGTGTTCATTATCAACTCTGTTTGTTTCGATGTTAATGTTTTCTAGAAAATGAGTCATTTTCCAAAAAGCATTTTCAATAAAAGTATCTCATTTTCTTATATTTGGTAGCAACCTTAAATGAGTTGGAAAACGATCTCCTAACTTTCCTTATTTACTTTCCTTATTTAGTCTGCTGTGAAATAGAGTTGTTTTCCAAAAAAAATTAGTGGAAAATAATCTCTAAAAAAAGCCATATTTTTTATGTTGACCAAATATAGTTTTTCTTTTGACTCATTTTTTCTAATGCTACCAAACATTCGAAACGAATGGAGCTAATTCTCATCACAATTATCTACGAGTAATAAATAGCTGCATGTTATGATGCTTTAGCCCCACTTAGGCACCAGATGAAGTAAATCTTATTGTCTTACACAAGGAAAGCAAGTGGAGAGTCAGTGAAGCAAAGTGATCATTGTAATGTTAAATTAATATAATTTTTATAAGGATTAATAAGAAATAGCACAAATCAAAAGGTAAAATAATTTTCATCGTTGACCTCAAATTGTTCATTTGATTGGGTGTGCTCATTCCAACAAAAGAGCACTGTTTTGTTTTTTGTTCTCTATAAGAATCTTTTTGGAGTAGTTATCTTAATGCAATTTGTCTTGATATATGCTGCCTCTGATTTGAATATTAGAACTATTGTGATGAAAAAAAAGTTACAGGGTACCAAGCACAAGTGTGAGGATTCAAGTCTTGAGAGTGGGCTTTTCATGTAAAACATTGAAGCATAGGACCACACCCAAGCTACCCTTCGATCCACTTAAAGACAACAAGTTTCTAGTAATGCCCATTTTTGTGGTGAAAAATAAAAAAATTCCATCACATAAGGGGGTCAAAGTTACACCTGTGTCATTGTTAATTTAGTAGCACTTGGCTTCCTCTAATTATTTTCCCAGTTTAGCTTAGGGGTGATTAGGGTTGGTCAGGCTTGGGTTGGGGCTTAACCAGTCACTCAACCAACCCCTTTGGGTTGTGAACTCGCCCACCCATGGCTGTCCAGCAGATTGGACGGTTTCATCCACGCCCAACCTTTAGGTGGCCAACTGGGTCTGGGTCAGGTTATTGGTTATGACAGACCTCCATAACCAACAACCAAAAACAATTTGTATTTATACAAATTTCCTTTCAAATTTTCAATCCTTCACTCTCATCCGCCATCAGAAGTAAAAACATAGGTCCAGTGCCTATAAAAGATATAAATAGATTTAAGCTATATGAAAAAAACAATAATAAATAAAAAATAAAACCCATAATAATCTAAGGCAAGAGCTTAAGTTGTCCTCATCAAGGTGGAAGAAAGCCATGACCATAAGTCACTGTTGCCCATTATCGTTGGGATTTCTGTCTGGATGAGAGCAAATGTGATGTCAAAGGGAAAGAGAGTGACAGAAACTGTCAATAGAGAGGATAGAAGAGAGTGTGAGGTAAACGGTGGCGTTAAGGCTGTGTTGTTGCAAACTAAGTGAGATAGATAGAGAAGAGATTGAGAGGCAGAGAGAGTCGCAAGAGGGAGAGAGAACACTAATCTGATTGAGGAGAAATGAGGGGGAAAAAAGAAGAAGGTTAAGGCTATCACACATGGCAGGTAGGGTTGGATTTCCAGCCTTAAACTACAAGCCCTGTTAACATAAATCTCACTTAACATTATATTATCAGTGGGTTTGGTAACTTGGGTTTGTTGGGTGAGATTTTGCTTCATCCAATATCTGACATGAAATCGATAAATTTTAAATTTCTTAACCAAAAATCTGCCAGACCCACCATTTTTTGAATCTGCCTTCGAACCTTTGAGTTGGGTGGGTGGGTCAGGTTCTTTGGGTCCTTGAGCACTAGTTAAGCTCATCTGGTAATCCAAAACTCCCCATAAAATCAAAATAACGTTTATATTTTCTTTTAAGAAGTTTGATCACGACCAATCTCTCCAATGGAATGAAGCATATGAAGCTCTAGAAACAAGTTACATGCAAGTGGCAAGTCAATTAATTATATGGTCTAAGACCTTATAAGTTTGGAGTTAGATGGGTGAGGGTCAGCCAACTATGGTGATTGTTCTATTGAAAACTATGGAGGGGACACTTAAGTAAACATATTAGTACTGAAATTTGGTCGTCTATGACATTGTGTATATTGTGGTGTCTTTGGAAAGAAAGGGTGATGGCTGTAAATTACTAGTAATAAGGCTAAAGCTATTGTTCTTAAGGTCTCTTTTGAATCCACACTCTTCCTCAAATTTTTTGGATTTCTTTGATCTTTTGAATCTTAGATGCTAGTTTTCTTTTAGGTTATTTATCTTGTATACATCCTAAGTACCATGGTTATGTCTCTCATTGCACTTTTTGTTAAATGAGACTTGTTACTTATTGACAAAATATTTCTTCACTGCCAATATTGTGGGGTCTTGCAGATTAGGAGTAGGTGAGCATGGTTCATTAATAGCTTTTACTCATGGGGAGTAACAAACATTAAATGCCTTGATTTTTAACTTCTTTATGAACCAGAAAGTTCTTAAGATTGAGTAGACTTTTTGTCCTGGAGAGCAAGATGATTTATATCAATGAACCATAGGATTGGAAAATCCAACTCTGACAATTTCCATTGTAGTACTCCATTGAATCTCTGGTTTTTTTTTAATCATACTTACAGCACTTGAGTTTCAACTGTCTTAATATTCAATGAGAAAGGTATGTCATCTTTAGAAACAATTCCCATTGCTGTATTACATAAAATTCACCCCCCTCCCCTCTTTATATATATATATATATATATATATAGATATTAGTTTGGAGTTTGGATTGGAAGTATGAATTTTTAGTAGCTGGACTATATAATGTCTTTCTATATATCTTGTCATATATGATATATTTGGTTATCCTGTATACTATTCCTGTGCTATTGACTGATATTGTGAAAAACAATTAATGATATATGTAATGGGCCAACACTTGCTACGTTTGCCCGTTACATGTAATTGTTTTAAGGTGAAAAGCAATTAATGATACATGTAACTGTTCATTTTGTAGGGGACTTAAAGAAGAAAAATATGCTGCTCGGACAGCCATACTGCCTCTTATTCAAGCTGAGGAAGACGAAAGGTAAACAGATAACATATTTGATACTCCTCTTCCATTACCCATGCCTTATTATTAAATCATTCAAATTTAGAATACTGAATTTTGTTGGTCTACCTTCTATAGATTTGTCAAAGAGTGGAAGAAGTATCTTGAGTATGAGGCGGAAGTAATGAAAGATGTGCCTGGTTGGAAAGTTGGTGAAAATGTGTATCACTCTGGGAGATGGATGCCCCCATCAACAGGCGAGCTCCGTTCTGAGGTCTGGTGATACCATTCTAACTGCAGTTATTTATGTGGTGGTGGTTTAATCATCAAGAGTTGGTTGTTTTCTCTTCATGCAAGTTTCTTATATTACTCCGTCTCAGGCCCTGTTGAAGTGAAAATAAAAATGTATTTGAAACTTTTCAAAACCTGCTTTGCAAATGCTACTACAACAATTATTGTTTAATGTTACTCCCAAGTTGTTTTCTACTCTTTATATTCGCCTTAAAATTTGGACTTGAAGGAACGGTATCAGAAGCGTCAAACATATATTATGGTAATGTCATGGGAAAACCAACTCGTCACACTATGCTTTGATTTGCAGTTGTGGCTGTTCGAGAGCGATGTATATTTGGGTAAAGAAAATTCTAGATGGACTAGCCAGCCAAATAGTTCAATGCCAATATACTTAGTAGTAGGGGGAAAAAACCTACATCATCTTGTCATTGCATTTAGCATTGATGTATCCGTTAATTCCAATATCAGTGAAATAGCTTCACTAGTAATATTTTAAAATGTTTGCTTGATCCATGTTGAATTTATCTTTGATTATACGTTCCAAGTAGTCTAATCGGTTTCTCAAAAAAAAAAAAAAAAAGTAGTCTAATTGAATCTTACGCTAGTACAAAGGATCATGAAATCTTTCCTTGTGTAATTGTATTTGTATAGTTGCAGATGTAAAAGTGAAATTAAAAGTAATCAATGAGTAAAGGAATTCTTTTGGCAATCTGACGAGTTCAACTCCTTGAATTTAAGAATTTTTACTTTATTTGGATTGTATGAAGCTGAAAAAACGATTCTATGCCTGTACTCCTTGTTGGGTTTATGATAACAAAGATGCAAATAATATTGTTTTTTACTTTGACATTATTTCTCTTAACAATATAGTAAAGGGCAATTGCGGGAAGATCTTATGGGCTTTATTTTCGGTTGGGCTATTTTCAGTTGAGATTACTTTTGCCAGTTAGGCTAGGGCTCAATTTGGGTGAAAAACAAGCTCAAGACCAAGCCCAATCCCCACCCTTATTTATTTATTTATTTTCATCATCTTTTCTCTTCATTTTTCACTGTTCTACATTTTGGAATTACTTTTTTGCACTCACTCTATAGAGCGGACATAAAAAGATAAATTCTCTTTCTTTCAAATTGCTCTATCACAAAATTCAATGAGAGTTCTTCTCAAAAATAAATAAATAAATAAATGAGAGGAGATATATAATTTTCAAATAAACATTCAAGAGGCATATTGAAATACTAAAAACATTCTTTTTTATTAATTATTTATTTATAGAAAAATAGTGGGAGAAGGGAGGGGGGCTCTGAATCACAACCATAAGCCATCACAAAAGGTACCCCTACTACTAAACTATCACTTATATTATGTTTAGAAGTTTGGATGGAGAGGAAAGCAGAGAGGAATGATTATCCTTTATCTTGGTTGGATGTTTTTAAAATTAAGTAAAGGGGGAGGGGAATAATTAACTCCTCCTCTGATTTGGATGTTTTAAAAATTAGAATGGGAATGAGAGGAAATGATTAAATATATTTAAATTAACAATTCAACCCTTATTTGAAAATAAACTAGCAATATTGGTCCATGGTGTTCAAGGGTCATGTACAATGCATATAGGGGTATGTGACAACAAAAAGAAAGGAACATGTATTTTAGAGTGAAAAAGGTGAAAAATCATATCACTATTTCTTAAGCTATAAAGCTACTAAAGGTAAAAAAGAAAAGAAAAAGAGAAGGAATTAAACTCTTAAAACATTGACGAGCTTATACAAATTTTGTTTCTTTTGGCCTTCTTCTGCTTGATTGGTGACATAAAGAGAAATCGAAAGATCAAAGCTAAACATAAAAATGTTCCCAAGTGTTATGCCGATTGTTCACAAATGCCCAGCCTAAGGCGTTGGCAGGATTCATGGAAGGCCCTGTACAACCAGACCCCGCAACAACCAATCCCTCAATTGCTACAGTGATAATACTAATTACTTTTGATCGTCAATTGCTCATAAACAATATAGATTTTCATTATAAAGATTTTTGGAAGATGGCTTTGTAGCCTAGTGAAATCAAGGAGGAGGTGGCTTTGGATGTGGGCAAGTCAAAGGGAAAGAATAAGAAAGATGGGGGAGGCTTGGTGTTGAGTTAGCACTTTCAAGTTCTTTGGCAGCTTATTGTCTTTAAAATCAAAAGTTGATTTCTCATCCAAAAAATCAAACTCACATAGTATACACAATCAATCAAGCAATAATCAAACACATTGTGAGTAACTCTTCCAAACTTTAAAATTCTAGGAAAAAAAACCATCAGGTCAGAAATCACAATTTCTACATAATTCATAAACCAAATATGTGTAGTATACATACCTCAAGCAGGGACAAACCTACACTATGCAAGAGGGGGGCCATTGCCCCCCCCAATTAAAAAAAAAAAACTAATATAAAAAAAATTAAGATTTGCCCTTATATATATATTTGTCTCTCCTCCTCTAAAATATTTAGATATTGACTTACAAGAAAATAAATAAATAAATAAAATTCATTCCCCTTTAACTACAAAACCAAAATATATATATATATATATATATATATATGGATTAAACAAAAATCACGCACAAAATAAGAAACACTTATTTAATATGTTATACTTTGTTAATGTGTTTTTATAATATGAAATGTTTAAGAAATACTTATTTTGTAGGTAATATTTTGTTGAATATGAAATAGATGTAGTTTTTATTTTCATGATTTTTTTTTTGGTTTTAAGCTTTGCCCCCCCAGGTATGAATCCTGGTTCCGTCCCTGACCTCAAGCCACAAACCAACTAGAGATTGAAAAAATCCAGCAAAAGCAATAAAACAATAAAACCCAAGAGAAATAAAGATAGAGTTTATCTCTAAATGAAAGAGAGCTGGGTCTGAGAAAGTAGAGTGAGAGAGCAACGTCAGAGAGAAGAGCAAGAGAGCAGCATGACAGAAATGAGAGAGAGGCATAGAGAACGTAAAAGAGATTTGAGAGAAATTTTTACATGTATATTTTATAATTGCTATAAATGGTGAAGGGTAAAATAGGTAATCCAAATCTCTCCAATTTTTGGGAATTAAAAATAAGGGATTAGAAGTTCTTACAAGCCCCCCAAATCCCTCCAAATCCCCCCCCCCTCTCTCTCTCTTCCCTTAAAAAAACATCTAAATAGGGTAAATTAAATCATTCTTCTTCCTTCCCTTCCGCTCCACTCTACGCCCTCTTAATCCAAACAGAGCATTAATCCTAAAAGATTAAAAGCCGCTATAAAAAAAAAAGGGGTATTTATCAATTTGTCTTCAGCTTAAAAATAAATTTTATTATCTAATATTTCTTTTGTAAATTGTTGAAGTTTTTTGTTTTCTTTTCTTTTTTCACTAAATTAAAGACCTCTTTTTCACAAATGTATAAGTCCCACATACTATGAAAAGGGAGATTGTTATAGAAACATAGGTAAAACTCACATTTGAAAAGCGGTTTGAGGGAGGGTGCCTAAAAGCTTATAAACACATGGTTAAATTTACACTTAATCCATGTGAGACACTAGGATCATAACATACCACCACGTTCTGCAGTCGACGTCCTTGATGGCTCACTCTATTGACATTGACCTAATGGTAGCCCTTTCTCTTTTTGGAGGCTTCAACGGCTCACTCTTTCGACAATGGCCGATGGTAGCCCCTTCTCCTTTTGGAGGCTCCACTCATCTATAAGTTATTTTAATTTAGTCTCTAAGTCACCCCTTCTGAGATCCAACCACAAAACCGCAACTCATTTGATCTCATACTTAATGAGCTACATCCGATTACTCGACTTGGTAGTTGGTTCTGATACCAAATGATACAAACTCATAAGTAGAACTCATCTTTGAAAACCAGTTTGCAAGGAAAGGGTGTGTAAGAGCTAATAAACACATGATTAAGCTTACACTTAATCCATGTGGGACTAACCTAATGGTAGTCCTTTCTCATTTTACTGGCGATGGTAGTCCTTTCTCTTTTTAATGACTCCACTCACCTATCAGTTATTTTAATCTAGCTGCTGATATCAAATTATACAAACCCATAGGTGGTACTTATTCTTGAAAACTGGCATAAACCAGTTTGCAAGGAGAAAATGCTCAAGTGCTTATAAACACACGATTAAACTTATACTTAATCCATGTGGGACACTAGGATCATAACATAAAATCTAGCCTCAAAGTTGCCCCTTTCAAGATCTGACTACAAAACCGCAACTCATTTGATCTCATACTTAATGAGCTACTTCTGATTACTTGACGTGGTGGTTGGCTTTGCCAAACGATACAAACCCATTGGTATAAGTCGCCCTTGAAAATCGACTTAAACCGGCTTGCAAGGAGGGGTGCCCAAGAGCTTATAAATATATGGTTAAGCTTACACTTAATCCATATGGGACACTAGGTTTATAACATATCACCATGCTCCGCAACCGACATCCATGACAACTCACGCTATCGACAGTGACCCAATGGTAACCCTTTCTCTTTTTTTGGTAGTTCCACTCACCTATCAGTTATTTTAATCTAGCCTCTAGGTCACCGCTTCCAAGATCCGACCACAAAATTGCAACTCATTTAATCATATACTCAAAACTATATTTGATTACTCGACGTGGTGGTTGGTTTTTTGATAGTAAATGTTACAAACCCATGGGTAGAACCCACCCTTAAAAATCGGCTTGCAAGGAAAGGGTGATCAAGAGTTTATAAATACATGGTTAAACTGTTTCTTAGGGTTTTTTTTTTTTTCTTTTTTTAACAAGGTTGTTCAAAGCTATTCGAGCAACTGAAGAGTTGTGTTTTAAAAATATTTGAAAGTTTGTAGGTTTTTCATTATGCCTTTAAGATGATTGTGTAACTTATGTCTTTAAACTTTGACTAATGTTAGGTATACTACAAGTTTTTTATTACATTACAAAACTCATGTGACAGAAAGGAAAAAAAAAAAAAAGTTATTGAGACATTCATATTTATTATGCTATTAAAGTCAACGAATCACATTCATTGATTCATTAGGTTGTAAAACAAAAAATATATTATTTTTAGCATTTTGCTATATATTAGGTACATGAACAATAGCCTTAGAGCAACCACATCAGTGGTTACAAAAATGTGTAAAATGCAAAAAGTCCTCAATTTTGCACATTCAACCCAAAAAACACCCACATCAGTCTTTGTAAAAATGTGCAAATATACATCATAACTGTGTAAATGATTTTTTTATTCTTTTTTTCTCTCTCCTCTCTCTACCTCTTTTTCTCATTTCCTTTCTCACCTCACTCTCACCGATCAACTCTCTCTCATTTCATCAGATCAACTCTCTCAAATCAACTCTCTCGCCGACCTAAGCCCCATCGTTGATCTGTTGGTTGCTAGTTTTTTTTTTTTTTTTTTTTTTTTTTTTTTTTTTTCTGGTTTTTTCCCCATCGCTAATCTGCTGGTTGCTAGGTTTTCTTCCATTGCCGATCTGTTGGTTGCTGGGTTTTTTTTTTTTGGTTTTTCCCATCGCCGATCTGTTGGTTGCTGGTTATTTTTTTGTTGTGGTGGGCTATTTCTGTTGGGTTGTTCTTTGGGTTGTATGGGTTCCGATTGGTTGCTGGTGTCAATCTTGTGGTGGGTTTCGATTGTTCCAATGGTGGCTGTGTGGTTGTTTGGGTTGTTTCGGGTCTGTGAGAGATGACCGTGTGTGGGTTGTGTTGGATTTGTGAGAGAGATGACACTGTTAAAGGAATGAATATTTTATTTGAATAAATGTCTATAATAGACAAATTGATGTGGGTTTTTTTTGTAAAAATAGGTATATAAAATAGAAAAAGTAGGTTTTAGATGTGTAAAATGAAAAAAAAAAAAAAAAAAAAAAAAAATTCCTTATATTGATATGGATGCTCTTATCATCCCAATATACACAACAAAAACCTTTCAACCTATAAACTAGAAAACAGTATTCTCTTAACTTTTATAGTGATATAAAATTAAAAATAGTATTAGTCAAGTGTTTCTTTACCCAAAAGACCATAATAGCAAGCTAGAGAAACAATAAACTACACAAATCGGCGTAATGAGAAACCCCAAATACTAGAAAGGGTAGGCAAGCAGAACTCGCAACAATTCTGATATATTGAATGCAATCAACTACTAAAAAACAGGTTTTCTTATTCGGATTAAAACAAAAATAGAATGCGCCAAGAAAGATCACAAATGCCTGCCAACATCACTAGATCGATGCTTTTAAGCCAACAATGTGATAAAGTTGCTCATTCTATCATTGTAGCTCAACCCAACATATATTTAATCAACATTTAAAACATATATAAATACAGAATGGAGAGGGGGAAGAGCTAGTAATGATGTCACCGAAGTAGAAACTAGGAAGAAGCTTGACAACAGAAAAAGGAAGCAACTCAACTTTTGATTCCGTAAACTTCGAGCTTGTGCCATGGATAAAAAAGAAAGAGTTGAGAGGGAAAAGAGGTTGTACAAGAAGCAACAAGAAGCACCGAGATTTGTAGGTGTAGACTAAGAACCTTTTCTCCCGAATCAAGAAGCACATCAATGAGCAAAGGACATACAACTATCTAATAAAGACAAACCAATAAAAAATGAAAGCTCCCAAAAAATTTTACCTTCGAGATTTGGTTTTATCATTTCTTCTACTCAAAGTGCATTAGAAGCCTATCTAACCCCTATGGAGTACACATAACTTACTCTTTTTTTTCTATAGTTTAAACTTTGAATAGACACACTTAATTATTTTACCATTTCAATTGTTACAACTAGGCAACCAACTGAAAGATCCAGTATGCTTCAAGTATATCTAGAAGCTTTTCCTTTTTATCGATATTTTAGCGTAATTTCAAATAGAACTATGCCTTTCTTATGAAGGTGTTTGCACAAAGGTTTCACCAAACCCAAGAAACAAAGGGAATGATTTATAATTCAAACGGCTAAAATGAAGGGGGGAAAAGAACTTGAAAGGAAATTGAAAGCATGTACAAGTTAAGAGAGAATGATTTATAATTTACCATTAAAAAAAAAAAAAAAAAAACAAGTTTGTAACATGCCTATGGAGTTTATTGATGACTACCATTTATAAACTAGTTTAGAGAGAGATATCAAACCCATATTTTATTTAACTGAAAGTAGACATGTGCTAGAGCGCCTTGGGAATATGGATAGTTCCTCAAAAACACTTTTCTTCGACTTAGAACGATGATGAACTTCGATTCTCACTGCCTTCAATACTCTTGCCTCCTTTAGAATAAATTTTACAAAATCCACTTCATGTTTTAATCCTTTATATCCTCTAAAGTAAAATGTTGTAAGGTGTGATAACAAAGAATTAGGATCATTTGGTGGCTCAGTCCAGTATAACTTCTGTGTACGACCTTTAGCAATCTGATGATGACACGACACATGGTTACGGTACTTCTTATGACAACAGATAAATAATTTAAATTTAGGGAAAAGTATATAAATAAATAAAAAATCCTTTGATTAACTAAACTAACCTTATCAACTAAAACAACTCGTAGATTAGGTGCCAGTAGGAGCAACGCCTTTAGCACACTCAAGTTATGCCCATTATATTTGAAAACCAGGCAGACCAAATTCTGGAACCTGGTAGGACAAATCGAACCATAGCTGCGTTGACACTGCAGGAAGAGAGATTTTAAGCACAACAACATATATAAAAGCTTGTAACAGTGGTTAGAACAAAAAATAAATAAGGATGACACTACCTCAAAATCAAAGTACTCAAGAGATGGGGTGTCTATTTTGAGTTTGTTATTTAAATAGGAGACACTTAATCTTTTCAAAGTAGGTACACAAATTTTAAATTTAAATTCCTTATAATCATCTATTATCAAGGTCAAATCTTCAAGGACTGGGCAAAAAGAGAGGAGTGTCACGAAAGAGTAGCGATTTGCGAAAGTAATACTTTCAAGACGCAGTATCTTCAGTGTGTTGAGTTGAAAGGATGATGAAGACGAAGGATCGAGAACAATGTGCCCTTCTATTTTCAGAACCACTAATTTGTTGCAATAGAATATGCTATGTGGCAACTTCCAAAAGCAGTCAGTAGGAGTAGTAGGACAATTGATAATCTGGAGATCAAGTTCCTGGAGGTTAAGAGCAGAAGTAGTAAAGGTGGAAATCCATCTGTCAAGACGTTTCTGATGATATAACTCGTATTTCAAGCGAAAATTTCGGAGGTACTTTGCTTTGTGTTTAGCCAAAACCTGGGACACATAGCATTCAAAATTGATAATCGAACCAACTTTGTCACACTCAAACTCTGGAAAACTGTCAATGTCGAGGTTGAGTTTTGGGACGTAAGTCCAGAGGAGTTTCCACCTACTTGACAACCTGCTAGTTTGGATGGCCTGTTTGGTTCTGAGGAATGAAAGGATGTGAATGAGAAGACAATCCGGAAGATCACTGATCCTATCCGCACCCACTGTTTCTTCTCTACAATAGAGTTTCTGGCGTTTCGATATAGAGGAGTTGGCCATGAAGGTAAGTAAGATGAAGAAGAAAAAGTATTTGTTGGGTTAAAGTGAAGGATTTGAAGTAACCCAAAAAACAGGTACTTCTTTTGGGATTGGGAATCTAAAGTCACGGAGAGCCAGTGATTTTTGGTTTTTGGTTTGAATTTCCTGAGAGAGAGATATAAAGGATTTGAAGTCGGTGCAAAACCCTTTTTTTTTTTGGAGAAAGTCGGTTCAAAACTTTTGTATAGGAGAAGGGTTGTGAAGGAAGAGATCCGTGAGGCAGAGCCGAAGAAGGATAATTTACTGATGCCCTATTTCGCTGAAACGCTGAGTTTTTGTTTTGCTTGTTATTTATTTATTTATTTAGAGAAATTCTTAGGTTTCTCTCATAACACAGAAAACAGTGTTCACTCTTCTTACATTCATGGTAGGATTCACTCATTAAATTCATGGTAAGGTTTATTATGAATTTGAGATAAATTAGCACTATTTTACTAAACTCTGCTAGGGATGACAATTTTGCCTTACTCCGCTTGACCCGCCTTGCTTCATCTTGCACTGGTTATCCCCTCCCCGCAAAGGTGGTGGGATGGGAATAGGGCGAGATTTTGGTCCCGTACCATAGGGCAGAGCGGAGATAAGTTTAGACTTTTTAGATCCACCCTGCCTCACCTCACCCCGCGTTGAGAAGGGTTAAATTGTAAATTTTTCATACTCTAAAACATTACTATTTAAACAAACATACATACATTAACCTACATTGATAGACATTTTCGTAATCTACTGATAAACATCTAACCTATATTGAACTTTGTACTCATGTAATTTTTTATTCAGCTAGCATATACTTTATTCGGCTTGGAAGTTTAAAACTCATTGTTTCATTTTATTCTTGTAAATTTTTTTGTCTTTCCCATTATTCTATATTATCTTTGTGGGAGATATGTAGAATTTTACGGGTTGAGGCAGGGTTTCGCAAGGCCCCAATAGGCGGGAATGGGGTAAGAAAATTTTTCCTGTCATGTGGGGTGGGGGAGGGGCGAAGACCCCATCCTTCAGCCCGCTCCAACCCATTGCCATTCCTGTACTCTAAGAGTACCTAAATATTTTCTATTTTTTTTATCACTAGTGTGTAGCCCCATGCATATACACAAGTACAATTAAAAACAATCACCGTTCAAATTATATATTTTTTTGAAATGCAATTCAAATTATACATAGTATTAGCTTATATTCTTTTTTAAACCATACATTTCTAAAATATGTAATGGTTTCTCATTATATATATATATATATATATAATTTAGAATTTGATTGGTTCTAAACTCTTCGGTTTTTGTACCCAATAATTCACTTGCCATAAAAATTAAAAATTTAGATGAACATGTAGAGGAAAATTGGACTCCAATTGAAATCCAATTTAGAATCTAATAGGATTTGGACTCTTCAATTTTTATACTCAATAATTCACTTGGCACAAAATCAAAAATTAAATAGGGCACATGACACAAAATTGATAATCTAATTAAAATCTAATTGGATTTTCTCTAAGCTTTGGCTATATATATATATAGAGAGAGAGAGAGAGAGAGAGAGATTCTAGTCCCACAAGTATAAATTTTGTATATCTTTTTTTTTTTTTTTTTTTTGCGGAAATACATTTTTTGTTTCTACATTTCGGCCCCCTTCCCATTTTGGTTCCTAGTTTTCTATTTTACCACTTTTAGTCCCAAAATGAAAAAAAAAAAAAAAAATGTTACATTTTGGTCCCAATCGTCATCTCACTGACAAAAAATAACCTACGTGATAAACAGAGTGCACAGTTGGCACACAAAACACCTATGTGGCCATTAAAATTATAAAATAAAAAAAAATTATTTAGCATTTAAATAATGCCACGTCAAAAAAAAAACAATTAAAACAAAATTCTAAACTTATGATTTTTAATAAATAAAATAAAATAAAATAATTAAAATAAGATATTCTTTTCTTTTCATCATTTTTTTGGTCATGTTCTTCACCGGAGTTCTTCCCCAAATATCTCAATTTTAATTTTAATTGAAAACAATAACCCATTTATCCAACACCTTTCTCTCGCTGACTCATCTTCAAATACAAGACTCTACCTTTGTTTCTATTTCTTTTTCTCTCTCAAATCGGTGTCTCCCTCTTAAATCGGTGGGTCTCTCTCTTTAATCTCTCTATCTCTTAGCTTGGTGGTGGAGATAGGTGGTGGCGAATTCCGATGGTGGGTTTTTGTGTTGTGATTTTTGTTGATATGAGTTTATGGGTTTGTGGCGAATATGATTTTGTGTTTCCAAGTTGGATATGATTTTGTGTTTTGGTGGATTGGTGGTTTTCTAATTGGGAGATTGGTGTTGATTTTGTGAACAAAAAGGATGCAGATCTGTTGATTTTTGTTAGTGTATGTTTGGTTCAAATTTCTAGTATGCAGATCTATTGATATTAATTGGTTGATTATTGTTTGATCCGACTTTTGAATTTTGATGTGTTTGGTTATAAAGAAAGTACAAGAAAAAAAAAAAGGATTAATTTGCCATGAACATGATCAATAATGTTTTGGGGAAGAACACAAAGAACATGAACATGTTCTTCCGAAAAATTAATGAAAAGAAAAAAAAAATTATTTTAATTTATTTTTAAATAAATCATAAGTTTAGATTTTTTTTTTTTTTTTTTTTTTTTTTTTTGAGAAACAACTTTAGAATTTTGTCTAAATTGTTCTTCTAAAGTAGCTTTTTTTCTAATAAAAAAATAACATAGCTTTTTTAAATATTTAAAATGCTGATGTGGCATTATTTAAATGCTAAATAAAAATTTTATTATTAATTTTAAAGGCCACATAGGCATTCTATGTGCCAAAAGTGCATGTTGTTTGCCACATAAGTAATTTCCGTTAGTGAGATGACGGTAGATACCAAAATGAAATGCGTTTTTCATCTTAAGAACTAAAAGTGGTAAAATAGAAAAGTATGAATCAAAATGGGAATGGAGCCAAAATGTAAGGACTAGAAAAATATTTCTGGCTTTTTTTATATTTTATTTAAAGGACAAAACACATCATTTGGGCCTTAATAAGGGTTTTTGGATTTTGCCCTGTTTAAAAATTTGATTTGTCTCTAACGATATGGTTTGTTTTGATTGGCAGTCATTCTGTTAGAAAGACGCTGATGTGTCCGTTAAATGACACCTAAACCTACCACATGTGGTTGGTCCAATGAAATGATATCATGTGGATGTGGATCTAATTATTTTATGTAATTAAATAACCTAAAATTATATAAAATTTAAAATCTAAAAAATTAAACTTATTTTTTTTCCTTTCCAAATTAGTTTACCCCTAGATGAATCCATTAAATCTAATAAACTCTTGGAATATGGGTTTTGCAAAAAGGAAGAGGAAGGAGGGGTACTATTTTTGAGTTTGGAATTGAGTTCGTCTTGGGATTTGGATTTGATTCAGGGCTTTTTTGGGTTTTAGCCTTCACAGCGTTTCTTCCACTCAAACTCTGTGTTGGATATGTTGAGGTCCTCGTAGCTCTGAGGTATCCACTGTTAATGTATTGGTTCAGAATTAGAAGTAGAATCAATGAGAGAGAGTGAGAAATGATAGGTCCAAGATTGTGAAAGCTTTTAAGAGAGAAATATTTGAGAGACTATTGTGTTTGGTTGCCAAGAAAAGAGGAGCGTAGCCAGGATTTTTTACATGGGAGGGTCGAGTTACATATTTGTATGTTCGTCATAATTCATAAATGTATTGTAAATAAGCTGACAAAATTTAAAATATAATAATACATCTAAACTCAAATGAGTGGACAAATTTTTTCTAATTTGCTATAAACATGTATCAAAATTAAAATTATTAAAATAAATAAATAAATAAAACTTGGCATCTCCTATATAAAAGTTATGCTCAACGTCGATCCTTCATTAAAAATTTTTTTTATTCATTATGAATTCTATTGGGCAATTCTTAGCAATTTCTTTTTCAATTCGTTTTTAAAAAATGAATAAATCTTATGTCTATGGCAGCCCAAATTCTCTTCTAAAAACAAATTAATATTAGCACAACTTATCAAGCAACTAGATCCAAATAGTAAAAGATAAAATTAGCTAGAGAAAAAGTAACAGGATCAGAAAAAGATCAAATTTGTGGGGGAAAAAACCTCATAAGTTTGAACAGTGCCTATGTACATTGCACTTTAACAATTGAATATACAAAGAACACAATGCAATCTTGTATATTCTTAAAATATATACAGAAAGGACTCCAGCCAGCTAGGCATTTATTATAGGTTTTGGTAAAAGGCTATGTTTTATTTGGGTGGGGGTCTATTAATTTGAGAAACCAACAGTGGATTGAACTGGCTGTACATTGCAGATTTCAAAGGAAAGAAAATACAAACCATGAACTTGGGCTTAAATTTTGGGGTGGAGGGCGGGGGGTAGAAGCCCAGATTATTTTTTCACCTCAAACTAATATATTATTACAGAGGATTACAATAGTTTTGGGGGG
Source organism: Quercus robur (assembly GCF_932294415.1). Lineage (NCBI taxonomy): Eukaryota > Viridiplantae > Streptophyta > Magnoliopsida > Fagales > Fagaceae > Quercus > Quercus robur. The sequence goes on along the minus strand of NC_065539.1, from coordinate 33,105,559 downwards.
GCCATGTTATAGGTGGCTCCGCCCCTGCAAGAAAGAGAAGAAACTGCAAAAATAGAAATGAAAGTGCGAAAAAAAAAAAAAAAGATTTTTATTTTTAGTCATTTTAATTTTTTTATTTAAATATGATGAAACAATTTTTTAATTTTATTAAAAAAATTTATTAGTATTTTTATTTTATTAGGCATGTAGGTTTTTTTTTTTTTTTTTTTTTTGAGGGACAGGTAAGTCAATTTTATTAAAGTAAATCAGACTAAAATACATCAATTAAATCCTATGGTAGTTCGTTTAACCACACATCTAAATCAGCAGATAAAACTGCTCTTTTAGCTAGGGAGTGGGTTAAACTATTGCCTCCCCTATAGACATGACAGAAGCCACAAGTTTGGAACCAAGAGCTGGCTTTTTTAATATCTTCAACAACATGACCCCACTGTGTCCTATTCTTTTGTGGGTTATTAATAGCTGTAATGACCTTCAGTGAGTCACCCTCCACCACCACGTGAGCAAGACAAAGCTCTTGGGCAAATAGGATAGCTCTCCGAGCGGCTAAGGCTTCGACCAAGTCCACTGAACTAGGAAGTTGGATGTTCTGGCACATTGTAGCGATGATCATACCTTTAGCATCCCTCACTACCAGCCCCAACCCCGCTCTTGCAGAACCTTCAAAGATGGCGCTGTCGAAATTGAGCTTATAAACTCCTAAGTCCGGCGGCGTCCAGTTCTGCCTCAAGTGCTGAACGAAGGTCCGAGATGGGCTGTCCTGAACGTCCCGAAATTCTTGCAATAGCTCCCAAGCTCGTCACGCCGTTTCCCCTACATCCCACACCAGCTGCTTCTCTCTCAATTTATTCCGTCTAACCCAAATACACCATGCAACCATTGAAAACAGAGCAGCAAAATTTGGACTTGTATCTTCCAACACAGCAGCGACAAGATCACCAAAACTTCTAAAAAATTTTGAACGTAGGGAGCTAAATGATGGGTCCGATAGCCAAATACTTTTGGCTCCATCACACAGCAGTGAATGGTATCTTCAGGATGTTCTTTACAAAGGTTGCAAAACTGATCAGGTAAGACATGTCGTGAAAACAGGTTCAGCTTGGTGGGCAAGGACTCCCTTGAAGCTCTCCACACGAAATGCTTCACTTTGTTAGGTACCTGTAACTTCCATATTCCATTCCAAAAGTGCTTACAATCCTCTGTTTCAGACGAGCTAGGCAGAGCAGATTTGATTTCTGAGGATAACAGCTGGTAAGCGCTCTTAACCGAGTAGTTCCCATCATTGGTGAGTGGCCAAATAAGCAAATCCTCCATTGGAAAATGACTAACCAGGATGCTTTGAATACTCTCAGCTTCCCATGGTAAGAAATTCTGCTCAATAAGCTCCTTGTTCCAAACTTTAGTGCCAGGGATGAATAGATCCTTCACTGTGGACAAAGAAGGATTAATATTGGGAGATACAATCTTGCCTCCCCCTGAGAAATCCAGCCACCTATGATTCCAAATGTTTATGGACGACCCGTCTCCTACTCTCCACCGTGCACCCTTGCAAATAACCTCTCTTGCATGTAAAATACTTTTCCATGCAAAAGAGCTTCGCTGATTGAAGTCTGCTTCCAGAATGCTGCTCAATGGGAAGTATTTTGGTTTAAACACTTTGTACAGCAGCGTATCTTTCTCATGAAAGAGTCTCCACACTTGTTTACCAAGGAGTGCATCATTAAACTGCTTGAGATCTCGAAACCCCATACCTCCTAAAGACTTAGGAGAACAAAGAGTACCCCACTTCACCCACTGCATTCTCCTTTTATTATCTTGGTTGCCCCATCAAAACTTACGAATCATCGCCTCAATATCTTTAATTAAACCTAAGGGTAGTCGAAACACACTCATTGAGTATGTGGGAATAGATTGGATCACCGCCTTGATCATGACTTCCTTCCCGGCTTGAGAAAGTAGCTTCTCCTTCCATCCTTGCATTTTAGCCCAAATTCGCTCTTTAATCTGATTGAAACATGCTTTTTTCTGTCTCCCCACAAATGATGACAAACCAAGATATTTTTCATAATGATTGATAGCCGGCACCCCTAGCAAGACCTGAATGTCACGTTGGACCTCCTCCGGTGTGTTACAGCTAAAGAAGAGAGTAGTTTTAGTCTTGTTCACCAATTGGCCAGAAGCAACCTCATACCAATCAAGTAATTGCTGAATTTTTTGACATTCGGTTCTGTTAGCCCTGCAAAATAGGAGGCAATCATCTGCAAAAAAGAGGTGAGTAATCCTCGGGCCCTGTCGACATAGAGATAAGCCCCTAATTTCCCCATTATCAACTGCTTTGTTGAGAAGAGCATTTAGTCCTTCCGCACAAAATAAGAAGAGAAAAGGGGACAGGGGGTCACCCTGCCTCAAACCTCTAGAAGGTCGAATGAATCCTTTTGGTTCACCATTTAAGAGTATGGAATTGGTCACAGTGGATACACATTGCATGATCAAAATCACCCAGGAATCCTGGAACCCCATCTTCAACATGATTTTTTCAATGAAACTCCACTCCACTCTGTCATAAGTCTTACTCATATCGAGCTTCAAGGCCATAAAACCTTCCTTGCCTGAACTGAAAGTTTTCATATAGTGCAAGGACTCAAAAGCAATTAAAATATTATCTGTGATAAGTCTATCAGCTATAAAAGCACTTTGGGCTTCAGAGACTATAGAATTTAACAAAGGTTTAAGACGGTTTGCAATAACTTTGCTAATAATCTTATAAAGCACATTGCATAAACTGATAGGTTTAAATTATGAAACACTTTCAGGATTACTCACTTTTGGAATAAGAGTAATGAAAGTATGATTAATGGATTTTAGAAGATTACCAGAATTTAGGCAAGAAAGGACAACTTTTGACACCTCTGGACCAATATGTTGCCAAAAGGTTTGGTAAAAAAGAGGCGGCATTCCGTCTGGACCCGGGGCTTTCAAAGGAACCATTTGTTTAATGGCTGTGTCAATTTCTTCCATAGTGTATGACTTCACCAACTCAGCATTCATTTCTTCTGTGACAACCCTTTTAACTCCTTCAAGGACACGGTCAAGATCATGGGGTTGTGATTGGGTGAACAATCTAGTAAAAAACTCCACAAAAATGCCCGAAACAACACCTTCATCAATCTGCCAAGTTCCTTCAAAGTCTTTTATTCCTTTAATGAAGTTCCTTCTTTTCCTTTGGATAGCCACTCCATGAAAATATTTAGTGTTTTTATCTCCCTTTGCCACCCACTGTGTTCTAGCTCTCTGCCTCCACATTTTACTCTCTTTATCCAACAAAATATTAAGTTCCTTTCTCAGATGGATCACATTCCCATAATTTCCACCGTTGGCTGCTTCCTCTGCAGCTTTCCATAATAACTCCTTTGTCTTGGCCAATTGTCTCTTTACACTACCAAAGTGATCTTTGCTTAATGACTTGAGCATCTTTTTACACTTTTTGAGCTTCTTTGACACCTTAAACATGGGATTGCCTTCATGTTGTACTTCTATGCTCTTAGGACAATGTCACTGCATCCCCTATCAGCCAACCACATCTCTTCAAAACGGAAAGGCTGCCGAAACCAACGTTGTGATTCGCTATTGGGATCAAAAACCAGCTTTATGGGGTGATGATCTGATGAGAAACAATGGAGATGGAGAACTGAAGCAGCCGGGAATTTTGCTAACCAATCATAGTTGGCTACTCCCCTGTCTAACCGTTCCCATATTAGGTGACCATATCTTCTACTATGCCAAGTAAACTCAGGTCCAGTGAAGCCAAGATCCACAAAACCACAATCGTCTAGCACATCCCGGAAAGCTTGCATCTAGTCATGCGCTCTGATTCTACCTCCTCTCTTTTCTTCCATCCGGAGTATCTCATTAAAGTCGCCCATACAACACCATGGCAAGTGCGGTTTGGATCGTAACATCCATACCATACTCCAAGCTTCCTCCCTATAGTTTGTATTTGGTTCACCATAAAAACTGGTAAAACGCTAGGCCTCCGCCGTCATTCCGTTCACCACAACATCTATATGAAACTTTGAGAAACTATCCACCCACACCATCACTTCCGACTTCCATAAGAGAGCCAAACCCCCGCCCTTACCTTGACTAGGAACAGTAAACACACCAGCGTATTTTATCTTGCACCGTATCTTTTCTAGTTGTTTTCTTCCAGACCATGTCTCTGACAAGAAAACCATCAAGGGATCTTGAGCTCGAATAATAGCTTCAAGCTCATCCTCTGCCAGTGGGTTCCCAAGCCCATGGCAGTTCCAGGCTAGGCAACTCATTGCTCTTGGCGGGGCTATCTCGCAGCCTCCACCGTTTGGTCAAATATGGTGTCCATTGCACAAAACTTCTTCCCCGTCACCCCTGCTTCATTTTCATTTTCTTTGTCACGAACCTGGCGTTTTCTCTGCGTAGGAGTACTCTACATGGTAGTGCTTTGTGTTCCAGCATGGGCCCGTTCAGTGACTAATCTCTTCCAACCACGAGGCTTAAGTTCATTTGCATGTGGGCCTTTTGTTTGTGACATCTCTACGTCACCATTTGAATCACAGCCCACCGGTCCCAGCTGGTTTAATTGGTTTTGGGCCTTGGATAGGCCCAAGGTAGGAACAGAAGCACTAAGCGCAGAATCCACTTAGCATTATCAAATTTTGAAATGGCGGCGTCTATCCCGCGTAACGTATCCTCAAAATCCATTACTAATCGAAAATCCTGCACTGCATTAACTCCGGCCCCTGAGATCGCGGAAACAGGATTTGCGACGGTTTCCTTGCTTGTAACTGCCTACTCACAGATCTCCTCCCTCTGATGATGGTTTCCGACGTGCTCAAAGCTGTTGCCTAACAATCTACGACTTCCTACAACTCCACGACTTCCTACAACTCCACCAATATCTTCGTCATCCTCCCAACTGTATCACCATTACTATCATCGGCATCACCCCCCACCCTGATAGCTAAACATTTTCTCATATTGAAGAGAGGAGCACGAAGCCACGCTCCAAATTGTCTATCGTTCTCCATCAGGGATCCATTACTCTTAATCCATAATTCACAGTCCTTGTCGCTATGAGATAGTCTGCCGCACCAGTAACATAATATCGGCAACCGTTCATATTTGAAACGTATCCATCCAATCTCCCCATCTTCTCTGCGAAGTTTCCGGCCGCGGCATAAACGTTTAGAAGTATTGACCCGGACCCTAATCCTCATGAACGTACTACCATCTTGATTACCCCAATCCCGGATACCAAGTAGAACATCCCCACAAACCCTACCAATCTCCGCTGCTGCTTCCGGTGTCATATCACAGACAAGTATATCATGTAATTGCACCCAGAAGACCGTTTTCTCGAACACAAGGTCTTTAACAACACCGTTCTTCTCTAACCTGCACAAAGACACTAGATATTTATCATAACTCCAAGGCTCACCTAGCAGAACCTTCTCCGCATCTGTTTTATCAGAGAACACAAAGAGAACTACATGATTGCCCATATCTTTAACTTCAAAACCCTTCTTCGTTGACCATAGTTGTTTGAAAGTTCGAGCAATGGCCTCCATATTAAGGACACGTCGTGTATAAAACTTGGCAGCAATGACTTTTCCTCCCAAAATTTCCGGTGATTGGCCACTGTACTCGCTCCCTTCCTCCTCTGACAAAGAAAGTTTTTTCCACATAACAGATAGATCTTCCATTTTAACTGACTAAGCTTTAGGAAAATGTAAAGGAAAGACGATATCTCACTACGTATTGGAGAGAAAAGCAAGGAGAAAAGAACTGAATAGCCTATACCCTAGGGTGAGGCACGACCTTCTACTGAGCGGCTAGGGTTTGGGAGCCCATGCCAAACATCAGAGAAACTTTTTTTAGGCATGTAGGTTTTAAGTGTGCTATATATGCTTTTTCCGTTAGTGAGTTAATGGTAGAAACAAAATTAACTGTAAATTGAAAATAACATAGATCAAATTAACTATTATCAAAATGTAGGGACTAAATTGATTGTAACCTCAAATCTAATAACTAAAATAGTATTTTTGCCAAAAAAAAAAATCTTTGCATGGAAATGTCAATCTTTAACTCCATGATTGCACCCTTAGCCTAAAAGTTTGTATAAAGATCAAATTTAACCTTATTGTTCACAGCCCTAAAACAACAACCCAAATCTTGGTTTTTCCCTTTGTTTCATCCACAAACCCCACTATTCTTTTTCCTCATTAGAAACCCTAGTAATCCTTTTTATATGCAATCTTCCCCAATTAAAACCTAACCCTAATCCTTAAATCTTAGCGCTACACAGATTAGAGACCGATAGTTTTAAATCTGATTTTGCTCGTTCCCTCTTGTCCAACGTCAATATTTGTCAAGTGGAACTGCATGTAATGGTGTATGCAGCTGAAGCATCCTAATGTATTTACGAAAAATCAAATAATAATATAAAAAATATGATAAATCAGTTTGAGTCAACTTACTAATGAATGCCCGAATGTATTACTGAATTTCACTTCAACCAATGATCCCATCAGAGGAATAATTGTTGGAACTATTGTATTGAGTTTCTTGGGAGCATTATTTATTAGAAATAAATTTCTAGGATTTGACTCCACCAATGGAAGATTTAGACTAACACTTTAAAAAAACCCATAAAGAAGCACTTGACTAATATTTGATATTAATTTTGTATCAATATAACAAATAAGAGAATTCTGCTATCTTGTTCCTTCAAGGTTGGAAATTTGTTGTGTGATGAGTAAAGAGAGTCAATACTGTACTAAAGAGCGTTTTAATTTAGTTACAGAAATAAAATATTTCAGAATCGGTGTACCATTTTTAGATTGTCGCTAATATAAACTTATAAACTCATATCTTTTTAATATCTCAATCTCTAGTACAAATGTTAGTTCAATAATAATAATATAATATAATAAATATTGACAGACTTAAATAACATTGTAATAAATTATTAATAATCTATATATATATAAAACCGAAACCTCTGCTGGCATCACAATTTTCCACGTCAACACAATATTTAAAAAAATAAAAATAAAATAAAAACATTATAACACCTCAAAACCCTAGCAACCTTACCCTCAAAACCCTAGCAACTTTATCCCTCTCTCAAGTTAAGAAATATAAAGCTACAGTTTCTGCAAACTCTCTCTCTCCAAACGTAAATATCAAATTCAACCCCTTTAATTTCTCTTTATATTTTTGAGGCTTCTATAGAGTTATAGTAAGTTATACTGATTTTGTTTTTTTTTTTTTTTGTGTGTTTAGATGGTCATAATACTCCGGTATTCCAAGAAAAGTTTGTGTTTTCGTTAATTGAAGGCCTTAGAGAGATAAGTGTTGCAGTTTGGAACAGCAATACAAAAGATGATTTCATTGGCAACGGAAAGTAATTACTTTGTCTCATATTTTTGTTTTTTGAATTGATTTTGTGTGCTTTTTAGACCCTTTTGGATCAATTTTGTTAATTGGGTGTTTTTTTTTTTTTTTTTTTTATAAGGTCCAATTGGGGAAAGTTCTTTCAAAAGGTTACAACGACCGCACTTGGTATCTGTATACTAATAGTGGGGGGGGGGGTAAGTGCTATAAATTACTAACCCTTTTAAGTGTATAATCTGTTTCTAAAATTATCTATAATATTTTGTCCTCCGAAAATTTTATCTCTTTAATTTTATTATATTGTGTTTCTTAAGCTATAGACAGATTTTCTTTGTTTCTTATTTTCAATAATAAATCATTTTATTGCAATACCGGTAATTGTTTGAGAAATCCAATATGTTCATATCTCCATAGAATAGAGAATAGTAGAAGCCAATTTTATTACAACTACTTAAATTGAGTTGACTTAATTTTGTACAATTACAAAGTATAGCATGAAAGATAATGGAATTAATTGTTGTAATTTTTATTTTCTTTCCATGTTTTTATTGTTGATGAGAAATTAAGGCTCAGTTGCACAATATGTGTAAATTCTTCAGAAGGCTATTTTAAATAGTAAGTCAATGTGTCTCTTACATTTGGGTATTAGTTAGAATTATTTTCAAATGATTGTACCAATAAAAGTGAATGTGTATAAATTTTGTTTAACTATCCCGTGCATCGCACGGGTTAGCGACTAGTATATATAAAACCGAAGCCTTTAAAGCTTCCACAATTTTCCACGTCAGCATTATTTAAAAAAAAAAAAACAAAAATTCTGATTTTTTCTTTTCAACACCCGATATTACAAAACCTAAATTCTAATCAAAACCAAGGGCAACACATACGACCATTCCTCTCTCTCCTTAGAAACCCTCTTTCTCTCCAAAAATCAAAACCTTCTCCTTCCCCCAAAAATCCAAAATCAAAATCCAAAACTTAGGATGAGAAAGAAGGAAGAGCCGATCGGATACGTTGGGAAATGATTGACCCATCATATTTACCTCTCAGAGCTCACCTTACTCTCCATCTGACAAACCAAGGAAAGGAACTTGGTACAATGACGAAGAAGCCAGAATTCTTGACGGCTTGCAAGGCTGACCTGCAGTCGCACTTCAAATCCAAGGTTTTCTTTCTTCAATTATATTGAATTGGGAAATTCTAGCCCTTTATATTATAGATTTATGTTGTTGTTGACAAATTGTTTTATTAAGACATGAAAAGAGGCGACTTTTGGTTTATGTGCTACCCAAGAGTTCAAAACGTTGTATCCTTTGAGAGAATTGGAAACGGCGCTTTTTTTTTTTTTTTTTTGTGGCTTTGGAACTATAACTATTGTGTTGTCTATTTCGAGTTAATCTTGATTAGAGTTGGTTATTGTTGAAATTGTTATTTGACTATGTTTTGGAGGTATTATGGTATTCTATTATTGTTGAAATTCTAGGTAGTTCTGCTGAAGCAATGTAGTTCTTTGATCACATTATATGCAAGGAATGGTTACAACAATAATGCATGATGTGTGTTTGATAAAATGTCTCAAAAATTTGCACTGCACACTGTTTTGAATAACTTTTTGTAAACCAATTTTCTGTTTCGTATATCAAGTTCTATAAAAGGAGCAATGTGGGTTTGTTTGTGTTGGTTGAAAATTTATGATTTTTTAGAGATAGTGAGTGGTTTTGTTTCATTCATCAACTGATTTGTACCAAACTATTTCTCAGAAGCTTTGCCACAGCAATATATTAGTAAAAAATTCGTAGTTTATTCCTCTCTTTATTTGTTTGCATTGATTGAAAATTTCTAGAATTTTTAGCATAAAATTTTTGGAACACAGTGGAATTTCAATCTCTGTCTCTGTTCTTCTAATTTTTAGATTCTCCTTCCGGCCTCAATATCAGACCATTCTTTTTCGGTAATTGGGTGAGATTACCTGCAAATCTGAATTAGGTTTATAATTTTTCCTATTCTTTTTCCTTTTAAAAAACAATTTTATGAATTCAGAGATGTTGATCAGGTGTGTTGTGATGGTTGTAATGTTTGGGTGCATGCTGAGTGTGAGAATATTTCCAGCAGGCTTCTCAAGGTGTGCTTAATATACTTGATTTATGAATTGTGATGTTAATTTCTATTCCTGTCATATATGTGTTTACCTACTAACTTGTGTATGGTTTAAAGGATCTGGAGAATGTAGATTACTATTGCCCAAATTGTAAAGCAAAGTCTAATTATGAGTGATCAGCTTCAGAAAAATGACAGCCAGATGTGAAGTATGTCTGCCCTGTTTTTTTGTGTGTGTGGGTGCAATTCTTTTCCCTCTAGCTAATTTTTGGGGCAACTGTATATTTGAATTTATAGACTAAGGAGTTTATCATCAGGTTTTAGGCCTAATTTTGTGACAATTTTTGAAGCAGGTCTTTAGAAAATAGTGGACAAAATGTTCTACCTGAGAAGGTAGCTGTGGTGTACAATGGCATGGAAGGAACATATATTCCAAACCTTCATATGTAAGCCTTGAACTCATTTCTAAATATTACATGTATGTTGAGATTTACTTTTGTTATTGTTTGCTCTGTCATGGTTTGCATTGAGATTTAATTTTGCTAATTTTGGTTTTATAAATTAAACTTATAAGACTTTGTTTTTGCGCCTCTTGATTTGCAAGCACTATTAGAGTTTTGATCTCATGTTGGGTTAAATTTATATGAAAAACTTATTGGATTAGCCTTTGTTCTTAAAAAGTTCTAGGATATTAGAAAAACACTACAATTGGGTTAAACAAAGTAAAGCTACCCATGGGTGGAACCAAAGTTACTCTTTTGGCATATGGTTAAATCCTCTTGGGCTGTTAGATTTTTACCAATTACAATCAGTGATAGGTTAATCATAATGATTGACGTGTAGGTGTAGAGAAAAGTTCTAAACACCCAAAGATGGATAAATTGGCAAGATCAGCATCACGCAATTTGCTTCCTTTTAATTTGCTACTTCTATTTGATTTGTAAAAAAGAGTTGGGATTGTCAAATGAGCTTCATCATCCCATTTTAGTTTTTGATTTACTCCCCTACCATATTTTTAGACATCTATGCATATAGTACATGAAATAAATAAATAAAAACTATAAAGTCAGTGCAATTATTCAAATGATAATTGTTGGTGAATTCAAATATATTATAACTACATTTTTCTACTGCATAATGCATATTCCAGATACTTTATATTTTTTTGACAAAGATTGATATGAATGCATCTATTAGTCCAATATTTATACAATTCTTAGATACCAAATGATTATGTGATATCTTGACTCTTGGGACACAACATGCTAATTTGACTATCCTTCAATTCAATTGTGGTTGTATGATAACACTTTGTCCTTTTTTTTTTCTTTTTTTTTTTAACAGATTTGTATTAGTGAAATTTTTAGATATCCGCATGGAAGTACAATATCCAATATGTCTATGAATTGCAAGTGATTCTGAATTGCAAAAGAATGTTTATTTTTTTGGCAACGTGTAAAACCCAAAAATCTGGGGCCTTGTATGTCCATGAAGAAGGCTATCAATTTTATTTCCAAGACATCATATATGCTTGCTTCTACAATAGATATGTTTGATTATAAACTCATTGAGAAGAATTTTGTTTTATAATTGTCATCATTTAAGACTTTTTTTTAATAACTAAAGTGATATCAATGTGTTTCTACTCTCTATTGAATCTTCTTAAGAATTTTACTATTGAAGCCTTGTATGTTTTTTCTTCCTGATTTGTATGGCTAACGAACTAGCTGGGGCAGTGTGCCCAGGTTTTTACCTTTTAAATGGTTTTTTACTTTTGAATAAAAGTCATTCAATCAGGTATATATCTTTAAAAAAAAAACAAAAACAAAAAAAACAAACAAACAAACAAAAAAACAAAAACAAAAAAAAGGTGTTACAAAACAAACTGGTTGAAATTTATAAATCACCTTAATTGCTATAACAGATATATGGTTGATAATTAAATAGTCACGGATGCCATTCATTTTTTTATTCATACCAATGTGCTTATTGACTTAAGCAGTTAATGGAATTAAACGAAATCTATTTGGATACAACAAAAGTGCTGAAATAGAAAAGAAGATGTTTGATCATTGTGAAAATGCTACAAATTTATTTCAATAATTGCATTGGGAAGAAATTAGTAAAACAATACATTCAACTCCCCTATTGTAAACTACTTAGATACTCAATCCAGCCCCGTCATTTTTCCGGAGTCAAGGTGATGAAAACTTGCCTCCATTCGAGCTTTTCTAATTTTTCAAGGGCCTTGAACGCGGTTATATCATTAAGACCAGAAATAGAGAGCAAAATTTATGTGGCCTTTGCCATTGAGAAGGGATCAAGAACTTGTGCAGATTCTACGGTTTTTCGACTTTCAGTGGCTCTGTCAAGGGACCCTGCTTTCCTCTTCTTCCCGGTTGAGGTGTCGGAGTGAGCTAATTGCTTCCCTTTTGGGTTACTGCCTTGCTCATCCATATCATCTGCACTGATGTGTTGGGCAGAGAATGTTTGTGCAACCATGTGGAAGAGTTGTCCTAGCAACTCATAGTGGTCCAGCCCCATTTTACAAAAGTCGATACACCTACTATTCACCTAGAAACAGACAAGATGTGGTATACATAGGATTAGAGACACTAGTATATATGGGATTCTTTACATGAAGAATTTAAAGAATGAACGGCATGGAAATTAATTAAATGTATAACACTCACCTTCACTGCATCTGACCACGCCGCGTCACTACTGGTGACGACGTTGGTAACAGGATCATATTTCATATCGATTCTTCCCATTAGATAGGAAAACGCACCGTATCTCTTTTTAAGACGTTTAAAATTTTCTTTTATTTGTGAGAGGCTATAGCTTTTTCCGAATTGGTTGTTAAATTCATCTGTGACAAATGGCCAATAGTCTGTCTTCATTTTCCCATAAGGAGTGTTCCCTTTAACTGCTTCTTCAAACAAAAAATCAATGAACTGCTTTTCTACTAGACTAGGCCATATCTTCAAATCCGCAACATTGGTTGGCTCTGCCATCTAATAGGACATATACACTTAAGTCCTAAATATTTGTTTTATGATTTCTCAACTTGAATGTAACCCTATGGTCTAACCCAGTAACTGCACAATGGTAAAATGGCCATTTGAACAGAAAACTGTACCAAACAAGTTGTAGAGTTATGTATAAAAGAAAGTGATGCATCCAGAGCAACACAGAGTGAAGATTAACTCAAAGCAGATATACATATATGAACAATTAGTAAGGCATGGACGAAAAACGTGTCCAACATAAAGAGCAACAAGCAATAATGAACAGCAACCACGAACAAATTTTAGTAATGGTAAACATGCCATTTTTTAATTTAACAGAAACATTAAACACTTACCTTAGGTGCAGGAACTGCGTTGGAGGAGAAAGATGAAGATAGTGCAATAACTAAGGAGGACGAAGCAGCGTCTGCAAGCACCATATGTAACGCTAGACGTGGGGTGAAGGACACTGGATCTTTCTCTATTATCACTGGTTTTTTCCGTTTAGTTTCTGTCAGAGGGAGGGTAAATTTGTGTTTGTAAAGAGAGACTATAAGGATAGAGAGAATTCTGGGGAGTGAAAGTGAAAAGATATACAAATATGAACAGTTAGTAGGGCATGGAGGAAAAACGTGTCCAACATCAAGAGCCACAAGCAACAATGAACAGCAACCAAGAACAAATTTTAGTAACAGTAAACATACCATTTTTGAATTTAACAGAAACATTAAACACTTACCTTAGGTGCAGGAACTGCGTTGGAGGAGGATGATGAAGATGGTGCAATGACTGAGAAGGACAAAGCAGTGTCTGCAAGCACCATATGTAATGCCAGACACGGGGAGAAGGACACTGGATCTTTCTCTATTATCACTGGTTTTTGCCGTTTAGTTTCTGTCGGAGGGAGGATAAATTTGTGTTTGTAAAGAGAGACTATGAGGATAGAGAGAATTCTGGGGAGTGAAAGTGAAAAGATATACATATATGAACAGTTACTAGGGCATGAAGGAAAAACGTGTCCAACATCAAGAGCAACAAGCAAAATGAACAGCAACCAAGAACAAATTTCAATAACAGTAAACATACCATTTTTGAATTTAACAGAAACATTAAACACTTACCTTAGGTGCAGGAACTGCGTTGGAGGAGGATGATGAAGATGGTGCAATGACTGAGAAGGACGAAGCGATGTCTGTAAGCACCAAATATAATGTCAGACGCGAGGTGAAGGACACTGGATCTTTCTCTATTATCACTGGTTTTTGCCATTTAGCTTCTGTCGGAGGGAGGATAAATTTGTATTTGTAAAGAGAGACTAAAAGGATAGAGAGAATTCTGGGGAGTGAAAGTGAAAAGATATACATATATGAACAGTTACTAGGGCATGGAGGAAAAATGTGTCCAACACCAAGAGCAACAAGCTACAATGAACAGCAACCAAGAACAAATTTCAGTAATAGTAAACATACCATTTTTGAATTTAACAGAAACATTAAACACTTACCTTAGGTGCAAGAACTGCGTTGGAGGAGGACGATGAAGATGGTGCAATGATTGAGGAGGACGAAGCAGTTTCTGCAAGCACCATATGTAATGCCAGACGCGGGGTGAAGGACACTAGATCCTTCTCTATTACGACTAGTTTTTGCCGTTAAGTTTCTGTCGGAGGGAGGATAAATTTGTGTTTGTAAAGAGAGACTATGAGGATAGAAAGAATTCTGGGGAGTGAAAGTGAAAAGATATACATATATGAACAGTCAGTAGGGCATGGAGGAAAAACATGTCCAACATCAAGAGCAACAAGCAACAGTGAACAGCAACCAAGAACAAATTTCAGTAACGGTAAACATACCATTTTTGAATTTAACAAAAAAATTAAACACTTACCTTAGGTGCAGCAACTACGTTAGAAGAGGATGATGAAGATGGTGCAATGACTAAGAAGGACGAAGCAGTGTCTGCAAGCACCATATATAATGCCAGACGCGGGGTGAAGGACACCGGATCTTTCTCTATTATCACTGGTTTTTACCGTTAAATTTTTGTCGGAGGGAGGAGAAATTTGTGTTTGTAAAGAGAGACTATGATTATAGAAAAAATTCTGGGGAGTGAAAGTGAAGAGATATACATATATGAACAGTCAGTAAGGCATGGAGGAAAAATGTGTCCAACATCAAGAGCAACAAGTAACAATGAACAGCAACCAAGAACAAATTTCAATAACGGTAAACATACCATTTTTGAATTTAATAGAAACATTAAACACTTACCTTAGGTGTAGGAACTGCGTTGGAGGAGGATGATGAAGATGGTGCAATGACTGAGGAGGACGAAGCAGTGTCTGCAAGCTCCATATATAATGCCAAACGCGGGGTGAAGGACACTGCATCTTTCTCTATTATCACTGGTTTTTGCTGCTTAGTTTCTGTCAAAGGGAGGACAAATTTGTTTTTGTAAAGAGAAACTATGAGGATAGAGAGAATTCTGGGGAGTGAAAGTGAAAAGATATACATATATTAGCAGTTAGTAAGGCATGGAGAAAGAACATGTCCAACATCAAGAGCAACAAGCAACAATGAACAACAACCAAGAACATAATTTCCGTAATGGTAAACATACCATTTTTGAATTTAACAGAAACATTAAACACTTACCTCAGGTGCAGGAACTGCGTTGGAGGAGGATGATGAAGATTGTGCAATGACTGAGGAGGATGAAGCAGTGTCTGCCAGCACCATCTGTAATGTCAGATGTACGGTGAAGGACACTGGATCTTTCTCTATTTTCACTGGTTTTTGCCGTTTGGTTTCTGTTAGAGGGACGATAAATTTGTGTTCGTAAAGAGAGACTCTGAGGATAGATAGAATTCTTGGGAGTGAAAGTGAAAAGATATACATATATGAACAGTTAATAGGGCATGGAGGAAAAACGTGTCCAACATCAAGAGCAACAAGCAACGGTGAGCAGCAACCATGAACAAATTTCAGTGACAGTGAACATACCATTTTTGAATTTAACCGAAACATTAAACACTTACCTTAGGTGTAGGAATTGCGTTGGAGGAGGATGATGAAGATGGTGCAATGACTGAGGAGGACGAAGCAGTGTCTGCAAGCACTATTTGTAATGCCCGACGCGGGGTGAATGACACTAGATCTTTCTCTATTATCACTGGTTTTTGCCGTTTAGTTTCTATCGGAGGGAGGATACATTTGTGTTTTTAAAGAGAGACTATGAGGATAGAGAGACCTCTGGGGAGTGAAAGTGAAAAGATATACATATATGAACAGTTAGTAGGGCATGGAAGAAAAATGTGTCCAACATCAAGAGCGACAAGTAACAATGAACAGCAACCAAGAACAAATTTCAGTAACGGTAAACATACCATTTTTGAATTTAACATAAACATTAAACACTTACCTTAGGTGCAGGAACTGCGTTGGAGGAGGATGATGAACATGGTGCAATGACTGAGGAGGACGAAGCTGTGTCTGCAAACACCATATGTAAACCCAGACGCGGGGTGAAGGACACTGGATCTTTCTCTATTATCACTGGTTTTTGCTGTTTAGTTTCTGTCGGAGGGAGAATAAATTTGTGTTTGTAAAGAGAGACTATGAGGATAGAGAAAATTTTGGGGAGTGAAAGTGAAAAGAAGACGAAAGGGCTTTTTCTCAAACCCACAAGCTTTATCTTAAATCAACTTACCAACAGCCAACAAATCTCAGCAAAGGGGAAGAGGTGAGAGTGGTAAGTGTTGGCTAGTTGGCTCTGATATTGTATTGGAGAGTGGGTGATATGACATATGAGTAGGTTGCTTTGGAAATAGTAATTTTTTTTTAATTAAATAAGATGAAGTACATAAGTGGCTGTAGATTTTTTTTTTTTTTTTTTTGTTTCTTGTAATAATAAGTTGCCATGATGATAGGTGTTTCTTTACTCTTTTCAAAAGACATGGAGTGTGAATTTTCAAGGCTAGAGAAGATAGGGGAAGAAGCAGCGGAACTACAGAGAAGCACAAAGAAGGTCAAAAAGGACCACTCCCCTGGCTCCACAACGGCCATCGACGGTGGCCAAGCGAGGGAACCTCTATCCTACAAGGCAAAGCTCGTGGGAGAACTCCCTGGGGCTTATGCCCAAGCCTTTGAGGTACACTCCGATCCTGAGATAGAAGCTTATTTTGATGATGAAAAAGAGGATCTGTCGGAAGGGGAGGTTGCCATCAAGCTCTCTAAAGAGACGAAGATACACATCAAGGGATGATGGGCTCACTCGCTCATTGTTAAGGTTCATGGAAGGATTGTGGGCTTCCACTTCTTGCACTCTAGAATCATGCAGTTATGGAAACCCGTAGAAGGACTTGATTGTATTGATTTGGGGGAGGATTTTTTCTTGATAAAGTTTTGGTTGATTGAAGATTATGATAAGGTTTTGAATGGGGGGCCGTGGTTTATAGGCGAGCATTACTTGACCATATGCATATAGGAACCGTATTTCAAACCCAACGCCACTGCTTGCTCCAAAGTGGCTGTGTGGGCAAGCCTACCACGACTACCCATAGAGTTTTATGACATAGGTGTTTTGAAAGATATAGGGAATGCTATAGGCCCAATGTTACGGATTGATGCTATCACAGCTTCCAGTACCCGTGGGAGATATGCGAGGATTTTTGTACAAGTGAACCTCGCAAAACCATTGGTGAGGAAGGTCTTCATCGGACGTTTTGGGCAAGAGGTCTTGTATGAGGGTATTAGCTCCCTCTGCTTTACCTACGGCAGGTTGGGGCACCGAAAAGAAGCATGTACGTACCTTGTTAAGGATGCAACAGAGGCACAGGCAGTGCTCAGGGAGCCCGAAAAAAATCTAGATGACATGGAAAATCCCCAAGCTTCACCATCAGAAGAAGCAGGTAACGTTAAGGATGAATATGGGCCTTGGATGCTAGTGGAAAGGAGGAAACAAGGCCCGAGGTAGGGTATTAGCCGACCAAATCACACTAAGCCTAGTACATCCCAAGCTGGAGCATTTAATATGAAAGATTTAGGCCATCAACTACGGTCCCGTCCATCTATTGCTCCACCATCTAGCCCTCCTAGCTACTCACCTAAAGGTAAGCGCAAGTTAGTGGGATTGGACACTACGAGTACTGCCAACCTATCCATACCTCTAAAGAAGGACCTTAACGTATACCACACTACTTCCCCAAGTGGTGTAGTCTTGTCTCAGTCCAACACCAATCACAGCCGCTTCAATCACAAAGCAAAAAATGGGTCTAAAGGGAAAGGGAAAGGAAAGTTGCAACAGCAGGTCCAGGGAGAGCAAAAGTCGGCAGCAATGGGCAATAAAAATCAACGGGAAAATCACGAGCTTAGCCTCGTCAACGCTGGAGTAGATCCGATCAAGCCCCACCATGATATGGGGTTGGTTCAAACCAAATCTATTGGAGGCATGGTGCCACATTTGCCCTCTAACTCCCAAGAGCAAGAAAAGGGGGTTTCTACACTTGACAGACTCAGCTTGGCTGGAGTGGGAAAGCCTCTGATGGAGATTCCCAACAAACATCCCATCAAGGGAGGAAGGAAGAATCTTGGGGTGGAAATCACTGTCACCAAATTCGCTGGAGCGAATCTTGCCAAAATCAAACCTTCTGGAGGGAATACAAATAAAGAAAATGTTAGGAAAACCGATCTTAGCAACAAGTTTGATGGGGTGTTTGGAAGCCATCACTCTAATCCAAATGTGTGGGGAAAGCATCCAAACCAGTCTCCAAATAATATCCAGGGAAGTACCGATGGGGATATTGGAGCATGCAATATGCTTGTCGAAGATCAAGGGAATGGCCAAGACCAACATGAGGAATTTGAGTTGGAAGTTGCTGAATCAAGCAAGGAACCAACTTCAAGTTACTAAGGATCCTGCTTCTTTTCCTCCAGTATCAATGAATATCATATGCTGGAATTGTAGAGGGGTGTCGAACCCTCGTTTCAAACCTACACTGAACAACCTTATTAGTAAGCATAACCCACCCATGGTAATTATAATTGAAACTCGGGTTGGAGGGAACCGAGCAAAGGATATCACTGACACTCTGCCGTTTGATGAAGCAATCCACACAGACACCATTGGTTACGCTGGAGGGCTGTGGCTCCTGTGGAAGTCTGATGAGGTGGAAGTCACTCAATTGGCAAAAACTGAGCAGGAAATCCATCAAGGTACTTTCCTCTAACCTCTCCTGGATTTTAACTTGCATTTATGCTAGTCCTAGATTTGTAAAGCGTAAATTGTTATGGGGCAATCTCTCTAATGTTGCTTTACTACATAACTTGCCTTGGGTGATGTTGGGTGATTTTAATGAATTACTCTCAAATGATGATAAGAGTGGTGGTAACCCAGTTAATATGAGCAGAGCTCTCCTGTTCAAAGACTGTTTGGACTCATGTGGTATGATAGATTTGGGGTTTCATGGAGCCAGATACACTTGGGTTAATAAACAAGATGAAGGTTTTTTTATTCAAGAACGGTTGGATAGAGCATTTGCTAATTGTGCTTGGTCCAATCTGTATCCGAAAGCCACTGTGAGGCATTTAACTAGGATACACTCTGATCACTGCCCAATCCTTTTGTCCTTAGAGAATCCCCCAGAGTTACAACTTCCCAGACCTTTCAGGTTTCAACCGGTGTGGATGTCTCACCTCCTTTTTGGAAAATTAATGTCGGATAATTGGACAAATCATCATGAGTTGGAAGGCAACCTGTAGAAGTTCACTAAAGCAATGAAGATATGGAATAAGGAGGTCTTTGGGAATATTTTTCAAAGAAAGGCAAGAATTGAAGCAAGGCTGAAGGGTATCCAGAAAGCATTAGCTAATGGTCCCAGTAGGTTCCTCATTAGGTTAGAAAAGCAGCTAAGTGAGGAGTACTAGGAAGTCAATCAGCAGGAATAGGAGTTTTGGTCTGTCAAATCTCGGTATAACTGGCTAATCCAAGGTGACAGGAACACAACTTTCTTCCATACTTCCACACTGATTAAAAGGAAAAGGAATAAAATTTCCTACCTTAAAGATAGGCTGGGGAATCTTGTTCACAGGAAGGAGGAGATTGCTGGCCTATTAAGGGAACGCTTCTATGCTCTCTTTGAAACTAGCCAGTGCATAGCTCAGAGGGTACCTTGGGACATTCCAAGTTGGTCTAGCCGCTTATTGGAGAAGGAAAGAGAAGTGCTTGATGAAGATGTGACTAGGAAGGAGGTCAAGATCAATCTATGGAGTATGAAGCCTTTCAAAGCCCCAGGTCCTGATGGGTATCATGCTGGGTTTTGTCAGAGAAATTGGCATATTGTTAAAGATTTGGTTGCTAAGCTTGTTGCAAATATTTTTGAAAGTGGGTCAATGCCAAACCACTTAAACAAGACCCTCATTACTCTAATCCCCAAATGCCCCGGGGCTGACTACTTGGGCTTATTTAGGCCCATCAGCCTATGCAATACGATTTACAAACTCATCACTAAAGTTCTAGTTAACAGAATGAGACCCATGTTGAACAACCTGGTCTCTCCTCTTCAGGCTGCCTTTGTTCCGGGCAAGAAAGGTATGGATAATATGATCATCGTCCAAGAGCTCATCCACACCATGAAATAGAAGAAAGGAAAGCAAGGTTACATGGCAATCAAGGTGGATCTCGAGAAGGCTTACGATAGAATAGAATGGCACTTCATCCGTGTTATGTTAAACATGTACAAGTTTCCCCCAAAAATGATTAGCATCATCATGAGCTGCATCTCTGGTTCCTCCATCTCCATGCTCTTCAATGGAGGATGCCTTGAGCCTTTCCTTCCATCTCAGGGTATCAGACAGGGGGACCCACTCTCCCGTATTTGTTCATCCTGTGCATGGAGTTGTTGGGCTTCTTGATTAATGATATGTGTGCAAATAATCTCTGGAACCCCCTTAGGGCATCCCTATCTGGTCCTGCCTTCTCTCACCTCTTCTTCGCAGATGATTTTGTCCTCTTTGCGAAGGCTGATAGAAAGAATTGCCAAAGCGTGAGGGATGTTTTGGATACTTTATGTGACCTTTCGGGGCAGAAAGTTAATTCGAGCAAGTCTAAAGTTCTTTTTTCAGCTAATGTTGATCCAGATTCCCGTGAAACCTTTAGCAATCTGCTGGGAATCTCATCTACACACAACTTTGGGAAGTACCTGGGATTCCCCATTAAGTATGGAAACTCCTCCACACATGATTTTGATTACATTCTTGACAAAGTCCAGGCAAAGCTTCAGGGATGGAAAGCCAATCTGTTCTCCATGGCAGGGAGGCTAACTTTAACCAAAGCAATCCTATCAACCATCCCCTCATATGCTATGCAAGGGTGCTATCTGCCTGAGAGGATTCACACCAATCTTGACAGGATTAGTAGGAACTTCTTATGGGGCTCCACTGAAGAAAAAAGGAAGATTCATTTGGTGGGTTGGAACAAAGTAACAAAACCAAAAGACAAAGGGGGTCTCTGCCTTCATGCAGCAAAGGAAAGAAACCTCACCTTAGCTACGAAGTTGTGTTGGAGAATGAAGAATGAGGGGGAGAAACCATGGGCTAAAGTTCTAAGGCATAAATATTGCAAGAGAATGGATACTAGCAAAGTGCCAAAGTCGAGAACCTAGGCAGCAATCAATAAGGGAGCCACTCTGTGTGAGAAAGGTATGAAATGGGTTATTGGACACAATAATCAACTCTCCTTCTGGGCAGACAAATGGCTTGATTTTGGGTCAATTAGGAGTTGTGTGGAAGGACCCCTGAACAAGGGTGAGGAGGGCCTTCGGGTCTTTGATGTACAAAAGGATGGAATATGGGGTCTGCATAGTGTTTCTTTTGAGCTGCCCCGCCTTTTGGTTCATTCTATCCGAGCCATGCCCATTTGGGCTGCTTCGAGAAGGGAAGATCACATCTGTTGGATTTCTAGTTCAAAAGGAGATTTTGATTCAAAGAATGCGTATATTTTAGCTACAGGATTAAACCCAAATGACCCCAAATTTGCAGGTAACTGGGTTTGGAAGCTAAAAATTCTGCCCAAAATCCAACTGTTTGTTTGGAAATGTCTTTTAAAAAGCATCCCCACGAAGTCCATATTAGCTCTGAGGGGTTTTAATGGAGGCACATCCTGTGACTGGTGTCATGAGGATCAAGAAACCATTGCACATGTTCTCAGAGACTGCCCGATTGCATCCAAATTCTGGGCAGAGGCTGACTGCCCATCCCATCTCCGGTGTTCTTTTGATCTTGATATTACAGAGTGGCTGAAGTTGAATGCCTGCTCCTCCACCCACGTGCCTGGTAAGGATCAGCAATGGACCACCTTTTTTCTCTTTGGAGTATGGAATCTTTGGCTATTTCGAAATAAAAGATTATTTGCTAGGCCATTCTCCTTTAGTCTTCGTAAGGCAGTGGAGAATCAGGTAGCGGAGTACTTTTACTGTGTGTTGGACCATGCAAATGTCACAAGAGCAATGCGGATATCAGTGGGATGGACCAAACCGCAGCCTTCATGGACAAAGCTGAACACTGATGGGTCAGTGCTTGGCAGCCCGGGTCTTGCAGGTGGAGGAGGCCTTATCAGAGATTGTCATGGAGAATGGATTAGTGGATTCGCAAGTGAAAGTTCAATAACGTGTACAAAAACACTTTTGAACGTTTAGACCCCCAGAAACCAATTTAACCAACACAAGCAATATGTCAAACAACTAGTGTGCGGAAACTTAACATATGCTATAATATGGAATTGGTTAAACAACTATCTAAGTCATAACAAAATAAACCACAGCAGATAATGTAAAGACAGAGATAGAGAGGAAGGAAGATGCAAACACACAGATAACACCCGATGTGTTATCGAAGAGGAAACCGAAGACCTCGGCGAAAAACCTCTCCGCCGCCCTCCAAGCGGTAATCAATCCACTAGAAAATACAGTTGGGATACAAGGACAGCAATAGACCCTCCAAGCCTAATCTACCCAATGCACCTAAGCCCTCCAAGCTTCTTGCTCTAACGAGGTTGCGCCGAACCTTTTTCTTTTCTAGCTTTCCGGATTCCGCTACTACACCGTAGCATCAACCAATGAAGATTGGCTCCTTCCTAACTGCTTCCCAGAACTCCAAACGTCTGTCTCACAGAGATGATAATGGTGAGAACCAGGTTTGGTATAATGCCTCTCAAGGATTTGACAATGGAGAGGAAGAAAGTGAGGGAATTTGATGAGACTCTAAGGTAGAGATTGTGGGTGAAACAATCTGGTTTTTCTTTAGGGTTTCTCTCTCAAAATTCTCTCTGGAAGCTCTCTTTCAATCGTGGGTTAAAAGGGTATTTATACTGGAGTGAAGAGGAATGTGAAACGTCAGGTTTTTCCAAAACAGGGGTGGCTCGCGGCTTGACCTCGCGGCTTGACCAAGTCGCGAGATCCAGTCGCAAGTTAACCGTATGGCCAGTTGTCCTGTTTTGTCCTGTAGTGCTCCAGCTAGCATGACTGTTCATCTTCCAGCATGCTTGGCACGTGTGCATCTTCTGGCAGGTTGAAGTCGCGAGTCCACCCGCGAGTCCCAGCCGCGACACTCTGTTTTCTTGCACACTCTTGAGCAATCTTCACTCTATCTCACTCACTACCCTTACAACAATCCCACCTAAATACAGGGTTACTAAATGCTGAATTACAAGCAAATTTGGCACAGAATAAAGCCAATTAGATGGTTGAATAAATTCAACCTTACAATCTCCCCCTTTGGCTATTCCGTGACAAAACCCTAAAACAGACTCTAGACTTAACATGTGAGTTGGGAACAGTTGATCAAAACTCACTCACACCTAACTCTAGAAGCTGTGAAGCACTTGAATCATATGAACATAAACTCCTGAAACACAACAATACACCATGATCATTGTAAGCAGAAAATTATAAATACATATGAAACAGGCAATATGAGATCAAGCAAAAATGGAGTTAATAAACAAACCATGGCTTGATCAACCAAGTGAACACCACAAGGTAGTGATCACAGTGCTCATTCACACTTGGAATGAACCCAAGGACATACAAGTTAACAAGCACAAGGCAAGACACTTGTATGCTCAACACTCAACCAATGCATAGCACACAAGACATATGCATCTAGGAACAATCCTACAAGGGCACAAGAGTGACAGTACATAAACCAAAATGCAGAACATTTAGATTAAAATACTGATTTCAACATAGCATAAAGGCTGCACTTAAGCAAGGTACATACCATAAAGCCTACAAACTATGCATAAAACAATAACCCTAAAAGCTTACATAAGCATATGGGTACAAACAACAACTTCCTGAAAAACATCATCAAACATATATTAAAGTTTTAAACCAAGAGTATATGAAAAGAGTTAGAAACCAACTATACACCACAACACAGTGTATCAAAACCATAAAAACACTAAAATACCCAAATCATAAACATATATAAACACATTACTCCCCCTCAACTAATTACTCCCCCTTAAGAGCTGCTTTTCTGCTTCTCAATCATCAATGAACTTTCTCCCCCTTTTTGACATGGAATGGCCAAAGGGTCACTTGTCATGCTGAGTTGTGAAGCTGTCAAGTGTAGCAGCCAAGACATCAATCTGGTCTTGCATGGCTCTCATCCTGTCAGAATGCTCAGTTTGGACTGCCCTGATCCCATCAAGCCTTTCCAGAATGATCTGGAAAGCATCTGGAGGTGTGTCTGCAGAAGTTGAAGCTCTGTGTCTTTTGCCACTTCTCCTAGGTGTTGAAGTTGATGCAAGCCCTGCTGCCTCTGCTTCAGTCTCCATTGGAGCAGCCTCTCCTTCATCACCTTCATCTTCTTCTCCTGGAAGCCTAACACTTATCCTTTTGCAGGTGAGCTTGTTGATTGCAGAGGGTGTAGACATGGGACTGATGTCTTGAGGGATTGGAACACCCTTATTCCTAAAAATCCTCATAAGCAAACTTGGAAAGATCAATTTAGGCCTAGAGGTTGTTCTAGTCTCATCCACAATGGTGTCATAAATGTGGGAACTTATGTCTATGAAGTTCTTTTCCTTGAGATCCATCAGAAAGACTGCTCTAGCACAGTTGATTGTAGTCAATTTCCTAATGGGATAGAGGTTAAACATCATAATTATCGTAAGACACCTCATGTCCACTGGAAAGGCAGTGGTATTCAAACATTTCCCTTCTCTCTGCCCACCTATCCTTTGTTGAATTGTTTCAATAGACACACTTCTATCCTTGTAATTGATAAATACTTCATCATCTAATCCTTCAAGCCCTAATGCATCATCTATGACATGAGCATCCAAGACAAATTCTTTACCCCTCACCCAGCAACTCAATTCATTATCCTTTATCACAGCATTTGAGTAAAATTCCCTAATTAAGGGTTCACACACAACAGGGAAACCACCCAAAAGCTTTTCCCATCCTCTTCCTTCAAAACAACTGGGAATAAAAGTTTGCCTTAAGTCCTCCAAATCCACAAATCTCTCTTGAATGATTCCTGCATTCAAGAAGTTATCCTTGTATCTCTCAAAGTGGTGAACAGACCTAAACAATCTAGAATCCATCTTTAATCTCTTGTCAGCCTTCTTTGCAGTAGATTTCTTCTTCTGAGGTGAGGGAGCCATCTGTGAACAATCAGAAAAGGCCACAACAACATATAGCAATATATGTGCAGAACCAGTCAGAACCATGTAGTAAACAGAGAGAGATATCAACCAAACAAATGAACTTCAAAAACTTAAACAGCAAGCTATTTAGTTCAATCATATGGATAAACCAAGCCTAGGATAGGAAACACATGAACAACATGGTGAAACTATCCTGAAGGCAGATAAATGACATTGAGGCAGATAATGGAAAAATGATATGACACTCAAACAATATATTGATCCAAACAGAAGCTACCCACAGAGAGACACACTAGAACATGCAAATCTAGCACAGTAAAACTCACAACCTCAGAACGAACCAATAGAAATCACTCAACAGCTCAAAGATCAGATTGAAATAAAAGAAACACTTAGCTAAGCACAAGATGAAGAGCAATAAGCATATGACAATCATTTAACACAAACTATAGCAACAGCATCCACAAGCTAAGCAAGAACAAGGAGCAGAGACCGAAACACAAACCCATTTCAAAAACACAATCATATGCGAAAAATCAAAGGTAAAAGCACAGAATCAAGTAGAAAAGAGTGAAAATCAGAAAACCCATACCTGTAACTTGACGATTTTGAGCTGCAAGAGTGCAACACAAGAGATTGGAAAAGGGAGCACGGAGTGTTTGGGAGGGAGAGAGTTTAGAAAGAAGATGAACAGTCACAAAAATTCGAGGGAAAAACTGAAAAAGTTTAAAAACTGCTCCTATTTCTGCAAAACACGCGATTTTCGCGACTGGATTAAGTCGCCACACAGTCGCCAGCTCAAGCCGCCAAAGCACTCAAGAACAAAATTTTGAAAAATTTTTTTAAGTGTTTTTCGCGACTGGAAGGTCTACCCGCGAGTGAGTCGCGAGCTGAGCCGCGAAAATCTCTGAGTGAATCTCGCGACTGGACCTTCCACTCGCGAACAAGTCGCCAAAACTGACCAGCGAAGATGCGACTGAGGCTCGCGACTTGACATACCCGCGACTGAGCTGCCAAAACAGGGCAAAACTGTATTTTTGACATTTTCAGATTTTTTCAACAAAACACTTTCCAAAAACACCTAAAACACTCAAAAATCTTTTTGTGCTTGAATTAACAAAGATTGAGCATGTGAAAACACATTTTATCAAGTACAATCACACAAATGAATATGGCATTTATCGAACATAAACTTGTGTGTTGTGTGTGGATATCAACAATGAAATAGTCCTTTGTCTAATGTGAAGCTTCAATGATCAATTCAACCAAGGCATACACAATTAGCACTAGATCATGTGACCAATCTCAATTATAGAAATATGAATATATGACCTCCCACATAACTTGATAACATAACTTGGAGCTTTTCATTTTACTCCACTTTCAGCCATAACATTTGATCTTTTGAGGCAATCATCTCTCATTGTGAGAGGAATATGTAACATTTCTCTTTGAAGAACAGGCCTTTGGCCTTTTTGAATGAAATTTCACTTTTAAAATAAGGTCGCTTACCCTTTTTCCTAGTCAAATACTAGAATGTGCGACAGGCTTTTGCAGCTCAATATCTCTTTTCATTTGGAGATTTACATTTGGTGAGCTCTTTTTAGCAAAAAAAATAAAAAGTGGGAAGAGATATAGACACAAGTCTATGCATGTTTCAAGATCAACATAACCATTCACTAATCATTCATGACAAGTTTGAAGATCTATTTACAACAATCACATAGATTTCAAGATTTTTCCCATAGTGATATGAGTGCATGAAAACAAGCAATGCTCGAAAATGCACAAAGCCATTAGCACAAAGGTACAAGGCAAAACGAGTTTTAAGACAAAACTCAACAAAGTCAATCAAGCTTTTTGATTTTCAAATTTTTATGTAATTTTTGGATTTTTGACTCAAGAAACAAAAAGACTGATAAAACACAATTAAGAAATATTCACAAGAAGACAAGCAAACAACCAAAAACAAAAACAACAAGCATACCACACAAACATAGTCACAAAGCATAGGAAGTATTAATGCATGGACATGTTGTAATGCTTATGCATGAGTACCCCTTTTCACCCACACGTCACTTGCGTTTGGGGTGATTTCCTTAAAGGATTGGGTACGAGAGTTAGGGCTTTCA
The DNA here is from genome assembly GCF_932294415.1 of Quercus robur. Lineage (NCBI taxonomy): Eukaryota > Viridiplantae > Streptophyta > Magnoliopsida > Fagales > Fagaceae > Quercus > Quercus robur. The sequence goes on along the minus strand of NC_065539.1, from coordinate 33,078,213 downwards.
AACCTTCGTGAGAAGCTTTCCAAGCAGTTGGTGAATGCACCAATCATCTTCATCACGTTCATCATTCCGGGATCTCCATTTTGCTCTCTGGGTTGATCACCTGCCCAAGTTCTCCTATCAATTCTTGGTCCTCCTAACCTTTGAGGAGTTGCACTGTTCTTTGCTCTCAGCTTTTGGCAATTTGGTCGAGTGTGCCCTTGAAGTCCGCAATAATGGCACACATACATTCCTCTAGGACCTCTTTGTGGTCGTGGACGTGACTTGGCACGAGACTCAGACCTGCCCACATACTGATTACGATGATTCAGCATCCGTTGGTCCACCACATTCTTCTTCTCCTCCACCTCGAGCTTCACACCAGTAGGGTCAGCTACAACTGGATCTTTGGCTTTGACAAACTTCACTTCTTTGGTGACATTTCCAGTTGAGCTACTTCCTCCGGTATATCCCAGTCCGGATTTGTCTGAAAAGCTCTTTTGAGAAGATATAACATCATCTAGCTTCTTGGTGGTGACCCTCTCTATTTTAGCATTTGCTTGCATCACCTCGTTCTCAAGAAATCTCACTTTAGTGTAAGTTTCGGACAGCTCACCATTCAGAGTTTCAATCTTACATTTGGCCTCCCTATACCGGATTAGGAGACTTTTGTAGTCCTCCTCAGCCTTCTTCATCTTTCTCACAGCAGCCTTGGCCACCCTTGTGTACTCACCCGATTTCTCCAAGAGTGAGTTATAATTCTCTTGAAGAGTTGCTGTGCTTTCTTCTTCTTCAGCTTCTGATTCTTCGACAATTCCTAGTGAGTCATCATCACTATGATCTCCAAGGTCTTGAACAAGCACATTCAACTCATCTGAAGACTCAACATGAGCAATAGTCATGAAAGCTGAATAGTTCCCTTCTCCATCACAGCTCTCTTCAGATTCTGAGTCGGACGAGTCTGAATCACTCAAGGTCGTGGCATACACCTTGCCTTTCGATTTCAAATAATTAGGACATTCCTTCTTGAAGTGTCCATGCCCGTTGCATTCAAAACAAGTGACACCTTGTGTGGATTGGGATTCTTTTCCATCTTTCTTTTTGAAATCCCTCTTCTCCCTTCCAGAATTTTGGAATTTTCTCTTATCATCAAATTTTCCATTGTTTTTGAATTTCAAAAACTTTCTGAAATTTTTAACAAGATAGGCTACATCTTTGTCCACCATATCTTCTCCCGATGAGCCTTGATCCTCCACCTTCTCAATAATGGTCTTTAGAGCAAGGGATTTACTCTTCCGTTGATTTGGCAGCGACATCTCATAAGTCTGTAGTGAACCAACCAGCTCCTGTACTCTGATGTCGTCAAGATCCTTGCTCTCTTCAATGGCTGTCACTTTAGCACGGAAGCTTTCCGGCAATGATCGAAGGATCTTCCTTACAATCTTTGAGTCCTCCATCTTCTCCCCCAAGTTAAACTTACTGATAACCACTTCATTTAATTTCCCATAGAAAGAGTCGAAAGACTCATCCTCACTCATCTTGAGCTCCTCAAACCGAGTGGTCAGCATTTGTAACTTGGTATCTTTCACTTTCTTCGTGCCTTCATAAGTTGTTTCCAGAATTTCCCATGCATCTTTGGCAATGGTAATGTGAGAAATCCTGTGAAATTCATCTGGAGACACACCACAGAAAATAGCATTTAGTGCTTTACTGTTAGCATTAGATGCAGCAAGTGCTGCCTTATCCCATGTGGATTTGGCTGCCTCAGGTTTGGTCCAACCAATCTCAACAGCATCCCACAAGGATTCATCAATAGAGCATAAAAAAGCTCTCATACGAACCTTCCAAAACGCATAATTACTTCCATCAAAATATGGAGGTGCATTAAGGGATTGAGACCTATCCATCTCAAAAAGGGAGTCAAGGATCACACAATGGTAATGAAACCAAACAGCTGTGTACCCGCTCTGATACCAATTGAAAGTTCAATAACGTGTACAAAAACACTTTTGAACGTTTAGACCCCCAGAAACCAATTTAACCAACACAAGCAATATGTCAAACAACTAGTGTGCGGAAACTTAACATATGCTATAATATGGAATTGGTTAAACAACTATCTAAGTCATAACAAAATAAACCACAGCAGATAATGTAAAGACAGAGATAGAGAGGAAGGAAGATGCAAACACACAGATAACACCCGATGTGTTATCGAAGAGGAAACCGAAGACCTCGGCGAAAAACCTCTCCGCCGCCCTCCAAGCGGTAATCAATCCACTAGAAAATACAGTTGGGATACAAGGACAGCAATAGACCCTCCAAGCCTAATCTACCCAATGCACCTAAGCCCTCCAAGCTTCTTGCTCCAACGAGGTTGCGCCGAACCTTTTTCTTTTCTAGCTTTCCGGATTCCGCTACTACACCGTAGCATCAACCAATGAAGATTGGCTCCTTCCTAACTGCTTCCCAGAACTCCAAACGTCTGTCTCACAGAGATGATAATGGTGAGAACCAGGTTTGGTATAATGCCTCTCAAGGATTTGACAATGGAGAGGAAGAAAGTGAGGGAATTTGATGAGACTCTAAGGTAGAGATTGTGGGTGAAACAATCTGGTTTTTCTTTAGGGTTTCTCTCTCAAAATTCTCTCTGGAAGCTCTCTTTCAATCGTGGGTTAAAAGGGTATTTATACTGGAGTGAAGAGGAATGTGAAACGTCAGGTTTTTCCAAAACAGGGGTGGCTCGCGGCTTGACCTCGCGGCTTGACCAAGTCGCGAGATCCAGTCGCGAGTTAACCGTATGGCCAGTTGTCCTGTTTTGTCCTGTAGTGCTCCAGCTAGCATGACTATTCATCTTCCAGCATGCTTGGCATGTGTGCATCTTCTGGCGGGTTGAAGCCGCGAGTCCACCCGCGAGTCCCAGCCGCGACACTCTGTTTTCTTGCACACTCTTGAGCAATCTTCACTCTATCTCACTCACTACCCTTACAACAATTCCACCTAAATACAGGGTTACTAAATGCTGAATTACAAGCAAATTTGGCACGGAATAAAGCCAATTAGATGGTTGAATAAATTCAACCTTACAGCAAGATCTATCGGTTTTACCACCAGCTTTGCTGCAGAGTTTTGGGCACTGAGGGACGGCCTAAGGCTTTGCCTGAGTCTTGGGATCAATGCAGTATAAGTGGAAGTGGATGCCTCATCCGTAGTCACTTTACTCGCTAACGCAGCAGAAACTAATAGTGAGATTGCTTCTCTTGTTGATGATTGCAGGGACATGCTGAAGAGAATACCTCAAGCTCGGATTAAGCATTGCTACAGGGAAGGAAACAAATGTGCTGACAGACTTGCAAGACTAGGAACGGATATGGTGGAGAATTTTGTTGTTTTTGATGCCCCTCCCCCTGTTATTGCCCCCATTTTAATTTTGGACAAACTGGGCACGACCCAGGAACGTATTTGTAATGAAGTGGACTTTTCCACTTAAGTTTTAATTCAATATCCAAATTACCAAAACAAAAATAAGTTGCCATGAGTCTGAGACAGAGAACAAGTAACTAGCAAGGCACCCAAAAGGAAGAAAGGCAAAATCAAATATTAGTTTTATACTTTTATTAAAAAAAAATAAAAGACTTGAAATTTGAAATTTTGATGATGGTCACGTGGGTTGCCAAGCCCACAAAAACATTAAAAAGGAAAAAGCAAGTTAAAAAGAAGCAGAAACGTCTCATTGAAATAGCAAAGGAAGCGTATGGTTTGGGTGAATGTCTGAAGAAAAAGAAGAGGAAGGTGAATAGAGATGGTGATATACTGATATGGGTTGCTACCGAAAGCACATAGACAAAGGTGGCATTGTGAGCAAGAGCAAGTAAGTTATTGCGAGAGGAAAGTGAGGGATTTAGATCTAAAACCCAATATTTTCTTTTGTTTTTTGTTTAGTCCAGTATTAATTTTTAAGCCAAAATCCAATATATGCCTCGGTATCGCTGAAACGACCTGGTATGGCCGGTATTTAAACCGATAGAAAACAATCGTGTTTCTATACCGGCATAGGTTTTAGTATGAAAAATTCCAACAGTACTAGCCAGCTGATACGATACGAAATTGACTCCCTTGATGATGGGAAACATAATTTGGATGATTTAGCAATATAAATGATAAGGTGTAAGGCAATTTTCCATTCACATGTAGCTAAAAATTGTTAATAATCTTTATCAAGTCAGGGCCCGTTTGATAATGTTGTTCTAGTAACGTTGTTTGTATTTTTTGAAAATATGTGTGGATGAAAAAGTGTGTGGAAATACGTGTAATGTTGTTTAAAAACTGAAAATATGTGTTTAAAAACATGTACCAAACGGACTTTCAGTGTCCCAAAAATATGTACTCCTCGTTTTCTCCTATGCTTTTCTTGCTAAATCACTATGTGGTAAAAAAAAATCACTATAATGTTGCCCTTTCATATATAGGATGCAAATAATCTAACAAAAACATTTCTAGAGGTTATGGCCTCGTAACTTACAACAGCTAGTGGTCAATGGAATTATATATATTTGTATATTGGATTTGGAAAAAATTGTAACCAAATTATATATTATTATATAATAAATTTGGATAGTAAAAGTTGTGACTGTAGCAAATGATTCTCATATGACTTATCTATATATATATATATATATAACCAAAGCTTTTCAAGCTACCATATTTTTCCACATCAGCATTATTTAAAAAAATAAAACTATTAAAAAAATTAAAACCCTAAACCAAACCCAATAAAACCCGGTAAAATTTACTCAGTTCAACCCCTAAACAAAACCCAATACAAAAACCAATTTCTCAGTCTCTCTGTCTCTCATTCAAACGCAAACTCAGCAGAGTAACAACCCCTAAACAAAACCCAATATGGAAACCTATTTCTCAGTCTCTGTCTCTCCTTCAAACGCAAATTCAACCCCTAAACAAAGCCCAATACAAAAACCTTTTTCTCAGTCTCTGTCTCCTTCAAACGCAAACTCAGCCCAACAAGCTAGACGCGGATCTTTCTCTCTTCCCTTGCGACAGTAAACGAATTCCACTAAGCCACAAACGCTTCGCCTCACAACCAACGGCTACAGGTATAATCTTTTATATTAATTTTGGGTGTTTAATAGGATTTAGGTTGGCTATTTTGTTTGGTTTTGATTTACGAAATTGGTTCAGATTTTGTTTTGATTTAGAATTGGTTTTTATCAATACTCAAAACCCTAATATAGGTTCTCCCTCAATTTTGGTTCCTTTCAATATATCAAATTTTAGCAAGAGCAAGAGCAAGCCGAAGAAGAGGACCTGTGATTTCTGTGTTTCTAGGTTCATGATTTGAGATTTAAGTAGAGATTTTTGGATGACAATGGTGAAAGATGATTTCTGCGTATGGGCAAAGTTCATTCTTCGCTTGATTCAGTTATAGTCTAATCCAGTCATGGGTAACTTCTTCTGCTTCGTCTTCTTTTTTTATTATAACTAAATATCAATTAATTATCCTACTTATCTCTCAAATTTTGAATGGTGGTTGCACATTTAATTGTGGCAATTTAAATAGGTCTTAGTGGGATTCTGCATATGGAGAGCAATGATAAATTTGACAGAATTACAACAATTTTTTATTTATTTTCTATTATCTGGAACAAAATTGAGCAATTTAGGTTTGAAACAGCAATTGAACCCTGGAGCTGAGGAAGTTTAATTGCTGTTTGTTACGGTTACTATGCTGCCATCAGCAGGATTTTGCTAGAAAACCCTTTAGAGTCATTCATTATGTGTTGATTTATGCAAAAGGGCTATGCTGATTTTTTTACAGCTTGCAATGTTCAAGTTACAAGGCAATGCAATGGTGTAGTGTAACAATGGCTAGGTTTTTATGCTCTCTAATGCAAACTTTTTATTGCTTGACATTACACAGAGTTGTCATGCATTGCAATTTGTATCTCATACACATGTGATACTTGGCTTGATTATACCCTGTTTGAGCGTTTATCCTTGGTTATAAATTGTGGATATTCTTTCTCCTTTCACTACTCAGTTTGGACTATTGTAATCATAAGCAAAAGGTGACCTTAAGTCGCCAATGCCTAATTTCTCAAGTTGAGAGGCACCAAAATGAGGCCCCTAGGCGCTAAAAGCGAGTTCCTCACTGAAGGTGCTTTGCTCAAAGCCTTATATCAACATCCTAACCACCATTATATCAATTGAAAACAGGGCAGCCAAGTAGGTGAATTTACAGGACAAGTTTGGAACTTTGGTAGAAGAAAGGGTGGTGAAAATGGACAAATATAGCCAAGGCTTTGTGGTTGAGTTTCTATTTCCTTTGATAATTTTGAGAAGCTGCCAAGGCTTTGTGAGTATCTGTTATCTATGTAATTGATTTTTAAAAAAGTTTGTTTAAAGATTTATATATGCTTCATAATTGTTCATAAGTCACTATTAAGAAAATTTTAACTTCACTACTATGGCATTGATTTTAGGGCATCTTTGTAAGAATGTGTTTCCATGTTCTTACCATGACATATACTTTACATGGTTTTTCATTTCACCACATCAAGCAATGAGGAATCGCATTCCAGATGTGTGGGGTGAATTAGGACTGACCATTTTTTTAATATTTTTTTAAAAAATTCAAGGGTGTGGGCATGGGAGGAAACCTTGCTGCTTTTACTTCAAAGTAGTTGTTTTCATGGTAAATTTTAATCAATCTCATGCTCAGGTACATGAATAGGAGAATCGTCTAATACAGATTTCTTTTAAATGTGCTAATAGTAGGAGCTTCTTTACTATTCTATTTTCTGCAGGTTATTTATAGCTGCTGACAGCGATGATATCTCCACAGCTGTACAGTTCATCAATAAGGCAAGGCCATGGATTACATTGATGGCCGTTGGCTGGGAATATGGTGCAAACATGTTGACGAAGTACTTGGCAGAAGTTGGAGAGAGTACATCGCTTACGGCTGCCATGTGCATGGACAATCCATTTGACTTAGTGGAGGCTACAAGGTCCTTTCCTTATCACATGGCCATTGGTCAGAAGTTCACCGGTGGACTGATAGATATTCTAAGATCTAATAAGGTTGGTGATTGCTTTCAATCTTCTATCTATTTTGGTTCAAATGCTTTATGCCCCTCCATTCTAGCATTGTTTTAATGTTGAACAAACATAATCATTGATGTGGTATGCTTTGAACTGTGCTAAAATTTCCCATGATAACACTAATACGTAGGAAACCCCCCAAATCAAAAACCATAGCCCCTTCCTATCAAAAAAAAAAAAAAAAAAGAAGAAGAAGAAGGAAAACCATAGCTTCTCATCCGTTTCTCTCTCCAGTCTCTATGCTTCGTCTTTAGTGCACCTTCTCCTTTGTCTTTGCTCCTAATGATTGTAAGCGATTAAAAGTAAATGAAGAGATTTGTTTTCTCTTTGTTTCACCTTCAGTTCAATTGACAATCGATTTCCTATTGGTTTTTTGTGAGCTTTGCAGAATTGGGATTGAAGGGAGCAAAATCAAGATGCCATGGACATCCTCTTTTGATTCAAATTCGTAAAAGCTTCCTTACTCTCTTTCTCTCTCCATGTGGTGTGAGGTCAAATATTTGCTTTCTCTGTTCTAAATAACAATTTATAGAACTCAATGTTTTATGTTAAATAAATATATGATGTACTCTTTTATATAATACAAATTTGTTGTATTATGTTCTTTCTCTACTCTTTTTGAGTCATAGCAAAAGAATTTGACATTAGTAACTATATTCTATTTATTTATTATGAAAATAAGATTGCGATCATTATTGCAATTTGTTTATTTGTTTATTTATTCATAGAATATATGTAACTATGAAAATATCTTCATTGCCAATGGACCTATGGTAGTGGTATTAATCTTTTCGGCATGTATGTATTTTTATGGAGCTGATATACAGGATTTCTTTTATTGGGCACAAGCATATTGTGTACTAGGTTTGACAATGTTTAATATTTGTGATGTGCAACGAAAATTCGCCAAGTCGTCTCCTGTCCATACGTGTCGTCCAAATCATAGACGAGGTAAGTCATCAGTCACTCGTCCGTCTGTCCTCAAGACAGACGGGACAGACGAGCTTACTATCATCCGTCCGTCCTTGAGGACAGACGGGCTTCTTAGCATCCGTCCGTCTGTAAAGGACGGACGAGCTTGCTACCATCTCCTCGTCCATAAAGGACAAGGGAGGATTACTACGTCTCCGCCGAGTGGAAGAACGAACCGTCGCCAGCCAAGACCAACCGTTGCGAAATACGAACTTCTACATCAGTTACGGAAGTTATTTCCAAGCCTGTTGGATTCCCCAACTGTAGGAGCGGTTACTAAACAAGTAACCGCTTCCCGTATACTATATAAGCACACGCCAATGGAAGAGTAAGGCATTCTGTTCTTGAGAAACTAAGTTTACATTCTTTCAGTCAGAGACTAACTTCACCATCGGAGGGTTCTTGGCCGGCTTCCACCGGTCTCCTCTGAGTTTTTACTTGTTTTCTCAGGATTCAGTTGCAAGTTTACCAAGGCCCGGCATTTTCAGTCCACTGATATCCCAGAGTTCATCAATTTGAATTAGTGAAGATTTTATGTTATGCTTGGGTCTTCTCCATTTAGTTGTATTATTTGATTAGTGAGTCTTGAGACATTCTGATTTAGTCCAGCAAATGATAATTATAATATTGTTTTTTTCTTTTTAAAGAATCCCGTGCATTGCACGGGTTAGCGACTAGTTATATTTATTAAGATGATTTTAAAAAAATAGATTGGGCTTATCAAAAAAATAAAGGTGTGAGAGAGAGGAAAATGATCATGATAAATGTCTTATATTTTGTAAAATAATATCACATTGATAAAACATAGACAAAATTTAGGGGAAAATAGTAAAACTAATGATCCAAGCCCAATGTTCCAACTTCCAATTATTGATCCATTTGCAACCAAGATACGAAGTTAAAAAGTAAAATTAGTAACTTTTTTTTAGGTGAAGATAATGAAACATTGTTTTTTTTCATTAACAAGCAATATTTTCGTGGCACGGACTAATAAAAAATTGTATGTAAAAGAAAGAAGATATCTTATTAATATTATTGAAATTATCTTAATAAACTATATGAAAAATTAGTGAGCTACATTACAAAAGCACATGTTAAGGAGTTACAATATAATATCATGTGATTAGGGATTTGTTTATTTCTCTCTCTCTTCAGTGACTGAAAATTTCGAAGTTGATAAAAAATCTTAAGGTGATTCAACTCAAAATTCCTTATTTGATGGAATATTCTCTCTAATTTTATATATCCTCTATTTTGTTTCATGGAGCAAAACCCACCCAAGTTTGCTTGCCTCCTCCTCACTTTAATATGTGAGTTTCTTTTCGCTTAATGTTGAGAAAGTTGTATTTTTTTTTTAATTCTCAGAAATTTGGACCATTTCATGAATTTTTATGGTTTGGTGATTATTAAATCAAATTCTTATTTTAATATATTACAACAATTTTAAATATTTTTAGACTTATATCTTTTGAATTTGTAAAGTGAGTCTGATCATGTATATATGGTGTGGTGATTCCTGGGGCTTAAAGCAAAATACTATAGCATAAAAATTCGTGCAATGCTTGAAGCTTTTTTATCTTTACGTGCCATCCCACGATTAAAGTAAACTTATATTATTAAGTAGGAAATCTACTTCATAATTGTTTTTCTTTATTAAAATCCTTTTTTTTTCCCTATAAATTTAGGGATACCATTGTTACGAGTAATAAAAATCCTATTGCTAAGGTAAGGTTCCTAAACCTAACTCTTTAATCCTATTGCATGCTTTCATTTATATAGTTTTATTTGGATGGATGAACAAAGTGGGAGATATAATCTCTTGAATGAAATCAATATTGATGAAGATGACTAAAATATTAAAGTAAGAGTTATAAGAATGTGTATTTTACTTAGGGTACGTTTAATACACTAAATGTAGATTATATTAGGAATAGTAATCTTTATTACTAAGAATAGAAGACATTGTAATAGAATAACTATTACTATTCATAAATTTGGTTATTACATATAGAAAATTTGAAAAAGATGATGTATAAGTAAATTTTATATTTTTGAAAATATATTAATTTTAAAAGCTATTATATGTACTAAGGAATAGTTATTATATCCATTTTAAAGATAAATAGTTATTCTTCAATTTAAAAAATAGTTATTCCAATGTAATAACTAATCCATGTAATAAAGATGCAACAAATGACCGAATTGCACCCATGGGGATAGCAATGGGGCAGGGCGGGTTCGAAGGATGGGGTCTTCGCCCTTGCCCTACTAGATTTTGTCTTGCCCGACCCCTGCCCCGCCCCGCATGATGAGAAACATTTTCTTGTCCCATCCTCACCCCTTAGGGCCTTGTGAAGCCCCGCTCTACTCCATAAAACTCTATTTTTTGTTAATTTACCTTACAACTAGTACAAATTTTTTAATGAAACCTATTTCATTAAGAAAAATATACTTGAAATTACAACTAAATTTATCCCATCAAATCAAATTAATTTTTAGAAAAAATTGAATAATATATCCAAGTATTTAACAAAACAATAAAAAAATAAAAAATAAAAACTCATAGTATAACACATGACAAAATAAAAGCAGAGAACCACATTAGGTAGAATAAAATAAATTAATATTAATATGTTTGTTTAAATAGTAGGGTTTTAGGGTATAAGAAATTTATAATTATAACCCTTAGCAACGAGGGGCAGGGCGGGGATGTGAAGGGGCAGGACGAGGTGAGTCTAAAAAGTCTAAACCTATCCCTGCCCCGCCCTGTGGTGCGAGGCTAAAATCTTGCCCCATCCCCGCCCCACAAAGGTGGTAGGGCGGGGAAAACCCGCGCGAGACATAGTAGGGAGGGGCGGGTTAAGCGAGGCGGGAAAAAATTGAAATCCCTAATTACACATGAATAACTATTTCATTATAGGAGTTATTACAGCATACCAAACGTACCCTTAGTATCCAGTCTAATAACGAACTTGTCATTGTGGATTTGGTGCTTGAAGAAGGCAAGTTCTGAAGTCGCAATTTAACTATTTAAAATAATAATAATAATAATAATAATAATACTAAATAGGTGCATTTTTTTTTAATTAAATATTTTACAACATTTTTACAAATTGTTGATATGGTCAACTTCTTATTGATTTTCATTTAGGCTTGCCATTAACATCACTTTTTCATTTATGTTAGCACAATCAAATTGTGAATTACTCTACTGGAACAATCCTCAATGGGGGAGAAGACCTCTACACGTTAAAGAAAGGTCACTCTTTATAAGCTCATTCCTACGATCTTTCCTACATCGCTTGGGAAAGCACATAGGAATATGCTTATAAGGAGTGATTCCATGAATTGCAGACTCTCCTTTTGGATCTCTACAATATAGGCCAAACGGAAACTATTCTTTGATTGAAACCTTTGAAATCAAAGAAAAAATAATCAAAAGCCACGTCCTAAGTGAGCCTCAAATAATGATACCCACACCAATAGTAATCGTTACACACACACATGAATATATATATATATATATATATATATATATATTTGATAACAATCGTTACACAAATTAATAAGCTAAGCATTATGGTAGAATAAAAAGAAATTATGCACGGTAATTCTCACACTATTGATGATTTAGCCTTTTAGGGACTTCAGAAGTTCTTCTCAAATTTACTTCTAAACAATATGTGATTTTTTTTATTAAAAAAAAAATAGAAACAACAAGATGTGATTTTTAATAATGTATTGCAGGCTTCTTTATTCAATAACACTTATTTTCTAATTTTCTAATTTTCTTTTGAATGAGGTTGGCTTGAAATAAATCCTTAAGATCAAAGACTAAAACAGTATGCACTTTCCAAAATAGGCATATGTTGGTAAGGACTACATTTCTCATCACAACCACACGTTCAAACTTAATGTTAAAAATAACAAGAATTATAGTTGTTTGGCTTGTTTTCGTTTTTGGTGTTCATGGTTGACATGCTAGATTATGCCATATTAACTGAATAAAAAAATTTTAATCACATAATACTAAATACGTTATATAAAAAATAGGATCTCAAGCATGACTGATGATGATTCGACCAGAAAAATATATCTCATGAGATTGTCTTGGGGAGCATCTCCTAATATTTGACTAGTACAACACATTTATGAGAGGACACGGATTTCCTCCAAACAGGTTTGGAGGAAATCCTGCAAACAGGGGCAGTTGTCACTAACAGAAGGAGACACGACAGCTTGGGGTCTTTTTTTTTCTTTTTTCTTTTTTTTTTCTTTTTTTTTTTTTATGAAAACAGCTTGGGGTCATGTGCGTTAGGCGTGGAGTTGTTAACCATAACAGCGTTAGTTCTTCTCTTCTCAAACACACACAGCCCAGCCTCACGCCTCTCTCTCATCTCCTCCACCTTTGTTTTCTGAGCAAACTGAGACTGGCGAGATCTTGTGAGGCGAAATTGACGGCGGCCACGTGCAGCAACCGCCGATCTCACTGGACAACTGGACAACCCCTCTCTCTCTCAAACTCCTCAAACCTGCATCTCATTGTGTAGTAATGGTGCTATTAGTACTGTATGTTAAAAGCAATGTGTAGTAATGGCCAAATTGACAGCCTCTAGGGTCAGATTCTTTGATTCCTCCTTCCCTACTAAGAACAAAATGAATCTGCCAATCAGGCCACTCTCTTCTCAGGAAAGAAAACATAAAAGAAAAAGGGAAAGGTAAATTAAAAGAAAAAAAGAAAGAAAGAAAAACCCATTTGTTATTCCCTTTCAGTCATCAAAAAGAAATATCCATACCATAACCCATCTGCATCTCTTTGTTTAAAAAGGCTCATTTGCCTCACAATAATAACACAACATAGCTTGAAAAATACATGATCAATAACACTTTCCATTCATTACATTTCCATTCATTACATCATCAAAGATAATCTGCTGAAAAACATCAATGCTACCATGCACTTGTACACAAATCACCAACTAAGTGCCACTGGTTACGCAAAAGAGGAAAAAAAGCCACTTTTTACAAAAAAAAAAAAAAATAATAATAATTGAGGGAAGTCAAGGCTACAATTTCCAATCAATTTTCTGCACTTCTGCTTTTAGTTTCACCTCATCTACAAGTCATGATATACTTTACAAATTTTTCTGCTTTACTCTCAAAGTGCTAGTAGCACAAACTCAATTTGACCACAAGTATGGTGAAATGCCAGAGAATTCCTTTCCTCTCTAATTCCCAGTGAGACCAACCAACAAACAAATAGCTCAGACCCATTTGGGCAAAAGCTAAAATGGTCCAACCAAGCACTTCCAGTCCAGCTACATTGGCAGTAAGAGAAAAACAAGCTCTTCCAGCTAAATACTATCAACTTGATGTCAGCTAGAAACTCAGGTGTCATCAACTTGCAAGTGGAAAACAAAACTTGGGACTGAAGTGGTTATATCTCTGCCCAAGAAGAAACGGATGGATGTTAGCATCAAGAGCTTGAATTTAGAAATTATTCATGATGGAGAGGCCATCATGCTCTAAACATGACATGAGTTGTGAAATACCAGAGTCATGAGTAGTTGAAACTTCCTTTTCAATTTGGCTACTCCAACTACTACCATCACATAAATTTTGTCAAATGCAGGACCCAATGAAAAGACGGGGGCATATTCCAGCCACTCATCAATCTGAGAAGAAGCAACGACAGGATTAGAATGAAGTAAAACATTAACAGAAAACAACTTAAAAAAAGATTCCAAAGAAAATAACCTGGCTAGATTCATATGCATTCTGTCCATAGAAATTGGGAAGGCTAGCAACACGAGCAATATAGTGAAGAAGCACATATGTTCCATGTAATTTATGCCTACAATGCAGAGGTTGAGTTTGAGTACTGTAGAATCTCTAAAATCTCTCACAGTGATTACATTACATATCGATAAAAGACAGCATCTTTGGGTTTTAACTTAAGAACCCATAAAAGGGGTACACTGATTGAATAAAGAACATCAATAGATGGAAGCGGAATCCCTATAAGTAGTGGAAGCAGCAGAAATATATAATTACATCAAAGACAAAAGAGAGAAACAAAACCCAATACATCAATTCAACTAAAAAGACCCATATAAGTAAAAATAAAAACAGATACACAAAATCTAAGCTTTAGGAAGAAAAAACAAATCTTTATTGAAAAAGAAGAAGAATGAATACCCATTAGAGAAGAGAAGCGTGGGAGTAGAGTTAGGAGGTAGGGAAGTATCGATTGGAAGAGCAAGGCCGGCAAGCTTGGCAGCCACAATCACCGGTAGAGGCGGCGGACTATCGGCAGGGAAAGACAATGTCCAAATCTCCATAGTAGCGTTGCTTTGCTTTGCTTTGCGGCTGTGTCTGTGTATTAGATTTAGATTTAGACTAGTCTGTCTCTTATTATAAACCAGGGTTTCTTTCTAATTTAAAAAATAAGAGAGAGGGGCTGTCAGTTGTCCGGTGAGATCGGCAGCTGTTGCACGCGGCCGCCGTCGATTTCGCCTCACAAGATCTCGCCGGTCTGAGTTTGCTCAGAAAACAAAGGTGGAGGAGATGAGAGAGAGGCATAAGGCTGGGCTGTGTGTGTTTGAGAAGAGAAGAAAGTGTGGCTAACACTGTTAACCCTAAGATCTCCACGCCTAAATGGGTCATGTGCTAAATGGGTCATGTGCGTTGCACATGACCCCAACTGTCGTGTCTCCTTCTGTTAGTGACAGCACGCACATGACCCCAACTGTCGTGTCTCCTTCTATTAGTGACAGCTGCCCCTATTTGCAGGATTTCCTCCAAACAGGTTTGGAGGAAATCCGTGTCCTTTATGAGATCTACATACTAAGAGAAAGAGAGGAGTGCTTCATGAGATAGTCTTATAAAAATAAGGGAAAAATATACTTTTTCTAATCATTTACCCAGATTACACTAACTCTGGAACTATCAAAGTGCATGATTGATCTTCTAAAATTATAATTTTGTTTCAATGTTTCCTTGTTGTCTATTTTAGTGTTAGGTATGAAAAAATGTATTTTTTTTTTAAAATCCAGTTTATCCCTCCCTCTAAATCATATGACAAATGGATATAAATTAGTATTTCAATGCTAAATTACATCAAATTTAATAGTAAACAAACTAGTAAGGGTTAAGTATAACATATTTTTAAAATTACGGGGATTGATTGTGCATTTTGATAATTCAATAGGTTAAGTGTAATTGTGATGGTTGAATAAGAGATTTGGGGTTCAATTCTCGCATATACTAAAAATTGATTGATGTTTTGGTCTGATGATAAAGAGGACAATCACCAGAAGCCGACGTCATAAATCAAAACTCTTTAATAATAATAATAATAATAATAAAAAGGTTAAATGTATTCGAGACAATACTTTAGTGTTAAAAAAAAAAAAAAAGTAATTAGCCCCCGAAAAAAAAATTGTACGTGGGCTTAAATGACTAAATGTGGACTTTCTAGTTTCTCTGTACGGTCCAATTAAGGGGGTTAAAACTTAAAAGGTCAATAATAAAGAGACCAGCTTAAACCAAGTTACGAGTTAAAAGTTAGGGTTGGACTAATGGTAAAAGAAAAAAAAGAGAAGCAAAATTTTTATTTATTTATTATTCTGGTAAACGGAGAAGCAAGCAAATTGATAATAATAATAAAATAAAAAATAAAAATAAAAAACACAAAAACCCTTAAACCCTAGAACCTACTCATGTGCTGTGACTTATTCTAGACCCTTCTTTTCCCTTTAAAAGACTCGTACTCTTTTCCCCACTTTCTCTCAAAACCCCATCGTTGTTCTCGTCTTCTTCTCTCTTTCTCACAGTCTCAGACTCTCTCTCTCTTTGTTTTCTGTTTCAGCCATGTACCGCTTTGCCTCAAGTCTCGCCTCTAAAGCTCGGTACGTCCCATTTCCTTTATTTCCCATCTGGGTTTTTCTTATTCTTCTCTTTTTCCAGAGAAAATGTTGGAAAATCGTCAGTAAAAGACAATTAGTTTAAAAAGTTAATAGCTTTGATTTCTGATTTCGTTTTTTTGTTCATGGTTTATAGTTTAGACCTAGTAAAAGTTATTGCTTTTGTGGTTTTTCATTTTTTTTCTCTTTTTTGGGTGCCTTTTGGTTTTGCAGGCTTGCTAGGAACACAACCCAGCAGGTGAGAGAATCAGTGGTTGTATAAAGTTTGAAACTTACTATGATTATCTGTGTTGGTTATTGTTTGTATTGATCTGTGTTGTGTTTTGTTTGTGTGTTGGTGATTTAGATTGGTAGTAGATTGAGTTCTAGTAGAAACTATGCCGCCAAAGATATAAGATTTGGGGTGGAGGCCCGGGCTCTGATGCTAAAGGGTGTGGAGGAGCTTGCTGATGCTGTTAAGGTCACCATGGGTCCTAAGGTATTTAAAAGCTACCTTCTTTTTTGCTGAATTAAACTATTAAACTACCTAATTAAACTATTCATCAATTGATCTTTCCAACACTTGCTTTCTATGCAACTCATATTTCAGTAAGAAGTTTGATTAGCATTGATGTTTCTGCTGAGTTTAGGCCCAAAAAACAATCTTTTATAATGAATGTACTTCCTTGGTGGAGCTTGATGTATAGATATCTGGGTTTGTGCTTATTATAAAATTGCTTATTGCTTGAGTGCTGAAGATATTTGTGATCTTACTTTTTGTGTGTGAGTGAGAGTGCGATGGCAATGTTTTGAATAATTCTGACTTTTAGAAGGAGTGTGGAGGGGAACACTTGAACATTGAAAATATACAGATCCTTTTAAAATGTACGGAAATTGCTGGAAATATTATGCTTCCTATCTAATAAAAGAAAACTAGGGAAAGAAAGTTAGAAATCTAAAGAAGCAGTGTTTGAAGTTCTCTGTATTTGCTTTCTTCAATAGCTGATTTTGAATCAGCTTGTTGCTTTGTTAAAAAAAAAAAAAAAATCCTAATGTTGGACCACTTTATATGGTTAACAATTGTTAATGTTGGTATTTTGCTATTTTAGGGACGTAATGTGGTAATCGAACAAAGTTGGGGTGCCCCAAAAGTGACAAAAGATGGTGTCACTGTAGCAAAGAGCATTGAATTCAAGGACAAAGTCAAGAATATTGGTGCTAGCCTTGTGAAGCAGGTTGCAAGTGCCACCAATGATGCAGCAGGGGATGGTAAGATCTTCTTTCCATGAAAGGGGTGTAATGGAACCTCAAATAATTTTACTTAGTAACTCTGACACCATGTTAAGCTGAACAACTGAGAATTTTTCAATGTGTTTGCAGGGACCACATGTGCCACAGTACTTACACGGGCAATATTTACCGAAGGGTGCAAATCCGTTGCCGCAGGGATGAATGCAATGGACCTAAGACGTGGTATTAGCATGGCAGTTGATTCTGTTGTTAATCATTTGAAGAGTAGTGCACGAAAGATCAGCAAAAGTGACGAAATAGCACAGGTGTGTTAGCTGCTTTCTTGTAACTCAGCCTGCCTTGTTGCTGGGGGTTTATGATTGTATGTGGGAGTTTTAATCCAGGTGTCTGATATGTGATAATTTGACAGGTTGGGACAATATCTGCAAATGGAGAGAGAGAAATTGGTGAGTTGATTGCAAGGGCAATGGAGAGAGTTGGCAAAGAGGGAGTAATCACAATTCAAGTAAGTAACTTACCTATTGATACATTGTCTTTTCTCACTGTCACTGCCAAATCCTCCATACCCAACCCACTCCCCCTGCCTGGTGGCTGTTTCCAAAAGTTCCCTGAAACATGGATTGTACTTTCTTTAATTGTTGCAGGATGGAAAAACATTGTACAATGAGTTGGAAGTTGTTGAGGGCATGAAGCTCGAACGGGGTTACATATCCCCTTACTTCATTACTAACCAGAAAAACCAGAAATGTGTAAGTTTATTACTTTTCAGGACACAACTTCCTGGCATATATCGTGAAAGCTCTGATGGCATGCTTTTGACTGGAAAATGTGAAACAGCTTTAAGTCACCAGTGGTCCAAGTTGTTTTTGTCTTCATATTTTTTAAAGACCTTTATGTTTGTTCAATTCACAATGTCCATGTCTATGTGCTGACAGGAACTGGAAGACCCTCTCATTCTAATCCATGAGAAGAAAATCTCAAGTTTAAATGCCATCATTAAAGTATTAGAACTGGCTTTGAAGGTGAGGCAACTATTGGTAAATCAATTTTATTTGGTTTCACCTTTTACTGTTGTGTTCTTCTCACTTTTCCCCCCCTCTTTCCAGAGACAAAGGCCGTTACTAATTGTTTCAGAAGATGTGGAAAGTGAGGCTTTGGCAACTCTCATTCTCAATAAGCTTCGTGCTGGAATCAAGGTTGGCTTTCTATTTATTGTGGTTGGCAGTATTACTTGTTTCCTGTATTACTCTTTATACTATGGTGGCAGTATTTCCTTTTATACTATGATCTCATCATTTACTAACTTAAGTGACTGCATTTCTACAGGTTTGTGCTATCAAAGCCCCTGGTTTTGGTGAAAACAGGAAGTCCAATCTGCAGGATCTTGCCATTCTTACAGGAGGCGAAGTAAGTGTACTGTCTTGTATAAGTTTGAACCTCTGAATTCATGCTCCTGCTTGACCCTGATATCCTGATGTATGTAACTTTTATATTTAGCTTATTACTGAAGAGCTTGGCATGAATCTTGAAAAAGTGGATCTGGATATGCTTGGCTCATGCAAAAAGGTAAGCTTGATTATCACTTGAAGTTTATGTGTATTCAGTGTTTTGAATGGATTTTTGCACTCAAAGCTCAGGGTTTCCCCCCTTTTCCTAACCCTTAGTATATCATATGATGGTTTTCAGAGCATGATTAATGGTTTTTGTTTTAGGTTACAATATCAAAGGATGACACTGTTATTCTTGATGGTGCTGGGGACAAGAAGGCTCTTGAGGAAAGATGTGAACAGGTCTGTCTTGCTACCTCCTAGATTGTGTTTAACCACCTTTTTGCATTATTTGATATTTGAACTATCAATGATGTTGCTGTTTTCTCATTAAAACATAATGAGATCTCGTCAGATCCTAACTTGATTAATAATGCTAATAATTTGATAATAGATCCGGTCCGCAATTGAAAATAGCACCTCTGATTATGACAAAGAAAAGTTACAAGAGAGATTGGGAAAGCTTTCTGGTGGTGTAGCAGTTTTGAAGGTCTGGTCAAACTAGCTTTATCTATATCTTTTGTTGTCCTTGCAACTTGGGGCGTTGTATGGTGAACAAAACAGTGGTTAAAATTTTCTTTATTTGCAGATTGGAGGAGCTAGTGAAACTGAAGTTAGTGAGAAGAAGGATAGAGTGACTGATGCCTTAAATGCCACAAAGGCAGCTGTTGAAGAGGGTATAGTGCCAGGTGAATCATCTATCTATTCTTTCTGGGTTATCTCGTTGAATTTGAAATAGCGTACAAATCTAACTTGAGTTTTCAATAAGCAGGTGGTGGCGTTGCTCTTCTTTATGCATCAAAAGAGTTGGAAAAGCTGGAAACTGCTAACTTTGATCAGAAGATTGGTGTTCAGATTATTCAGAATGCTTTGAAGGTTTGACTCAATACTTTTCATATACAAGTATTTAACAGCACTTATTTATGAAAAAAAAGTATATAACAGCACTTAGCTTTTAGATTAACTTTTTTTTTTTTGTTTATTTATTTTTTATTATTTTTGTATTAAAGAGATCCCAAGTGACCCAACCCCCCTCCTTCCAAATAAAAACCCTTTCTGAGTTCTGAAAAAATTCGTCTTGAATACTGCTTAGATCTCTTAGCTTTAATAAATCTTGAACATTGTTATCTGGCTGTCTGGGCTTATCTGTTTGCATTTGTTAATAATGTCAGACACCTGTGTACACAATTGCTTGTAATGCTGGAGTTGAGGGGGCTGTTGTTGTTGGTAAGCTGTTGGAGGAAAATGACCCTGACAAAGGATATGATGCAGCCAAAGGTATCTCAATCTCCCCAGCTCTTTTTGCACACGGGTGCTTATTACCATAATGAATTGTGTATTCAATTTGTACTGATTTGGTTGGTTCTACCTTTCAATTGCATAAACAGGTGAATATGTTGATATGGTCAAAGCCGGAATAATTGATCCAGTGAAAGTGATTAGAACTGCTTTGGTTGATGCTGCAAGGTAGGCATAAAGATCCACCAGTTTTTGTGTTTACAGTTATGGTTTGTCATTGTTATCATGTGTTAATCATGTTGTTTGCCTTCTGTATAGTGTATCATCTTTGATGACGACCACTGAAGCTATTGTGACTGAAATACCCAAGGATGATAAAGAAGCTCCGGCAATGGGAGGTGGCATGGGTGGCATGGGTGGCATGGATTATTGAGGCTCTTTTGCTTGTTGAACAATCATCCCTATTTTCACTCCAAGATCCATAACTGATGCAATCATCAGGAATTTTTCTTGTATGTCTTAATTGGTTTGGTCACAAGGCATCCATGTAATCATAGAGAACAAAGTAGGTAGCTTTGGTAACTTAGGATGAAACCTGTGATTGTTGCTTCAATGAGGAATCATCATGTATCGGAACTTTATTTATTTTTTTCCAAATAAACCATCGGTTTCCTTCCTTTTTAAATGCAAATGATAAAGAAATCAATTTTTGGATGCTGGAGGGAATTGGACATTGATTATCAATCCTAAAGAGTTGGGTATATGCATGAATGAATCAGATTTTGAGGAGAAAGTGTGTATATCTCAAATCTTCTCGGACTTACCGGAATTGACATCATGAGCTAAACCAACTTGGAAATTGGGTATACATGAAACTAGCTTTGATCATCAAGTCAAAGCTTGTATATCTCAAATCTACCCAGGCTTAGCTTAGCGGAATTGGCATAGTGTGTCAAACAAACTTGGCAATTTTGCAGGCTAAGCTTTTGGAGGTTATTCTTTTAATATGAACGGTAAAAATAGCAATTAGTATTCTGTTTTTGGGGCCAAATTAAACATCAACCAAAAATTTTGATCATTCTAGAGAAGAATATTAAAATTTAAAACTAAGTTAATATAATAAAAATATAATTAGAATAACAAATAAAGGATATAAAAGGGTAGTGAAAATTAATTATCAAAAACTAAATAGCATTGGTGTTTCATTCGCTAATGCAATAAAGTGTTTAAATACAATTTGAGAACTATATTTAAACAATAGGGATATTTATTCTACATTGGTTGTATGTGTTAGAGTTTTAGTTCTTATAATTTCATGTTACTATTACAAAGGTTAGGTCTTTTGTAGTGGGACTATGGTTATGTAATATATTATAAGCCTATTTAAAAAACTTTTTTTTCTCAAAAAAAAAACAAAAAAAAAGTTTACGTAAGACAAATTTTTTTTTTTTTTTTGATTTTTTAATACATCAACTCAAACTCAATCATGTATGATACATCAAAATGGACATTGACTTTTATTAAATCTAAAAAATTATTTATGATTGATTATGTTCAAAATTTTAAAATAATTTCCCTTTTAATATATAAAATTAAATTTGCCTCAATTTCTCTTTTAGTATATAAAATCAAAGAATCTATTAGAATATCATGTTCCATTTTTTTATGAAACACAGTTTTTATAAAATTTATTTTTGAAAATTTTTGTTCCATAATTGCAAAAAAAAAAAAAAGCATAGAAGTAATAATACTTAAAACCACTTTAAAAATAAATTTATTTTCCATTTCTTATTAACCATTTATATAATTATAAAATATTTAATAATTTTTTAAAGTCTCTGTTGAGCTACACTATGCTCATAACGATGAAATTTCATTTTCAACAATATTTTTTCATGATTTGTGATTCTTGCAAACTCGTTGTCATACAAAAAAACTAGTTATAATATATTAGCCATTGTTTTTTATACTAAGCGTTTTGTTTTATTGTTGTTGTTTTTTTTTTTTTTTTTTTTTTTTTTTTTTTTTTTAGTAAAAGGGATTTTTGTTTTGTTTTGGAAGGAGTCGTTTCGGCAAATATCCTGGTCACTTCATTTTTTTTTTTTTTTTTGGGGGTTTTTGGAGCCATATTTCAATTTTTGGGGGGAGGGGTTTAATTTTTAATGTTGGGGACCAAATATGAATGTTTTTAACCAAAACTTTAAAATAATAGTTCAGTAATTCAATATATACTATTAAAATATTAGCTATTAGTGTCCCCTTTGGTCTTAACTTATTTGTATCAATCTAAGTGCCTGTTTGTTTCAACATTTTCAACTCAAAAAGCCCATTTTGAAGAAAACTGAACCACAAAACCCATTTGGTTAGGTATTAAACGCAACTTTTTGGAAAAAGTTGTGTTTTGGACCAAGGCTGAGAACGCGCAAGCCATAAAAGAGCTCTGGAGGTCTATTTTAGAAAAAATCCATTCGCATTGATCAACTATCCGTTGGACTCTTCAGACAATTACCAAATTACCCTTCAATAAATCATGCTCATGTCCTCAGTTCTCACGCCTGTTCCTCATTCCTCTCATCTCAGTTCTCACGCCTGTTCCTCACTCACACCTCTCATGAAAAAGCTGAACCAAACACACCCTAAATATTGCTCCTTAAAAGCTTATAGTAATGAATGAATTGCTATTTTTGGAATGATCAAAAGTTTCACAGTAATATCTCGTGTCTATTGTATATTTGGAATGATGAAAAGTCTAATCCTATTGTCCCTAACTTTACGAGGTGATATCTTGTATAACAGTTCGTGTATCTCAAGCTTGAGAGGTCTTCATTCATGTGAGAGAAGTGGTGTGTGCAATGGTTACACAATATAATAAATCTGACCTTATAGCTGAGCCAACCCAAATTTGCCCAACTCCATGCCTCTAGGGAATGCAAGTACACATAGAAAGGGTTTAACGTCGTCCTGTTTCAGATCTAGGATGGTATTTGATAGACAAGCAAATGAGAGTTAAGACAACCCAGGAAGGATTTGCACGAAGTCGTGCCCCCATAGAAATCCTTTACACATATATTCGATACTTACATTCTAAAACAAGGTCAAAAGAAACTACAAAATGTTCTATTCCTTTGCATTTATCATGATATTATGGATGGATAAGCCATGATGAAGTGGTGCCCTAGAAGTTATACTTAGAAATCTTAGATATTATTAATGTGGCGATTCTCAAGTTAGAGGCAATACAAGAATCATTGAATTAAGTAGAAGCTGTGGATACCAAAAGAAGAGAGAACAATATACTACGACTAATCACAAGGAGTTGATTAGATTAATTGTGGGATCACCATACCAGTAGGAAGCTAGTGCGAAGTATGATTGGACTGTAATATGGGATATTATGATGGATAATAGTTCAATTGTCTGCCTAGAATACGAAGGAAACTTCTTGAAAATCGTCAGGCCCAGAATGGAAAGGGATTCTGGTCAAATTAGGACCCTTTCCGTCTGTATTTTAAATGAAGATGGACCATTTCATTGCAAAGATTGAGTCTTTACAATCAACCCCGAGGTGTTACACTTACACAGGCATTATGCGCCTTCCCATCAAGGTACCATCATCATGAATGAAACCCATCCTCACCGGTTAATGACTTCTAAACTGACATATGAATGTTGGATATGACGGACCTATGGTCCTAAACAGACCACAGTTGCTTATGCGGAAAAAAATCTGGTTAAGAGTGAAAAATTACTCTATCAAAACCTTGAAAGGTTGATGAAGCTTTAGCTCATCAGAAGGAAAGTTACTCGGATGTTCCTGCAATTTAACACCATGAAGTTACATTCAGATGACTCGAAAAGAAAAATGGAAAATTTACTTAAACAACTCGGATGTTCCCACAATTTAACACCACGAAGTTACATTCAGATGACTAGAAAACAAAAAGATGAAAAATTAACTCAAATACCCTGAGTCATCATACTTCCGTAAGACCTCAAAATACATCTAAGCGGTTGAACCATTTGAAAGCTCTCTCTCTCTCTCTCTCTCTCTTAAAAAATAAAAAAATAAAAAGGAAAAGAGAAGAAGAGCCCGCATAAGTTCTCTTAAACGAAATAATGGAAGAATGACACACTAAACAAGGCCAAAAGCATATGCTGTTATTGCAAAGATAAATAAAATAAAGAAAATATAGTTGAATATACACAGATCCAGTGAAAAAAAGAAAAAAATAACTCTATTTCATAATATGGCAGTGCAAATGCAAATAATAGAGTGCCCAAGAATAGCTTCCCAGCATCATCTGCCTTTCCGACGATTTTTCAGCACAGCACAATCTGAACAGTACCATTTTCCTTTTGGCTGCTCCTTCAGACCAACACAACCAAAGTGGAACCATTCTATTTTGCACTGTTGAAAGGATAACAGGGGCTTTCATCAGATCATAAATTAAGAATGTAGAAGAGAAATTTAGAAGAAAAAATGAAAAAGATAGAAAGGGATTACATACATCATTGTTATCGCAAGCAACCATCTCCCCATAGCTAACTTGGTTACAAAAACAGTATGTGGGTTCATTTGGATCCACTGGCAGCTCTAAATCCATACCTGTAGCATTTGCACCAGTAGTAGCTGCTTCTGTTGCTGCTGCAGCTGCCGCTGTTGCCTGGCGTGTTCTGACAAAAATGTTATTTTAATCGATGTTACACCATGTCTTCTACCAAGTGTGTTGAATATACATGCAATCACACTTCACATTCTTAAATTGGATGTGGTGAAGCTACTACTATAGTTTGAAAATTAATGAATTTTTCTCATAAAAGGGATTAGTCCACCCCTTCAGTTCTTTTTCATGTTATGTTGTGAGGTCCTTGCACTATTCCCCCTTCTTGTCGTTTTTAAAATATTTTTCAATATCCAATTATATTTTAACACAGCCAATGTTTTACTTAACTTTGGGAGCATCCCGTTAATGTCATATAAATAAGTACTCTAGCAGAAAGCCATAAAAACAGAAGTACTTAAATAAAAATTCAACTTAAGAGCTTCCAGGGAAAAAAAAATTCAGGATCAAAAGCCTAAGCTAAATAAGATGTGAAGTAATCTGCCATGAAACTATCTACAAATGAGCATATATAGGCCAGATAAATACTTCTTACGCCCTCCTCTGCCACTTTCACTCATCCTTCCAGCTTTCCCACCACCATCGAGACTTGGAGAGGGCACCCCACTTGCAGCAGCATTCTCTTTCTCTGTCACAAATATTATTATTATATAAAAATAAAGAATTTCCAAATAAAGTTGGAAATACTTTAGTATTCACACACCATTAAACCTATGAAAGTGCAAGGAAGTCGATACATATTATTGACTCTGGAAATATGGACAATAAGTAGAGTACCACGTCGAAGCTCTTCATCAAATTTTTTCAAATATTGATCAAGTTGCTGTATGTGTGTATCTACCTGAAGCAGAATTATGAATAGACACAATTAGCAGAGAACGTATACAACAAAAATTCCAAGCTAATTCCTTCAAAATAGAGAGAGATTTTAACCCCATACTAGGTGCAATAATAAGGATTACCTAGAATTAAGACATGCAATTTAACCTCATCAATGAGGCCATAAAATCAGAATATAAAAGAAACTCCTGTCACTACCTGATTAGCAATTAACAGATAATTCAGGAAAATTACTGATTTTGGCGGAGGGTATCATTTCCTGTATGTGGTTCAAGTGGCTAAGAAATCAAATAGGAAAATCCAAACTTTAAGCCTTTGAGTGCATTGTTCTGATAGTACCAAATACTGTAACCTTTTTCTCAAAAAATGAATGTCATATCTCAATTTCACAAAAATAAATTGATCTATTATGTGAACAAGTACTATGACCATGTGATGTACATATTAATAAAAAAAACGTATGTGAATTCAAATACATACATACATACATACATATATATATACACACGCACAATTGAAATTGAACAATAAATATATAATTTAAAAAGTTACTTCAAGTTACACTGTGAAAAGTATTTTTGTGTAAGATCAAATAATTATGATAGATTATAAAATAATTTAAATTAAATAATGGAACTCCTTTTAAATTTTTTTCAAACCTTTTTTGTAAAATTCTTCAATTTTTGGGTATTTTTAATCAGTGGTATTTTAATTTTAATTTTTTTTATAAAAAAAAAAATTTGTAATAGAGTTTCACTTAAAGTAAACTACGTTAAAATTTTAACATGTTTATAGTGCAAGACATAAAATATGGGTAAGAAAATGTTAAAAAAGAAAGGGCATCCTTTGGCAAAACCATTAGGTGTAGGACATAACTTTTATTATGTGGTCTGTGATATGATATCATTATTTTATTTTTATTTTTATTTTTTTATTGGAATATGATATCATTAGGACATAACCTTATATGTTATGTAATTTTATTATGAATGTTTGGTGACAATAACTGAATTGAAAAGTTTTTAAAAGTTCATGGAATTAATTGCAATTTTTAAAATTTAGGGTTTCATTTGAAACTACCCCAAAATTTAGGGGAATCACGTAATTTAGATAGCCATTTGGGACAAAGAAGAGTGTCACAACCTGTTATAGAGAGAATTTAACAACTTAGCCCAACCACAACTTATAGGACCCAAATACGATACTTGTTATGAAATGATTTGGACATGAACCTATACAATATGTAATTTCATTGAACATATTTTTGTGGCAATACATCATAAAGGATTGATTATTATATAATTTTGAAATTCTCATGTTGTGAAAGGATTTTTTGTTTTTAGATAAGTTTTAGTCATAAAATCTGTGAATTTCTAGTACTTTTAGCTAACCTTGTAACTCAACTAGTTGACACTTCCTGATAAATTCAACGGAGACATCTAGGGTTCAAATGCCACACCTCCAACTAATAAATTATCAGAAATTGAGACTCATTGAGGATGTGAATTGAAACAATTTCAGGGATTTAATTAAAAACTTTATTAAAATTTAAGGTTTTATTTGAAACCAACCCACACTATGCAGGAATTATATAATTTATTCAAACCTTCAATAAAAGATAACTATTTAGAGCAACCACAGTTCCAGGACTGAACTTTTATTAGATAGTCTATGATATCAATTTTCTAAAGAAAAAATTACATCATTTACTGCTGATGTCACTTAAATCTCATGCTGCATTTATGGGATTGTGCAGCAAAGAGAAACAAAAAACCTTCACAAGATATAGCTTATAATTGGTAGTTACTGCTATTTTAACTATTGATAGAAACATATGTCCAATAAATTCTTACAAGCTACAATCAGTTCCAATAGGTCTAATCCATGACTTGGAACAGAAATTTTTTAAACAAGTCTATTGGAACAGAATACAATCAAAATATATGATTTCACTCATAACAAGGGCATGGAAAGTGTGTCATCTAAAGCAAGAAAAGCAAACATTTTCATCCAAGATTTATGAGATCAAATATGAGCTCTCATAAGAAACATAGATCTAAAATTATACAAATGACATGGAAAATTAAACCAAGTATAGAATTAACATCAAATGCATGACCCATTTTAAGGAAAATATGCATTAAAGCATGCATAGCTTCATCTTTGAAGCGCGCATGCAAACACACATAATATAATGTTGTATAAAAAAATTCTTTGAGAACAGTCCATTCTGGATAACTTGTATAAAAACAAACTAGCAGCATCTTCATACTTATGATTTAGCCTAATAAAATAATACCTAGGAAAGAAAAATCACAAATACATGAACAGAAAATTTGGCAGCAACAGAATTGACAAAAACAATTGCCAGAATGGCATAACAATCACCATTGCCAATCTTGGTTAATGAAGATAAAATACAAAACAAGCAATATGCAGTGAAAAGTACAAGGAAAGATGGAGATTTCACATACCAAATCATATGCCTGAACAGCCAAGGCAACCTTTTCGTCTGCAATCCTGATACTATGCTTTTGCTCATCAAGTGCTTCATCCGAAATTTTGGTAAGTGATGAATTAGGTGTAATATTTCCAGACCTAACTCCTCTCCTCATCTCCTCAATTTCTTGTTCACAACGCTGTTCATTCTGTCTTTGAATTTCTGTTCATATGCATAAGAAGTCCAGTACAACAAAAGCTATACATATGCAAATAAAACTTAAGTCTTCTTTTTCTTTTTCTTTTCCTTTTTCTTTTTTCTCTTTTTTTTTTTTTTTTTTTTAATTGATAAGTTACACATGCACCCAATGGGTCTTGAACCCACAACCTCACCCTGCACCTAGAACTTATAGGGAGGAGGTGTCCAGGCTCTCTCATGCAAGTCAAAAGCCAAAAATAAAATAAAGAGAAAACCAAAGTAGAAACAGAGTTTGTGTAAATTATAATAAAACTCTTGTAGTAATATTCTGTAATATCATTGCTTGCTAAATTACTCTTCCAAAACTAACTCAAGTTAACAACCTCATTTGAGTCTGGTTTAGGTCAGGCTTTAATGTGATAATAAGTCCTAAAGTGACATTTTCGTGGGTTCAAGTCCAAGAATCAACTTCCCTAAAGAAATTTGGGGAAAGGCTGCCAATGACCTCTCCTGGACCCCAGAGAAGTGGGAGCTTTATGCACTAGGTATGATCTTTAATTAGTAGTTTGGTCAAAACAAAGATTTGACTCACGTCTTCTTAACAAATTCTAAGAATTAAGTACACATTCATGAACATAATTATCCCACCAATGGCCTTGTAGAGTAGTAGTAATTCTCCTTGCAAACATGGAGGTTTGGGATTAAAATTATTGTGGGTACAGGACATATATATAATTATTGCTAACCTAGTGCAAATAATCTTTGATATATTTTTTACACTACCTTGTGTTTTTTACACACATAAGTTAGTTCTTATGCAATAAAGTACATTACTTTAATACATACATATATATATATATATATTATGACACCAAAACGATTTTTATTTTTAATTTCTTATTTTAATAATTCGATTGTTACAATTTATGGAGGAACGGGAGCTCTAAACCCTAGTTCTCCTCTCGTAAAGGAAACCAGTCAATGCCACTAAGTTACAAGGCTCTTAGCCATATTGCACAAAACCAGTGGTGACTGAATTTTTTGGTCTTCCTCACATTTATATAGCAGTTAAGTCAGGCATATTATAAATTATAAAAATAGCCATAGTAAAATTTATAAGGATGATAATGGTGAGAATGAAAACAATGACGTTGTTACTGATGCTGAGTCATACCTTGTAAGCTTCTATCTAGATCACGCAACAACGCATACTTCTTTTGCAGAATACCAGGCAATGACTCCAAATCTGTGTAATGTTACATAGCACATGAACATGATGTTACATATTATCATTCATTCAACAGAGAAACCGAAAAAGAAAAGAAAAAAAAAATGTAATAAAAACACATACACAAGTACAAACTGGAAAAGTATTATTAATAAGAAATTAACCTTAATTGTGCAATCAAAACAGAAATACATATGTTTCAACAAATTTTATAACAGAGTATACTAGGATTGATTGCCAAAAATTGAAGAAATTTCGTAGGAAGTGAAAGATATTTAAAGAAGGAAAAAGAAATACTAAAAGAGGAATAGGGTTAGGGTTTATAGTACAATCGAAGCACAGAGAGAGAGAGAGAGAGAGAGAGCTTACTGATTTGCAATTCATCGAGGAAGGACATTTTGGGGATAAAGGATTTGTTTGGGGGTGATTTAGGTTGTTGATTTCAGGTAGGAATTTGTCGGAGAATTCTTCCCGCCATTCATACAAACAAACAAACAAACAAACGAAACGACCTTCGACCCCCCTAAAAAGATCAGATTGAGATCGATTGGAAATGACAAATTTAGCCTTTTGGTTTCCACATTATTCCCAATCACGACACACGATTGCCGCCGAACTTGTTACGCACAATTACAATTTACAAAGACACTGAGCCGGGTCGTATAGGTTCGATTCAGCTAGACCTCACAAAATTGAATCCGGAACGTTAACCCGACTTGAAGCCATGAATATATACAAAGGTTAAGTTTAAGTTACACTAATTTTAAGCAACGTTATACCACCCAATTCCTTTTTATAGAATTCATATTTTGAAACTGTCACAGTTGAATTATATGTTCTATATATTCTTAACATGCATACCAATTTTCATGTCAATTGATTGTTATTTATCATTCGATCTATAGACTCATTTTTTATGCATTATTTTAAACTACAAAAATTTAAATTTAAATAATTGATTGATGTCATAACTATTAATTTTTTATCACCTTAAAGCATAGAGAATTTATGAATATAATGTAATTTAAAATTGAATTTTTCAAAATTTACGTCCAATTAAAAAATATTGAATTATGTAACTTTATGTAAATATATATATAACTTGTTACACCACCTAATAACTTGTTATAGAATTCATAATTTGAAAATTTCACTGTTGAATTACATGTTCTATATGTTCTTAACAATCATACCAATTTTCACGTCACTTGGATGTTATTTACCATTTGATCCATAAACTCATCTTTTATGCATTATTTTAAATTACAAAAACTTGAATTTAAAAAATTGATTGATGACATGATTATTAATCTTTAATCACCTTGAAATATTGCAAGTATGGAGAATATACAAAGATAATATAATCAGACGGTAGATTTGTCAAAATTTGTATCCAATTAAAAAATATTGAATAATGTAACATTATTTAGAATTACATCAGGTGTAACTTGAACCTAACACACACACACACACACACACACACACATATATATATATATATATATATCACAAATTGCTTAAAAATCTAGAGTCAACCCTCTTTTTAATTTGTTATTTTAAACAATTTAATTAACCACATCTTTTATATATAAAAATAAATATATAGAGAGAGAAGTTAAAATAATAATTGGGTTGTGTCACTTTTATTATGTGTCAAATTATTTCTTATATATTTTCTCTCCAGGAAATTTTTTCTTTTCTAATATACTTCTATTTTAAAAAATATTTCTCATATATAATAGGGGTATAAGAGTAAATTCATACAAACTACACTTTCTATCCTCACATTTATCTTCTCAACCAAACAAATGAGTGTTTCATTCCTCTATTTTTCCACTCCTTCAACCAAACATGAGAGAATTAAATCTCTTTCTATCACCCTCTCCCCCCCCCACCCCCCCAACACACACACACTTTTCCATCCCTCCCCATTTTTCTATCTCCCCAATCAAACGAAGCCTGAAGCCCAACAAAATCTTGACTTAGTTCAAACTTGAAATTGCATGACATGATTATTCCCTAGGGCTGAAAGATTAGGAAACTAAGAACTAAGCTTGGTTAGTTGTTTTTAGTAATTATAGACAAATTTTAGTCATCAATAGTTGTAGCTCAGATAAGAGAGCTCGAATAAATACAAAGTAACATTTTTTTTTATACAAAATAAAAATTCTACTCTAACATAATCTAAGTGTATGTGTGTGTGAAGTTTTTTCTTGGAGACTTGAACCCCACCTCTTGCCCCCCACACCCCACAAGCACTTATACAAGTAAAGTGACCATTGTACCAATGGTGTACAACGGTAAATACAAAGTAACATAAATACAAAGTGAAATACAAAAAGTGGGATAAAGAATATCTAGTCATGGGAACTCAATTTGGACCTAAATAGTAAGTTGTAACTCCCAACCATAATCGTTGATGATATGTAGTTTGTGCATTGTAGCAGGCAACTAATGCTCTCCCAAGTCCTAACTGCACAACTTTCTATATGAAGTTCTACCATTATAAACTGAATGGGAAAATGCATACAGTAGTTGACAAATATTTAAAGTGATGCAGTTCATTTTTTAAAGCTAGTTGTTACTAGCTTATATTATTATATAATAAGTAGTTTCCTTTTACTTTTAATTGCCTTTATCACTTGTAACAGAAAGTTAGTTAGCTGATAGGTTGTTAGTGATAAGGTCAATAGCCTATTAGTTAGTTAGACTTTGGCCAATCACATGGCAGCCACATGGTAGGTTCTTGTAACTAACTTAGCAACTTGTTTATGTAACTATAAATAAGCGAGGCTGTCTTCATTGTAACTAGTTGAATTTGAATAAAAGAAATCTACTTATGAGGTATTATTCCATGAGTGTGTCTCTCGACGAACTAGTTCATTCTTTCTTTTCTCTAAACAACTTAGCTTTCTAAAACATCTTTCCTTTTCACCATTTTTCCTCCATCATAGTATTAGACCTTGAGATCCGTAGGATTCAAGTTGGTTTGCAATTTGTTTCTTCATTTTTAGTCATCAAGAACTTGTCAAGATCCTATTTTGATTTCATTTTCTTATTCTCTACTAGTGAGCCTAAGGATTTGTGTAGATGGCACCAATAGTATACAATAGAAGGGACAAGAAAGCTTCTGCAACACATGAACCTGTGGTGCAGGTTCATCCTAGGTAACAGCCGCAACCATACCAAGAAGGAGAACCCCAGGTGACATTGGAGCAAACTATGGAGCTGCTAAGGGGGCAGCTTGTTTCCTTGACTGAGGAAGTAAGAAGAAATCGGCGTTATCATCTTAGAAATGAACCTACTAAAGATACTGAAACTGATAATCACAACAACTGTAGTAACCCAATTGTTTAACCTAGAGGAGGTGTTCTAAGACAAGTACCTAGTCCTCCAAGGGGAGAACCAAAATGGGAATCAAACTTCAAGATTGAGTTTGATTCACTTGCAACCTTGACACAAAGCAACAACAGACCTTAATCTCTAGCATGATGCAACAGCTTAATACATCAACTAATGAGAATGCAGATCATTGGGACTACCAAATCATGTGCATATCTCCAATAGCATCAATGTGCATCACTTACCACCCTGTCATGCACCAAATCATCTTACAATTAGCCACACTTGAGAACAAGTGTGTTCCAAAGAGGGATAGTCTTGATGCAGTTCATTTTTAAAGCTAATTGTTACTAGCTTATGTTGTATAATTAGTTTTCTGGGAAAATTACACTTTACCACCCTAAACTATACCCTAGATTACACTTTGCACCCTAAACTATTCGAATGCACATTTTGCACCCTAAACTATTATATTTGTTACACTTTGCACCCCGACGTTAATTTTACTGTTATGTTGGATGGAAATCTTGAGCACATGACTTGCACATGTGTATTACTTAAGTGGCACAAAGTCAAAAGACCAAAAACCCCTCTTTCCAATTAATTAAAAACAAAAATTTATTTCTTTATTTTTTACCTAGCTCTCTCTCTCTCTCCAATCAAAATTTGTGAAACCCTAAATCCCCAAAACAAAATTATCAATGGCACCACCACCACTCCACCATCAAGTGAGCATTTGAAATTATGTCTTTCCATTGAATATTATAATTAAGTTCAAGGTAAGTCTACACTCCTTTTTGCAGTAAGTGGCTATCAAAAAGCTGATATATGGCTTACAAGTTAATATTAATTAAAGATCCAGTGCCATAAAATTGGCAGCCTCGTGGAATTGGCAAAGCCACATATTAACTATTAAGGAAAAGGTTGTTTTTCACTTTCCCTCAGGGACATGTTCAGTGGCTCTTGTAAAGACCATTTAACCATTTATATTCAAGAGGTCAAGTTGGCCGTTCGTTGCAGTGGTGGTCCTAGTGGAGCAGTAGTGGTGCCATTGATGATTTGATTTGGGAAGAGGAGTTGCTACGCAGGCACAAGAGAGGGAAAGAGAGAGTTGGGTAAAAAAATAAAGAAATAACTTTTTGTTTGAAATTAATTGGAAAGAGGGGGGTTTTGGTCATTTGACTTTGTGCCACTTAAGCAATACACATGTGCAAGTCATGTGCTCAAGATTTCCATCCAACATAACAATAAAATTAACATCGGGGTGCAAAGTGTAACAAATGTAATAGTTTAGGGTGCAAAGCATGCATTCGAATAGTTTAGGGTGCAAAGTGTAATCCGGAGTATAGTTTAGGGTGGTAAAGTGTAATTTCTCCTAGTTTTCTTTTACTTTTAATAGCCTTTATTACTTACGATAGAAAGCAAGTTAACTGATAGGTTGTTAGTGATAAGTGCAATAGCCTATTAGTTGGGTAGAGAAGTTGGTTAGGCTTTGGCCAATCACATGGCAGCCACTTGGTGGGTTCTTGTAACTAACTCAGCAACTTGCTTATGTAACTATAAATAAGCAAGACTGCCCTTATTGTAACTAGTTGAATTTGAATCCAAAAAATCTACCTATGAGTTATTATTCCAAGAATATGTCTTGAAGAGTTAGTTCATTCTTTCTTTTCTCTAGACAAGTTAGCTTTTTAAACCATCTTTCCCTTTCACCATTTTTTCTCTATCACAAAGTTCATTCTATTTGTAAACTTCCAGTACCTAAGCCAAGTAATGAAAATTACCAACATGAAAAGAACGAGGAGGAAATAATAAACTGAATGATTTTTTCCATTAGATAATGTTTAGAATTACCCCCTTTATTGAGTCATTTCAAGCATCAGACTAAAGAAGAGAGAGAGTTCCATCTTCAAATGACAGAACATAAATTATCTATTTAACTAAACCAGTGAAATGTTTCTTTCTTCGATGATAAAATTACAAGTTATCAATGGTGATCAACAACAAAATCGTTTATACATTCTCTTTCCCCTTACCCCCCCGGGGCAGGGGATGTCTGGGATGGGGACAACCAAAATACATAAACTAAAGTACGCTTTGTATTTTCCACTGAACATTGCCTATACTAACAAACCTCCTGTAGCAAAACTTTAACTGTGCTTGCATGGCTCTGAACAAATCAATACTTCGCAGGGATAGCCAATGACTGCATACAGATGGCAAGAATCTGAGCTTTCCTCTGTTTTTGAATTTCATAGTATGCCATTTGCCAGAGGTGATCAAAACTTGTATATCAGACTGAAGAGGCATAAAATGATCAAGAAGACATTTTAACTTGGATTTCCCGGTGGACATGGACTAGAAATTCAACATATGAAGGGCCGCTTGGACTCTTATCTTCTACCAAATAGGAGAAGAACAATGTTCCTGGGGGCAATAAATAGTGAAAAGCTTGAGTAAAAAGAATGTCATGAAATAATTTCTTAAATAAAAAAATCCCTTTACTGCATTTAATGACAACACAAAAAGTGACAGTAATTTGTTTAAAAGATAAAATTAAGATTATATATAAACTATGTTCTGCATCTCATAAAATAGCCCTAGAAAGAGAATAATGCAAATACAAAAAAAAAAAAAAAAAAAAAAAAAAAAAAAAAAAAAAACAGTGATATGAAATATTCAAATTAAGCACATGCCTGACTAGTTTTTTTTTTTTTTTTTTTTTGATAAGACATGCCTGACTAGTTGATAGTATCTTAGTGACAAAACAAGGGATAATTTAATATGTTACCCTGTCTCTGTCTCACAATCCTAGCACTTGAGAAGGGACAGTGCATACTATGAATAGTGACGTGGCAGTAAACAAATAGAGTATATTAACATAGAAACAAGATAAATAAACAAGATCATTTGCCATTTTAAATACATAAGATTATATAACTACAGCATAAAGCTATGTGATCTATGGATATAACTGAGTGACCTTTTTCATTCAAAAGAAATGATTTCTTTGTCTAGTAGTCTGTAAAATCAACTATGAAAGTAAGGGTTGTTCCAATGCACATGAAATCATAAAAAAATGTCCATTTCCCATCCCAATCTTAAGATGAAAAGATCATCTGTTCCAGCAGAATAGAATTATTGGATCATAAACTAGGAATCTTAGATTGAAATGAAATCATAAACTAGGAATCTATCTTAGATTCCAAGTTATCTCATGAGGTTTCAACTGCACTGACCTGACGGATCTCCTTTCTTACACAACTTCATCCTGAAAAAAAAAAAGTCACAAAGACAATCAACAACCGCATTAAATAAAGAAATCATAAATTGAATTAGGTAAATATACCAAAAGATACTGTAATAATTTCTCTCAAGAACAAAGAAAAAGTAACAGAAACAAGAAAATCATACCTGAGGTAGGAACATCTTTGACGCCTAATCTCATTTACCAAATCATTTAGCTTCTTTGATAGTGGATTGTCATACTGCTGCAGCACGAACTGAATCACAAAGTCATAAGTTAGAAGATGCAACGTTGCAGAGCTGGAAATGTATCCCAGCAAATGATTTCTAGAGATATACATCAATGATAAATGCCCTCATTTGTCGCAATCCAAAACGCATATCCCCCAAAGTCCAAACACCAAAGGAAACTTTTTACTCCTTTTCCTTAATGTCAACAAAACCTAACCGTGACCTCACCCCATACCCCTTGTTTATTGAGGGGAGAAATTTCCTTTTGATCCAAAAACCATAGGCAAAACAACAGAGAACCACGCCACCGGCCACAGCATCATTAATAAAAAATGAATTGAGTGATCAGTCTTTTTATGCACACCCTTGCCCATGTCACGTTTTACATCAAAACAAAAGGTAGGTGCACCCCATTATAAAAATCTTGAAGCACATAACCAAAAAAAAACTTAGATTGCATTCCTTTCATGTGTCAAGAGCTTGCTCACTATTTCCACACTCCCACTGAAGTTTTTGAAAAAGAAAAAGGCTAAGCAAGGTTTCAAGATTAAATGGTTCAATGCCATCCGGTCCTCAAGATCTTTTTGCAGAGAATGTCCTACATTGGCCTATTTTGAGACAGTAAGCCTAATTATGCTTCAAGAATCGAGTTTGGGTGCTTAACATCCTTGAGACTCAGACACAAACTGTCATGCTTAACATTCTTGAGTCTGAGACAAGTTGTCACCATATAATGCTGACATTACATATTTCGAAAGGATAAGACAAAAACTACCTGAGTAGGAATTTCATCAGATGGGGAGATGTTGAACAGTTGTTGCAAGATATTTGAATCCACCAAGTTCCCAATATAGATCAAGCAGTCCTCACCATTCTCAAGAAGATAAATTCCCTCGTCACTAACATGCTCACTAGAAAGCGGAATCACAGGAGGAACAAGTGATTCATCCTCATCCTGTCAATTAAGAGAAGGTCACAGAATGGTTGAGATCATATTAAAATATGTAACGCATAACTTTGTATGACATAATTCGCACCTTCGAACCAAGGTTATGAATAGCCACCATTCTGGGATACACCAGTGGAATTGCCAAAGGAGTAGAGAGAGCAGAAACATAATTGATCCAAATAGACCGCTCATCTATTCTCCCATCATTCCGCAGCCCTGTACTTTTCATTAATGCTGAAAAGAAACAAAAGAATTAAATATATCAACCAACAATACTTAATATAGAAAAGATCGCTGATATCACATATTATTTGTGCAATGTTGTCAAAAGTGCCAGCGCACTTGAGTACAAAGGTCACATAGAGCCTAGCCTGCCTAGGTGCAAAGCAGAGTGTGAAGTGCAATCATGCACCACCACACCTGATTGAAGCAAATATAATTCAGTATAACTTTTAATAGAAAGATTCATAAGATACCATATTAAAAAACAACAATAATAATAATCAAAATGGTAATATGTTTAGCCTATTGCATTTGATCTCCACAATGTATAAAAGATCCCCTCAAGACTTTTAAAAAGGATATCCTCAATTTTAACATAAGTATTGCCAATGAGCTCTAATTCAAATGTCACCTCCTCCCCTTACAAGAGCAAGGCGGAGGATGAGGTCATGGGTTAAACAAACATAGGGTGCATGTCTCTAACTTGCCTATAAAAAAAGGAATTAACATAAATATTATGTCATAATTAAAGTTACTAATTTGTTCAATTACTAAATAATTTAAAAATAAATAAAAATATATTAAATGGACGAGGGAAGCAAGTTGAGGGGAAAAAAATAAGAAGATTAGAAAAAATAGAGTTAAGAGAATCTTGCCTCGTTTTTAATTGTACAATACCATAAAAGAGTGTTCATATAGCAAATTAGCAATCCATATTAATTCTTGTAAGATCCAACAATTAAATTTAGAGATTCTTATATATTTTTCAACAAAACAGATAAATGAACTTCCTTGTGATTTTCCAAAAAAAACAAATGAAAAAGAAGAAGCAATGAGCTTCACTTCAGGCAAGTAAAACGCTTCAGCCCTCGGGCTTTGCGCTTTGCACTTTTAACAAAACTGTATATGTGGCTCCAAATTTTCCAAGCAGAAGTGACATGTTTGATGACAACCATGTGTCATTATCAATAAAATCAAGAATTATCATTAACCATAAAATATAAAGAAAATTCTCAAATGTATGAAAGACTCAAGTTATATAAAGCAAAATGAGAGGTAAGAGAAAATAAAAGAAAACAATGGTAAAACTCCACAACAATTTACCAATCATCATATGCATGGGTTGGTACATACTTTTAAAAGTATAACACTTAAAAGTATCATGTCATCTTTTAAAAAAGAAGACAAGACACTCAAAAAACAGAAACCTCTACACACCAAGAAGATTATAAATATTTTGAAATTCAGTTGGGGAAACTAGCGAACTTGTAATTTCAAGTTTGACTTAAATTGAGTCTTTTGTGTATTTGAAGTTATAATGATGCTGGAACCTTTTTAAAGTTTTGAATAAATTTAGTAGTCAGGGTTATTTTGGTTGTGGTGTAAGGGTCTTACTTTTGGGACCACTTGTGTAATTGAGATTTGTGTGCAGTCTTTTCTTGAATTTTTATTGACCCTGATTTGGATTTCTAACTTCTATTAAAATAAGAATTAGGAAGTTGCAATCAGCATACATAAACCTTCATTGAGATCAATGCAATCAGCTTTCAAGCTCTTTCTGACATAGTTTTGTTGCTTTCTTGCTAAATGTGATCGCTCAGAATGCCCAGGTGTAATCTTCATTGCCCTCCTTATTTCCCCAGGAAATGGATGTGCTTTGCTGCCTGCAGCAAAACACTCCTTAAACCCACCAAATTTGTTAAATCTTCCTAGTTCCATGCCAAAAATCACCAAACTCTGATCTCCAATAGGCTGGCATTTAACCACAAGGGTATCCTTAATATGGTGTACTAAGATCCTTCTTGTAATATTTTATTGAAGAATGGAAGTTCTATCACCATGCACAGAAAAGTATGCACACATAAAAGGGAAAAAATAAACATTAGGTCTACAGAATAAATGTTAGCCATACAAAGTTTCATCAGAAGTTAGCTGCTTAAACTTAATACATCCATATGAGCAGATAAATTAGAAGATAAGAATATACCGAGGGTGTATAGAGGCAGAAGCTTAAGTGCCTCTGGAAGAATAAGCTGTCCAGATGATGTGACTGTGGCACAAAATTTACGATAAGAAAGCAGAACGCTGATGCAAAGATTTGTCACTTGTTCCCGGACTTGCAGGAGAGGAGTGGAAGGAATTTTACTTGCCGCTACAAAGAGTAATCAAAATAATAATAAACATACAATTAATAAATTCAAAAGATGATGAAATTGTGAATCATGATGTTTCTAGAAATGCAGAACACTACCAAGAGGAGGCAGTGCAACCACCACCGAATTCCCCACCCTCCAGGGAGAAGCATTTATATTCTGACTTAAGGCCATTTATTTATTATAATTATTAGTTGTTGGTAAGTTACACATGCATCCAGGGGTTTTGAACCCAAAATTTAACCATCCAAATTAGAATTTTAAGGCCATTATTATGGGTAATTAACTTTTTTATAAGTATTATTATGGGGTATAAAAAATTGGGGGTAAGGCTGCTGCCTACCATGACCTCTCCCAGACCCCGCAAAAAGTGAAAATTTTGTGCACTGGATATGACTTTTTACTGTCATGGGTTTTAAATATTAATAGTTACAAATACATTGACAAAAGAACATTACAAACTAACAAAATTGCCTGTTAGGAGGTAAAAAACAGATCAAATACCTTGTTTCAAGAAACAAGCAAATTGAGTGTCCAAGTCAGCCGAGCGGAAAAGATTACTTAGCATATTGGTGCACGGTAGAGATAAAGTTGTAACTCGAATTCTTCTTTGGCCATAAACAGTGGTGTAAAGAAGGGCACACTACACAAAAATAAAATAAAATTATAATAAGAAACTAATTTTCTGCACCAACAGATAACACAAACACTCCATGAACTATAAGAGAAGTATAATCATTACTAACTCCATACTGCAGAGAAATTCATTGTTACCTGAAAAGCACATTCTGAGCCATCCTGCAACTTATCATCATGTTTTAAGCTTACCATTATAGTTTTGTCACAGTCAATCTGCAAAGCACAAAGATATAGTAGGATTAAAAAAACATGGTAAAAGAACTACAGAATCTGCCTCAAGCAAAAAGCAACCACAATTGTAGAAAGAAAAACCAGAGAATAGACCACAGATCTATGGCAAATAAGAAGAATAAGCATGATTTCCTCTAGCAAGATTGATACACACAACACAAAAGGAAAAGGAAAGCCTACTGAAAAAATGTATGTGTGTGTATAGCTCTCTCCAGTAGATGTGATTGCAGAGAGAATTATCAACCTCTTTGTTTTCCTTATTCTTTCTTTGTAGTAAAAAAATAACCTTGTGAATATAAGTTGAATTCAGTCTGATACTCGAATTTAAATTAAGAAAACCAATTATAGAATCATCTCTATAAGAATAACACTCACTTATACAGCTCAAAGTTACAATGCCAAAACCTTTCAGACTATTGCTAGACAATGATTAAAAATTTCAAACTTCAATGTTACTGCTGGTCAACATAAGTTGTGCTACTGTAAAATGAAAATGTCATGGAAAACAAAAACAAATGTGATAACAGAATGATTGACAAGCATTATGTAAATGTACAGACCCCAGGTAGGTCAACATCAGTTGGGATGCGTTTGCAAAAGTTTCCATGGTAATCTTGAACTTGAATACCCTATACATGATGAAAACAATACCAACACATTAGAATAGAGCAAATATCAAGAAAACAAAACCTATTATTACATATAAAGTAACTTCAGTATACCAAAAAGACTACCTGACTGCATCTCACACGCATCACTGCCTCAAAACCTTGAGGCCTTGTGACATTCCATCTAAGATCATTGTACAGCTTTGCAGGATCCGAAAGAGCCGAGAATGGGTAATAGTAATAAACCTGGAAGATAGTAAATGACATTTAAAATTGAATTATGAAAGGTCAACATATAGGAGAAAAACAAAATTTAATCTGTATATTAGACCTGAACATGCATAAAAGGTCTACAATTGCATCATTTACATTATTTTGATATCTGCTTCATAAATTTACTAAGCAGGAAGAAGAGTTGAAAAATCCTTCAACCAGCTTGAAACAGGGAGGTTGCAAGGAAACAGGTATCATTGATGATTTTTGACATTGGTGATTTCAAGATAACAAGGAAGATTCACTATCCAATAATTTAAACCATTCCAGGTGGTGCACTTGCCCTTTGGCAAAGGGTTGAAGCAGGAATTTGAAATAGGAGCACTCTTGAATTCCTAATTTTAGTTGATACTATACATAAAAGCTGTAAATTTTGTTTGGATGGTCATAAGACTGTTATTAAAAAAACTGAACATCATGTTCACAATGGTGAACAATCTGAACAAGAAATAAATACAACAAAATCAGGAGCATAAGTGAACAGAGAAAGAATTCAGAAATTGAAATACAATTCGTACAACCCAAAATACAAGCCCACTGAAACAAAGTACCAAAGAGAAGAGATTTTAAGAGGTCAAAATATTGTGCCTTCAGCAACAAGGGTTCTTGGGATGCATATGAACTTGCATAATCAGTCTTATGACCAGAGCATATCAATCCATTGAACCATAAGATCAAAGCATCATCCCATGTTTCAGCTAGGTTGAAATTTAGTTATAACACCAATGCAGTTCATGTCGAAACAAAATAGTTACACACACTTGTAACCCATTTTTTCCTTTTTTGATTTTCTCTAATATTTAGTGACATTCAGTGTCAACTGTCAAAAACTTATGAATTTTTTTTTTTTTTTTTTTTAGAGGGGGTGGGGGGGGGGGGAGATAAAACAAGTTTTACCCTTCAGAACCAAGCCCTATGCAAGAGACCCTTTAATGGGTAAACAACACAGGTTTCCTAAGCAGCAGTTAGAATCTTTGAAGTTTGACCCATTATTAGGAATTCTACATAAATGGGATAAGAGAGGTCTTAGGTCTCTCTCTCTCTCTCTCTCTCTCAATGTCAGGCACCTCCATATCTTGTGAAGAAGAGTAGAAGTTGAGCTAATCTTCTATTTTATATTTAGAATTACATTGACCAATTGAGTGCATAACTTATCCAAGAAGA
This sequence comes from Quercus robur, assembly GCF_932294415.1. Lineage (NCBI taxonomy): Eukaryota > Viridiplantae > Streptophyta > Magnoliopsida > Fagales > Fagaceae > Quercus > Quercus robur. The sequence goes on along the minus strand of NC_065539.1, from coordinate 33,035,816 downwards.
TGAAGAAGAGAGCAGATGGAGGTAATGCATAGCAATTAGGAGTTGCAGAAGAAGGAAATTTAAAGGTTGCAAAACGTCCAAACCAACAGGGACTTTTTGCCTCAAGGCAACTATCAAATTGGAAGACAAGAAACTGCTGGGTTCTTTCACAATTCCCCTGCTAGCATAATACTAAAGAATTCATGGAACAGAATGGGTTTGGTTCAAGTTTTACTGTTAACCAAAGAAAGAATTTATTTGAGGATTGAATAAAACATGTGCAGATATTGATCTAATATGCTTGTTATTTTACCATACCCACAAGAGGAGGGGAAAGAAATACTTAAAGATTTGCAATGCACACACCCAGCAGAAATGCACACACCCAGCAGGGGTCAAGTTTTGATCATGGAGTTCAAGCAACCCAAGATCAAATGAAATACTAGCAAAATTCGATCACAAATGCAACCGGAGAACTATTGTTATGTAACTTATATTACAGGTGCCACAGGCTTAGGCTCAAATGATGCTGGCATCATAGGAGGGGAAGAAAACCAGAATATAAAAAACTGCCAATTTGTCGATCAACAATTGAGACTTGATATTTGATGTCAATATATGATTTAAAACAAAAGGTGAACTAGAAGGGCATGCCTGCTTCCCGAGAAAAAGAGGGGGGGGGGGGGGGGGGAGAGAAGAATATAAAGAAATTATCAAAAACAGTGATGACTAAGCTTACTTCAACCTAGCTTTGCAGGTTTTAACAATATACAAGGAAGATCACATTGATCACTGCACTATACACTACTTACCAGCAGGCAATTTAAAATTTTGCTAGTCATCCTTTACACATAGGCAGGCTCATTTTAACATTGGTAAGGAAAAAAAAAATACACTTCAACTGCAATAATGATAATTTGCCACAGACAGTGCTCCTAAATTTCTGTTAGGGCAGAAAATCAAGGGCTAACAGTTCACATCAACCTCTCTCTCTCTCTCTCACACGCACATAAAGAGAAACACAGGGATCTGAAATACTTTGATACCTGTCCTCCAGTAGTTCTTGGGATAACAGAGATAGAAGCTACGTCTAGATAACTCTGGGTAGTTATAAATACATCAACGCAGACCTGGAATATATCATGATAAGAACGATTAGCCCTGATATTTATGCTCACTAGCTACTATGCCCAATAATACTTGTCTGTTGGCAGATATTATCATAAAACCTTTATCACATTCAAGTGAGATGAAATTAGAGTAAACCTGATATTCAGCAAATTCAATCGCCATTGTCCTTAAAGTTTTGTCTGCTGGTTGGAGTAATTTATGGGCTTCCTGAAATCCAGTGGGAAAATATTCAAATCAAAAGCACACCACTAAAGTCTTCTCTTGAACTGATTAATACCAGCAGCTCACTACAAATAATTGTAGTTTTACATATAATGAACAAACACAATGAGACAAGATGGAAAACAAAGTGAATGGTACATATAATGAACCAACCAACATAACATACACAAGTTGGTTTATTCCTTTTTTCTGGAGGGCAGTAACCTGTCCTCATCTCTATAAATGAAAGTTTAATGCGGGAAAAGCAAGAACAATACCCATACTATTTAAATTTATCCAAACATGACACAGATGGTGAAACAAAACATATTTATAAAATATTCATACCTTCTCCCCTGCAGAAATATTAGTTCGCCCTTCAGCCTCTCTAACAGAAAGTGCCCCAATGCCAGTTGATGGCAATACTGCACACAACATACTACAATCATCAGCATCCCCCAATACAATAAATTTTTAGTACTTTTTTTTTATGAGTTTCAAAGGACTAAAGCTCTTGGAAAAGAAAATGACCAAGTTAAACGCAGAAATGGCTTTGAATATCAAGTTAAAAGCTCTACGACTAGTGAGGAATAACAGATGAGAAAGAACACAATACACAGGAGAGAATTAGTAAGTTATATGATAGCTAAATCTATAAAGCTGGAGCATCTCATTAATTCTGTGGGATGACAAACACCAATGGCACAAATCTACTGTCATACATCGAGGATTGAGATGCAAACATGCTTCAGACTTTATGCTGTGGGCTGTCTACATTTAGCAAGACAAAATAAATAGGGACGGACTCAAACAGCTAATCCATTCAAATAAAGACATTATTTATGTCAGCCCTATGAGATCCTTCAGAATTGCCTCTAATGCTAAAATCCCAATCCACAAATTTTCCATGAAAGTAGGATGGACTTTTGTACCACCCAGGGGGCATTTAATGCACATACAACTATATATCCCACATTTTTTTTGGACAAGTTACGAGAAATTTTATTGAAAAAAACAAATAAACAAACCAAGTACACCCCCGGTGTACTTGGGAAGAAGTATAATCAAACTGTCAAATCATAATGCTCAAACATATCTAAAAATGAAAAACAGGGAGCAGAATGAAAAGCAACACTCCGGTCCACATGATGCAATGTACAAACATCTATCAAAAACTATATATCCCACACTAGCAGACACATTCCATCTAAGGCCATATCTATGTACAATATTCTGTGGAAATAGTGCTCATTAAGTTGTGCTATCATTGCTGCTAAGGAAAAGAACCAATAATTGTAAGTTTGCTAACTTCTAGTTATCAATGATGAGCACGTTTCAAATTATGTTGGATATTTCCCAACAGTAACTGTCAGACTCAGTCATCAATGGACTTTTTTTTATAGGTAATAGAAGTTTTATTGAATAGAAAAGTACAATGTGTTTACGATAGTAAACCCACTGCACTTGAGATGAGTACAAACAAATCAAATAGAAGAGCTAACAGATAATAAGAAATCAGACATGGTAAGACAGTGCGTAAAACCCCAAATACGAGACCACTCAAACAAAGTCCCAGCTAGCAAAGACTTCAATACATCTACAGGTCTCTCAATGTCTTCAAAAGTACAAGAATTGTGTTCCCGCCAAACAAGCCACATAAGACAGCCGGTACCATATTCCAAACCTTTGAAGAAAAATTCCCCAACCAATTCCTCCATGCAAAGTGCAAAGAGGCAACTATATTCGGCATCACCCATTGAAGCCCAAACATCAGAAAAACTTCACTCCACAGCACATGAGCAAACTTTTTTTTTTTTGATAAGTAAAAGATATATTGATAAAAAAGGGGACACCCTAGTGCACAGGGAGTGTACAAGGGAAAAGAAATCAAATACAAAAATTACAAGAGTCTAGGAAATCAATAAAAGAGGGGAAAGATTTATCTTGCAAAGCAAACAACCAATCCCTTAAAGTTCTAAAAAAGAGAAGCTTGAGGTCAGGAATAGATTTCTCAGTATCTTCAAAACATCTACTATTCCTCTCCCTCCAAAGACACCACAATAAGCAATGAGGAATGATGGACCAAATATAACCATTTCGATGACGACCAAAGCTGCCTTGCCAACACCATAACAGCCCCAGAACAGAGTGCGGCATAACCCAAGAAACTCCAAAAAGGCCCAAAACCATAGACCATAGATCCGAAGCAAAAGGACAATGAAGAAATAGATGCTCAACCGATTCACCATTTCTCTTACACATGTAGCACCAATCCAGAATCCACACCTTCCTTTTACGTAAATTATCAATCGTCAAGCATTTCCCTAAAGCAGCAGTCCAAACAAAGAAAGCTACCCTAGAGGGAATCTTTTGCTTCCAAATACTTTTCCAAGGAAACCCAATGGAAGCGGTGCCAGCTAAAATTCTATAATAACCACTAACCAAGAAACCCTTAACTTTGTTAGGAATCCAACACATTTTATCCTCACCTCGCCCCCTTATATGCGAACCATAAATAGATGCCATGAAGTCAGACATAGACTCTAGATCCCGAGCATGCACACTCCTAATGAATCTCACATCCCAAAAGAGGACACCATGAGCGAACATCATAAGCTCAGCCACACTGGCATCCTTATTCCTACAAAATCTGAACAAGTCTGGAAATCTAACAGCAAGAGAAGTCTCTCCACACCACCGGTCTTGCCAAAACTTCACTCTAGATCCATCACCAATATTATACAGAATATGGTGAGAGAAAAAAGGTCATCCCTGACTGATATTTTTCCATAAACCAACACCATAAGGGCCAATCACAGCTCTGGAAAACCAGCCCCCCCACATACAACCATACTTTGTCTCTATCACTTGCCTCCAAAGGGCATCTTCCTCAACCCCAAATCTCCAAAGCCACTTTCCAAGTAAAGCTTCATTGAAAAGTCTAATCTTCCTTATCCCTAAGCCACAGTTTGCTTACCACAACAACAAAAACAACACCAATTCACAAGGAGTAAGTTCTTAACAAATAGAATCTGACCCCTAGCTGCTATCCATAAAAAGAAAGACACCCTTTTAGGTACCTTTACACACCAAATACTCTTCCAAGGGAAAGAACCAGAAGGGGCGTCCAAAATTTAGTACTGGGGTAGCTTTTTCAAATAAGGGTGTTATTAAAGCAAATTTGTGCTTTCTCACAGCAGGTTTCTAGAGTGAACTTTACCAAAAATACCCTCATTAAATTCAAAATGAAAAAATACCAACTCAAAAACTGATCCCCTCTCTCATTCTTCTCTCTGCTTTCTCTCTCTAGTCTCTTCTCAGTCTCACAGCTGCTACTCTGCTGGCTGTCCTCTCCATTTTCCACCGGGCCTTGTTGAGTGGCTCAATCCAATCTCCACCCTCAGATTTAAGTATTTCTGAATGGGCTTGTAGATCTGAATTTTTATGAAAACAAGTATTCGGGGGAAAGTGAGAAAAGAAGGGTGAGCAGGAGTGTGGAAAAGGTCAATAAGGTGAGATTTCCATGCTTGAGCCGATAAGGAACACCTGACACTAGTGAAGTTATTAATCATCTGAACTGCTTTTTCATAGGAATGCTACAGCCTTGTGTGCTTGTGAGACAAATAAGAAAGGGTCCATGATTATTTTGAAATTGAACTTTTTCTATGCTATTTGTAAAAAATAAATAAATAAATCTCAAAATAATATATATTTTATTTTATTTCATAAGTGAATGCCCTCATATTACAGAACCAAATATTGTTGTAATTATATATATGTTATTTGTTTATATTTATGTATTAGTCTATTAATATATAGAAATATATGTGAACACACAAGTGTGTGCATGTGCGTATGAGTTATTTCATGCTCCATGAAAAGAGAAATTAAAAAATGAATACTAAATCATAACAAAAATAAATAAAAAATAATATTGCATTATTAACATCATCATTGTTATTACAATCATTGTCAATCATTAACATTGAATGCCTCAAAAAAAAAAAATCCAAAACCTTAAAGTTTAATGTGCTTTTTTGTAAACAACACTTTTATAGCAATGTTAGCCAAATGCTTAACTAACAAAAGCAACCTTTCTCAAAAAATTAACCAAATGCTCAACTGATTTTTCAAAAATGCAGCACTTAGATATGATTAACATAACCCTGAGCACTATTTCTCATAAAGTCTCAAAGAGTCCCTATGTTATGTTCTAAGGTCATCCCTCTTTCAACTTCTTCTACTTAGGTACAAGCCCAAATATTAACACCCTAGTGATATTTTTATTTCCTTATTTATTCTGCATGAGATTTCCACATTGACTTGGCTGTACAGGTGACCAATTGCATCATCATTAATAATCGTTGTACACAAATCTCCAAATTTTGCATTTGCATAGCTACATTAGAATGTCACAGAATCACAGACACATGAATCAAACTAGAAGCAGTGTTGCCTTTTTTTTTTCTTTTTTGTATGTGTAATCTTATATAGACATCTTTAAGAAGAAAACTGCAGAATGGGGGAACCCCATAATTGACTGCATATGAAATGTGAAACATAAACTACAATGTAACAAATATTGTGTTATAACAGGACAATAGGACAAAATTTGTTGTATAGAAAATTATGAGCTTACCTGATTGAAACACCAAAAGTTTCCCTCCAGTACTCTTTATTGCCAAGAAAGCAGCCTACAATGAGAACAAAATCTTTAAAATGTTGTAATGTACAATAACAAAATACCTTCTTCTTTTTTGTGAAAAAATATAATATATTTATATATATATGCACTAAAAAGATTAATGGACAAATAATCAAATATCTGTCAAAGTATATACATATACTTTTCAGTAAATTATACGACATTTAAAGTTCTCAATCTGCATACATATGACAACAGCAGAAAGAAGTATATTTCTGAACAATCAGTGAGACTATAATATAATGAAATAAAGCAAAAGGCTTCATATGCAGCAAAGAATTCATATACTGCACCAAGTAATGTCCTAAGTTTGAGGATACTTGACATTTATTTCATTATGAACCCAACAAAACGCTAACACCTAACATTCATCCCCAATAAAAACATGTCTTCTTGTAGTATATCAATAAGACTTGTTGGATTGAGCATGTTGAATACATCTATCATTGCTATTCAAAGCTGAAACCAGACTTCAAGCTCATAGATTTTATCTTTCTTTTTTATATAAGTCACTCATGATACAATGCAAAGCATATTCACAAACCACTACACTATAACATGATTTAACACTTCCAATTGAAATAGCATAGACCACACACAACAAATTGACAGAATTGCCTTATATGGAAGCATACCTGGACTGCAGCACCAAAGGCTGATTCAGCAGTTCTGTTATTCTGAAACATGGTTGGAATGCTTTCCAGTAATAGCTCTAAATGTTGACGGCACTAAGTACATAAAACAAACAATTAAAATAACAAAGTCATTTGAAATTTGTTAAACTAACAAAAACTAAATAAACGTGTTAGAGATCAACTTTTTTTTTCAATAGAAAAAATTTCACAGTTTAAACTAACCTCAGAAAGCTGAACAACAACATCAGTCTGCAGAGGAGTATAAACATCTTGTACATCAGGAACAATGAGCATTAATGGCTGCAAACATATGTCAAAAAACGAAATCAGTGTCAAACAAATTCCAAAAATTGACAGTAAAACTAAAAGTCAAAGCTAATTTGAGTTAACAAATAACTAAAAAGCCCATTCCATCCATAATCAGTTGGAGAAGAGTTTGACAATCTCCATAGCATATTTTTTTACGAGTAAGAGAATAATTTATTTGAAAGAATGATCACTAAAGTGCAGTGCTCCCTTAAAGAATAACAAGCAAACACTCATGAGGTCCAAAAAATCAGCAATAGAACAAGACACCCCCCATCAAAATACAATATTCAAACAAAGATCTCAAAAGGCTGTTTTTAAATTTTAATATCTTGCATAAATTATTATTCATTCTCAAAAGTCCATATGGTTCACATAATGCAATCCATAATAGCTTGCCACACAACCCTATTACAGTGACGTCCACACACCCCTCTCCAGATAGTCAACAAATATACCAGGCCAGACATTACCAAAGGTACCTTTAAAAACAAAATACCACAACTACAAGTGCTCAACTGCTTCACTATTGCCTTTACGCATCTATTAACAACCACTTGCTTCCGTTTAACAAATTTATCTATGGTCAGTATGGAATTCAAAGCTACTGTCCATAAAAATAAAAAACCTTACGTTAAGTAACCTTTCTACCCCAAACACCTTTATAGGGGAACACGGAGTTACATGAATGTCACAAACAAGTGCAAAAGGACCAAACACTGAACTACTCTTTCAGTAAAGTAAATCCATTTGCTCATTCACCCCTTCTAGCTCCCAACTATGGAAATCCCTGAGGAATCTAAGATTCCAACACCTCTGCTCCTACCATTCTCTGCAAAGATTGATCTCCACACCAAACATCATGCCAAAACCTGATTCTCTTGCAATTCCCCACCCTAATAGACACAAAACAAAAAAAATCTATCACAACCAACCCGGATGCCTTTCTGTAAACTACAACCATGAGGTCTCCTCACTACCGCCGTAGACCAATCACGCCACTGCTCCCCATGTTTTGCCTTAATAACACCACCCCATATTTGCTCATGTTCAACCCCACATCTCCATAAACACTTACCCAACCAAACTTTATTAAGAGTGGTCACTCTCCAAACTCCTAATTTCCCAATTTCAATTGGAGATCAAACCTTATCCCAGCCCACTAAATGAAATTTATCCTATAGCATCTTCTCCCACCTCTTTGTTATGTGTATCTATCCCCACTTTTAATTAAGGGGAAATTTTTTTGAAGGTTTTTTATGGGAAAATAATAAGTCCAAAGATCCTTGTACATTTTCTCATCTTTTACATGCTACACATATTCACTCAAACTTGATTATTTTATGTAACACCAAATTCCATGCTTATCAATTAAGAAAGTAACAGAGATTTTGACTTCAATACAATAGAATGGAGAGCAAAAATGCATGTGGCTAACCCTAACTAATCTGTTAAGGATCCATAGCCGACCCCATAAATTTGGGATTAAGGCTTCTTCTTGTTGTTATCTTCATTCAAAAAACTTTAAATCATTCAAGAATCCAAAATTTATACACCATTCAAAGTCCCCCATCAACCACTCTTATGTTTTCAATAAAGAACGATGTTTTCTTGGCATTTGACATATATCCAATATGTCTCTAATGTGTTGCCTAGGCTAAAAAGGAAGGAAAAAAAAGTATATATTTCTGATAAGTAATCAATCAATCCAAGAAGTAACCTATATATATACATATATATATATATATATTATGTTTATTTTTTATAAGGTAAAATAATAATAATAATAATAAAATTTGTCCAAATATGCAAGAAAGATGAGCCACATGACTTTTTTCCCTAAGATATGCAAAGACAAAGCAACTATGGACATTGGCTCAAATGCTTTTGCAATGCCAAGTATTATGTTTTATGAAAAATCATTTACATATTGGTGAGTTCCAGCTGGTGTTTTTTTGCATGTGAACCATTGTAGTCAAAGGCGAGCCAAACACTCGTCTAGATGCTTGGGCAAATTGAGGCCCTCGCCTATGTCTGATATGCATATGAAACAGTGTAGTCAAAGGCAAGCTGGGCAATCGCCTAGGTGCTTGGACCAGGCAAGGTGCCTTTAGTGAGGCACTTGAGCCTATGTACAGCACTTAAGGCAAGAGCCTCAATGAAATTCAACCCAAAAAAAAAAAAAAAAGCAGTTTTATAATTGGACACAAATATGCACTTCTATACTTTAATTCAAGTTAGGAAGTGTCTCTTTCTCCTCCTGTATTCTCTCTCTCACGTCTCTTTTCGAATCAATTTAGAAGTAGTTTTTTTTTAAATTATAAAATAAAATTTTTTAAAAAAAAACAAAAAAAAAAACTTCAATAATTTTTTTTTATAGGTAATAGAGAATTTATTGATAAAAAAAAGAACATCATGTTCACGATAATGAACACTCTAAACTTGAAGCAAATACAAAAAAACTCAAGGAGTAGAACTAAAGGAAAGCTTTTGTCAAAAAAAAAGAACTAAAAGAAAGCAAAAAAGCATGAATGGAAGTACATTGTGTATGACCCCAAACTCAGGACCACTGAAACAAAGTACCAAAAATAAGAGATTTTAAAAGATTCAAAGATCTTTCTTTATCCTCAAAAATACGGGTACTGCGTTCCTGCCAAACTAACCACAACAGACACCCCGGAACCATATTACAGATCTTTGACTAGTGCCTTCCCTGCCAATTCCTCCATGAAAAAAGAAGAGACCCAACCGACTTCAGCATCACCCACTGGATCCCAAATACCAAAAAAATGTCACACCATAGAGAATGAGCAAACTGACAGTGTAGCAACATATGGTCTACAGATTCCCCATCACAACAACATAAACAACACCAATTAACAAGGGGCCGGCCTCTCTTAATCTTTTAGAATTGTAGCTGTTCTCTTTTTGTGTTTTAAAACTTTAGATAAGATTTTTGTAAGGTCAATTTTTAGATTAATTAAAAGAGCCTCCTACCAATTTGAAAAATTCAAATTGCGCCTAATAAGCATTAGATACATATGATTTGAGTTAATAATATGTATAATAACTATATTTAGAGATCAGCACCTCACTTCATTTGAGTGAGTTCATTTTTGGTGCCTCACACCTCAAGCGATACAAGGACTTGGCACCTTAGCATGGACATATGGCAAACCCTTTAGAAGTACCCTTAATATATAGCTACAAACTCCTACACAGTATTGTGTGTTCTCAAGAAAAGGCAATCGACACATTGTATATCTCTTTTGCATCACTTAAATGACATATCAAGCCAATAAATGGATCTATTACTAGACCAGGCATCAACCCATATGATATACGTCCCATATTCAAGGTTCTGAATGATGCCTCAACTAAACATAGTCAGCATTTTCCAGATCGACCTCATTTCATGCAAGATAGTTTCAACCAAAGTAGTGACAGCTAGCTTGCCCACCTCGCCAACTTCCAAGTTTTTCTTTTTCTTTTTTCTTTTTTTTTCTTTTCTAATCTTTTTTAGCAAGTACCTCTCCCATTCCAAGTTAAGCTACTGCATTCCATCTTAAGACCAATGGACTCGTTTTTCCTTGAGAGAGAGAGAGAGCTAAACATATCATCCCACCTTTTTTTTTTATAAGAAACATATCATCCCACATTAAGCATTACTTGTTTCCAAATTTCCCTGGTAATGACTAAAGATGTGACAAAGTTTGTATAACCAGTTTGCATGATGACATTAAGGCAGTTAAGGATAACATTGTGACATTTTTAGATCTTCAAGGACTAAATTGAAAAATAAAATAAAATCATCACTTCAGGGACAAAATTGAAATTTGATATGCAGTTCATAACAAAATCATGTAGAAACCTTTCTATTACCAGAACTCTCATAGAATCTTCTTCTTCTCCATCCATTACATACATCAAGTAAACTCCAAGCCCTAGCAAAGCTTCAACCTTGAAACCAACAGCCTAGCCCAACAAAACATGAATCTACAAAACTTATATCTATCTCAAACACTGATTCTAATTTCAGCTCTGAGTCAGCCATGTCATGAAGCCTATATTGTCCTTCCAACAGTAGGATATCAATAATCCTCAAGTTTAATTAGACAACATGACCATGCTGGATATAACAAAAATAAAATTCCATATCACGGACCAGGACTAATAAGCACACAGATGAAGATGCATATAATTTTCATTACAGATCTAACCACAAGAAACCCTTTATCCCTTTCACAGATTATCCCAAAATCATCCTAAACAACCAATTCAAGCATATTTTTATGAAACAAAAAAAAAAAAAAAAAAAAGATTTTGTTAAATTAGAGTCAATATTTATTCAGAATTCAATTGTTAAGATTTTTGAAGAAGGGAAAATTTGTTGCAAACTAATAGTAACCTGCTGCAATGCACGTTTTAAATTGTAAAAATGGATCGTGGAGTCAAATGTCGCAATTCCAACCATCGTCCGAGGGCCTTCCTGAAACAATAAAATTATTATGTCATTAACATGTACAAATGAAAGCACATGTAGCCTAAGCCTCAAGACATATCCAACCAAAAAAGGAAGAATATGTTATTATACAAGTAACAAACAAACTGCAACAGGCCTTAGATAATGAGCAGATAAATGCAGGGAAAAAAGCAATAAAGAGAATTTTTTTGTAAACAGGCACAATCAAGTACCATGCCGATATGCAAATAGACATAAACTTACAGGAAGATCAGAAATAACTTGACTAATTGCACTGCAAGCTGCAGCGGTTGCACCAGTTTGTATGGCATTCATCGATACATCAATGAGGAAGAAATAAACAGCTGGCATGGGATCACGCACCTGTTTGTATAAATCCAACAAGCAATATAAGGTGGATTTTTACACAGATATCCTAAAATGACAACATGTGCCCTAAAAGCAAGCACCCAACATGCTAATTATTGAAAGTAAATATCTTATTTGTCATTAAACAGAACTAAACTAACCAATAGAAAATAAATAAATAAATAAACTACAGCTCACATAACATGTTTGTCAATTAACTAACCATATACTCTTTGGTGGCCGCAAATTCAACTGTTCCTCTACATAGCTCAGGCCTTTCATCAGCATCTCTACGCCTACCATCTGGACCCAGGTTGCAGTGGTAGTCACGGGGGGTCTCATCAGTAAATCCTGCAAGAAATGCCCATGTGTAAAGCCACCACCTTATTGACCACTAGTACATGGGCAAGACATGGAATGGACTAAAGAGACAAATCAAAAAGATGCAATAATGAATACTGAGAAATATTTAAACTGTAGGCGCTATTTTGTATACCAATAACTATGACAAGAATGTTAAGTTACACAGCTTCCAATAACATATCTTGGTTGTGTATGCCATTCTAAAATCTTGACAAAATTGAAACCCAGGAGTAGTACACATCACATAACATTTGATCTATGAAATGTCCAATCACCACAACATACAAACAAGCTAACAAATACTAGATATATGTTAAGGCCCTAGTACATATGCACCTAGTGATTGAGCTACTATGTCAAGGGATGCGTCACTGGAGTATTGTTACAGGTGGGAGCTGCATAATATGCAAGCTGTAGCTGCTGTACAAGATGTAGCTGCTATGAAATAGTGTAGGATACATTGCAATCTGTATTGTTATCTGTAATATAGTGATGACTAATAGATAGAGAAGCATTCTATGATTAGGATTTAGCACATGATGAATAGAGGGCATGTGATTGTTTAGGGGTAGTTAAGTCAGTTGGGATACAGTTAAGAGTATCTAACCTACTGTAACTACCAGCAGGCATTAGAAGAGACTATTAAAGAGGAATGTACTCTGTTTGGAGGATCATAACAGAAATGACAATTGTTTTAGTCTTTGATTCAATCTCTTATCCCTTCTATCTTCTCGAAGGAGTACTGGTTCCCTCAAAGTAACCAGAACAAAGTACACTAACCTACTGTTTCTATCTTCTTATCCCTAATATCAGTAAAGAGCTAAACAATAAGGGTCAGTTTGGATTGAGGGGGGAGGGAGGAGGGAGTGGAGGGAGTAGAGTAGAGTTGGCTGAAAATAGGCTAATCTTGGGCCAATTCTACCCTACTCTACTCTACTCCCCCTCCCTTCTCCTCAATCCAATCGGGCCATAAATAATAAAATTATAATTATAAAAAAAAAAAATTAAAAAAAAAACACACAAATATACAGGAATTTTTTAAACTGACCACAGAAGTTACAGATGAACCGCCTTCCCTGATCAATGAACTTCATGAAAGGATTTATGTAGGCTTTGCAGCGAGAACATCGAACAGGACCGATTTCCCCAAAATCTACAACCTATAAGAACAAAAACACATAACATGCTAATATGAAAATTGATTAAGAATTAGATGCAATCATTTGTTCAATCTCAGCCCAAAGACAAGATAGAGAACATAATGACAGAGCTAATCCCAAACCTTCTTGATATATGAGATTTTAAATCTTTTATAAGAGAGGAAACTTATAGTAGGAAAAGAGAATGTAACAAGACAACGAACAAGGAAAAACCATAAAGAGCTAACAACCAGAAAAAGAAATATTAAAGACATTTCTCAATCAGAAAATGGAAAGAAATGAGCTCCTCTTTGAGCAAGCTTTAAGGCTCACTGATCTACAGGTATCCACATAATTCAAGCATCCACAAGGACCTACTGACTCTTCAGTCAATCCTAGAAATCAGAAAGACACCAAGTTTATAAGTAAAAAAGTACTGTAGTGTCAATTGTGTGAACTAATCCAATAATTCAATCATATTCTCCCTACTTAGTAGTCCACCATTTATTCAAAAACTTCAATTGTATGCAAACGCTTATAGCAAACAACTCTTTAATTGTTCTTTCATCATTTATTTTGAAATTATCAAAGTCATATTGAAAAAATTATTTTGTGAAAAGAACAGGGAAGGGGAAATACCCTAAGTTTGCACCAAAATTCGAAAGGAAATACACATTAGGAGGCAGGGACAGATAGGGCTCAAAAAAAAAAACCTTGGAAATTTTTTGAAAATAAAATCACCCCAATTAACTTTGAGAAATTATTTTACCAAAACCTTGCAAATCCCCACCCCCCGCCACCTGGTACTCAAACCCTTCTCAGTGGATTTTTTTTAATTTCCTTCTCTAAAGGATTAGACCATCATGGATTTTACTAAAGCAATGAGAATATTGTAGTAAGGAGGCACAATTCATTTTATTTTATATTTTGACACTCTGTACATCTCAGTCAAACCTCATTTATTTATCATTTAGATAAATATTCTTTAATCTTTTTTAATTACTAGATAAAAAGCCTAAATTCTGACCACCATTGCAAGAGCAGAAACACCTTACTGAAACCAGTTTTTCCTCATCCAAGTTCCCAAACACTAGCAAAGGGAGAATTTTTTTTAATCATATTGCCCCCATTGCCCAAGGCAAAATGCCATACCCTTCCAAATTAACTTTTTTTTTCTTCTTTTTGAATGACTCATATACCACAAGCAAGAAGCCATGTCCAGCCGTTCATAACAAGGAACCAAGCTTCTCTGTTTCAAGGAATTTCAAAGAAAATAAAGGTCAAAACCCTTTTTCTTGGACTGCATCATTAGATGCATAAAATATATATTTATCTGAAAAAAAATTGGCAAATGCTTAGGCTTTGTGTGGCTGCAACAAGGGCACTCCTGATACCAATATAAGTACCATTGTTGTCTAAGACAATATAAACAATAAAGATTCATTCCACAGAATCCCCACAAGATAGATTAAGTAAATTAACCAGTAATGAAATTTTGACACCCTAACAGAACCAGGAGCCAAATAGAGTTATTTTATGTTTAAACAAGTCAGGTACTTTCCTCTGAACCCAAAATTTATTTGCTACACTTGAAGATTTCATATCTCAAAAGGGGAAAAAAAAGATTATAAGAAACAAACAAAAGGAAAACTACATACAATTATAGTGACCAAAAAAGTGTAGTACACAACAATTAGGGAACAAATAAAACTAATGCATTACTTGGATAGGCTCCTCAGATGGATGAGGAAGGGCCAAAGGTTGGACCAACAAAGCTAACTGCATCCCTGATGTTGTCAAAAGGTCACCAGTGCATGGAATCTGTCCAATCATCAAAAGAAATCAATGTAATATCAATAAATGTGGGACATTAAGATCCACGTGTTTGTAAAATTATTACAAAATGAGGAAAATACTGCCAACCAATGCATTATAAATTCTGGATCATGACCTGACTGATGGTGCACCTCATGTAGCGTGGACTACAATTCCCAGTATCTCTGACAATGTAATCACTTGTAGCAGGCTTAAAAAGTACAATGAAGAAGTTAACAAACAACAAAGGTAAATAGCCAAAGCTGGTAGTTAAATCACTACATCATTCACACAAACAATGTTAATAGAAGTGAAAATGCAGACCAGAAAGGAAAAAACTAACTTAAGGGAAAAGGTACAAGACAATATAGCTAAATGTTAAACAAAAAATTAAAATCAAATCAAATAGTTATCTTCAATTTAAAAAGTATAGATCAAGAAAGACATACCGGAGGAGGATTGGCCTGATTGCCCTGACGAGTTTCATACATAATGGCAGAAGAACTTGGAATAGGCCGTGGAATTTGATTGGGATCAATCTTTGATGTAGCTGATGCAGGGGCTCCAGTTTGACCCATTGGAGGTATGGAAGTCATAGATTGATTTGGTAGAGGATGTGGTGGCATTCCAAACATTCTAGGCGGTTGTGCAGAACCAGGCATTGGTAGAGGTGGAGTTGCCTACAGGAATTCAAAATTTCAAAATTCAGGCTGCTGAATAGACTTAGAGGAATGCACATGATGATTTATGCGTTATTTCTATCTTCTAATTAAATAATCATTCAGCAAACATGTTCACTATTAACAAGTGGCATTTTTATGCAATATAAGTTCAATAGTTACAACGGGAGTGGGGGATTTGAACCCTGGACGACTCCGTTAGAAACATCAAGAGGTGTCAGTTGAGTTACAAGGCTCTTGGCAAGAATTTTTATGCAATATAAGTACTCTGAATTTTTTTAAAGTTCCAGATTTATCAATGACCTGCAATGTGTATGTCAGTTTAATACACTCCATGCATGAAAATAACCTCCTCAGTATTTGATGATATTATGCTTACCACATTGTCTCACAACTCTGCTATTCAAACTTCTAATAAGTGCTAATCCACTAATAACAAACATAAATTCCACATTTAATCAAACCAAAAAATTGCTTTGCATATAAAATAAGGGGAAGGAGCAGAAAAACTTAAATTTTATGCATAGATGCTTCATGCATATTACTCTTATCAGTCAGCTTAACAACAATACAATCCTCATGCTTTACTAGTAATTTAAATGTGATCAAAATTCACAATGAAAACACTCATTGCTTACCTGACCGGGTTGCATCTGCCATGCCGGTGCCCCATAAGAACCTGGCGGTGGAGGTACACCTTGAACTGAAGCTGAAAATGGTGACGCTGGTTGTACAGGAGGACCAGGCTGAGCAAGCGCTGGACTACCCAAAAGAGATCGCATGCTTGGAGCCTGAGGAGGAGCCCCAGCAAACCCCATTGCCGATGGAGGTCCAACAGGTGGTTGTTGTACATTACCAGCAGGAGGAAACCGAGGCCCACCTGGCAAAACCCCCGAGGAGAATGCCGGTGGCCCATTACTCACAAAACCAGTCGGTGCACTTGAACGAGGCTGAGGCATGACCGGACTAGTAGCAAAAGGTGGAGAGGCATAATTTGGACGAGAACCCGGTGGTGGTGACGGTGAAGAAACAACCGGACCACTAGGTGCCCCATAAGCAGGCGGTACATTACCAGCCATGGAGGATGGGAAAGAAGCAGGAGGGGGTCTGGACGCAAAAGGTGAGGAGGGGTGGCCAATGGGTGGCCCAGTGGGTCTAACTGGGGCGGCATTAGGGGGCAATGTGGGTTGTTGGGGTGGTCGAGCAAAGGCAGCAGGTGGTGGGCCAGGCCGAGAAAAGGGTGGGGACCCGGATGGGACCCCCGGGGGTGGGGCCGATGAAGGGAAATGGGGTGCTTGGCCAAAAGGGGAAGGCCTAGGAGCCGAATTTGGAGGAGGTCGATTGAGATTCAAATTATTGAAATTAGCAGCTAACGAATTTGGATTCAAATTGGGGTTGTAATTATGGGGTGGTTGTTGTGATGGGTCATTGTTATTGCTGTTGGGCCTAGGTGCCCCAGGAGGGGCAAAAGCTGCCATTGATCTAAAATCAAAATCAAAATCAAATTCCAGAAAAACACAGATCAGATCCCCCTTTGTTCTTCAACAAAAATCACTGTAATATCAATGAAATGATCCGAATCTACAACAGCAAGAATCAAAGAAAACATGCAACACACAATCACAAATCACAGGGAAAAATGAGAATTCAAATCCAGAAATTGTTTATGATAATAGATTCATCGGTACATATTGGATTCAAAATTCACATAACAATTGAATATGAAGCACGAACTGCCAAGAAAGATCGAAGATCTGGGGTTTTTTATATCAATTGAATTGAATTGTGAGAATTTCGAATAAGAACATTTTTAAATCAAAAGAAAAGAGAGAGAGAGAGAGAGTTAGAGCACCTGAAATGAAAAGAAGGGAGTGAGTGAGTGACAGGTCGCTGCAGCAATTGCGCTATTATGCTACTTCTGCTTCTCTCTCTCTCTCTCGCTCGGTCGGGGATCCTCTCTGAGTCGTGATAGTGCGAAGGCTAGAAAACCGAAGTAAGTAAAACAGAAAATGCGCTTTTCACATATTATTATTAAGGAATTACTACTGTATATTGTATTAATTACATTTTCTTTCCTACAATTACAGAGCAATTACTCCACTACTTTCTTTTCTTTTTAAGTAGCTATTAGCTAACGTCTTTTGTCCAATAATATATTTACATGCCAACATTGTTTTTTCTTTTATTAATTTACTTGTCACGTTTTACGTAAACACGTCATTCTCTCTTTTTTTTCTTTTTTCTTTTTTTATCAAACGGTATACTGGTCATAAATATGGTTGTCTTTTATATTGGCTTAAAAAGTCAGTTTTTTTAATTATTTAGTTCATTTTTACTATGATTTATCTTATTTTTGTTACTATTTATTAGTTATATTGCATTTTTTAGTACTATTTATGAGTCTCATTGTATTATTTCAGTTATCTTTTAGCTTTATCTATGGTACTTTCAGCAAAAAAATTTCAATTTCAGCTAAATAAATTTTTCTCAAACGGACTTTATAGCCACCCTTAGAGTATTCACATTGCTATGTGTAAAATATTTCGCCTATTTAGTATAAGAATCTACTCTCTTTTTTCTATTTTATACAATCACTTTTACAAAACACTCATATTAATCTATCTATTTTAAAAGATATTTCAATAAAATATTCATTCTTCATTAATTTTTTATTATTTTCTCTAATGGTCATACTTTTTTAATTTGAACTTATATTTCAAGTAAACTACCAAGACTGGTACTTAGCTAGTCGAGCTGCTTATGTCGGAGGTCGATGGCTAAACTGCAGGAATACTGGCTCCTACGACCACTATCAGATTGGTGTCTTCACCCCCCGTACTGCCAACACCAATGGTCAAACTGCCAGAATAGTGGCTCCAGCAACTATCGTTGGATCGATGTCTCCACCCCCATACCGCCAACACTGGTGGCCGAACTGCCATAGTAATGGCTTTGGCGACCACCGTTAGATCAATGTCTCTGACCATCCGTACTGCCATCACCAATGACTGAACTATCAAAATTGTGGCTCCGGCGACCACCGCTGAATCGATGTCTCCAATCACTGAACTGCTAGAATAGTGGCTCTAATGACCACTGTCGAAATAGTGGCTCTGACAACTACCGCAAGATCGGTGTCAAATAACCCAACGGTAAATCCAAACCTAACGGTCATACTTTTAAAATTTAAACCCAATAGTAAATTCAAACCTAACATTTATTTAATTAACCCAATGGTCATAACTTTTAAATTTATACCCACCGGACATAATTTTGAAATTCAAGCGCAACAGTAAATTCAAACCTAAAGGTCATATTTTTTAAATTCAAATCCAACGATAAATTCAAACCTAATGGTCATATTTTTGAAATTCAAACTCAAGTCACATGCTTGCTCTATAAATAAGAGCATTTTCTCTCTAATTTCTATCCACTTCTACCAAATTATCTATTCCATTCAGTATTTGTTTTCTCTTAATAGATTTCCATTATGAACTTGATTTTATTTTTTCGAATGATAAGCTTCAATTTGACTCATCTTCTTCTGATAATGATTTGGAACTTACTCTAGCTATTGCCATAGAAGAATTAAACAATGAAGGAGCGTTAATATCACGTCATCATTCTGTTCAACCCAGCATGTTTATCTGGCGCAATCCTCTGCAAGGTCATGAAAGGCTTTACCACAATTATTTTGCTGAAACACTAGTATATCCTCCTAATGTATTTCGAAGGAATGAGTCATTCTCTTTTTCTATGTATCCATTCGAGAGTTGAAGCTAATGAAACATACTTTGTTAAAAAAAAGAAATGCAACTAACACACTCGAGTTGTCTTCCCTATAAAAGATGATCACTGCAATCAAAATGCTTGCTTATGGAGTGCTGGCTGATTTCATGGATGAATACTTGAAGATTGGAGAAAGTACTACAATAAAAAGCTTTAAAAAATTTGTTAAATCAGTAGCTTCAATCTTTTCTAAAGAGTATTTAAGGTCACCAAACGACAATGACATTGGAAGATTGTTAGCAATCGGCCAACACCATGGATTTCTAGGAATGTTAGGGAGTATTGACTATATGCATTAGAAATGGAAGAATTGTCCAAGTAAGTGGAAAGGTCAATATACTAGTCATTCCCATGATCCAACAATAATTTTGGAAGGTGTCGTATGACTTTTAGATACAACATGCATTTTTTGGGTTATTGGGGTCTCACAATGACATCAATGTCCTAGGGCGGTCTTCTGTATTTTCCGAGCTTGCTAGAGGGCGTGCTCTTCCATTTAATTACTCAATAAATTGTAATGACTATTTGATAGGGTAATATCTTGCAAATGGTATATATCCATTATGGGGCAACATTTGTCAAAACAATTCCAGTGTCATAAGGAAGTAAAAGACAACATTTTGCTACTGCACAAAAGGCGGCAAGGAAGGATATCAAGCGTGCATTTGGAGTGCTTTAAGCATGATTTGCGATTGTAATATAGTATAATGCACAAATGCAAGACAAAGAAAAGAACCAACTTCAACCAAAACACAACTACAAAAATAGAGACATAATGAGACACACTACAAACAGACTATCATTTTATACCCACTCATCAACTGACCTTGCTTCCCATGACAGGTAACAACAAAGGCAACTTTCCCATTAATACCTTTTGAATGAACAACAATGAAAGCAATGACAAATACAAAAGTGCTATCAAATCACATAAATGCTATTAAATTATCTTTTATAACCAAGTGCTATTATCCTTGCACATTACGAAAATTACAACATTTCTATTATCCTTGCACAAGTAAAAACTACAAAAAATATACCTAACATGATTAGATATTGAACAATCATGTTCCCTGTACAAGTAAATACTACAAAAGAAATATCTAACATCAAATTATCTATGTCAACCATGTGCTAGTATCTTTGCACTATACACAAATTACTTGATTAGATATTATCAATAATAATAATAATAATAATTAAATTATGATGAAAATTTAGACTCTCCAAGATTTCCAAACGACATAGACGAATATATTATTTTTGCTCGAGATCCATGTTGCTTGTATATTTCATCATAATTTCATCTTCCACTTCATATATTCTACATTATTCTCTTTCTTGATATGAATCAACTATCTTTGTTCTTTTAATACAATGTGCATTAACTCTCTTCATTCTACTGATGCAATGCACATACATTCCTTTTTCTCATAATGCATTTTCCTCTTTTATTCATTGATTTCATCCAATTGGGAGGAAAAATATTGGGACCACATCATCGCTAGTCTTTCTTTTATTTAATTTCTCATTTTCAGCCTTCCTGCCTATAGGTCTCTCCAAGGTTTCGCCGGAAATCATCTCATCATTATTTTCATCTAAATTTATTGAACCTGAAAAAGTATGATAAAATGGTGTGATTGGCTATCTTGCACAAGCCTTCACATTATCTCTTAAATTCAACCATTTAGCTTCATTCCTCAAATTATTCCAACAATATTCCAATTGAAATGAGTTTTTGCTCTTACTTTTATATATAATTTTTGCACCATCGATCTACAAAAGTAACAAATTAAAAATAATGAGTATTATAAAACTTTCAGTGCATTGATGTATAATACATATTAGATGTTGAGAAGATATACCTTGACATGCTTAGTTTTACCACTTTCATTTTGGTTCTCAATTTGGGACAAGAATCCCAAAACTTGTTAGTCTCCTATTGAATTGTTGACCACCGACTACTTAAAGAGTCCTTGGAGTTGTTAAATTTTTTGTCATTGTGGAAGGAGGACCAAATTCTATCTCAAAATATTGTGTACTTTTGGTCAGTTAAGGTCACGACATTTAAGCTAACATTGAGCCACGCCGACATTAGGTTAATGTCTCCATCTATGGTGAAGTTATTTCCCCATTGATCTTTCTTTAGTAGTTGATTTTATTTCAATGGAAGGGTGTAGATTGTCACATTTCAACTTGGGGTGGAGATTGATGGGCATTCACGTCTGAATGTGGAATGGCCATCAAAATACTATTGTTGCCAAAACCTTGTTTCTCCTCTTGTAAAATGTCAAGGAATAAGGGATTTTATGAGTCTATCGTCTAAAAAAAAATTAGTACAATCAGTAATAAATCTCTTACAGTAACAAAAACCAATTACACTAGCAACTATTAATAGTACCAAATACTATATACCATATGATATCCATTTCATAAGAAACCAAAATATTTCAGTCTATCTAATGCTAAAACTGAAAGCGCAAAAAATAAGGAACCATAATTTTAGGTGGTTGACAATCAATAGGATTCAATCGCCTACCATATCTAGCTACTCCTTCACCAATGGAAAGTCAAAAAATTAAATTTCTTCTATTGTTTCTCTCTTTCACGTTTTATTTTACTCATACCCATTTTTTTGAGAAACTTGCACATACCCATTTAAATAGGAAATGCTCATCATATAATATTTTTTATATAAACTAAAGAAATCTTTTTCTCTCTCAACCCGTGAGATAGATTTCTCAAGAAATTATATATGGTTCCAACCAAAAAAAAAAAAAAAAATCTATAAAAATAAGGAAGCGTGATTTTAGGTGGTTGACAATCAATAGGATTCAATCACCTACCATATCCAATTTCTCCTTCACCAATGGAAAGTTAGAAAGTTAAGCATGATTCTCTGATAACGCCTTAAAATGCATACTTATTATATATTAATGTGGATGTTATCTCCTTATTATTATGATTAATTTGTATAATTAAACCATGATTTGCTTTAGTCTCTATTATTTATCTTTACACAATTTCTTGAATAAGATGTCATTCATTGCGTGTAATTTTCTACTTTTAGAAAATCATGTGAAAATATGAGTTTACAAGAGTTTGTGAGAAAAGGCCAAACTAAAATTAAAGAGGAGCTAAAGGACCATGTTTAAATGTTTAAGGAGGTGTAGTTGGAATGCTTAGTTCATCTACCATGTTTGGAAGCTTCAAATATGGAAAGAAATTGAAGAGGCAGAATCTAAAAAGGAAAAATTAGATTTGAATAATGATTAGTATTTTGGGCGTATCTCTCTCCTCAAAAATCCAATTGACACAAGGCCAGATAGGTTGGAACCATGACTTAATATCTACAACATTCCAATTTTGAGTTTTTCAAATTTCACAATTTTTTAAGGCCAAAACTAATTCACAAGTTACTACTATAAATCTGGACAAAAATTAAAATAGTAAAATTTTTATTTTCTTTGGAAACTTTGACGTGAGGGTTTTGAATGGAGGTTAAGCTGAACGAATTTTGGAGAGAAAACTTAGTATTTTCCTTTATCTAATGGCAGCCTAAACTCTTTGCTAGGGTTAGGGATTATGCTTCTTCTATATGGTATGAATATTCAATGTGATTTTTTCTAAGATTTTAGACAATAACATATTTGATTGTTCAATTAGATTTGTAGACATCAAAATTTTATAATGTATTCATAATCGTCCAATTTTTCATGATAAAATATTTGTGATCGAATTAATCTCAAATTGATGATGTGGACAATCGGCGAATGAAATCAAGTCACGTGGCTACATCAAATGAAGAAAGCCATATGGCAACGTTAGAAGAAAATACCTATATGGAAAGTTCTTATTAAATGAAATACTAAATTAAATTCATAATTAACTCTCAATAAATATTGAAAGAAGATTCCCAAATTAAATACTATTGAGTTGCCTATAAATAGAAACTTCTCGTATGAGAAGGGGACGAACACTTAGAGAGAAAACTCAATTGACACTCTGCCAAAATAGAGAGTCATCTCTAAAGTTTACAAGAATTCCATTGTTCATCAAGGCCTATTCCTACTTCTTCAAATCAAAGTGGGGATTCTCCTTTAATCTAGTTCTAGATCAAGCCAACGGCCCTCACATCAAATCAAGTACGTTTAACTATTCATTCAACTTGGAGACATCAAAGTACGATTCAAGATCTAACTTCATAGCCCCCTTGGATCGTAAAGTTTCTTGGAGATCGAATCAGAGGAATTTATTGTACTCTTTCATTGTAAAGATTCATACAGAGGATTGTACTTACATATACACAAATCAATACAAATTGATTATTTGTTATACTATTTCGTGACCGTGTGATTTATTTTTTACGAAAATTATGTGTACAAGATTTCTTTTGATATATTAATTCTTTCATACTTTCAATAAGTTCAATCATATTTTTCTTATTTTTTTAGATGAATTTTTAATAGTTTCAAATAGAAATCAGGTTTTAAAGTGAATGAGTTTTTCTGAAAACTATTCTAACCGCATTATTAATCTAGGTTATCATGCGTTCTTAAATTGTCTCAGTTCAACCGAATCATAAGTTTTTAATTACTTAAGAACAATCAATTATGAAATATATATTTTCTTAAATCACAAAAAAGTTCATATCGATATAGGAAAACACCCCGATACCCTGGTATATACATTATTGATTTAAATCGGCTTTTATTATTATTCTTGTTAACAATCACTAAGCAAAAGTACTTTTCTTCATCACCCAAATTGTTGTTTAATTATATTGTCTTTAAATTTACCCTACTCCTTGTGGTTCGACCTTGGTACTTCGAGAATTATATTGCTACGATCTCCTGCATTTGGGAGTGAGCAAGCATTCTATCATGTTGTTTCTCTCTTTTCATGTTTTTATTTTGCACATACCCATCTAAACCAATGAAATCTCTCTCTCTATCTCAAAACACGAGATAGATTTCTCAAGAAATTCTATATGGTTTCGGCATAAATAAAAATAAAAAAATAAATTCTATATAGTATCAGTAAACCAGTAAACCCTAAAAAAATTAGTTGAGAGAAACTAATTATATTCATGCTTTAAACCAAAGAAAACAAAACCCAAAACCTCCATTAGAGAAACTCATACCTTTTTTGAGAGATTTGCCCCAAAATTTGCCAATAAAGATAAGCTTATCCACCCTCCTCACCGGGCTGCAAAACCCCTAAGCCAATCACATTCTTGCTTTGTGGTGAAGAGAATGAGTAAGAGCTGAGATGGGAGAGAGGTGGAATGAAGAGGGAGAAGAGGATTTTGAGTTCAAAAATGAAGAGGGAGAAGATGAGTCTGAGCTCAGGTTAGAAAAGAGAGAAAAAAACGAGCAAAAGATTCCGTATGAGTTTTAATTAATATAGATATATAGGATAATATTAAAATAATAGGATAGAAAGCTAAAGTAACTATATAAATATACATGTTTACTATTGCATCCTTCTATATTTACAAAGGTTTAGAAATACTGATGTTGGTTTTTTTTGTGTCATATTGTGTAAATTTCTTCACTTTTTGTATTTTACCATGACTAATGCAATTGCTCTTACGTTGCCATTTCGAGTGTCATGTTTGTGCATGTTGAGATAGGGAAATTTGGCTAAATAACTTAACTTGAAATCGACCAATTTAATAATCGTGTCATGACTCTTCTACCCTAACACAACCTCTTAATAAAGTTTTATACAATACAACTCATTAGATAAACTTCATAAACGAGTCGTGTTAGGTTGACACAAGTGTGATATCTATTTCACCCCGCTTAATATTAAATAGGTTGGGTTAACACAAATTCAATCTATTTAACCCATTTCAAAGCACCTTATTAATATTGTTATAAATTTAATAAACCATAAATTTAATATGAACTTAAAATATCAAAACACCTATTATGCATGCAAATAGAAAGTTAATAATAACATCAAATTCTTAAAACCCATTGCCAAAAAATTCAAAATAACATCAAAACACTTAATAAAATATTAAGTTCATAATGTTGTACCATATATCTAGAAATAAATTCTTTAATTACATCCCAAAAGAAGTGCATACTCTTCAACCCATTCAAAATAACATAGTTCAACAAAAAAATAACATCCACAAAACTTATCAAATGTTAAGTATAAAAAATATAGCATAGTTTATGTCTCTCTTATTTTCTTTTTAAGTTTAAAATATAGATTGGATGTAAGGAGTTTTTGACAAATCTAAAAATAAATTGAATATTTATTTGTTATACAAGTTAAATGTTTTGTATTAAATGAGTCATTTCAAGTTAACACAAATAAATTGACATGTTAAATGTGTCAACTGAGAGTGAATCAAGATGACCCACTCATAATATGTTTATAGCGTCGCTTTTAGGTCGACCCATTTATGATCGTATTCGTGTTATGTTCGCAAGTCATGTCAAACATTGACACCCCTAGCCATGGTCATTCCTGCTTTTTCCTGATATTTAACATTTTTTTTTATGTTATTTCTTTCCAAAACTAAGCACCAAAAAACAAATGTATAATTATATAATATTGATATTCAACCCAAAATTAAGCTTATAGCATAGAATAATTTACTAATCAACACCATATTGGTCAAATAGAGTCTAAGCTAAAATTTTTACATGGTATGTGTGCATCAGCTAAGTAAGCAGGGGTTATGATATTACACTACAAGAAAACCCACAACAAACACATATATAACACTCCAATCAAAACCACAACAATTTTTATCCTCCCAAAATCCACAAATCTCTTCTCCAAATACAAGATCGCAACAAAATTTTTGCTCCCAACATACATAAAACCTATAAATTAAGAAGCCACCATACAAAGAATATGACGAGAGAGAGAGAGTATTGAAAGGAGTAATCCACACTGTAGGGGAGAGAGAAAGGGCCAACAGTTTGGGGAGAGTCTCAACAACTAATGATCTATGTGTTTAGGGTAGAGAACTTTCGTGAGCATGTGTGGGTTTTGCTTCTTCGTTTAGGCTATGGATTTATAGGTTTGTTGTGAGTTTCTAGTTTTGTCTTAGCACTGTGGGTTTGGTTATCTATGGAGAGAAAGAAATGACAATTTGTGTCTCACGTAGGTTTTGAGGTTATAAGGCAAATAGCCATCATGATTTGTGGGTATCACCAAATGAGTTTTAAATAGCCATTTTCAAAAAGAAAACCAAAAGAATTTGGCACCCTGAACAGACTGTAAAATGAGTTAGGATAAAATAGGTTATTAGATATAAGTTATAAGAAGTGAGATATGAGTGTTAAGGGAACCAAACATAGCCATAGTCTTTCCTCTTTTTGTTTTTATTTTTATTTTTATTTTTTATACACGATATAATTATAACTTATGGTGTCCACTCTAACCCAAAGACTAATGGTATTGGGTTATTGTCTTGTGTTAGGATTATTTTAATGTTGGCAAATTCCATATCAAAACTGTCATTTGTAATTGCAAAATTTTCATGTATTTAGTTGATATCAATTGTAATTGGGTTGGGTGTAAAATTGAGAGATGTAACAAGTTTCTATTCAATGTGTTGTATTGGAGAATTTGGATCGAGCAAGATTCATTCAAAGAGGTTCATCGGTCACCCAATGAACACCTAGATTGAGCAAGATCATCAATGTGGCTTTTAGAGGAGCTCACCTCACACCTAGATTTGTGAAAAGGCACCAACATGGGCTTTTTGTAGCCACTTAAACCCCAAACCCTAAACATATGTAAACATGGTTTTTTATGTACAATTTTTTTAAAACTCCACTTTTCAAAGTATAAATATACTTTAGCATACATTCGGGAAAAAGCTAAATAAGAAGTTAAATCTAATATAACTTTAAGCAATGTTACATCACTCAATATTTTTAAATTGGATGCAAATTTTGACAAATCCATTGTTAGATTACATTATCTTTGTATATTCTCAGTGCATGCAAAATTTCAAGGTGATAAAAGATCAATAGCCATGTCATCACTTTAAATTCAAGTTTAGATATATATGAGATGAACTCAAGTTACACCTAGTATAACTTGACAAGAGTTATATATTTTTTAGACTGTAGATTTCTAATAGAAATAATGGTTAAAAAAAAACATTAAATGCTAATTTCATTGTACCTCATTCACCTAATTAGTAACACTTTTGTTTCTCTCTCATTGTTTATTATTTAATTTAATTTTTTTTAATTATTATTTAAAATCTTGTTAAACAACACCAAACCATTTATTTATTTATTTTATAAGAAGGTAGAACATAACTATATTCACAATTGATAAGAGTATTATCGACTTAAAATAAGAAAAGAAAAAGATAAGAGTTTTATAGACTCAACAAAAAGAAAAAGAAGTATTGCAAATACATTTGTAAAGTCATTCATAAAAAAATAAAAATAAAAAAAGTATATGAGTAAACTCTTTATTTACACATACTTTTTTGTAAAGTCGGTGTGCTATTTTGTAAAGTGATTCAACAAAAATAATGGATGGGTGTCGTTTAATGAGGTTTTAAATAATAAAGTTGCTAAAACAAAAGAGGTTTTAAATAATAAATAAGGAGAGAGAAATAAAAGTATTGCTATTAATTAGGTAAATGAGATATAAAGCAATTAGCATTTAATGCTGTTTTTTTTTTTTTTTAAACCATTAGATCTATTTTAAATCTATCGTCTTAAAATCGTGTAACTTATACTCGGTGTAATTCTAAAGCAATATTACACTGCCCAATAACTTATTATTGAATTCATATTTTGAAAATCTTATCGTTTGATTACATGTTTTGTATGTTCTTAACATACATGCCAATTGGATGTTATTTATTGTTTGATCCATAAATTCATCTTTTATGCATTATTTTGAACTATAAAAACTTAAATTTAAACAATTGATTGATGATATGACTATTGATCTTTGATCCCCTTGAAATTTTGCAAGAATGAAGAATACATGAAGATAATGTAATCTAATGGTAAATTTGTTAAAATTTGCATCTAATTAGAAAATATTGCGTGGTATAACTCTAAGTAATATTATACTACCTACTAACTTTTTATTGGATTAATAATTTGAAAATCCAACTGTTGGTTTATATGTTTTATATGTTCTTAACATGCATGCTAATTTTCATGCCAATTAGAAGTTATTTACTATTTAATTCATAAACTTATATTTCATGCATAATTTTAAACTACAAAAACTTACATTTTAAATATTTAATCAATGACCTAGTTATTGATATTTGATTGTCTTGAAATTTCGCAAGTAAGGAGAATATATGAAGATAATATAATCCAACGATGAATTTGTCAAAATTCACATCCAATAAGAAAAATATTAAGTGGTGTAATATCATTTAGCAATAACGTCAATACTGAAATTTTTCGTTCTAATGGACAAACTAAAATAAGGTCCAAAACAATATTCATAACTTCTATACATCATAGACTCAAGTGGTAATGGAGTTTATGTTTAAATTTCTAATTACAAATCACTAATCCAACCTTTTGAGGTAGCTCAATTCCAACATAGTGGTTATAAAGGAAAGATGCCATGCTCAAGAATATGGGCTACTTGCAAGGTAGGAGGGCTAGTGTATGTTAAAGGGCTTAAGTGGACAGTGAAAAATGGAAGATCTATAAAATTCTGGAAGGACTTTTAGCTGCCCTGTGGTTCGATCGTAAGCTCATTGAAGGACCTTTAAACCGGGTTGAAGACCAGCTGACTGTGCAGCAATATGTGAACCCAAGACTCAATGGAAATGAGTGCAACATCTCCTTCGAGCTTCTGGAACAAGTCCTTAGCTTAATCAAGGCTATACCTTTCTCGCTGAACCAAGAATTCGACGATTCACTCACTTGGGCATTCTCGAAGGATGTTTTTTTTTTTTTTTTCCGCTCAAATTAGCTTATCTGTTAACAAGGGGCTTAAACCCTTTGAACCTAGATACTCCCTTCATGGCGTGGATTTGGAAAGCTGAAACACACCCACGGGTTCAATTCTTCATTTAGTTGTGCTCGCATAACAGCCTGCCCAGTGGAGAAGTCCTAGGTTCAAGAGGTTTAAACCTCAACCCGATATGTACTATGTGCCACCTAGGTGATGAATCGGTGGACCATTTGTTGCGAAGGTGTAATGTAGCTCAAGAGTTATGGTGAAGACTCAAGGTGCCTCAAGGACTTTTATATTCTTTTGACCAACCAGTAGAGAAGTGGTTGGAGACTAACTGTAAAGCTGGGGTTATTTCAGACCATATGGGCATACCGTGGAAGATTATCTTCCTTATGGGAATCTGGCATTTGTGGATCGCTTGTAACAACTTTCTGTTCAGATTGGGAGTTGTTGATAAAAAGATCCACACGAAGTGCATTAGAGAAAGTGCTGAATTTTTTTCCATAAAGGCTAAGGTTCGGTGCAACAGAATGAAGAAAATGATCTAAGTGGCTTGGGAAAAGCCTCCTATGGGTTGGATGAAGCTCAACTCCAACGGGTCTGCCTTGGGAAATCCGGGTAAGGCAGGAGGAGGGGGATTAATTCGCGATCACTAGGGAAATTGGGTCAGAGGATATGCAAGGGCTCACAGCAACACCAACAGCTCCATAGCTGAGTTATGGGCTCTCTGAGATAGCCTTGAAATCACCAAAGAGCTTGGAATAGACAACCTGATTGTAGAGATGGACGCCTTGAGCATTGTCATGTTAATGAATAATAATACGGCAAATCTATTAATGAAACCTTTACTATCTGATTGCAGGAACTTGCTAGCTGCCATCCCCAACAAGAGGATTGTGCACACCTTCCGCAAGGCTAAACATTGCGCGGACGCACTGGCAAGATTTGGGGGGAGCTCCATTTATAATTTTTTTGTTGTTGTTGTTGTTTTTTTTTTTTTTTTTTTTTTTTTTTTTTTTTTTTTTTTTTTTTTCCACCGCTTGTGATGGCTAGCCTTCTACTTGCTGATAAGGAGGCTTCTTATTGTAATAGACTTATTCCTACTTAGTTTAATGCTATGATCATGAATACCACAAAAAAAAAAAAAAACCTATTTTGTATCCTCAAACACTATTTTATCTATTTTACCAACTTATTTTACAACTTACCCTACATCCTAGTTTTTATTTTTACATACAACCCAATAAAATAATATAAACTACCTAATAAAAGAATATAAAGTATTATTCTCTCTCTTTTTCCTCCCACTCACTTTTTCTCTTCAATGTCTTCATACACAATCACAAGATTAAACTAATATAGTTTTTTACAACCTATGAATAGTAAGGTTGCATATATGCAACCTTACTATTTATAGGTTGCAAATTTTTTTAAGTTTACAAATTCGAATGGAGTGGGTTTTAAGTGACTTGGGTTGTAAAATAGCAACTGGGAGTGTTTACACCGTTTACACCCCCAATACTAGTGCTCTTAGTTAAGGTAGGGAATAGTGGTGAAGAAGAGTCTTTTGAATAATTTAGGGATAATTACATATTACCCATCTATAGTTTAGCCTGAATTTAACTTACCCACCTATGGTTTCATTTTTGATACTTTACTCACGTATGCTTCCCTCCGTTACTACTCTGAAACCCACTTCCCTTTCAGACATTACTCTAACACATTTTTTAACAAAAACATAACCCAAAACAGATCAAACACTCCTCTCTCCCCCAAAACACACATACTTTTTCCTTTTCAAATGATGTCTTGTATGTTTAAATACACAAACCCAGCAAATCCACCACAACATATCCAACGCCGGCAACAATGAGATCTAAACCTAGCCAAAAACTCAAATCCAAACACACAAACCATTGTGAAACCCATACCAAAATCACAAAAAAAAAAAAAAAAAAAAACCAAGCAAAGCATGTTCAAATTCGTCTTTAGCTGCAAAAATTGTAAGTGAGGCATTTGTTGGGTACTTAGGAGATGAACCCAAATTTAGACTGCCAAGTAAATCTGTCTCCTTCTAATGTTACCATGGGCCCATGGGCACATGAAAAAGCTTTGTAATTCAAGAATACCACCATGTCCAAGAGATAGGTAACCTCAAAAAAGTAGTGGGCTTAATTTTGAAGCCAATCTGGTATAAAACGTGGGATCAAATATTGTGCTATATTTTTCTTCTTCTTTGTTTATTTGATTTAGGGATTGGTTTCTTTTGGTTATTGGGGTTTGAAAAATGGGATTTGAGGCATGGTTACTGATGGATCCGTGGGTTTGGATGTGTGTGGGTGTGTTGATGTTTATATTTTGACTTGGGTTTTGGGGTTGTATTTTGATAGATCTATGGTTTGTACTTTGATGGTATTACTTGATTTGATTTGTATTAGTTTTCTGGGTGTATGTTCTTTATGTTTGTGTATGTTCCTTGTTGAGGGGGAAATTGATGTCTCTGAATAAAATGTTGGGAAGTCAAGCCAAAACTCAACTATGGGCTCTTGAGATGATATCCAAAAGCTTTTGGTGTGATGACAAGCCTATCCAAGCAAGAAAACAAAGGCTGCACTTAACAAAACAGCAACAGAAACCCAATGAAAAATACTTTACAATACTTAGTACATTAGAGGGTGTTTGGTCATTGATTTCAAAACATATTGTTTAGTGT
This sequence comes from Quercus robur, assembly GCF_932294415.1. Classification (NCBI taxonomy): domain Eukaryota; kingdom Viridiplantae; phylum Streptophyta; class Magnoliopsida; order Fagales; family Fagaceae; genus Quercus; species Quercus robur. Next base: position 33,003,599 of record NC_065539.1, on the reverse strand, counting down.
TTAAACACTGAACACTATTGTTCAAAAACAAAAAAAATACGTTTGGTGGACCATTCCAGAACAGGGGTGTTTGAAAAATATTGCTCAAAACATATGTTTAAAACAATGGTTTTTGAAATCACCTTCGGACTGATTTTTAACAACAAAAACTAGTGTTGAGTGGCACTTTCGTAATTAGGTTGAACAGTATTATGGGCCCACTGGTCAGCTTTTTGAAAGAATGATCAACTCTCTCACCCACACAGATAGCAACCCAGCAGCATTTAAAAAATATTTTATATTTATTTTGTACTTTGCTGATTTAAAAAATATTTATTTTGTACTTTGCTTAGCTTTTTTTTACCATCTAACACACACATACCAAACACATATTTTATGTTTTTGAACACTGAAACATGTTATTTAAACCATGATACCAAACACATTTTTTTGTTTTATAAACACTAAAAACATGTATTTCAATAACACTTTTTAAACTACAATTTTCACATCTTTTTAAACAACAATTTTTTAACTCTATAACCAAACGGGCCCTTAGTGATCCTGTTTTGATAGTTCAAGGGAAATAAATTCTCCAGCGGTAAGGGTAAAGTTACACTTAAGTCCAAAAAGATAAATTGTCCAACAGTAGGGGTGAAATTACACAGTCCAACAATAAATAATTAGATAAATTTAGGAAAATATTAACTCCCAGGGATCCTTGTATGTCTCGATAAAGAGGAACTTATTGTACTTTTGGCCATTATTACATCAATGTGAGGGAATAGTTCGATTGTTATAAATATATCATATCCTTCAACTATAAAATAAAAAGTAAAAATTAAAGGTTTCATAGGAAAAAGAAAAGAAGGATTAATTGGCATGGTATGAAGGGAGAGAGAGATCCCAGCTCAGTGCAGCAAGTGTTAAACTAAGATTTTGGTGAATGTGTATTTATAAGGCATGAATGAGGTGAATGTGGGCTATTTTGAGTGAGTGAGATAGAATTAATGCTAAGATTAAGGCTTTTTGTGAGTGGTAGGTTGTTTGTGACTCGTTGAGAGACATTTATGAGTTGTGATTGTATGAAAGGGGGAAAAGAGTATCTGAGATTAGATGAGTGTGGGCTAAAGATGATGAGTGGTGAGCTTAAGGAAAGGTAAACCATGAGCAAAGTAGTAAACAAATCCAGAGTTTCAGATAAGGTAGCTGTCCTCCAGTGAGCTGAGGTGTTTATGTTTTTATAATGGAGCTTTAGAAAAGCATTAATTAACAAGAATCCAAAAAATGTAGGACTAATCAGAGGTAGTGAATCAAGGTTAATCTTCCTGGGATTTTTGGTCAAAAGTAGGAGATTTACTTTAGGGGCTGCCTTACTTCTTTGGGTAATGATGAGATTTTAGAGTACTTTGCATTAAATGCTAGGATTTCTGGGGTTGAGCTTAATGAATGTGATTAAGGCGTGTATCAAGAACGAATCCTAATGCTGCAACTGAGATTTGGACCCCTAAGAAGTAAGATTTAACACCCCAATCCAGGTGTCAAGCTTTAAGTCCACTTCAGGGGGTTTCGCTGGAGATCCCTTTATACCCTCCAAACCACATGTTCCCAATTTTTTCCCTTTAGGATTCATGGGCTTGGCACATGAATCATGTCTTGAATGTTTTTAACATTTATAGCATCAATTTGTTGAGATTTGGATAATTTGGTTTCAGTCCCCCTTCCACTGGAGATACAATCTTGAGGAAGATGATGGAGTTCCATCATCCTTCAGACTTCAGCTAATATGACAGCCCTTGGGCACTATTCATGTCAGGTAGAGGATGGCAAAAAACTAATAGGACAGCCCCTAGTTCATTCTCAAAGGCTTGGTTCTCTTGTAGGGATTTCTAGTTGTTTTTTGGTTAGGGATGAACAAGGGCTAGTTGTCCACTCTCAATCCTTTGCCTCTTGCTGGTGTCTTTTGGATTGGGCTTGCTTACATGGGTTGATTCCTTTGGGCCAGGTTGTGTGCATCCTACAAAATGGACATTAATAACACATGTTTGCCATGGGTTTTCATTCCTCATGGACTTTTGTTGGTGAATACTTTGGGTTTTTTCATAGATACTTGCAATGGGCCTTTGGGCAATTAGTTGTAATATTTGAAACAATAGGACAAGCTTCAAAATGCCTTTGTAAATCATTTACCGTGAATTCCGCATTGTAAGTAATGCTTGTGGTTTCTAATAACCGCATCATAATTTAAATGTTGAGCTTGTGCGTTTGAATATTGACCATGAGTATTGATGTTGTGACACAAATGGTGATCATGCACTTCATGGGTTTATAGCATGAGATCATAATCTTCAAGATAACTCCCAGTGAGTTTCTATAAGACGATTTGTCATAGCAATATTTAAGTAATGATTATACCATGATATTTTCTTTTTTTGCCAAGTGTTAATAATCTTAGGCTCTTTGATAAAATAATGCCAATAAAAAATGGGTTTTGGATATTACTAGTGGGAACTGGACTTTTGATATTGTCAATGAAGATTGGACTTTTGATATTGCCAGTGAGAATTGGGTTTTTGATGAATAATTTGCCACGGGTTTGAATCATGGGCTTTGATCATGGGGTTGAATCCCATTTGGACAAGATAATATTACCATGAATTTGCATCATGGGTTTTTTCGAATATTTGTTAAGTATAAAATTCTTGGGCCTTAGAAAGGATTAGATTTTATCTCACTTACTAAATAATTTGGGCTTTTATGAGAAAATATTGGGTCCCATAGCGTTTTGCATTTGTAACCCAGTTTTGTGATAGAGAGGAGAAAGGTTGTAGGCTATCATAGTGATAGTCAGAAAATATTTAGGCATGCCCAATAATTTGTTTGTGACATTTGAAAAGAAATAAATAGGTGTTATTTAAATAATATTAGGTGTAAAGAAATGTACCCCAACATTCTTCATGTTTGTGAATTGTGAGAAACTAATATCATATTTTAATCTTGTTTTTCTTGTTTTGGGAGAAGAGAGACATAAAATAGGTGTAAAAAAATTTATTTACCCATCTTTTTTAACAGAGGTGGGTAACAAAAACTAAATAGAAATAACTTTAGGTGGGTAAAGTGTCAAAAATAAAATCACGGATAGGTAAGTTAAATTCAAGCTAAACTACATGTGGATAATCTGTAATTATCCTAATAATTTAAGTAATTAATTCCAGGCCTATCAATCACGTCAAGGGCTGCCAGGAACTCTAACTTATATTTGAAGGCTGCCACGAAAGCCCAATTTGTGTCCTAACTCATTTAATATTTTACATGCTCAGCCCGTGCACCTAATTCTATCTATTTGAGCTAGCCCAATAACGCTAACAAGATCTGGTTTCCCCCACAGATCCAATTAGGCCCACCTTCTGTTTTGGATCAATATCACACTACACACTACTACGACAGTACTACATTCTCCTCCGGTGCTTAGTAATGTTAGGGTAAGAAAGGAGGAAAATTTTTGAAGCATAAGTTTCAAAAGGAGAAGAAAGATTGAGAGGGAAAGAAATGTTAATATGATTTATGAAACCAACATATTTTTTTTTATATATAATTAAATAGCTATTATCACCATTATATCTATATATAAATAAAGAAAATTGTTTTAGGCATGAAATTGAACATGACACTGTAAATCATCTTCAATTAAATATGAAAGAGATTGAAATAAGATAAAGTGACAAAAAAGAAAAATGTTGAAGTAGCCCAACTTTATCTGTAGGCGAAATTGTTGAAAAAAAAAAAAAGAATTACCCATTTTTATGAATTTAGTTATTTGAGGAATGATGACTTTTTCGGATAATTCAGCTACCATAACTATTTTTGACTTGGTCAAAAAATGGATTTTTCTCATTGTAACAAAATTTCATATACAAATTTAAAAGAAAAAGAAATTGAAACTTGTAGAAGGAGGTGAGATGGGGCTTTACTCAGGCAATGCATTAGCCAGCAATCCTGCCAACTTTCACCAAGCCTAACCCACACTACGATTCAAATTACTCACTCTAAAGGACACACCTAAACCCAATGATGAGGAACCTAACAGCACAAAGATATACATTATTATATATTGAAGATTCAAGTTCACAGGTAGACATAGGAATTAGTAATGTGAAATCAAAGAGTGCAGAAAGAGGAGAAGTAAGAAACAAACATAAACCAAATAGAATCTCTGAACATTTTTAATAATCACAAACCAATTAACTTGGTGATTAAGATATCAAGCTGCAGCGGCATGTAAATGCAAAATATATATAGTAAGGACTAAGGTGTGCAAGTGGAACACTAAAGTCAGCTTAAATTAATAAATGTATGAGACTAGCTATAAAGTTAGTTGTGAAATTAAGAAGGAAGCGCCCATTATGGATTACCTTGTTCTTAGTTAAGTACATTTTGATTTTACGCTTATGCAATGCAATGCAATATAGTTAGATTAGGTGTCTTTGTTCAATTGTTAATGTGATAGGTTATTAATATTAAGGATGAGTTTAGCTCTCTAGTCTAGATAGTAGACTAGACTAGACACACCTCGAATATATGTAATGACTTTTTGTTGTAAATCTTGTGTTAGAATCTTAATATTAGGTATTGATTTTTGTTTTTTCTTATTTTTCCCTTTGTTGAGCAGGAGCCTCATTTTTAGGGTCGACACAAAGACTGAGATAAGATAAGACTAAAATAATCACATAGCCTTTTCCCAGGAAAAAAAAAAAAAAAAAATTTCTCTCATATAAGTCCAAAAAGTGAACAACCATCCATCAATACTATTAGATGTTTTTCTTGGTTTTATGTTTTCAACACTTAACTAATCTCTCTGCCTCATATAAATAAATTTCATAGTTTGTATAAAAATTAAGTAATTCATAATTTTTCTTAATTAATATTTATTTTATTTAAAATTTAATGAAAGAGGAAATGACCTATTTAAATATATAAAAAAATGTAAGTGATACATGGAGAAATTTATAAATCCAAAATATGAAAGACAATGGGATTTTCATTTCTGTGGAAGGTAACCAAAATCTAGATCATCATTTGTTAAAGGTTTTGAATAGGGCTGTAAACGAGTCAAGTTTTATCGAGTAGTACATGTTTGAGCTTGGCTTGTCAATAAAAATCAAATGCTCGAGCTTGGCTCGAGCTTGAGACAAACCTAAAATAATGTTTGAACTCGAGCTCGTAAGAATGCCAAAAAGCTTGAGCTCAAACTCGAGCTCAAGTCAAGCTTTTTAGCTTGGGATCCAAAAAAATTGCATCATCAAATGCTTATATCACCAAAAATCAAGTAAACAAAAAAAATAATATACTCATTTTATTATGCTTCTAATTCCACCCGTGATTAGAAATTGTTCAAATTACAATTTTACATAATTAAATCCATCCATTCATCATTCATTGTTTATAGCTTGAGTAATTGTTCAAAATACAATTTTTACATCCACATTTGTCATCCATGCAACTATAATCTTCACAAATCTAAATAAATTAACATTTCAAAACATATATGAATAAAAAAGTTATGAATTAACATTCTAAAACATATGTGTAATGTCATAATAATGAGTTTATTTAGTAAACATATATCAAGTTATAAACGAGTCTAAGGTCGACATGTTTTTATCGAGTCTTATTGTTTACGAGTTTGTTTACAAATAATTTTCTTTTTGTTTGGACTTGGCTTGTTTATCAAACAAGTCTAAAACTAAGTCTCAAACTTGACTTATTTATAAACAAAAGAACATGATTGAGTTTTTTATCAAACTGAGTCCGAGTTTTTCATGAACGGTTTGGTTCGTTTAAGGTCCTAGTTTTGAAACAATTTTATATACCTTTCATCTCTTTCTATCATATTATATTATTTATTTTATACATATATAAAAATGAAAGTCCCAACAATTCTTATTATTATTATTGGCATCAGAATCATGTTTAAAAGATTGTTTATTAATTGAATATGTTTCACAGCCTTGCAAATACCAAATAGTCTACGAGGACGCGCGACTGCGTTTATAGAATTGGGCCCACATACTCTAGAAAACGTGACTGGCCCACAAACCTTGTCTTGTCTTTAGCCTTGTTTGTCTAAATAAACAGTACATATATAATCAAACAATAATTAAGACCATCTTTCATCTCCTACTACAACTTTTCTAATTTGATTAATGCCCACACAGTAATGTGTGAGTCACTCTCACTCAACTTAACTCTGCCTTTGCTTTCCGACGATGGGGTTTGGGGGGGGCAATGTTAGAGATTTCACGAATTCAAGCCGGATTGTTTTATTCTAGACAAAGACTCATTATATTAGTCTAATCTAGATTCATTATTTGTTGAAGTGTAATTGTATTTAGAAAATGTGACGTTTACATAAACAAATAATTCAAAAGGTTAAAGGAAGTTGCTAAACAAACACTAATTGTACCGTAAATGTATGTCTTATTGAGACAACATTATCTATAGCTAAAATCAAGGCATTATATGATCAATTCCTCTGCTTCCTTTCTTCCAAAGATCAACTTGTAGAGACTCACCAAACCTCTTTTTAATCCAAATACCTCCAAAGCATTTTGATAGCATTTAGGGAATTCTCATGTAATCTAAATACAATAGTATAGGTATCTGTTATCTTGTAAACAAGCTTTTATCAGTATACGTACATATGTACGTTTGAATATATAAATATTTTGAAATATTTTCAAGGAAGCAAATCAAAACACAAACCCTTATTATTCTATCTCTATGCTTCTTTAACATGTTAATTTATAAATTATAATTAGTTTTCTCCCTTATTCCCTTTACATTTTTTTAAATAAATATTTTCTTAATTTAACATGGTATGATGACTGGCATTTTTTTACAAGCAATACTAAAAGTTGAACATGGGAGGAGTGAAAATGTAAGAACAATTATATATTTATTCAACTATCCAAGAGAGACCTATATATAGGCACGTAATAAGAATGTCATATAAATAATATGAGTGCTGTACGTACAAGTAATATGAGTACACATCAAATCAAATAAAGTATATGAGTATGAGCCTACCCAAGCATGTAGTCTAATAAATACTATAATAGAAAAATACAAATTAAATTAAGTGAGGGTGAAAGTTACATTGATTAATCCTTAAAAAAAAAATAAAGAGAAAAAGATTCACAACTACACAAGAAGCCTTGTTGTTTAAGTTATGTGAACGGCATTGTGAATCTAGAATGTGTATTTGAACTAAATAGGATTGATTCCCCAATTCTTGTGACAATGTCTCCTTACAGCTGGACTTATATTATAAATCTTTACAGATTGAATACAATAATTTTTTGAGTTATAAAACAAAAAGCTTCCACTCCACTCCTTACACGTTAAGGAGAATTTTCATTTGAGTTAGGAATGATGGAGATTATCTCAAATTTTTCTACCCACCCCATCCCCAGGTGTAATGTACAATGCGGTCAAATTGTCCACATTTTCCTCATGGAAGTGTGAAACCATAGTGCTGATTGGTGGACTTTTAATAGGACCATGTCGAGAGAGAGAGAGAGTCAAAACAAAGGTTAGGAACAAAACAACTGAAGAAGACAAACTAATGTAACTAACGGTGTGTTGTAATTGATCATGATCATGCATGTAATAAACTATTAATGTTGTTTCCAAATTAGTATACTATATTGAACAGGTCTCTATGTTGTTCAGCGTGGGAATCATAATATCACAAAAAAGGACATTGACAAAATGGTTCTAATTGGGATCCAACGGCTACGAATCCCAGTTGCAATTTGAATATCATATTCCTACTCCCAGCTTTTTATGGAGCTTTTTAGACTACTGCTACACAAGTTCTTCTAAGTATACATACATACTACAAAGAGCTTATCTCACATTCTTCCTGCTCTGCTCTTCAAGCTCATACAACACTGCAAAACCAAAGAAAGTAAGGTTATACTTTCAACTTCACTCTGCTACTCTGTAACCTTTTCCTTTCTTTTTATTCATATTACCATCTTTAATGTAATTTGCTTATGCACTCAATAACTGGGTTCCCATTTATATGATTTTTTCTCCTTACTATTAAAAGCTTTGAAGTTGGTTCCAAAGATTCACAGCAAATTCTGTACTATCTCTTCAGCTAAATGTATCTGTTCTTCTTACTTGTACTACCAATTAGATGCATTTTCTAGTCCTGTGGAGGTACATTGGAGAATCTAACTTCAATGCAATTTTCTAATGCAGAGAAAATTCCAATTTCATTTTGGAGATTTGTTAGAAAAACTGACATATCTGATATGGGCTACATACCTTATTCTTTTACAACACTGAAGGTTTCTCCAAAAAATACATCTATTTTTGTAGCTATTCCTTATACTATGGAAAAAGAGGGTAAAAGTAAAGTAAGAGAATACATTGTGTGTAATTTAAATTCAACAATCTTCCTGTGATCTTAGAAACTTTTATTACTTATGTGGACTAGTTTCTTTTACTTAGTTTGTAATATAGGAATTTATTTATTCTATTTCTTAAAAAATCTACATTTTGGCTAACGCTATTAGTACATTGATGTTTTATTCCTTCTCTTTCTTTCTTTCTATTTTCAGATCTTTTAGTTTTCTTTTTAGATGCAGTAATTGGAGAAAAAGCACAATGTTGTTGGGTAATTGATTATGTTATACTGACTGAAATGGCAGAATGAGAGTGTCCACTGGAGCAGTTGAAGCTGCAGAAGTAAATATTAGGCCAATAAACTCTGAAGTTGTTTCTCAGGAAGAAGTATCTGGGTCATTGGAGCAAAAGAACCTTGTTGATTACTCAGCAGAAAGAAAGAAGTCACTGCAAGCCCGTTATTCATATGGCATTATCTTCTTGGTAACAAATCTTATTGCATGGTTTATCCGTGACTATGGGCAAAGGCTTTTACCTCAGCTTCATTGTAAGTCAATGTTCTTCCTCTCATCTCCTCCATGTTGTATATACCTGATAGAAACAATTACAAATAATGAAATGGATATCTAATTGCAGATCTAAAAGCTTGTGGAACTGGGGGACATGATTGTTTTCGAACATTGGGAGTTCTTCGCGTGAGTTTAGGATGTTTTGTATCTTTTCCCTAAGAGTTGAGGAAGTAAGCAACTTGCTTAATGTGGATTTCTACTATATCTGAGTAATGTGGCAATAAAAGTAATAGCTGTACAGGAACCTTTTATTCATCAGCTAATCATGATTGCCTTTTATAATGATATCTGTCTGAAGTCCAGATTCCATAAGGGTTGCACATAACTAACAGTTTTAATGTTCTTTAATCTGGCATCAACAGCTCAATGTAATTCTCAAAACAAAACAAAACAAAACAATGTCTGCTTGAAGTGGTTTGAGTGAAAAATGGATTTATATTCCAAAATCCAGGTTTCAAAATGTCAACTTAGAGTTGAGCCCTTCCTTTCTCTAATCTGAATCTGACCAGAAATCGAAACTGTAAAAGTCCAGTATACTTCTAACATAATATATGAAACACAGATGATTTCATGCAGGGTAATTATATAGTTTCATAAAGGTATATTATAATATTAAGTTTTTAGTATCTTTTTCCATCTTCATGAATCAACATCCTTGACACAATCTCAGATATTTTTCTTTCTTATGTTTCTTAGTACTATAAGTACAAGGAAATTGTTTGAAGCTCGCAATACTTGGCATTCCAGATGGTGGGCATTTAAGTTTTTCCTGTTCATTGTATCAGTGGCAGTTCCATTCTTCTTGTCTTCAGATTTTGTTCAGTTATATGGTATGTTGAACATTTTGTTTTGGTCACAAGAAAATTATGTTACGTTCAAATTTCAGTAAGAAACAAAGAATATTTGACTCTGAATCATGCTATTACCATCTCAATTTCTCAAAATAACAATGGTTAAAGAAAAAGTAGCTCTAGTCACTTACTTCAAGCATAGAAACTTACCCTTTGAGCTCTATGAAAGGGGTCTTTAACTCTAAGACAGTTGAATATTCATCTCTTCCTTTAAATTAAAAGCTATAGCAGAATCTTTGCATGCTCTATATTGAAAAAAAGATACCAGAAATTAATACATTTGTTGGTATATTCTTGCAGGTGAATTTGCTCGCATTGGCGCAGGGTAATCTTCAGTTGCTTCTATTTAAATCAATCAAAATATAGTTGCTTCAATTTTTTTTCCTATCTAGGGTTCAATAGTTTACAATGCATTATCTCAACGTTCTCAGGAGATACTGATTCCACTATTGCAGTCATAGAAAACCAAATTTTCAGGCATCTTCGCACAGAGAAAATGTGCCAGAATTCACATTATTTTTCACCATCTTGTACATTGAAGCAAACTGAATCTTTTTCTGTTTAGAATCAGTACTGCAGTTTGGAACCATTGTGCGTCTATGTTCAACACAATAAGACAAACTTATATTAACTATGGCTCACCTGTTTCAAAAGCATATCCTTATATTTACTGAATATGAAAATAGAACCAAATTCTAAGATTTTGATGTTTCTGGGAACTGGAATTAACAAAAGCAGTCCCAACTTGAGAGCAATTAATCCAATAAGACCTTGATGGACACTGATAAATAGTGGTTTCACATATTTAGAGTACTCAATCTGCCATTGTCTAATAAGATTTTAAAAGAAAATATGGTTATATTTTCCACATAAGTATTGAGTTTCTTCTGGCTATTTTAGATTCTGTGTGGATCTCAGAACGAACAAGTGACTAGAAGATCTTAAAAGAGGACTCAATTTGCTGGCACTTCTTTCCCTTGTACTAGTTGAGAATTAAACAGAAGCAGATAGAAGGGAAAAAAATCTGTTAGATAACTTACATACCCCATATTGAATTTGTTGGAGTTCTTGAATTTACATTATCACTAACATCAAGTATGATTTATTTGTTATAGGGTTTTTCTCCTCCTCCAACTTGTAAGTGTCATCCAGTTTATCAATTGGTGGAATAATTGCTGGATGCCTGATAAGGAAAGAAAGCAAAGGTATAAGCTCTTGCTCAATGCAAATGACAATATCACTCAAGAGTCACTTGGAATAAGATTTATTTTAGGGCTAAGAATTTATTTCCTAGATCTGACAGTGTACAGCCAACATGTTTCTTGGATTTGACATGGCATTGGATACACTTTTAAATTTGTAATATTTAATCTAAAATCTTGAAATATATCCATTTCAGATGGAGAGAATCATATACGAGTCACTATTAGGCAGCATGTGGGTCCATGCCATTCATATCAAGAACTTAAAAAGATTGGTCGAAACATCTGGACTACAAAAGTGTCTTTTGAACATTTCTCTTTCCAGATGTCTAATAGTGTATTCCATATAGGCCTTTTGTTTAATATAGCAAGGGTCCATCTCTTGATTTTGAGAAATTAAGGCAGGTTAAAATTCTAACAAATGTGCTAACATATTATTCTAGAGGTTTTACAGATTATCATTTTTTCTATAATTAATAGTTTCCATAATAAAATTTTACATATTTACTAAGCTTTTTAAAATTCTATTCTAGATTCTGCATTATTATTATTATTTATTTATTTATATTTAAATTTTATGGATATGTAATAAAACCTTAATATGTTGTTTTGACTTTTAAGTGGAAAAATTTGCCTGTGTAACATGTTATTGCAGCAAACTATTCATCCCAAGTTTATGATATGATCTATGGTGATATCCTTACATTTTATTTTGGAAGAAAGGCATATGATTTCTAAAAGTATAAGGTGCTCTAGTTTGATGAATTTAACATATTCTCTAGTAAATGACCACCTTCTTTTTTTGGGTACTCCAAATTATCAGTTAATTGTTGATAGAATCTTCTTTTGTATTTTACAGCTGCTCCTTTGGGTTATTCATATCAACACTTTTCTACATTGCTTCCATATGTGGAATTGTGGTGATGTACCCATTCTATGCCCGAAGAACGTCATGCACACTCAACATATTTTTCATCACATGGACCGCAATTCTGCTAATTGTGATGATGGTTGTATCCTTGCATTCAAAGGTATGCCCTTCAGGAATTTCTTTCAAAAGTACTGTCTAATCCAATCAGTGTTTCAGCTGGAAGTGGTCAAATCATGTTCAAATTTTATATTTATAGATCAGATAAGGCCATTATTTTGTGGTATCGATGGTTACAATTATCAAAGTAATAGAGGAATAGTGGATATTATTTAAAAGTACTGTCTATTTTTATTATCAAATGAGGGGAAGAGAGAGGAGGGTAGGATGAATTTACAGGTGTTTGAGATACCCTAGGAAACATAGTAATCCTCTTGAGGTGGGTATAAAACTAGTGCTTATGGGTCCTAACAATATATTGTTGCTTGATTCTGTGTGACATTCTATGTGTTCAAGCTTTATTGTTGTATCAAGGCTTTTATAAAGTGATCGTTCCCCCTTTCACCTTCTTTCATAATATTATTATGTACATGCTCGTTGCAGGTCAACCGAGGTCTTTTATCTTCAGGGATTATGGCTTCTTACGTTGTTTTCCTCTGTTGGTCTGCGATCAGAAGGTTAGGACTACATGCTCATATAATGACTGACTGACTTTGATCAATTAGAATATTTTTTGGGGGGGGGGGGGGCTGGATTGTATCTCTAACCTGTTGTCAGTATTCTTTACTATGCTCTAATGAAATCAGATAGGAATATATTGATGTCATAGGTTGATGCATCTATAAGGAAGGCCTTGTCATGATTGCATCAGAAGTTCAAGTGAATGTTCCAAAACATGTTTGATACAGTAGTCCCTAGGACAGTTTTACAAACTACACATGTTTCGGATGTGAAACCTTGATGAAGCATCCTGTTTTTAACTTTTTTTTTCAATTTACTTTTTCTTTTAGAAAGGCTAGCTTGGTTGTTTTGAGATAAAATCTGCTAATTTTTGTAAATCATTCACGTCTGGAAACTTGAAAAAGTTAATCAGTTCCTGGAAACAAAAAAAGAAAAAAGAAAAGTACTGCCAATTAATTTGTAGACTCCGCAATATAAGATCCTTAATATTTAAATTTTTTTGTCAATTGTCTTACCACCATCTCCATGGTTTGAAGTACTGCTTTAAAAATTTAGAGCCCATCTAGTGACATCAATCCACCTGTGATTCTCTCTAGTATATGCCATGCAGGCATGAGGTCTTGCTGGACAGACATTTCAAGGAGTATCAGTAATACATTTGTATGAAAAGTAATAATTTTTATCAAATGATACAAGTACTTGAGATTAATAAGTTCTACTGGGAATAGTAATAGTTTCTTTGAACTTAAAACATGATTTTTTTATTATGAAATTTCAATTTATTCAATACATTTTTCTAGAAAACTCTATACTTTTTTTTTGGGTTAAAAAAAAAAAAAAAAAAATCTCTTAATGATTGTAGTTTAAGGGAGTATGTCATTTTTTTTTTGGCCAACTTAATGGAGTATGTCATTTGGTTTTAATGATCGATGGTTATTTCTTTAGCCTCTAGTTGTCCTAATATCTCAAACCAAGCTTTACCTGTTAAACTTTCAAATGACAACATCGCAAGGAGTGCCATATTAGTTTTCTTCATTCTGATGACCTGACTGCTTCCTCCATGTCCCTCTGCTTTTTGGCTTCATGCTCTCATTTAGGCATGTAGCTATTGACATTGCTCACTACCTTGACATTTTGTTTCTGCAATTCTCGTATGAGTTGCTATTATTGTTGTTGTTAAAATTTATTATTATTATGGTCAGTTTTTAATTAATTAAATTTGTAGTTTTCATTGGCTTAAGTCCTGATCTGGTCATGATTCCAGTAAGTTTGTTAGATCATACATCTTTCTATATAACTTCATTTTAATTTAAAATTGGATTTTCAGTGAACCTGCCACTGAGAAATGCTACACAAAAGAGCAGGTGAATGGAAATGGTGATTGGACTACCATACTTGTAAGTGACTGAACCATGATGCTTGTAATAGTTGATCCTGTCTAATTTCAGTGTGCATTGTGGACAATTGTGCTTTATGATTCTTTTGGCTGTTGAAATCGTCTAATTTTGTTTAGACGATTGCCTGCATTTCTTAACAATCATCATAATCATGATGATACAACCCTCATCCCATAAAAAAAATACACCTATGTTATTTTCAATTATATAATGAAGTCTAAGGGGGTACATAAACACACGATCATAATGATCCATCTTGTGTGTTTTGTTGTGTTCAGAGAAACAATCCACATCTTGTAGCAGAATCATTCTAAATTGAGGCAACAACATGAATCAAGCAATAAACTAAAAGCTTCATTTCATGAAACTTCTAAAATAATATCGATAGCCTAATGTGCAGAAATTAAAATGTAACTTGTTTCAAGCACCCCATAAGTTAGAATGGAAATTTTTGAGACATCCAAAGACTGCTGCCATAAATGGCTGTCTGATAAGTGTTGGTGATTTAACAATTAAAAACATCTGTTTCCGACTATTTATCTTATTGTTCAGTGCATCAAACATTTATGTATAGTAGGAAGTGTTACACTCAGAACTTGGAATTTGATTTATCTAGTAAAAAATGTTTCTTTCCTCACATGGTATATTGTCCTCCCAGAGTTTTTTGATGGCAATATGTGCAATTGTCATGGCAACCTTTTCGACTGGGATTGATTCACAGTCATTTCAGGTCAGTTTCTTTTTCTCATTTGTTATTACCAATCCTCAGGGTATTCAAGAAACTACAAAATTTAGTCACTGCTAAAATCTGGTTAGTAAACTCTACCATCTCAGTAAAGCCTTTTTGGCTACAGTATTCGCTCACCTGAAAGTGTTAAGTTACTTAAGTGTTAGTTAGAACTTTAAACAACTGCAACTTAGTTTTCACTGCATGGCCTAGTTCAAATAATTTTTCTTATAAACCTTGTTTAATTGTTGAGAAAAGGCAGGATTACATGTATTATTTCAATTTCATGTTCATTATTTAAGCAACTGGAAAATGAAAACACTGACTCGTGTGAGTATATAATACAATTTTATATTCTGGTTGAGGTAAGATTTTGATATTCTGGATATGAGTACAAAAAAAGAAACACACAAAAGAAATCATGTCTTCTTATCCTTGCTATCTTTCAGAGGGTAAACATAAATTACTTAAGAATGTCCTTGGGGACATTCTAATCACTCTTAAGACTGACCACTATTTCAATTTTTGTCTACTTGCTAAGTTTTATAAGAATTTCTCATGCCTTCTAGTTTCGCAAAGATGAAGTCCAGCAGGAGGATGATATTCCTTATAAGTACGGATTTTTCCACCTGGTATTCTCTTTGGGGGCCATGTACTTTGCAATGTTATTTATCAGTTGGAACCTAAATAGCTCAGCCAGGAAGTAAGCAACCTGATAACTCATGCCTTTGTCCTTTAACATTTTCCATTTGGAGTCTTTAATATCAGATGTATATACTATATATGCTTATGCCCTTTAGAACAATCAGGTGGAGCATTGATGTTGGCTGGGCAAGTACATGGGTGAAAATAGTCAACGAGTGGTTTGCAGCAACATTATACTGTAAGTAAATCCATATTTTTCTTGCTGCAATTACTTTTGCAACATGTTATACTTTTTAAGCACGTAGAACTGAGTCTATTGAAAGTGTCTGATGCAATGCACTAGAATCAGGCAATAGTTTGGCCAATATATGAATACGGATGCAATTATGCAAGTCAACTAAGAAATTGTGTTGGTTTGGTTGTACCCACTACATTGAGGTTTGTTCAATTAAACACCTTCAATAGCACTGAAAATTTGGCTAATATATGAATACTAATGCAATTAGGCAAGTAAACTAAGAAATTCCACCAGTTTCAGCTAAGGAATTCAACATTGACCGCCATGATATAAATTAGTGTTATTATTATTATTTTTTAAGAATGTTACACTATTGTGGATTAGCTTGCGAAAGGATTTGATATAAAATTGGGAGCCAGGATTTGGAACATGATTGTGATGTAATTATTGGCTCTTCTTTGCTTAATTTCTAATCCATAATCTTTATGCAGTATGGACCCTGATCTCCCCTGTTGTGATACAGAGCAAGGTCATGGACAATGATGAGCCTATGCAGCAGACAGATGAATCAGCTATTCCATGATATATATAAAAAAAAGGGCTTGCTTTAGCTTTTTCCCTTGTTATGTTGTAATCATTCTTTCTTTCATTCGTCATTTTTCAACCAACAAAAAGGTCAAACATTCACTAAAGAAAGCAAATCTTAGACTCTTAGTATAGCAAGTAGAGAACAAGATGCCTGGCAATAGAGATTACCTATTTCTTATTTACATTTAAAAAAAAAAAAAAAATTGATCTTACTTTAGTGATGGACTTAAGCATATGAAAAGCTTTGAAATAATTAATTAAGCCAGGAGGCTTCTTTCCTCAATGGGTTCGCTGTCCTGGCAAAGATCATTGTTAGGGAATAACTTGTGCAATACAACGTTGCACTACCGTACAATGACCTTAAATAATGAGTTGCATTTGTTGCATGTAGAAGTGCCAATAACGGGAAGGGGGAATTTGAAACTATGCGAACTAGTTGAGTTGTAAGCAGGGGCAGAATCAAGAATTTTTGTTTGGGGGACTAAGTTGCGGCACTAGTATATTTATCAAGACAACCCTCATATACATATATATATATATATATATACACACACACATTTTTTTATTATATATACACACATATATACATGCCTTTTTTATTTGATAAGTTATATATATACACTCACTCAAAAAAAAAAAAAAAAAAAAAAAAAACTTAGCATTTTCGATCAAAGTTATGTTTGATGATCAAATTTTATATTAAAGTAAAAAATCTTTCAATTGAACTAATAAAAATTTCAAAAACATGCAACTAAAGACATTAAAATAGGTTAGGCTTCAAACATATTTAAAGCTATCTTGTTCTAACCTATTATGTGTCAACTAAAGACACATTTCATGTGTAGTTTTAGTGACAAGATTTTTTTAATAAGTCGATGACTTGTTAATCGCCACATAACGGGTTAAAAAAGATAAATTTAAACATATTTAATGGCAAACTTTATCAAATATTTAACAGATGTAAGAGCACATTTTATAATAAAAAATAGAATTGAGAAAAATAAAGTTATATTTCTATAACTATTTGACCAATTATTTTTTTTAAGAGCATCATTGGACTAATTCAAATATTTGGGGGGTCAACTCTTATTTTTATAAACTAAACTTTGAAAATATTAAAATAATTATATATAATTTAAAAAATTTCAAAATTTCTTCAACACAGTTCCGCCCCTGGTTATAAGGCTCTTGCTGATAATGCACAACAATCATTGCTAAGCTTTTGTTTCCCAAACTAACACCAAGCATGATGGGATTTATAACAAAGAGCAAAATATTCCATTATTAGCTTGAGGCACGTTTTGGTATTAAGTAAAAAAAAAAAAAAAAAAAAGGATCTACAAAATTATATAAAATGGAGGGGAAAAGAAAAAACTCAATGCCAAATTTGCAGAGGTTGAAACGCACTGATTTGATATCACGAGGATATGAAAATTCCCCCCCCCCCCCCCCCCCCCCCCCCCCATTTTAGGAAGGCAGGCTTCTTTCCTGATTTCATTTACAGTGAAATGGTATGCCGTATGCCCATCTAATCTTCAGTGGTAGCAACTTAATGCCCAAAAATAATAGGTTCTTGATGGTGTTAGATTTTATTTATGAACTAGTGTAGTTCCAGATAAAGACTTGTAGAATATGCCATGCACTAGGAACCTCAATATATATATATATATATATATCAAATCTTGCCTCCAATAGTCAAAGTGATGAGAGAGAAATCCCTGTTTTCATGTGGACATAGTACAAGATAATTGGTTACAACATAAACTAATTTTACTTTTGGTCATGAATGGAATGGCCTTTGTGTAGATTTGTATAATTAGTTTTCCTTGACCTTGAAATATATTAAATCATTTTCATGCTGTTCCGGATTATATATGTTATGAAATGGTTTTGGTTTAGTTGTACCCGCTACACTGAGATTACTTTCTATCTCCAACCTCTGCCTACAAGCAATTCAGCTTCCAGGAGAAAACAAGGTAAAAATTGGATGGTTCTGACACAAACATCACTGAATCCTGGGGATGATCTCTGTGGAACCTACATAAACATCAGTCCCCACTATCTCCCTGAATGCCATTAGGACTTCAAAGAAATAATGTCCAACAAATATTTACTAAAATGGAATGTTCACACTCCACTAACATTACCCTCAAGGCCTGAATGACTACACCAGATTAGCCTCATAACAACTCCCTTTGAATTTGACATTCTATAATATATATATAGCATGGCTTGTAGCTATCTCATATTCATCCAAAAACCCATAAGCTTTTTAATCCTAGAAGACCCTAAATCTTTCTAATAGACAAACTCAAAATGTCATCAGCTTACATTTTCCTCACAATGTTAGTTGCTCTGGTACAAGTGGGGATGGTTTTTGCTGTAGTTGACCCTGTAGCAGCCACTGGAAAAGAACCAATTCTTGAGTTATACATGCATGACATTCTTGGGGGTAGTGGCCCTACAGCAAGGCCAATCACTGGCTTGCTGGGTAACATCTATGATGGTCAAGTGCCCTTTGCAAGGCCAATAGGTTTCCTTCCCCCTCAAGGTGGAGTGGCTATCCCCAATGCCAATGGTGCCATTCCTACGGTTAATGGTCTCAATGGCATCCCACTAGGAACTGGCTTAGCTGGTACAAATTTTGCGGGAAATACAAATGGTCAGAACCAACCTCAAACCCAACTGGGACCTGATGGTTTGGGACTAGGATTCGGAACAATTACTGTCATTGATGATGTGCTGACCTCTGCACCTGAGTTGGGGTCACAGACAATTGGTCAAGCTCAAGGAATTTACGTGGCGAGTTCAGCAGATGGAACTACACAGATGATGACGTTTACAGCCATGATTGAAGGAGGGGAATATGGTGACAGCCTAAACTTCTATGGTATATACAAGATAGGAAGCACCATGTCATATTTGTCATTGACTGGTGGTACTGGCAAGTTCAAGAATGCATGTGGGTTTGCCGAGGTGCGGTCACTTATCCCACCTGGCCAACATGTCACAGATGGTGCAGAGACATTGCTGAGGATAACAGTCCATCTAAGCTACTGAGAATGGTATGAAAATCTAAGAGAAAATGTGAATTGTTTCTTGAAGGTGAACCTGGGCATGGTTTTTCGTTTGTCAGTTTGGTTGAAGTAAATCAAAATTGATTTTGTAAGTTTCTTCGGTTTTTCTTTCTTTCTTTCTTTCTCTTCTTCTTTTTCTTCTTCATTTTTTTTTTTGATAAGTTTCTTCAGTTTTTCATTTGTAACACTGGCCAAAACAGCAAAAGTGTTGTTCTGATGAAATATGGTAATGCAATGTAATTGATAATCCTTCATGATTTGTTTCCAGCAGTGTTTTCCTAACATAAATAATGAAACTGAATGCTCCTATAACAAGGAAAAGTTTATCATCAATACACCATGCACCATGCAACATCTGTATATCTTTGAAGGTGTCATTTCATTGAGCAAAGAAAATTTGTCCCAAGAAAAGAAAAAATTACTAAGGAAAAAACACAATATACATCCTTGTCATGAAGTATAACTGAATATAAAGGCAATTTGGCGATTTCCAAATTACTTGTAAAACTGAGAGCAACTCTACTTTTGCAATTAACAGTGCGCTTGGAAGAAATTGTAGAAGTTTCAATCAACTTACCAGTTCTAAATTGTGGTTATAGTTAACATTTGGAGCACATCTATGTTTTACAATGAATTCTACAATGCCCCATGGAAAGAACTGGCCAAAAGAGAAGAACTACGTGGTTACTACAATGGCTGTCCAAGATGTTCAGAAGTTGATATGGAAAATGATTGGAATTCAATTTTTTTGTAGATTGTATATCCAACACAATGCTAAGAGAATAGTTTTCACAATCACCAACACCAGACAAAAAGGATTTTCTGAATAACCTTTATTAGTAACGATTCAAAAAAAAAAAAAAAAAAAAACCATTTATTGGTAATGACAAATTTCTCCATTTTAATAAAGGGACTTCTGTTAACTCCAAATGGTGAAAGATTATGTCTCCTTAGAAGCTTCATTTCCTAAGTTACCTTCCTCTTATATGTGTTTTTCAAAACCTGTCATACCTAGACAAGTCAGCTGTGTTCCAGAAATCTTGCTCTGCACTAGCTTATATTATGTTCAGCCAAAAAACAAAAGAAAAAAGAAAGCTTAAATCATATTTCACAGAAGAAATCACTTCTAGAAAATGATTCAATGGAGCTTGGCATAGCAAAAGGTGATTCAGAGCAAAAGACGCAGCATTGTTCAGTACTTGATAAAATTGTAGCAATAACATGATTTTGAACTTTCCCCATGACTTCCAAAATTGAATAAAGATAAATTTTGAGGTTTACCTGTGCCAAAAGATGTAGCATTGTTCAAGACTTGATAAAATTGTAGCAGTAACATGATTTTGAACTTTCCCCATGACTTCCACAATTTACTAAAGTTTAAAAATTGACTTACATTTTTTAAAATTTAAGTTGCATGCACATCCAATGAGTTCCGAAACTCAATTTTTGGTTTTTACTCTATTCTTATTCAAAGAAGAGTTACCATTTAAAATGGAACTCATACCATCCACATTTTATTTATTTATTTTTATTTTACAGGCATACCTGTAACATTGAAGTTAGTGGTTGGACTGTATTGAAGAAACATTAATTCATAATTACAAATCATTATTGCATGGAACATGTTGAAATTATTTTTGTTAATTTTTATTTTCTTAAAGCCAATAAGCTTTGAGGTGTAGAGTAGAACAGCTGAGTATGTTGAGGTAACAACATGAGAAAGATTAGGAAGTATATCAGAAAAATAGGAACCTGTTCCGGTTCTTGAAAAGTCTTAGTAGCTCATGTAGCGCTAATAGGTGTGATGTAAAATTATGGTTGAGATGATTTAGGAGAGTCCAAGGATGGTAGCATGTCAGACTGTATTAGCTGCAGGAATTATTAAAAAATTAAGTTGTAGTAGATTCCATGTTTCTCCAGTATATCCACCATGAACCAAAATTATCCCAGCAAACTGCTGCTTCTATTAATTAAAAGTAAATCTTTATTAGCTGCAGGAAAAGACTCCTAAGTTACACACAGTTGGGATGAGTCAGTTCAATTTTGTCATGAATAATATCTGGTGGAACCCAGCAAACATTAGACCATGCTTCTCTATCCCATCAAATCATACATGCGTACGTATGTACATACATAAATACATATAAATATAAACCATACATTCATATATACGTATGTACATACGTACATATAAATATTGAGGTAGATAGGTAAGTATTTTCTTTTCTTCTAAATGGTCAATAACTAATACACTTGCAACAAAACAACTTCAACAGCTTCACCTTCTCCAACAACTCCATCTTAAGCTGGCCATTCCTCTATATATGAGAAGATCCAGAGGCCATTTGCATGATCATCCATAAACCTTCATCTTTCAATTCTTACAGAATCAATAATCCTCCAATATACACACTTCAAGATGTTCAAGCAATCACCACCATTCATTTTCATCATAATGCTAGTTGCAACTGTGCAAATGACAAGCGTCATTGCTGCAGTTAATCATGCAGTAGACAGCAAAGAACCAACACTTGAGTTATACTTGCATGACATTCTTGGGGGAAGTAGCCCTACAGCTAGGCCAATCACTGGCTTGTTAGGTAACATCTATGATGGTCAAGTGCCCTTTGCAAAGCAGATAGGGTTTATCCCTCCACAAGGAGGGGTTGCCATCCCCAATGCCAACGGTGCCCTTCCAACCGTCAATGGTGTCAATGGTCTCCCACTAGGAACCGGCTTAGGTGGTACTGCTTCTGCAGGAAATAATCAGAACCCACCTCAGACCCAGCTGGGACCTGATGGGTTGGGACTAGGCTTTGGAACAATCACCGTTATTGATGACATATTGACCTCCAGTCCTGATTTGGGCTCTCAAACTCTGGGGAAAGCTCAAGGAGTTTATGTGGCAAGCTCTGCAGATGGGACCACACAGATGATGACATTTACTGCTATGATTGAAGGAGGGGAATATAATGACAACCTCAATTTCTATGGAGTGTACAAGATTGGGAATGCCGTGTCATATTTGTCAGTGACAGGAGGGACTGGCAAGTTTAAGAATGCTTGTGGGATTGCGGAAGTACGACCACTCTTATCTTCTGGTCAACATGTCATAGATGGTGCAGAGACACTGCTGAGGATCATCGTCCATCTAAAATATTGAGATTGTTTGATAAAACATCTGGTTTGTTTGTGTGGAAATGAATGTGGTAATGTTGTATTGTATTGTTTAATGTAGTGACTATAAGTCAAGATGGTTGAAAATTTTATATATCTTTTATTTGTAATCTTGTCATAACTTCTAAAGTTTTATGCTTACGGTGATTGCATATGAAAGACAATGTCTTGTTACTCGATTTCCTTATATAGAAAAGGAATATGATTAAAGTAGAATCTTGATTATCCTAAATCAGATTTCATACTTCACAGTCAATATATCAAATAAGATAAAATATTTGCAATGAAAAGTTGAAGTGTAAGCAATTTTGTTCCACATAATGCCTTTAAAATCTGCATTTCATTCAAACAACAATCTGTTTTTTACTTGAATGTTTAGTGGCAAGTAAATTCAGAAGCTACGGTCAGAATTGCAGCCACTATCATAAATCAACTACACATGCTTTGAGGTTTAAACTATGCATATAAATCCTTAGGGGAGACAGGTTTACATAACTTGATAGTTATTGATGAGTTTCCACTCTGGCGGGTAAAGAATTTTCTCCCATGGGTAAAAGCCCGCCTAGACACATTTTGCAGCCTCGCTAGTGGATCTTATGCTTTACTCCAATACCGGCGTCTTTATGAGGTCTTCCTCTTCTAGTCAGTTTAAAAAGGAACAACTAAATTCAATCCTACAAAGCTAAGCATGGCTAGAAGTCTAGAAGAGATATAATAGCAAAGAATTGACAAGAAATCTCATTCAATCCCTGAGCGTGATACATCTCATCAACAATGATAGAAGTTAACCAAATGTACAACTTAGCCCTCACTGCCTTAGAGAATTTTTTATTTTTTGGATGAGTAAGTTTTGGTCCCAAGGGTTGAATGCCTTGAGGGAAACTCTCTGGCAGTGAGAAAATCTAGGATGCTGCTCATAGGATAAAAGATTAAAAAAAAAAAAAAAGTAGCTGGCTGGCTTCAAGAGATTTCTGAGGCTGTTGCATGCCAAATGAATAGCTGGAAACTTTCAAAAGCGGCATGGTTTAAAGGGGAACATAAGAGGGAATCTATGGGCCGTGCTCATAAGATAAAGTCTATCTAGATTTATTTGGCATAGGCAAACCACAGGTTTAGAAAATAAAAAGTGGAAACTGGGACATCTGGGAAACTCTGGATGAACCAAATGATTAAAATATACTTTCTACAGATTTCATTTTTCATGAAAATAATCAGATTTTACTCTAATCTCGACACCCTATTGGGCCAGAAGTGGGAATAACCATTCTGAAGAAACCTTTAAAATGGTATATTCTTGTAAAGAACAAGCTGATGCATGAGACAGGTTAACTAAATATTTAAATAAATATTTGTAATTAGTGAATGTCCAGTAAGTTGTGACAAGTAACAGAATAAGTGAATAAAAAAATGTGAATTTTTGAACTACAATTATAACTATTTCTCTAAAAACAGGGGTATGCACAAGTTATAGATTCATATCTACTTGGTTTAGATCAGAATAAAACATGCTACAAGCAAAAAAAGAAAAAGAAAAAGAAAAAAAGATGAAAACTATAGAATTGGAGAGAGGAAAGTCATAAAAGCTTTACAACTCAAATGCATACCAATTATAGATTTCCAAAATATTGGTTGAAATGATTAAAAATTTATGGTTTTTTATATTTATTTCTTTTCCACTCTTGCATGTGAAACAAAAAGTGGGAAATAATAGTTAAGAGAGAAACAAAACCTGTATATTACATCCCACCAAAAAAAAAAAAAAACTGCATACAGTTTTCTTGAAACAAAATGTAGTTCAGCAACTATACTTCCAAACAAAACTGTGTAGCAGTCAACACGCCGACCAATTGATCTGCCATTTCATGCTCAAACTATTTCTCTAAGAAGTCTAGTGATAGTCAACATACCATAGATACAGATCCCATGAATTATGAAAAGCTGGTTATGCTAACGCGAGAATGTACAACAGCATCATCAAGTCCATAGAGAGAATCTATCAAGTGCATTCGCAAGGAAGCTGGACCCTTGGCCAAGTTCATTCCCATCTCACCGGCAACCCCAAATATGGATAATGCAGAAACTGTTGCTTCCAAAGCATGCAAAGGATCAACAGCAACAAAGGCAGCAATAAGAGCAGTGACTGAACACCCTGTTGCTGTGATTCTCTGCATCATGGGCACCCCATTGTGAGCACCAACAACTCTCTCCCCATCTGTAACAATATCAACAGCCCCAGATACTGCAACTATGGCACCACTTGCTTGAGCCAATGACTTTGCTGCTTCCACAGCATCAGTAGACTCGTGGGAGCTGTCTACACCCTTGAAAACAAAAACCAAGTCTTGGCAATTGAGATACCTAAAATCTATAAGCCTCAACACATAAAATTTTCACAATTGTTGAGATAGCAAAAGCTTTGAGCTTTGAGCTCAGCTGGCACTTGTGTTCATAAAAACCAACTTTAAATTCCATAATTTTTTTTATTAAAAAAAAAAAAATTTACCTTACTGGTTCCTAAAGTGGCATTGGAAAGAGCAATAACCTCGGACGCATTTCCTCGGATAACAGTGGGCTTAAGTTCCACGAGTTCCAAACACGCCTTTAACCGGAAACTGGAAGCCCCAGCAGCAACGGGGTCGAGAACCCAAGGCTTACCGGACTGACACGCGAACTGGGCAGCGAGCTTCATGGCCGGTAGCCAGTCGGCAGAGAGAGTGCCGACGTTGATGCAGAGAGCGCGGGCGTGAGGTGTGAAATCAGGAATCTCGTCTGCGCTGTGGATCATGGCGGGCGATGCACCGGCGGAGAGGAGCGTGTTGGCCATCAGATCCATGGACACAAAGTTGGTGATGCATTGGATAAGCGGCGATTCGCTTCGGGTTGCGGAGAGAAGGCTCCACGCTTTCGCGGGCCACCCGCTTGGCTCTGCTTTTCCTCTCAACTTGTCTTCTTCCATTCTTTAATCTTTATTGGAGAAATACACTTGATTACAGATACACCAATTCCAACATCTTAGCTTTGAAATTTCATTCCAATAATTGGGTGACACCTGTCCTAAAAATACTAGTCAACTTATTTTACTAACTCAGATAATAATAAAATTTTATGCAATTTCAACCATTAAATAAATAAATAAGTTAAATAAGTAAAAAAAAAAAAAAGGAGGAGCAAAAAATTGGAGTGAGAGGAAGAAGAGCCCATTTGCCCCTAGATTGGTTGATTAATCATGTCATTCTAGCTTGAAGCGTGAGAGTATAGTCCTCTTTGAAAAAGTCAATTAATAAAATTCTTAATTTATTTTTGGATAAGATTTGGCTTCAAATATGCTTGGTTGATTTTGGCTTCAACCCTAATAGAAAGATGACATATGTTTGTGTCATGTGCATTTACTTAGTTGATTGGGTTATGTGTTCCTCTGCATTGTATTACACAGGACAAGAATGACAGAGATACATGTCATTTTTCTATTGAGAATTAAATCTAAAGTTTCAAATATGTTTGAAACCAAACTTTGTCCTATACCCTTTTACTTTATTTAATATGTCAATATATGGATGACAGTTTTGCCTTGTCCTACTTAACCTGCTCCATCCTACTTCGTCTCACGTGAGTTTTCCTTGCCTTGCAAAGGTGGTGGAGCGGGGATGAGGCAAGATTTTAGCCCTACATCACAGGGTGGGGCAGGGATGAGTTTAGACTTTTTAGACCCATCCCGCCCTATGTTGGTAAGGGTTAAATTGTAAATTTTTCCATGCCCTAAAACCCTACTTTAAAAAAATATATTATCAGTTTATTTTATTATACCTAACATGGTTCTCTGCCTCTTTTTTTCTCTCTAGCAATGTTGAAAATAAAGTACCAATTTTAACGTTTTCTTTTGTCTTTATTAGAAACAAATTTATATACTTTTGTCTTTATTAGAAACAAATTTATATACTATTGAATCATTGATTTTATACTATGAGATTTTTGTTTTTGTTGTGACATTGTCTTGTTAAACGCTTGAATAATATTATTTTAGTTTTTGCTAAAAATTAGTTTGATTTGATGAGAAAATTTATTTGTGATTTCAAGTATATTTTTATTAATGAAACAGACTTTTGTTAAAAAAAAAAATTGTAATAGCTATGAGCAAATTAACAAGAAGTAGAGTATTACGGGATAGGGCAAGAAATTTTTCCTCGTCATGCGAGGTGGGGCAAGGATGGAGCAAGATAAAACCATGCGGGGCGAGGGTGAAGACCTTATCCTTCAACCCCGCCTTGCTCCATTGCCATCCCTATGTCAATATCATTATGTTATTAGAGTTTAAATTAAGGGATAATTACAATAAACCCACTTGTGGTATGACCCGTTTTCACTTTGCCTACCTGTGTTTCAATCATTTACACTTTGCCCACTTGAACTTCAATTCGTTACCCATCTGTTATCCACTTCACCATCAGACATTAAAAAAACACCTTTTTATTCAAAATCAGAACATAATACGGATCAAAAACACGAACCCACTCTTCTTTTCCTTATAAGCCCTAGAAACACGAAATTCCCTTGTATTGAGCTGGGGTTTTGATTTTTCTGATCGTGCTTTCTCGTGAGGGTGAGGTTCTAACTTTGGGTTGTCTTGAGGCATTGAATATTCGAAGATAGATCATCACCAGGTACGACATTTTTGCTTTATGTGGGTTTTGAGGTTTAAAGTTTTGATGGTAGCTTTGATTCACAGGAAGTTGATAATCGATGTCTTCTTTGAGTGGAAATTACTCAGGTTCAAGTGGGCATATGTGTACATATGAGACTTGCGTGCTGAGAACAAGTCTGACAGTGAATAATTTTGGGAGAAAGTTTCTGGGTTGTAGCCAATATAATGTAAGCATACTTTTTACTTAATCTAGTTGATTCATGTGAGATTGGAATGTAATGTGTTCAATTCAATTTATGAACAGATTGGTCCCAAGTGCCCTTTCTTTAAATGGCTAGATAATCCCACTTGTATGTGTGAGAATGAAGCTGCCCATTTGGTGCAACAAAAGCTGGATTTACTGCAGAGTGAGCTACAACTTGCACATAAAAGGGAAAGAGTAGTTACCCAGACAGCAGCATCAACTACCCAGACAGTAGTAGAAGCTACCCAAATGGCAGAAATTGCTAAAGACAGGGCAGCAAAAGCCACTAAGAGGGAGAGAGAGTTTCGAGCTTCCTCTGTTCAAGCCAAGGAGATAGCAGTTAGAGTTTTAGAGCAAGAGAGAAAGTGTAGAATTGCACTAATTCTGTCATGGTTTTTATTTTTATTTTTTTATTTTGGTTATGTTGTTTTCATGTTTTGGCTCAAGTGAGAATGTTGGAATGATGAGATTGAGTTTGCTTGGTGGGTTGTAATATAAGCTGGTCCTCAATTGTATTGTAATAGAACTATGTAAGGTTTTTTTGAGAATGAGAACTATGTAAAATGGTAGATGCTATTAGAGATGAATATGCTTGTTTAGATGTGTAGGTGCAATCACATGTTGCTTAGATCTTTCTATGTTTGAGTATTTGCCATTGTAAGAACCAAGTGTAAGACTTCTGGACCTTAGGTCACTTGGGCTCACAATTTATTTGTAGTGGGCTTAAGTATTTCCTACAATGGGTCGTTCTCGGCAGAGAGACTCAAAGTAACACTCAGTTAGAACCCTCTCCTTGACTGTTTTCTCTCAATTTTTCTGAACCCCTTCTTCTCCCAACTTTCTTCTATTTATAGCCAAGGTTAGTGGGAAGATCATGATTACAGTCACCATTAGTGCTACTGAAGGTCCTGTATTATTTGGTTAAAGTGGTTGTTTAGGTGAAAGGGCGGTGCAGCATTTATGATCTTGGAACTTGGTTCCATTTTCACCGATTATGTTTGGCAACTCACGTTCCCGTGCATATCATGATCTTCCCGGACATGTCTCATGCGCTCCACCGGGAAAGACTAACCGGTCAACTCTGGGAACTTAATACCCGAAGCTTGTTTTTACTCTAAGGCAGTTTCAAGAAGGGCATAAGGTAACTGGAACTTTCTGCTGGGCCTGCGCCCCAAGCCAGTATGGGCTTGGGCCCGGGGCCTAGATGGGTCTGGGCCCAAGGCCAGTATGGGCTTTGGAAGCTCGGTGCCGTACAATAGCCCCCCCTTGATTCATACTCGGTTGCCGAGGAGAATCAAGGAGCTGCCTGGGCCTTTTGACCTCGGGAATCTTCTAGTCTGGGACTTCTGGCTGTCACTTCTCATTAATATTCATCTCAAAAGACGCGCCGTTTCGCGGCGCCAGGCGCAGTCGTCATTATTGCCTGACGGTTCGTGAACCGAAGCGGCGCGCAAATCGGTTACACTTGGCATTCGTTGGGTCGCTCGTAGGCTGTGCCCATTTATTGCTTGATTAAGCGTTTCTTCTTCTTCCCCCATTTCTTTTGGGCTCTATAAATAGTCCTTCTCCAAACACCATTCCATTTTTCCTTCGCCTCTGATCTTTAGTGCCTACTCTCTGCCGACTACATTTCTGTGCACTTGCTTGCTCAGCGTTCTTTTCCTCCTTAGAACCCAAAGTAAGTCTTTCTTCCCCTTCCTGTTCCTTCAGTTTTGTTTCTTTTGAGTTCATTCTTGTAGTTTTAGGCTTTATAGATGGGTTATTCTTACCTTCTAGATACCCCGGCTGCTTTGGCCACCTTTAGGAGTAAATTTAGTATTCCTAATGACGTGGACGTGGCTTACTGCCATGAGAGTGATATGGAACTCCACCGAGGGCAGGGTACAGCCTTCTTTCCTTTGATGTCCATTTTAGAAGGTGGGGTTAGGTTCCCGGTAGATCCCCTCCTGATAAGCACACTCACCTACTATGGGCTGTGCCCCGACTAGCTTCCCCCCAATTTTTACCGAGTAGTTAGTTGTGTCAGCCAGTTGAACCATACCTTTAACTTACAATTAGACCACCATGATATTAACCAAATGTACAGCCTCTGTGGGAGCAAATCCACCAATTATTACTTAAAGACGAGGGATGCTCGGGTACGGCTGATATCGTGCCTACCCGATTCGAACAGGAACTCCGCCGGGGAGTTCGTCAGGGTGCGCGACAATTGGTTTGCCGGGGAGATCCCTTGCCCCCTCACACGGTGTGAAGTGGGTTTGTACCATCCCCTTCTTATAATTGTTTGAGTAAAAAAACATTTTTATTGTTAAAAGCTAATGCGTCACCTGTTCTTTTGCAGACGGCAAAGTGTTTGTTCAGGACCTCAGAGCTGTCCACACCAGGGACTTAAACTTCGTCCTCCGTTCCGAGATCTACGTGCATTGGGACGGGCAACTCCGGGCCTCACACCTGATCCTCGGCGTGGAGCCGGTTTACTCTACTTGGCAGCCTTTCAAGCAGGCGCTGATAGTTGACAGCCCCCTGCTATCGTACATAGACGTCCGGTACGTGAATTTCTTGCCGTCGAAGCTTACAACCGGGGAAGCGAGGGAATTTGGTCGGCGGTTCACTGCCGCGGACGAACTAGTTCCCCTGCGAGACGATTCCGCGGAACGGGTATCTCGGCGCCTTAGAGAGAGAGCTCACGAAGCCATACAACAAGGGGATCAAGCCCAAGAGCAGCCCCATCCCGAGGATCCACCCGCCGAGCCTCAACAGCAAGAGACAGAAGCGGCTAACTTGCCAGCTGAAGCGATCCAGCCCTGTGCAAGAATGGTGGCAAGGAGAGTCATGACCCTTGATCGGTTCGTGCCTGGTGCCCGGCCGACCAACCAGCCCCCGCCTACTCAGGGTCGGGGTCCAGTGTCTCAGCCTCCCCCCCCTCCGCAGCCCGGACGGGCCCGTAAGAAGCAGAAAGTAACCGAGCAACCTTCCACGGGCCCAGGGGATGCCGTTGTACAGACTCCTCCCCGACCAACAGGGGGAATTGTTATCCGCGGGCCGCCAACCGAAGCTGGCACGGGGGGCGCGTCCTCCTCCCAAGTGGCTCCAGCGTGGGAGCCAAAGTTCCTTCTGGACGGCAAGCCATTGCCCTCAACCGCCTCTGTTCGGATGTGGGATAAGGGCGAGGGCGGCCGTATTGCCCAAACCTTGGCCGGAGCTCTCCAACTTCCCGAGGACGTGCACGCCTTTGATGATGGGTCTGAGGAGTCCGTGGGGCGCCGGTTAGAGTGGCACGCCATTGCGGTAATTCTTTTGTCTATTTACTTCATGTAGATTTTCTTTTGTCTCTTTGCTAACCTTCGTGCTTGCTAGGCCGCTCAACTGGCTCACATTGTGGCTGCCCGGGCACGGGAGCTTGATGAGGAAAATGAGCGCGAGAAGGGGGCGCGGGAGTCAGCAGTAAAAACGGCTAAGGAAAAGGTGAAGCTTGCCAAGGCTGCTGAGAAGAAGGCTGCTGCCGCGGAGAAGTTCCGGGCATTGGCCGAAAAAAGGAATGCAGAGCTCCTCTCCAAGCAAAATGAGACGGAACTCAAACTAGCCGAAGCCCTCAGCCTTAACACTTCCCATGCCGACGAGATAGCCGATCTTAGGGCAGGCTTGGCGGCCGCGGAGCAAAAGTGGTATGACGTAGGCTTTGCCGACGCCGAGAACTCCGCAGAGCCGGTGGTGGCTCGGGCTCGGCATATGGGTTTCGAGGCCAGGTGATTTGCCGCTCTTCAGGCAATGGGAGTTCTTGAAGATTCGCCGCTGAGAGACCCGGCCAGATTCCATTTCCGAATCCTGTTCCTGCCGTCCAGAACGCCCCGGCTGCTTTCGACGAGGAGGAGACGGCCAGTATGAGGGAGTTGGTTGAGCAAATCGATTCTCATGCCGAGCCCGAGGACATGGAGGCCACGAGCATACCTACCGTGCAGGAGCTTCTTGGTGAGGGCCAGCCTTTTCCCCTGACCGTCCAGCAGGAAGTGCCACCACCGACTCAACCTCCCAGCTGATTTTACCTTTACTTGTTAGTTTATTTTTATTTTAGTTTTATTTGCCTACGTCACCGGGATGTGGTGATTGAACAATTGTCTTTACTTATTGGTTTTATTTGCCCATGTCACCGGGATGTGGTGACTGAACAATTGCTTTTACCTATTTAATTAATAGTCCGTTTTCTTTTTCCGTTTCAATTTGTTGAATGAAATTATCTCTGTTTGTGTTTTGCTTGAATTATACTAGTGTTATGGCCGCTTAATAGAATGGTACCCCCGAAAACCTGTTGTGCGGCGCTGTGGGTAATTTAAGAGCGCTATTGGACTTAGTTTTTGCAAAAGGGTTAGGTTTTTATCAGGTTTTGGTTTAACCGAGAATTGTGTTTTCGTCCTTATGAATTTGATTGTAAGGTTTTCACCTGCTCGGCGATACTGATCGAGCCGAGGGTCAGGTTTCTGTCCTTAGGATTTATTTGTAAGGTTTTTGCCTGCTCGGCGATATTGATCGAGCCGAGGGTCAGGTTTCTGTCCTTAGGATTTATTCTTGAGGTTTTCACCTGCTCGGCGATATTGATCGAGCCGAGGGTCAGGTTTCTGTCCTTAGGATTTATTCGTAAGGTTTTCACCTGCTCGGCGATATTGATCGAGCCGAGGGTCAGGTTTCTGTCCTTAGGATTTATTCGTAAGGTTTTCACCTGCTCGGCGATATTGATCGAGCCGAGGGTCAGGTTTTTGTCCTTAGGATTTATTCGCGATTCTCTTGGAGTGTGGTTACAGGGTCAAAAACAGCACAGACAACAAAGTTCATCATGCTCTTAATCTTAATAAAATACAAGTTTTGGCTTACATTGATGGTTACGCGTAGAATTTCTTCAGGTTGTTGGCGTTCCATGGTCGGGGGAGCGGCCTCTCGTCCAGGTCTTCCAAGTAGTAGGCCCCTGCACCTGCGACGGCTGTGACTCTGTACGGTCCCTCCCAACTCTGAGCAAGCTTCCCTGCAGCCATGTCCCGCATGTTCCCCACTACCCTTCTTAACACTAATTCCCCGGCACTGAATTCCCTGGTCTTTACATTTCGGTTGTACCTTTGCGCCAGCTTCTGCTGATACTCAGCAAGACGTACGGTCGCGGCCTCCCTGCATTCTTTTATCCAATCCAAATGCTCCGTCATAAGGTCGGCGTTCTGTACGGGGTCAAACCCCGCGACCCGTGCACTGCATAAGCTCACCTCGGTTGGTATCACTGCTTCTGCTCCGTATGCCAGAGAAAATGGGGTTTCCCTCGTGGATCTCCTGGGGGTCGTGCGGTAGGCCCATAAAACACTGGGTAGTTCTTCTGCCCATCTTCCTTTCGCTCCATCCAACCTTCTTTTGAGCCCGTTCAAAATAGTCTTGTTTACTGCTTCAGCTTGGCCGTTGCTCTGGGGGTATGCCGGGGTTGAATACTTGTTCTTGATGCCGAGCTCGCTGCAAAAGGTCCGAAAAGCGTTGCTGTCGAACTGTAGTCCGTTGTCTGTCACTAGTGAATTCGGCACTCCAAACCTTGTAACTATGTTTTTCCATACAAATTTTTTCACGTCAGTATCCCGGATATTGGCCAAGGCTTCAGCTTCAGCCCACTTTGTGAAGTAATCCACAGCCACCAGTACAAAACGGCGGTTCCCCGTTGCTCGGGGGAATGGCCCGAGGATGTCAAGCCCCCATTGTGCAAATGGCCACGGGCTACTGACAGGGTTTAGATGTCCTGCCGGCTGATAGATCATTGGGGCGTGCTTTTGACATTGTTCGCAGCTCCGAACGTATTCGGCGGCGTCCTTCTGCATCTGTGGCCACCAAAACCCCTGCGTCATTGCTCGGTGTGCTAAAGATCGTCCCCCCGCATGCCCGCCGCATACTCCTTCATACAGCTCGGTTAGAAGCTCCTTGACTCTTTCAGGATGCAGGCACAAGAGGTAAGGGCCCGCGAAGGACCTTCTGTACAACTTTCGGTCTGAAGACAACCAGTACCTGGGAGCCATTCGTCGAATCTTGTTGGCCTCGGCCTCATCCTCTGGAACTTTATCTTCGGCAAGAAAGTCTATGATCGGGTTCATCCAGCATACTCCGGCCACCGCCACCTGCGCAACCTCTACTCCGGCCTGGTCAAGAGCAGTCTTCACACAGATGCTTGGCTCCCTTATAAGTTCTATCGTGATGAGCCTCGGCGTGTCCTCGGTAGCCGATGACGCTAACGTGGCAAGAGAGTCAGCATGCTTGTTTTGTGACCGGGCTACCTGGGATATCTTTACCGTTCCAAACTGACCGATAATTTGTTTTGCCGTACTTAGATAAGCTTTCATTCGGGGATCCCGAGCCTCGAAGTCCCCAGTGATCTGATAAACAACCAGCCGAGAGTCCGAGTAGATTTCCACGTCCTTTGTGCCCAGATGCAATACTGCCCTCAACCCGGCCAGCAGGGCTTCATATTCGGCTTTGTTGTTCGAGGCTTTGAACCCCAATCTGAAGGAGTGTTCCAATCGCATACCTTCAGGGGTGATAATGACAATACCAGCCCCGACCCCCATAGCATTTGATGCGCCGTCCACAAATAACCTCCACGGGCGAATCTCCGCACTACAGATCACCTTGCCTTCATTCTTAGGTGTAAACTCCGCGATGAAATCAGCGAGAACTTGCCCCTTCACCGAGCTTCTAGGTCGGTATCTTATGTCAAACGATCCCAATCGAGTCCCCCATTTAGCAATCCGTCCTGTGAAGTCGGATCTCTTTAACAGTGATTGCAATGGATATTCGGTGAGGACAAACACTGTGTGTGCCTGGAAGTAGTGTGGTAACTTCCTCGTGGCGTGCACCAAGGCCAAAACCAACTTTTCAAGAGGTAGGTACCTTGTCTCGGCATCGACCAAGGTCTTGCTCACGTAATACACCGGCATTTGCACTCCCTGGTCCCTTAGTAACACAGCACTTACTGCATGATCGGTGACTGCAAGGTACATAAACAGATCCTCCCCAGGCTCCGGGGCCGTCAACCTTGGCGCCTTTGCCAAATATTCCTTTAGTTCTCGAAAAGTTTCATCGCAGCTCTCGTCCCACTGAAACCCCTTCCACTTCTTCAGAAGTTGATAGAATGGCCGGCAGCGATCGGCAAACTTGGAGATGAATTGGTTCAAGGCGGCCAACATCCCAGTGAGCACTTGCACCTCCTTAGGATTGCTCGGTAGTTTGAGGCGATTGACGGCCTCTATTTGGTCGGGGTTAGCCTCTATTCCCCGAGTGGAGATCAGATAACCCAGGAACTTGCCAGCCCCCACTCCGAAAGTGCACTTTTCGGCATTGAGGCGCAGCCTGTGTCGTCGTAGTACCTCGAATACTCCCCGCAGGTCTTCAGTATGCAGCGACTCTTTTCTGCTTTTTACCACCATGTCGTCAATATAAACTTCAACCGTGCACCCAATTTTTTCTCGGAACATCCTTGTCATCATACGCTGGTAGGTGGCCCCGGCATTCTTCAATCCAAACGGCATGACCTCGTAGTGATAGTTTGCGTTCGGGGATATAAATGCTGTCTTCTCTCGGTCCTCGGGCGCCAAGGCAATCTGGTGGTAGCCTTGGAAGGCGTCCAGGAAGCTCATTCTCGGGTGCCCGTACGTGGCATCCACTAGCTGATCAATCTTGGGCATCGGGAATGGATCCTTGGGACACGCTCTGTTCAAATCGGTGAAGTCCACATAAACTCTCCATTTACCGCTCTTCTTCTTCACTACGACAGTGTTTGCCAGCCATCTCGGGAAGAATATTTCTTTTATGGCCCCGGCTTCCTTCAGTCGCTGGACCTCCAGGTTTACTGCATCGACGTGTTCCTTTGATACACTTCTCGGCTTCTGCTTTTTCGAGGGAAACGATGGGTCCACATTGAGTTTGTGAGCAATGAACTCGGGGTCTACGCCGGGCACTTCATACGGGTTCCACGCGAAGACATCTATGTTCTGCAAGAGGAACAACAACATCCTTACCCTTTCCCGATCATTCATGCTTGTACCTATCTGGAAGTATTTGTCACTATCTGGGAGAATTCTTACCTTCAGCACCTCCTCGGCAACGTCCGC
This sequence comes from Quercus robur, assembly GCF_932294415.1. Classification (NCBI taxonomy): domain Eukaryota; kingdom Viridiplantae; phylum Streptophyta; class Magnoliopsida; order Fagales; family Fagaceae; genus Quercus; species Quercus robur. The sequence goes on along the minus strand of NC_065539.1, from coordinate 32,968,179 downwards.
CCTAGTTTCGCGGGGTATCTGTAATTGCTATGCAGTTTCTTTCTCGGCGTGCTCAGCTTGGCCGAGCTGTTCCTTTTCCCACCGGACCGCGGCTACGAGGCATTGCTTCGCCACCTGTTGATTCCCCCTTACCTCTACAACTCCATGCTCAGTAGGGAATTTTACTTTCACGTGAAGGGTGGACGGAACAGCCCCCATGGCGTGAATCCACGGCCTCCCCAGGATTGCGGTGTAAGGTGCAAATGATCGGACTACTATGAACGTAACTATAACTTCCTTGCCCTCCATGTCCACTGGGAGAGAGATTTGCCCCTCGGGAATCACAACCCTCCCGTCAAACGAGATCAATGGCGTGTCATACTTCGCCAAATCCTGGGTTTTTAACCCGAGCCCTTCGAAGAGGTCCGGGTACATAACGTCAGCCCCGCTACCCTGATCAATCATCACCCTCTTCACCAAGAATCCGCCTATCTGGGCTGTCACCACCAAAGCGTCGTCGTGAGGTTAGATGGTTCCTTCCAAATCATCTTCTCCGAACAAGATGTCCAGCCGTCCATCTTTCTTTTGCTTCTTGGATGGTTCTCCCTCCGCGCAAGCCACTGTCATTACCCTTCTTGCCGCTGCTGCTCTTCTCGGTGCGGCATGAATGACGTTGATTACCCCCAGGGGTGGTGGAAGGGGATTCCTTTTCTGTTGGGCGCCCTGCCCGGTCTCTCGGTCAGTGGAATCTGCTACAAACTCTTTCAGGTGCCCTGCCTTCACCAACTGCCCGAGATGATCTTTCAATACCCTACACTGCTCGGTGGTGTGCCCCTTGTCTCTGTGATAGGTGCAGTATAGGCTTTGGTTCCTCCGAGATGGGTCGCCCCCCATTTTGTTCGGCCATCTGAAGAATGGCTCGTTCCTTATCCGTTCCAGTATCTTGTGCACGGGCTCTTTAAACAACACATTAACCCCCTCGATCTGCACCTCCGGTTCCTGCATTCTGAAGTCCCTTTTCGGTTTTGGCGGCAGGATGCTTTGTCGAGATCTCCCCGTAAAAGGAGCTTTCCCCCTGCTTTGCAGCCGGTCATCCTCCAGGCGCTTGTACTCCTCTATGCGTCTCATCAGTTGCCTCATATCCTCCGGGGGTCTTCTTGTCAGCAACTCCCGCAGTTCAGAATCCTCGGGGAGCCCCATCCTGAAGGTGCTAGCCGCAATTTTCTCGTTCCCCCCTCCAATCTCATTGTAGAGTTCCCAGTATCGGCTGGCATAACTCCGAAGGGTTTCCCCGACCCTCATTTTCATGGAAAGCAACGCGTCGACCGGTTGTTGCACTCGGCTGCATGTTACGAACCTGCTGCCGAACTCCTGAATCAGCTCGGCGAAGCTGTGTATAGAACCTTTCCGCAACCCATTGAACCATCTCAGTGCGGTAGAGCCGAGGCTGGAGGGGAATACTTTACACATCAATGCATCGTTGTGCGCATGCAAAGACATCATGTGGATGTAATGATTGACATGCTCCACGGGGTTTGTCCTCCCCTCATAGGAATTGAATGGTGGGCGCGTGAATCTGCTCGGCATGGGTGCCCGTTCAATCTCATCAGAGAATGGAGACCGGGCTGCCATCCGCAAGGCCCTGCTCATGGCGTCCATCGCGGCGTTGTGGTGCCGCCGCTCCTCTGGCGACTCTGACCCTTGGTTATCATATCCATTCGACTGGGAACGGTCCCGTCTACGACGCGTCTCCCGGGAGTGTCGATGTGACTCTTGAGAACGTGATCGGTCTCGGTGTTGTTGTGTAACAGATCGGCTGGAACCTTCCTCGCCACGGTTTCTCCTGGGTTGGGGGTTGTGGTTCCTTTCGTGGCGCCGACCCCTTGCTTCCAGCTCCAAGTCCATTACCAATCTGCGTAACCGCTCCAGCTCCCGGTCTCTATCATCATGTTGCCGATGTGCTGAGACGCTTGAAATTGTCCGGCGTGTCTGGGCCGATCCTTCTCCCAATCCGGACCTTTCCTCTCCTCTTGGATGCTCCCTATCCTCCAGCCGTTTCTGCCTTCTCTCCCTCCACGTCGATCCCCGAGAAGATCCTGCGGAATTGCTCGGAACATGCCCTCCTGAACGCTCCCCAGACATCTCCCTTGCTTGAGTCTCACTCAAACCACAGTTTCGTAGGAGAGCCCCACGGTGGGCGCCAATTGTAAGAACCAAGTGTAAGACTTCTGGACCTTAGGTCACTTGGGCTCACAATTTATTTGTAGTGGGCTTAAGTATTTCCTACAATGGGTCGTTCTCGGCAGAGAGACTCAAAGTAACACTCAGTTAGAACCCTCTCCTTGACTGTTTTCTCTCAATTTTTCTGAACCCCTTCTTCTCCCAACTTTCTTCTATTTATAGCCAAGGTTAGTGGGAAGATCATGATTACAGTCACCGTTAGTGCTACTGAAGGTCCTGTATTATTTGGTTAAAGTGGTTGTTTAGGTGAAAGGGCGGTGCAGCATTTATGATCTTGGAACTTGGTTCCATTTTCACCGATTATGTTTGGCAACTCACGTTCCCGTGCATATCATGATCTTCCCGGACATGTCTCATGCGCTCCACCGGGAAAGACTAACCGGTCAACTCTGGGAACTTAATACCCGAAGCTTGTTTTTACTCTAAGGCAGTTTCAAGAAGGGCATAAGGTAACTGGAACTTTCTGCTGGGCCTGCGCCCCAGGCCGATATGGGCTTGGGCCCGGGGCCTAGATGGGTCTGGGCCCAAGGCTAGTATGGGCTTTGGAAGCTCGGTGCTGTACAGCCATGATTTGATTGCTGCCTTGGATGAATAACATGAAATTTATGATAAAGCATGCTTAGATGTATGCTAGAGTTTATATGTAATGCCATGATTAGATGAATGTTAGGTTGTTTGATTTGCGTGATTAGATGAATGGTAGGCTTTTGTTTGACAAGCATGATAGATGAATGGTTAGGGATGTTTGATGCCATGTTGATTGTTAGATGAATGTTAGTGTGTGTGTGTGTAAGTTAGAATACCAATGTTGAGTGTGCCATTAATAGGATTAAGACATAAATCACAATGATAGGAAGCCAACCTTAGGGTTGGGTGGTTTTGGGTGCCTAACACTTTCCCGAGACCGTACCTTAACTCTGAACCCATATCTCTGGTAATAAGATTAAAAGGTCTTTCCTCGAAAGGACGTTATATATATGGTTCCTAGATAATTGCAAAAACTAAGTGGCGACTCCCCCCCCCCCCCTCTTACGTCCACATTCCACTGTGGATAATGAGTTTAATTCCTATGTGTCCTATGTCTTAATCTTAATAAAAGCTTACTCAATATTTGTTTGCACACACATCACATGGTTCTTTTGTTCCTTAACCTTAGTTGGTGATGAATGAGAAGATGGAAGGCTCCATTCGGGCCCAAGTCTTTCAAAGTTCATCCCACCAACTCATAATGTGTGTCATTGCCTATGATGGACTTTCAGTACGTTAATGGTTTGCCATCAATCCACAAAGGTCCACTTAGGCCCTCGGTTGGAATCATGACACATCTAGTTATGAGTGACCTACTTATCTATCCCTTTAGTCTCAGGAAGCCTACCCACACTTAGAGAGATCCTAGATCCTATCAAAAGAGAGTACCCTTTATATCTCTTATTTGTTTAACCATATATCTTGTGCTCACCTAATTCTAAAGTTATGGCATACCCTAAGACAAATGGGACAAAAGAAAAAAAGTTCTCCCATGTAAAAGACTTATCCCTAAATCCAAAGGTATGTCTTAACTTGAAAGATTCATAAGACCATATCAAAAAGTCTTTTCAAAAAAAGGACTTTGGACCTAAGATAACAAGTATGCTATGGACTTAGCATCCAAAATCCTACAAAGTCAATATGGATTTCCCTAATCTTGGGCTCTTTTTTGTATGCCTAAGCCCAAGATAATGAGTACTTCATGGACCTTGAGAGGAAGGTTATAATGTATTCTAGCTAATGGGCCACTTCAAAAAAAGAAAAAGAAAATAATAATGAAATGAAAAAAGAAGAGCACAAAGGTGATGAATGTATTTTGTAAGTCCATGTTTGAGACAAAAGGTTGAATATTTCTAAGTACATTCTAATGAAAGCCCAGGAGAGTAAGATGAGAGCATTATTGTAAATGGACCAAAGTCCCTTGAAATGAGGGGTAAGGCTCATGAGAGGAAAAGGAGTGATTTTGTAATTGGGTTCTCATTAAAATGGACTTAAAGATTTTCTAAGGACACCTAAAAACAAAAGGAACTTTTAATTGGGACATGGACTTTATAAAAATGAGATTTCTTTTCAGGCACCATTGCACCACCAAAGTCAAGAAAACACGTCCCCACTCCAATTTGGACTCGAGAAAAGAACAGAAGGCATTTGGTCAAGATTGAGGACACACATCAAGAAGAAGTGTTCCAAGAAAGGGAATCCTTTCAAGCTACAATGATTGCTCCAATTAGTGATGAAATTGCACAAAATATATTCAAGGCAATGGAAGAACAAAGTGATGCTTTCAAAAAGATGGGAAGTTGTCTCACTAAGCTTGAGGAGTCCAAATTGAAGAAGCCACCACGTTTAGAGGTTCTCAATGAGGAGGAAGTGGAAGATTGGGATGAAAGGGATAAAGCTAATTATGAGAGGAACAAAAAAAAAATGAGAAACTCATGACGGAAACCATAGTCATGAGAAAGAAGATAGAGAAAATGCAACTAGCCTTTCGCAAGGCCCAAGGGATGGATGATTGTCCTTACAACATGGGGGGCATAAGCTCTAAGACCCCCATTGCACTACCTTCAAAGTTCAAGATTTCAGATGTGGAAAAGTTTGATAGAACTGGAGATCTAAAGCAACATGTTAAGAGGTACCTAAGCATTGCTGAAATGAAGGGGTTGGATGAGAAGCAAACTTTGCATGCATTTCCTTTCTCACTCAAGGGAGGTGCATCAAGGTGGTACTATAGTTTGGATCCTAGCAAGACTAAGGTGTGGAATGGGCTAGTGGAGTTATTTGTAGATCAATTCATCTTGAATACCAGGATTGATGTAACTTTGAGAGATTTGGAGACCACTAAGTAAGAAGTAGGGGAAACATTCTTCGAATACATGACAAAGTGGAAGGGAAAGGCGTCTAGGATGGTTAATAGGGCAAATGAAAAAGGTCAAATCAACATGACTATCAAGAATTTGTTTCCGACATATAATAGTAGGCTCTTGTCATCGCTTATTAGTTCTTTTGGAGAGTTGTGTGATTGTGGAACTAGGATAGAGGATGCCATCAATAATGGACAATTGGAGAAGGGTGAGAGCAAACCTCCAATCAAGAAGGCATATGGAGGAGGAACAACTACCTCTAAAGCTTCCAATCTCTTGAATGTGAGTGCGATCATACCTCAACAAACCTTAGTGTACCTCAACTTCACAAAGAAGGTCCATCGTTAATTTTCCGACCTAGAAATGACCCTTGCTCAAGCATATGAGAATTTATCTTCTAAAGGATTCATCAAGCCTCTAGGTCTTACACCTATGCCTAGTAAGACTTCTCTTTTTTAAATAACCAGAAGTTTTTCCATCTCGCGTGCATTTGGCCCAATGATGAGTTTTGGTATCTTACCTTGTAGGCTAGTACTACTTTATCGGATTTGTACCCGAAAAAGAAAATATTGAGAAGAAAAAACAAAAGCAACACAATTTGTTGTTGGTGTGGAGAATCAAATACAGTAATAGGAAAAGAAAACAAAAACTTGTAAAATCAAAATGAGAGTGAGCTCTACTACACACAATCAAACTGGCAAAGGAATTTATTACATCTTCTTCTCAAAAATAGAACTGGCAAACGCATCTATGATCTAACGCCAAATTCCCCAAAACCCAATCCAGAAATTCAAAAAAAATAAAAAAACAGAGAAACAATGCAAAACCAATCATCACCTTCACCATCACCATCACCATCACCCTCACCCTCACCTTCACCACCAACACAACACACCTTCTCCACTACCATTCCAATTCCCAATCCCAAAGATCACAAAACCACACTCTACATCATCGTAGCCGCTTCTCTCTTCTCTCTCCTCTTCTTCCTCTCTTCCTCTTCCACCTCCACCTCCGCCTCCGCCTCCACCTCCCAAATCCGCCCCGATCCATATCTCTTCCCGACCCACCAAACCTCCTCCGACCCTTCCCCTCCCTCCATCGCCTACCTCATATCCGGATCCGCCGGCGACTCGGGTCGGATCCTCCGTCTTCTCCTAGCCACCTACCACCCCAAAAACCAGTACCTCCTACACCTTGACCTCACTGCTCCACAATCTGAGCGTGATGGTCTCGCTATTTCAGTCCAATCTATCCCCATTTTCAAAGCTGCCCAGAACGTCAATGTCGTCGGCAAGGCCGATTTCGCTTATCCAAAGGGCTCCTCTGGTATCTCCTTCACGCTCCGTGGCGCCTCTATACTGCTCCGGCTTTCGCAGAATTGGGATTGGTTTGTTACTCTCAATGCCGCTGATTACCCACTTGTCACCCAAGATGGTACTGTGTGTGGTTGATTCATTTTGTTATGTGGGTTTTTTTATGATACTGCGTGGGGTTGCACTTTTTTCAATTTTCTGTGTGTTGTTGATTCATTTTCTTATGTGGGTTCTTTGTGGTACCGTGTGGTTAAGCTTTTTTCGATTTTCTGAGTATTTTTGGTTCATTTTCTTATGTGGGTTTTTTTGGGCTTGCAGATCTTCTTCACATTTTGTCATTTCTACCCAAAAGTCTCAACTTTGTGAATCATTCAAGTTACATCGGCTGGAAAGAGTATGGGTTCTAGTTACTTCTCGGATTTGTGTTATTTCAAATTCAACTGCCCAAATTGTAGATTCAAACACCTATGAATTGTATTTGTGTTTTTGGTGGTCTATAGGTCTAGGAAGTTGAGGCCGATAATCGTTGATCCGGGGCTTTATCTTATGGAGAAAACTGGGATGTTTTATGCTACACAGAAAAGGGAGTTGCCTAATGCCTTCCGGTTGTTTACAGGTTTGGCATTTAATATTTATGCTCCATAGGTGTTTGACTGCTTTCCGGTTTATTTAGTTTTAATGATTGTTTAGGAAGTGTGTTATGTTGTGCACTTTGCTGATTGTCTAATGCCAATACTTTGTTTGAGTTACATATACGACGTTGAATTAGTGTGGAGTATTCGAAAACTATTGAATGATAAATACGGCTGAACACAAAAATAATATCTAGATCAATTTCTATAGTTATACTAGAAAGATCTTCAACCGTCGAGCTAGGTATGTCCCTGCATGGACCAACTGACAATAAAACCTGTGGACCTTCATCAGTGGGGCTAATTCTGAAGAGCTTGAGAGAGTGCTTTCAAAGAATTGGACCTAGAGAGTGAAATATTTTTTGTGGGGAGGGGCTGAGGTTGGCTGACAGCAGTGGGGGGAGGGGTTGAGCGATGGCATAGAGAGGTTTGAGCGACAACTTCAATTGGATTGTCGAAACTGGAAAATATTAAAAATCAAAATCAAAATCAAAATCAACTGTGTTGGGAAAAAAACTGGTCAAAACCGAAAATTGCGACAAATTTTAGTTGGTCAATTTGAGGAGCCGAGTTTTTTGAGTAGTAGAGCTTTATGGTTGAAGGAAGGAGATAACAATATGAGATTCTACCTATCAAAAAACAATATGAGATTCTACATGGGCTTGTAAATTCTCAAATGCTGTCTAATTTCATTGGCAATGTCAACATCAATGGGGTTGATTTTTGGAGGATCAAGAGGTGAAGGAAGGCATCATGTAGTTTCACAAAAAAAAATTGATGAATCAGTATACATTTGACTGGGGGTTGAGTGCTTGAACTTCTTACTCTTAACGTTGATCATAGTGTTGGTTAGAAAGATATTTTAAAGAGTGTGAAGTATATGGATCCATTAAAGAGATGAATGGTGATAAAAAAAAAAAAAAAAAAAATTCAGTTCTGGATGGCTTTACCGTTAGCTTCCTTCGTTGTTGCTGGGTGTGGCAAAAGATGATTTTATGAGAGTAATGTATTCTTTCTATAATGACAGTTCTGTTAATAAGAGCATGAATGCTTCCTTTAGCACTTCAATCCCAAAGAAACTAGGTGCGTCTAATATTAAGGATTACAAGCCTATCATTTTGATTGGTAGTGCTTACAAGAGTATTGGTAAAGTTCTTGCTTATTGAAGTTGGTTGTGGGTGTATGATCATAAATCAGAGCTGCGTTACTCATTTGATGGAGCATTGGGTTTTTTGGATGAAATGGAAGTGGATTGAATTTTGCACTCTGCAGTTATATTCTCTATCCTTAAATGGGAGTTCCTTAGGTTTCTTTGGTAGTTCATAGGGTCTCTGGCTAGGGGATCCTCTTTTCCCTCTTCTTTTTATTTTTGTGATGGAGGCTCTCAGTTGTATGATCAACAGAGTGGTGGAGGGTGGCTTTGTGTCTAATTTTATTATTGGTTCCAATGGAGTTTGCTAATTTCCTATTTATTATTCGCAGATGACACTCTCATATTTTGTGGATCAAATGTAGAGTATAGATGAGCTTCTCCACATCCATTGTGTATTGCTTTATTTGGAGGCAGCGCTTGACCTCAAAAATAATTTTGGTAAGAGTTAGATTGTCCTAATGGGGTTTTGTTCCTAATGTGGACAACATAGCTATATTATTAGGTTGTCATGTGGGAGCTCTTCCTATCCTTATTTAGGTTTGCCCTTCGGATCTCGTTTTAAGACAAGTTCAACTTGGGATGTTATTGTGGAATGGATGGAGAGAAGATTAGTTGGTTGGAAGAAATTATCTGTCAAAGGGTGGTAGAGTCACTTTGATTGAAAGCTCTCTCCGAAGTGTCTCTACCTACTTCATGTACATCTCATCTCCCCATGCACATGGGAGTGGCTAATAGACTTGAAAAGTTGCAATTTTTTTTTTTTTTTTTTTTTTTTTTTTTGGGGGGGGGGGGGGGGGGGGTGTGTTTTTGTGTAGGTTTAGGATAGAGAAGTTGCCTACTGATCACCTATTCTAAACCCGCAGAAGTGTGAGCCTTATGTAATGAGTGCAACCTTTTTTGTATTTTAGGAGAAGAAAAGAAATTCCACTCAGTGAATTGGAACACAGTTTTCTCCCAGATCATTAGGTGGTAGATTGGGTGTTCAAAGGCTTGGAATCTTTAACCAAGCACCTTTTGGGAAATATTTTTGGCATTTTTCCACATGGAGGGATTCTTTTTGCAAAACGGTTGTGGGGCTACATATGGAGAAGAGTTGGGCCAGTGGTGCTTAGCTAAGTATAAGGGTGATTATGGAGTGAGTGTATGAAATTATATTAGAAAAGAATGGAGTAAATTTTCTAATCATGTGAAATTCATTGTCAGGGATGGTAGTTCTATTCAGCTTTGGCATGTTGTGTGGCATGGCAATATGCCTCTTAAAAATGTGTCTTCCCTGTCCTGCATGATTTGGTGATTGATAAACAAACCACTATTGCTCAATGTATGCATAGGCTCAACTACAGTCTATTGTTGTCCTACCTTTGCTCCTTTAATGATTGGGATCTTGAAACTAGTGAAAGGTTCTTTGAAACTATTTATTCAGCTCATATTTTAGGGAGTGGCATGGATAAGATTTATTGGGTATTATCTAAGAAACACAGATTTGATGCAAAATCTTTCTATGGGGCTTTACTTTCTTTTATTTATTTATTTTGAGATAGTTTCTGTGGGGCTTCACATGGAGATAATAGGGGGATTTTCCTTTGAGAGAAATTTGAATACGAAAGTGCCTAGAAAGGTTGTTTAATTTTCTCATGGTAAAATCCTCACTATGGACAACTTTTGAAAGCAAAAGATCATCATTGTTGATTCGTGTCGTACATGCAAAAAAAGGGGGAAGACAACTATCTTCTCCTTCAATGTGATCTTGCATAGGATCTTTGGTCTATGTTTTACTTGTTATTTGGGTTTTTGTGGGGCATGCCTTGATGACAGACATTGTAACCTGTTGGAGGGATGGTTTTGAGGGCTATCAAAGTGCAGACATTTGGAATGCTATCCCTCTTTGTCTTATGTGGTACAGTTGGAAGGAAATGTAATTCTAGGTCTTTTGAAGGGATGGAATCCCTTTTGCTTCAGCAGAAGTCCTTTTTTATTAGATCTCCTTATGATTGGCTTAAGAGCATTGGGGATATTAATGGGTCTTTTTTTCAGAGTTCTTGTTTCTTTGTAAATTTTACATCCTTGTTGCGTGCACACACAGAGCCAAGAGGTGTAGAGAACTTCAATAGAATAATAACTTACAGAAATTCAAACCATCTATTTCGAAGTCAAATAAATATGTTGAATCCATAGTGATTTGAAAAGGAAAAAATTTAAACATGAACATATAGGTGAATTCTTTTAAAATGTATTATGATTTGAAGTGTTAGAGTTGAATATGCTTTTGCCAGAGTTGGGATTGATGAATATCATGGTTACATGATGCCATTGGGATGCATACTGGAGGTCTCAAACTGTACCTTAATTAATCCCACACAAAACATCCAGTTTAAAACTGTTAGCTGAGGATTTCACTATCTAGTATTTCAGAATCATTATATATTGGATTTGTATTGTATTGAGGAGTTTTGCTTATGAGCAACATGGCTGTGTATGTGAAATATCCATTTAGACATGCCTCCAACCATGGAGCTTCTAGGCGACTAGAATGACTAAAATTCCTCATTATGGAAATGATTATTGCCAGGGCTGTTCGTTAACTTTATTTGCTTCCAATAGTGTAGAGATTTCTGATCTGCAATGCCAAAAATGACAACGGAAGTAACCAAATAGCTCTAGCAATATCAAGACCATTCTTTACTTGTATGTCATTAATTTGTAACTATGATTTGCAATTGTGAGTCATATTGATACCATTTGAAGTTCTGCGAGTGAATAACATGTTATTGCCCAGACCATTAGACTGTTGTTTGGATGTTTATGGTGCAACTGCACTGTATTGATCATAAGTTATCTAAATTGCTAGTTAAATGTAATTGTGTTGTATTGCACCATTCAAATAATAATTCTGTCTATATGAATTCTTTTTCATTTTATTTGGAATTTTCCAGTCTCACACTTGGGTATGTAAGTCAGATTCTAATGACCTTTGCCTATATGGCATAAGCTGACACTTGATATAAATGTTTTTGGATTAGCTTTTGTTGATTTGTTGAAAGTGGGTAAAAGGAAAGTTGAATATAAAAAAAATAAGTTTCTACAATGGTGTAGATAAGTAAATAAGCTAAAATGGAAAAGCTAATCCAAACGCATGCAATTGCTGCAGTCTTGTGTTAATACCAGGGATCCATTGGGTAAAAGAAAAAAAGGGTAATATACTATTTTGGTTCCTAAATTTTTCTAAAAATGTGTTTTCCATCCCTATAAGTAAAGAGTTTTTTTATTAGTTTAGAGGCAAAAAATAGGGAGGAAAAAAGAAAATTTTTTAGTAGTTTAGGGATGAAAAAAAAAAAACTTTTTAAAGTTTAGGGATGCAAAATAAACTTTTGGTAAAGTTTAGGAATCAAAATAGTATTTTACCCCAAAAAAAAAGAAGTAAAATTGTCGCTACCTTGACACTATTAATCCACTCCCTCATAGCAGTAGGCACTGCATGCTAGTGACAGTCTTTAGGAGCACAACTTTATTTTTTCCCAAAGGAAAAGTTGAATAAATTGTTTAACTGACTCATCAGAGTTTGGATTATTTTTATGCAGGTTCATCCTTTTCCGTTTTAAGTCGTAACTTTATTGACTTCTGCATCCTTGGTACAGACAACCTCCCAAGGACTCTACTGATGTATTTTGCAAACACTCCATCTTCCCTTTCCAATTACTTCCCTACCATTCTTTGTAATTCCCATAAGTTCAACAGAACAGTCATAAACAACAATTTATTATATGCCACATTCGACAAGTCCTCTTATGACGAGCCTCGCCTGCTCAGTTCTAATGATTTTGAGGTAATGATTCAGAGCGGAGCAGCCTTTGCCACACGATTCAAGTCAGATGATCCAGTGCTTGATCGCATTGACCGTGAGATTTTGGGGTGCAGTCCTGGGAATGTGGTGCCTGGTGGCTGGTGCTTAGGTGAGTCTGGAAATCACACGTGTTCAGTTTGGGGAGATTCCAATGTTTTGAGGCCTAGTCTGGGAGCAAGAAGACTTGAAAAACGAATTGTTGAATTGCTATCAAATGGTACATTTCGGTCTCATCAATGTGTAGTTGAATGATCTAAGTCCTGAATCTCACTATAAAGAACCAAAAACCCTCCCCCCCAAAGGGAAAAAATGAGAGTTGAAAGGTTGAAAAATGGCTTGCTTGGATTTGCCATATACCCAAATGATTTTAGGACGAAGTTCAATCTGTTGATTTTTCAGTGAAACAGGGTTTTTACCTCATTCAAGATGAGATTATTGTGAAGTGTATCTTACGAATGACTTTGCTATTAGGGTTTATCTGGTGTGCCGTTTTGCAAGAGAAATGTGCCCTTTTGTTGTACACATTTGTTTAGTTTACGATATAAAAGTCTTACGTTGTTAGTACAATGTAAATTAAGATTTTTTTTTTTTCCTCAAATTCAAAACAAAGTTACGCAGCTCCTCGGTGTAGATGAGGATAAGATATAAGCATGTGTGATCTACTGCTTTTTGTGGACGACAGGTTGAGCCAAGTTTGAGCCATTGATCCCAGCATCATATAGTTCTAAAAAAATCTGTTTGAACTAAAATTTGTTAATTTTTTTTTGAAGTGGACAAAAGGAACCATTTGGGTATTTCTCAACATTTCGGGGTTATTAATTTCAAATTAGAAGAACAGGAAGTCTTATAATTTTTAATTCACAAGTCAAGGGGTGTTTTTGTTTTTTTTTCCCCTTCTTTTATCCATGCATAAAACACATTTAGTAAATGAGAGGCAACAACAAGAACTTTAAAGGCTTAAACACTTCTGGTAGACAATGTTTTTGGGTCACATCTAGTACACCTTAACAAATCCAACATGTGGAGTCATACAGTGATACAGTAATTTAGACGGAGGTTTGGGTTCAAGAAAATATTATAAAATAAAATTAAAAAAAGCTTATATTGTAATACACCAGTATAGAATTGAATAATTTCAGAAATACAACCAATCACAGATTCAATTTCACAATTTATTGACTTGTGTGATTGTGAGTGGCTGACAATTTATGCCTTGTGTGCCTTGTGTGACTCACTATTTTATGTCTTGTGTGAGAATGGTTGTGTCCGTATGCATACTTGTATTGAATTTTTCAGTTCTTACTATTTAAGTAACAAGATTGAGCTGAGATCCAGCATATGCATGCATAAGCAAAGTCAGTAACGAAAGAACATCGTCCACTAATTGCTCGGGCGCTCACAGAGTTCGGCTTGGCCTTCCATTAGTGCTAATGTGCTATCACATAAAGAATCATTGAAATAAAGTCAGAATGTGCACCAAATCTAAAGAAATTTGGAAATAAGGAATTCTACTAATTGAAAATTTTCCTATAATACTACATTTATAGGGATCTAATACATATAGACTATAGTTATTAGATCCTAAACAAGCTCATGACCTGCGTAATCCGATTAATTAGTTTTGGACTGGTTGGCTAAGGTTTTTAAATAATATATTATTGAATTTAGAATTACTATCAAAGAGTTGAACCTTTTTCCCCCCTTAAAGAATCAAAGAATTGAACGTAAGACAGCATTTTAATTAATAAAGAAAAACACAATTAAGCTATAATGGTATATCTCAAGAAATAGTGTAGACACCATTTCTTTAAGGGTTTAGTTAATGAGTGCCCTTAAGACATTTGTTAATGGACCAATTTAGGAAAGTTTTGACACTACTTTCATGAAAAATATAAAAAGTTGTCAAAAAAGTCGGTTGTTTTTTTCTTTTCTTATAAGAAGTTTCTAAAATATTTTTTAAACCAATGACCACTGAGGCACCGACTATCCATTAAGGTGTAACATTGATTGAACCATTCTTTGTACTGAAAGATTGATTGAATAGTTATTATTATCTTTTAACATTGATTGAAACATACGGTAACCAATGCGCTTAAATAAATATAAAAAACCGCTACTATTTATATATTCTCAACAAGAATATGAATTTGGCATCTAATATTTTTCGTTAGCTTATATGCTATATTCTGAGACAAGAAGAATGACTTTTAAACGAATAAGTTGGAAAAAAAATGCCAAATACACTGAAAGAAAAGTTTTGAAGCTGACCTGTGGGGGAACCACGTGAGAAAAGAGTAAAGCTATGAAAGGAGGATGATGATAAAGACGAAGGCAACAATTTAGAGAGTCTTAGCCATTATTTACTGATGCTAAATATGAGAATTACTTGGGGTATTACTAATACCACGTATTACTATTTATAGCATTAATTACTTGGTGCTTACTTTCATGACCAGCCGAGGATATGCATATATGATTAGTAGACAGACAGCTATATTCAATTTGTAAGACTAACCCCTCAGTTATTGGATGCATAAAAATGTTTAATTGGCATTTGCGGTTGATAACTGCGAGAACAGAAGTTGCATTTACTTATTCAGTAAGCCACTATCATTGATTTTTAAACTACTTTTCTTTCTTATTAACCTAAAATATTCAAGCTAACGTTCAGGCCAAAGCAAGAGCTATTAAAAACTTACTGAAAATTTACTCAGACTAACAAAGATAAAACAATTAGTTCTGCAAGCTTGATCAACCAAAAAGCAAATTAGACTGGAACCAAGCATTAACAATATGAAAATTTTACATAGATATTTATTATAAATGGATGGATTAACCATTTAGGGAGTGATTTGTCCGCCAAGGAATATCATATATATATATATATATATATTTTTTTTTTTTTTGTCGGGGGCTAATGTGGGTGTTCAGACTTAAGTGAAGCACCTAACTATTCTACCTGCCACAAGATATCTATTTAAGTTGAAAGAAATTAAATCTTGGTGTAATTACACTCTTCTCCCTTGAGGTTTGGGAGAATGACACTTCACCCCAAAATTAAAAAGAAAAAACACTCCCCTCCCTTGAAGTTTGAAGAAATTAATACTCTTCCCTCACTTTTGTTTATATCAGTAACGAAATATTAAATTTTTATAAAACTTTCTTTACAAAAGTTTAACAATGATTAGTAAAAAAACTGATATATATATTTTTTTAAAATACAAATTTATCAAGCACCAAAACACTTTCAACGGCAAATCTCTCCATAACCCGTTGAAAAAAGAAAAATATATAATAAGCAAAAATTACACTTAATATTTTAAACTTTAATTAAAAATTTAAAACATTGAATTTTAATTATGAAATAAGATCATTGACCTCCCTTAAAGGGGGAGTGTAATTACCTCTTAAATCTTTAATATTGCATGGTATATACTCATATTAGAAAAACTTGTTTAAATATATATATTTTTTTTCTTTTCAATATTTGATTACCTTGACGAGTATATTGTGTGCTAATCTTGCTCAACATATAATTTTTTTTTTTTGTTTAAATTCTGCCTAAGTTTTTAATAGTTCGGTTTTCCTAGAGTTGCCTTTGGATAGGTGGGTTGATTTTTGTGTCCATGGGAATTAGAGATTGGTAAATTTAATTTTTGTGCTTTTTGGTTGTTGTGTTTGGATGCCAAGAAAGTGTAAGAAAAGCTGGAAAATATTCATACATCATATTATATATAATAAAAGTTGGGCTTAGCCGCCGTGGTTGCGCCACTTGGCTTTACCAAATTGTAGAAATTTTATTAAATTTTTAGATTTTTAAAGAACTAAAAAGGAATAGTATACTACCAGGACTCTAATTTATTCTTATCATTAAGTAGTTTATCTCAAAAAAAAAAAAAAAAAAAAAAACTATCATTAAGTAGTTTATCTAAGAAAAAAAAAACTGCTTCACGTTAGTTTATCTCAAAAAAAAAAAAAAAACTAAAAAACTAAAAACTATCACCTCTTCACGTAACTATCATTAATCTAAGGAAAAAAAAATTACTTCTTCTTTTTTGTATTAACTTAAACGTATATTATATTATATTATATCATATTATCATATCATATCATATTATATCATATTATATCATATCTTATATATATATATATAATAAAAGTTGGGCTTAGATGCCGTGGTTGCGCCACTTGGCTTCACCAAATTGTAGAAATTTTATAAATTTTTAGATTTTTAAAGAACTAAAAAGGAATAGTATACTACCAGGACTCTAATTTATTCTTATCATTAAGTAGTTTATCTCAAAAAAAAAAAAAAAAAACTATCATTAAGTAGTTTATCTAAGAAAAAAAAAACTGCTTCACGTTAGTTTATCTCAAAAAAAAAAAAAAAAACTAAAAAACTAAAAAACTAAAAACTATCACCTCTTCACGTAACTATCATTAATCTAAGGAAAAAAAAATTACTTCTTCTTTTTTGTATTAACTTAAACGTATATTATATTATATTATATCATATATTATCATATCATATCATATTATATCATATCTTATATATATAATAAAAATTGGACTTAGATGCCGTGGTTGCGCCACTTGGCTTCACCAAATTGTAGAAATTTTATTAAATTTTTAAATTTTTAAAGAACTAAAAAGGAATAGTATACTACCAGAACTCTAATTTATTCTTATCATTAAGTAGTTTATCTCAAAAAAAAAAAAAAAAAATACTATCATTAAGTAGTTTATCTAAGAAAAAAAAACTGCTTCACGTTAGTTTATCTCAAAAAAAAAACTAAAAAACTAAAAACTATCACCTCTTCACGTAACTATCATTAATCTAAGGAAAAAAAATTACTTCTTCTTTTTTGTATTAACTTAAACGTATATTATATTATATTATATATTATATATAATATAATAAAAATTAGGTTTAGATGCTGTGATTGCGCCATATGATTTCACCAAATTATAGAAATTTTATTAAATTTTTAGTTTTTTAAAGAACTAAAAAGGAATAGTATATTACCAGGACTCTAATTCATTCTTATCATTAAGTATTTTATCTCAATATATATATATATATATATCATTAAGTAGTTTATCTAAGAGAAAAAAACTACTTCACGTTAGTTTATCTCAAAAAAAAAAAAACTAAAAACTATCACCTCTTCACGTAACTATCATTAAGTAGTTTATCTTAAAAATAAAATAAAATAAATAAATAAATACTTCTTCTTTTTTGTATTAACTTAAACGTAAACAAAAATTTTTTTAAAAAAATTCTAATAGCAATCTAGCTAATAATGTTAACTATTTTTTTGGGATAAAATATACCTAATCTTCTTGAATAGGTAAGTTCCTTTTTCTTTTTCTTCATATCAAATTATTTACTTCTTAACAATTTATTAAAAAGGAATAGTATATTACCAGGACTCTAATTCATTCTTATCATTAAGTATTTTATCTCAAATATATATATATATATATATATATCATTAAGTAGTTTATCTAAGAAAAAAAAAAAAAAAAAACTACTTCACGTTAGTTTATCTCCAAAAAAAAAAAAAAAAACTAAAAACTATCACCTCTTCACGTAACTATAATTAAGTAGTTTATCTAAAAAAAAAAAAAAAAAAAAAACTACTTCTTCTTTTTTGTATTAACTTAAACGTAAACAGAAAAAATTAAAAAAAAAATTCTAATAGCAATCTAGCTAATATCGTTAACTATTTTTTTGGGATAAAATATACCTAAACTTCTTGATTAGGTAAGTTCCTTTTTCTTTTTCTTCATATCAAATTATTAACTTCTTCACAACTTAAAAATTATTTAATATAAAAGTGAGGGTATACTACCATGACTCTAATTCATTCTTATCATTAAGTAGTTTATTTCCAAAAAAAAAAAAAAAAAGGTGCTTAATGTCTAAAGTAAGTGTATATCTAAAAAAAAAAAAAAAAAAAAAAAACTTCTTCATGTTAACTTCAACGTAAAAAAAAAAAAAAAAAAAAAAAAATCTAGCTAACAACGTTAACTATATTTTTGGGATAAATTATTTATATATAAAAAAAAAATTTGTAATTAAACCTAAACTTCTTGATTGGGTAAACTCCATTTTCTTTTTGTTCATATCAAGTTATCAACTTTTTCACAACTTAAAATTATCTAATATAAAAGTGGGGGTATATATATGATTGGTGTATTTTTCCCTTTTCCTATTATACAGTTTGTTGATATTATTTAAATACGTTTTATGTATTTGTTGCCTTTTGGTTTCATAACCAGTGAAGACAATTCTATGTCAATTCTATAGTCATATTTCTTCTGTGTTGCTTTGAGCTCAGGTTTGTAATCTAGATGTAGAACTTTGCAAATTTTTTTTTTCATTTACACTAATTTTATGTATAAAACTGTGCATTGCATGGAAAAAAAAAAATTAGAATAAAGGTTTTATTTCTCGAATAGTTCTATCTTTTAAAAGTGGCTAATTTTATGTTACTTTGTCTAAAGATTTTAATCATTAATATTATTGTTAACAATACTGTAAATCACTTATATTGTAGATTCATTAGAAATAATATTCATATGCAAATAGTTTGATACATGTAACTTCAAATGATATTATAGCACAATTGGCATATTAGAAGATAATTTTGTATTGAGGTGCTATCATTTTATATTTGATGTACCAATGCAATTTATTCATTCCGTTTAATAATTACTTATTTGGTATAATGATTATATATATTCTATAAATTTTAACATAAAACCGTGCAACGCACGGGCCTTTAACTAGTCTATATCTATATAATAACTAATAGTCGAAACGCTTGACTTTTTATTGACCACTTTTTATTGTGCCATGTGGCTACACAAATTTATGCCACGTATACATTTAAAAACATTGAACAATTGTATCTTTTTAATATGTCTATTCACAATTACACCTATTTTGAACCGGTGTCAATGTGCCTATAAAAAGGCATCCCTCATTTCATTTTAAAATGTTAGTTTTTTCATTCATTCATAAGAATCTTGAGAGAGAGAGAGAGAGAGAGAGAGAGAGAGAATTCTATTTGTTGTGCCTGGAGATTGTAGTGCTTCTTCTACATGTTGTTGATCATTGTATCTTGGTTAGTTTTATATCAAACATTATGTATTCATTTGGTTTGTAAGTTTTACTTTATTTCTCTTAGGGCACAAACCCTAACAATCTAATTCTAGCATTAGCATGAGAGCATCTATATCAGTACCGAAAAAGAGAATTCCTTGAATGTTTACATAGTTAACTTCTGAAAGTAACATCATGCATATATTATCAATTTAAGGATCTAAACTAATCCGACTGAAGTCAGGCCATGAATCCTATATAAAGATTGACGGTGTACAACACTAATGAAAAAACTAGCAAAGTCGGCACTGTCATTAAAAGATATACTATGCGCCACTTCATCCATCAGTTATACTTCTCAGTGCCAAAAAAAAAACTTGAACTGATATACCTTCAAAGCATTAGTTAAGAGGCTTATATGATTCGCATGCATATGAATCCATATATATATAAATATATTAAAGGATTTCAAGAATACAAAAGCACGATTCATTAAACTTTAATATTACCAATAAACGTTTATGTGTTCATCGATAATATAAAGACTATCAAAACATGGCATCCTTGGACATGATCAGATTTGTGCATATATTGTTTATTGATCTTATTCACAAAATTAAAAAAAGTAAATTATTTGTGTAATAATATCTAACAATCTTAAGACAAATTTTCCTCAATTTATTTCTGTGATTTCTGTTGAAAGTTTCTGTTTGTGCACTAAATAAGTTTTGAGAAGTTAATTTGTGATTGAATTGGGATAATTATATAAGTTCTACTATTGGTGATTGCGTTTGCATAAATAAAATCGTGTTTGCATGTAAAGGGAGTTTTGTTTTCAACCTTAATTTTTTTCTTCTTTATACACAATATATATTTATATATAGCAACCAGTCGCAAACCCGTGCTATGCACGGGAACCTACCTGTTTTTGTGGTAAACTCATCTGACTTCAATTTGTGTTGCAATTTGATGAAAAAAGTTATTACTTGAATGTGTAATGGCTTACAAAAATAACTCAAAAATTCAAATATTAAAAACTTCTGAAATGACATCTTAGAAATTATTTAAACAAAGCAAAATATATATAATTACACGATAAAGAAATATAAGAGAAAGAATAGTTCAATTTAAAGAATAATCCATGACTATAACTATTGAAATCTACCGAATAGTTTTAGATATTGCAAAAAAATGAATCTAAAAAAAAAATATAGATTTTCAAAAATTCCAAAAGGTATAAATTTTTTATAAAAAAAAAAAATCAAAAGATTTAGAGCTTACAAATTATAGAAAAAAGAAAAGAAAAGAAGAAGGTATATATGTGACTACACAATAGGAAATATAAGAGAAAGATGTGTTATCCTCAAAAGAATAATTCATGGCTATAATTATTGAAATTTGTCCAATAATTTTAGATATTACAAAAAAATAACTAAAAAAATCTAGATGTTAAAACTTTTGAAAGGCCAAAGAATCATAAGAATCACTTATTATAGATTATTGAAATAAAATAAAATATATATGACTACATAATAGAGAAATATAAGAGAAAAATTGATTGTTGAAATCTACCAAACATGTTCAAATATTGCAAAAACTAAAGCAAAATTCAGATGCTACAACTTCTAAAATGCCACACACACACACACACAATTAAAGAATTAGAAGATTTAAAGCCTACAAGTTATTGAAACAATTCAAAAATATATACGACTATTCAAAAGAGAAATACATGTTCCTATAAAAAGCAATAAGTTTTAATTGGTCTAAACTTTAAATAATGAAAAAGATGGAATCATAAACAATTATAGGTATAGGGTTTGGTGATTCATAGTTGTATAAAATAAAATAAATTTTTTTTCTCACCTATTAGTTTGTGCTCCTAGCAACCCTACAAAAACAAAAGGAAAAGGGAAAAAAAAATCCATGGAAAACCATTAACAAAATTTTTTAATGGTCTAAACTTTAAACAATGAACAAAAAATAATCATAAACAATCATAGGTATAGGATCTATGGTTAATCGTTATATAATTATAAAGCAAAAGAATTAGAAAATCCAAATTAAAAAAAAAATAAAAAGAGACGTATAAAGATCAATGGTTGTAAAACAAAATAGTTAATAGTTATATATTTATAAAGCAAAAGAATTAGAAAACCCTGATTAAAAAAATAAAAAGGGACGTACAAAGATCAATGGTTGTAAAACCAAGAGAGTCAATTTCGTACTGGAAGCCGTTTCGATTTGACAAAAAAAGGTATGTTTCGGTACCGGTTAATACCAGTGTACCGTTTCAAGTTTACCGCTATTTTATTAATAAATTAATAAATATTTTACATAATCTATTAAAGATATTGAAAATTGTAATTAAGTCCATCCCAAATTTATTTTTGATGAGAAGTCCATCCCAAATTAATATGTTCAGCTCTAGCCAAGTGTTAAAACTCAATATAAATATATATTAACTACTAATTTGAGAATGAAAAAAAAAATTAAATCAAAACTTATAATTAGTAACTTAATATTTGCCACCTGGAAGGTTGACAAACCACATAAATTCATTGATTTGTCCACAACTTTTTAGTGGGTAGACCGTATACTTTCACTTACTTTTTGAAACATGGGGTACAACTAGGCAATGAAATAAAAGAGTAGGGTAAAAAAGAGAAAGCAAAAGATAGAAAGAGAAGCTAAAAGAAAGAAACGATGAAGACACCATTACAAAGAGTTGTTGATGTCGATGAAAAGGAGAGGAGAAAAATAACGCAGCGACTAAGAAGAAATTGAAGGCGCTTGCGACTGGGTTTGAAGAGCATTTCTTATACTGGCCGGAAACACAAATACCATCCGAAATGGCCGGTATAGACGAAACCATCCGGTATCAACCGAAACATCTGGTATTTAAATCGGTACATTTTAAGACGTTTTCGGTACCAATTTGGTGACTGGTACGAATTTTTTCAGCCATACTGGCCGATACAGTACGATTTTCACTTTCTTTGTGTAAAACACAATTTTTGGTACCGTGTTTAAATGGAATTTCAAATGCTTGTCCTTTGTCTCCCATCAAGTCTTCTAGGCAATAAGTACATTTATTTGGGTGTTATGCTTCGGCATTAATCTTCTTCTTTAGCTCCTTATCCTTAGCTTAGAGGAATAAAGCAAAGATTTGCAAAGTCAAATGGGAAAACAAAGATTAGAGGAATAAAGCAAAGGTCTTCAAAGTCAAATAGGAAAACAAAGATGGCTTGTGTAGGTTAGCCTGTGGATTGGGAATGGGAAAACAAAGATGACTTGCATAGGAAAGAGTTCTAGGGAATGAAGAAGATTTGTCAAACAACTGAGGAGAAAGAAAGGAGGTTTGTGTCTAATAAGATTGAGGCTTTTGTATTATCGGGTTTTAGAAGAAAGAAAATCAGAATTTTTATTTATTTTTTTAAAATAATGCTGACGTGGAAAATTGTGGGAGCTTTAGAGGCTTTGGTTTTATATATACATATTGATAATTGATTGCACTATTTGATAAACTTTTTGAAAGATTTCGTTAATGTTCGGTTATTATTAATGGCCCACTAAATTGACCTTTTATATAACGGTTGCAATTGTATGATATATATAACAATCATTGTTATAATATATTATATGAATTTGGTTGATTTTTTATCAGTTTTCGTGGTATAATATATTTAAATACTTTTGGATTGTTTTGATTCGTAGGGAAGAGAATCAAAAATCTAAGAAGAATAGGATCCGTAAGGTGTGTAAAGAAATCATTTAATATTATTATTGCTACTGTTGTTGTGGCTTGATTCTTAGACCATTTCATTATTAAAAAAATATATTTAAAAAAAAAAAAACTAACTTACAAATAGAAATTTTGGAAAAGATCTACATGTTTTGTATGTTTTTAAGAAAGATAAAAGATAAAATGTTGAGAAAAAGTAACCAAATAAAGAAATCGTTCAATATTATTGTTGCCACCATTGGTGTGACTTGATTTTTGGACGTTTTTACTATTTAACAAAGAAAATTAACTTACAACTAGAAGTTTTGGATAAGACTCACCGGTTTTGTTGTGTTTCTAAAAGAAATATGGAAGAGAAGAAATTAAGAAGTTACTAAATGAATGTGAACCACTATTTATACCCAAAAAATTATAACCCCTCAATAGGCATATTTTCATTGAATATGCACATTTTCTTTCAATAGACACATTTTTATTTAATAGGCACCTTTTTGGCCAATAAGCACCTTTAATATATATCAAATATGAAAAATTATGACCTTTCAATAGGCACCTTTTGGTATATCTAATTTGAATAGTTATGACCTTTTAATGGCCACTTTTTAGTATATATTACAACATATTATATATATATATATATATAATTAGGTTTCTTATTCATTCCCACAAAAAAACTAATAAATAAAAATTATTTCTTTCACGAGTTAGCGACTAGTTTTTTTTTTATATATTCAAAATTGAGATTTTTTTATTATTTTCTTTTCCATTTAAATGCTAATGTGTCATTTTTTTAAATGTCAAATAAAATTATTTATTACTATTATTTTAGTAGTCACGTATCCTTTAAGTGTGTTACTCACGCACTGAAGCATTTGCCATAAATATGTTGATGGTAGGAACTAATTTGACAATAAACTAAAAATAACAAGTACTAAATTAACCGTGAGAAAAAAAATAAAGATTGAATTGAAAATGATCCCAAAACATAAGGACGAAAATGCTAATTTCGACATTTTTAAAATACTTTCCTTTCTTGAGTGAAGCCAAAATAATCATGCTAACGTTCAAACCAAAGCAAGAGGCAGTCATTGACTCGTTGGGTTGTGCCTGTTATCTTTCTCCAATAAAGTCAAAAAATTTGCACTAATCTTCCAAACGTCATAAAATATATATATAGAATATGTCATAAAAGAAGTTTCTTTCACTTTAACTAGAATTCTCTAAGCACTACTCCTATTCATTTGAAAAATTACTGTACTGTACTCTCATGTAACGAGAGATTGTAATAATGTAGCTCATAGTTTGGCCAAACATGTACTTAACATTTAAGACTTTTTAGTGTGGATGGAGGAAACCCCACCACAAGTTTTTCATGTACTTCAGGCTGATTTAGCCGGTTTATTTCAAAGAATTTACAGATTTCCCCCTCAAAAAAAAAAAAAAAAAAAACCTAGAATTCTCTAAGGGTTTGGTTGGGATGAAAAAGTGTGAGGATAGAAAATGGTAGGGATAGAAAAGTGGTGGAATAGAAAATATTTTAGTTTTCCCTCATGTGCATTTGGTTGAGGGATGGAAACATGAATGGGTAGAAAACTCTTTTATTTGGTTGAGAAGAAAAATGAGATGATAGAAAATTGTTTTTGTTAAAATTTACTCTCATGCTCTTATAATATAAAAATAATTTAATAATTTATAATAAAGAAAATATGGACGTTAACTTGTTAAGCTTGGAAAAAAGCAAAGAAACCAACGTTGAAAGTGGGGAGGGGAAAATGTGTAATTTCCCATCTTAAGCCTACTTTCTCCCTCAGTTTCTCCCCAATTTGGTGAAAAACCACACTCTTTGCAAAATGTAGGCCTACTAAGAAAATTTTTTTCTCCTCTTTTTTCATCCCTCTAACCAAACACACAAACTAACTATTTTCTCTCTTCCATTTCCCATCCCACTTGTTTTAACTCCTACTAAACAAAATCTGAAGCTTTTTAGGATGGACAAAATTTAGGTACAATACAATTTATTTTTCAATTAATTTTTAAAATATTTGTGCACATTTGGGTATCTTGTAATTTTTAGTAGCTTATTTGCATAGCGATTATGTAAAAAGATATAGTTTTTGATAACTTTTATACTAAGAAAATGTGGGAAAAAGTGAAGTTTTAAAAAGTTGTACATAAAATATCAAAGCTAAAAGTTAAAAGTTGAAACTAATGCCAAACAGACTCTAAATATGCAATAAAAGTTAAAAGTTGGCTTAAAAAAAAAAAGAAAAAAAAGCTAATTTTATGTGTATATATATATATAAATTTAAAGAAAGCTAAAAACTTATAACTTTTAGCCAAACCGATTACGTTTCTGTTTGTGAACAATTTATTTAGTTGAAACTGAAAACTTTTTACTGAAAGTACTATAGATAAAGCTAAAATGTAGCTGAAATAGTACAATAAGATCTATAAATAGTACCAAAAAGTACAATGGGACTCATGAATAGTAGCAAAAATAAGCTGAATAGTAAAAAAAGAACAAGACTTAGGTACAGTACTTAGGTGTTGTTCCTTAGGTTCTCATTCTAAGATTCTATCATGTGAATTTTTTCTCATAGGATGAAAGTGTATTTTTTAGTTAAGTAGTCACATGGCTGAATTTTAAGAGAGGAACCTAAGGAACAGCACCTAAGGTACTGTACCTGAGTTTTAAAAAACTGGCTTTTTAAGCCAATGTAGGTGACAATTAAATATCCATTTGAGATCCACTTATTTTACTGAAACTAAAATTTTTTTGCTGAAAGCCTGAAAGTATTGTAGATAAAGGTAAAAATTAGCTAAATAGTACTGTGGGACTCATTAATAATACCAAAAAGTACACTGGGACTTATGAATAGTACCAAAAATAAGTTGACAAAAATAATTTTTGCCATACGCACACTAAATTCAATGTCGTTAGTGTTTGAATATAATTGGGATCCTAACCGTATTGCTCATAAAGTATTGTACATTAGTTTAATCCTTATGAGATAATTTAGTAATAGAATTCATAAATATCTAGACATTTGCTAATAAATAGTGGAGAAGTCAAGATTTTAGTTTAAGAAACAAGTTCAAAATAAAAGGTTGAAGACAAAATTAATTTCAAAAATGCTAATTAAGGTAAATGTGGGAGTAACAGACTAGGGAGCCCATATCAATATACACATTGGGCTAGGGGCCCAGTCCAAGGAAGAACCCCTCTTCGGTCATGGGAAGAATCCCTCCTCGACCAGGTATGGCTGAGAACAAAGGGAACAGCCTATCACTGAGAGTGGCACTCCGAGTCACTCCATGGAACAAGAAAAGTACTAAAACAGAAAAGGATAACGAAAAGAATAGAAATATCTAAGGGAAAAGCTGCCATTATTGCATTCAGTGCCTTGTACCTGATATAGCCATGCTTTTCTGCCCTTACAACCACTCCTAACAACTTGAGGGAAGGGCTGATGGGACAAGTATCAGCACTAGGAACCCAATTCAGGAGGAAGGAAACTTCTATAAAAGAGGGTGAAGGGAGGCAATAAAGGGGGGCTGAAACCCCTATCACTCAAGAGGCACCAGAAAAAGCTCCTCAGACCGTGCCGAGGACCAACCCTCTTTGATAAACTCAATTCATCCTTGCTTGACTGTGATAAACACTATGTTAAATGTTGTCCATGCACTAAAACCTAGCTCTTTGACCTACTCTCTACAAAATTTATTGTACCGGGCTCACTGGTCCAAGATCCCATACATCTTGGACTTGGGCTGCAAAATGTGACCCTACAGTAAAAATGACATTAAAATTTGTAATACCCGGAAAAAGAAAAAAGAAAAAAAAGAGGGGTATTTAAGCAAATCTTTTTGTAGGGTTAATTTTATAATTAATATTACTAAAAGAGTTTTTAGAAAATAAGATTGAAACCATAGCTATATATAAGCCAATCAAGTCAACATATAATGACAGATGTTTTGAGAGAGAAGACTATCCAAAATATTCAAGTAGAGAATAATTGACGGCACACTTGAGGGAAGAGCCTAAGAAATTTCATTCTTTGTCAAATTTAAGCTTTATATGGAATTAGAGTATTTTTTTTATGTGGATATTTTTGGCTAGTAGTGAGACTAGGGGTGTCCATAGGTCGGTTTGGGTCAAGTTTGTGCCCAACTCGGAACCGACCCGCTCACATCAGGTGGGACGTTGAACGACCCGCCGCCGACAACCTCAAGTCGAGTCGGATTGGGCTCCGGTGGACAACGGTCGGGTCGGTCGAAGTTGGAGTGAGTTTTAACCTCCAGATCTTCGCCGGAAATCGCCAAATCTTCGCCGAATCTTCTCTGGATCTTCGTCGGATCTATTGATTTTTCTTCAGATATGTGCGACAACCACCGGATCGAAGCAAGAAAGACCACCTCAAGCCCAGATTTGAACGAGAACTTCCATCTCATTGCCAGATCTTTGCCGGATCTGTTTGATTTTTCTTCGGATCTATGTGACAACCACGGGATCGAAGCAAAAAACACCACCTCAAGCCCAGATTTGAGCAAAAACTTCCATCTCATCGCCGGATCTAACCAAAAACTACCAAATCTTCACCGGATCTAGGTAGATCCGGTCTTCTTTCATGGGATTCATCGGTCGGATCGGGTTCATCGGGTTTTGGAGAAGAAAACCCGCCATCCGACCCGTCGGAATCGGTTTTTCGTGGCGAAGACCTGCCGCCGACTGTCACTGGCGTCGGGTTGGCCGGTTTTCAGGTCGGCCCGGGTGGTTTGAGTGGGTGGGTCGGTTTTCGGTTTCTGGTGGACAGCCCTAAGTGAGACTATTTAAATTATATTTTTGGTAATTTGGTACTTGGACTGTCTCGGTAATAGTTATTCTTTTCCTATGCCCACTATTGCGTCATGCGTGTAAGTGTAGATGGATTTGCAGAAGGTTAGGCATGGTCATGGTGGGTCTAGTTCTGCACAATTTCTGCTGAGCACTAGCATTAAAACCCCCCAATTGCTATTTTAGCAACTAAATTATTAAATCCATGCTCCATTCGGGTATGCAAACCCAAAAATTTTTACATCCCAACTACAGTGAGGTTGCATATATGCAACCTCACTGTTCATGGGATTGTAAAGCAAAAGTTCATTTTTTAATCACACTCTCTCTTCCTCCTAGACTCCTCCTTTTTCTCTTCACCTCTCTTTCTCCCACGTTATCTCCTCTCTTCCTCTCACAGTGAAAGCTTCTCCTCTCTCTTAAGATCAATTTGTAGACTTCAGATTGGCATGGGATTCAGATTTCCGTGGGTCGATGGTGGTCATGGCTCACTTTGGGTAGGGTTCAAATCGCTGTGTGTGGCCGTGGGTGGGTTCAGATCACCATGAATTGTCATGGGTGGGTTCAGATCGCGCGTGTGGTTGTGGGTTGGTTCAGATCGCATGAGTGGTTATGGGGCCGTTGCCTGCCGTGGGCTGCCATGGTTTGCTCGCCTTGGGCTGCCGCAGTGATGGTCGGTGGCTGATTTGGGGGCAATCACAAATCAACCATGGGTTTGTGATTTGGATGGTCATTGATTGTCAACCATGGGTTTGTGAGTGAGATACAAAGATCGGTGATGAAGAAATGAGAGTGGGCAATCATTGACTGTGTTAAGCTAAGAAAACACTTACAAAGAACACAGCTTTTGACTACCAGTTGATTTTTCACTTATCTATTCATTTATTTTATTGGATTTTAGTTTTTTTTTTTTAATTGTATATGTGTGGTGTAGTTGTTGTTTGTGGTGAGTGGTGGAGTGGTGGATGGGTTTGTTGTTTTGGGTTTGTGGTTGGTGGTGTTTGTTGATTGTGGCGTGTTGGTGGTGGTGGTGTGGTGTGGTTGTTTGTGGTGAGTGGTGGGTGGTGGATGGGTTTGTTATTTTGGGTTTGTGGGAATTTTATTTTCAAATAACATTAAATATTAAAAAATTTAGTTAGTTGTCACGTTTCAAAACAATGTTAAAAACTAGCATCTCGAGTGTCTAAAACTCGAGTTTCAAAGCATCTCGACTGTCTAAAAATCGAGTCCCAAGATAAAAATTTGTGGAAATTGAATTTTTAAGACTTGAGTTTCTCTTCTTCTACCTTACGTTCTTCGGAGTGTCAGATCATTCTTCGTTCTTATTCTTTGTTCTTCGACGGCAGATCTAAAGACCAGATCGTGCCTCTTCAAATCAGATCTTCCTCTTCAAATCGTCAGATCGTGCCTCTTCAAATCAGATCTTCCTTTTCAAATCGTCTCTTCGTTTCTTCAGATCATGCCTCAAATCGTTCTTCCTCTGTTTTGCTTCAGATCTTGAGGTTTTGCTTTTTGGAACTTGAGTTTATAAGACTCGAGATCTGTAGATTGAAATCGAGTCTATGAAACTCGAGATGCTAGTTTCCAACTTTCTTTCTAACGCATCTTAACTTATGATATTCTTCCTCTTCACTGTGCTATTCTGCACATTCCCTCGGGTTTGTGGTTTGGGTGGTGTTTGTTGATTGTGGCGTGGTGGTGGTGTGGTTGTTGTTGGTAGTTTTAATGGTTGCGTTGGTTTGGGTTTAGCTGGTGGGCGATGGAGGAGCTGGGTTTGGGTGATGGGAGTGGTTGAGAAAGAGAGAGACAGAGAGGAGAGATGGAAGGGGAGAGAGATGAGTAGCTTTATATTTATATTATTATTTGATGGGTAGTTTATATTATTTTAATCAGTTATATGTAACTAGCCTTATCACAAGCTCTTCGCCCGTGTGATGAAACTTTTTTATTTTTTTTAGTGTCATAATTTTTCATTCATTCTAATTTGAGGTTTACACATTTTTTCATTAATATTACGCATTTACTATTAATACAACCAGAGTATCATGAGGCTAGCTTCAAAAAATGAACAAATACTACACGTTTATTTTGTAGAAAAAAAATAAAACTGTGTTTTTATTTTATATATATATATATATATCTATATAATTTTTATTTTGAGAATCTAATTTATAAGTGGATAAAGCAATTTGAAAATCAATAGAATTACAGGAGAGTGATCTTATTTTCTAGGCAATGTTTTAGTGGGAGTTAAAGTTGTATTTTTCCCGGATTGTCCTTTAGTTTGTCTCTACTTAAACATAAGGGTCTAGGGGCATTTTTGAACCAAAATAATGAGAATCCCAAACAGGGAAAGGCCATAGTAGTATAGAAAATAAAAACTGGAATGTAAGGTGTATTATAAAGTGAGTTGGTATAATAGATAAAGCAGGTTTTTCGATGATAAAATAGAACTTTTTTACAATCCCCGTTGCTAATGCGTTGTACCGAAGTGAGAATTTGGTGAATAGGAAAGTCAAATAGTGTAGGCTTGAAAATCTGACAAGAATAAAGCATGTAGAGCAAAGGTATCCTCTATCTTATGCTCTACTTGAAGTGGGCAAATTGCAGTAAGCAATTATCATGGTGATTTGACTTGGAAACCTATAGTTTGAATGAGAAGAGGCTGTATCTCTAAGTCATAAGAGCTGCTTTAGTAAGATATGCTATCTTTTTATATTTTTAATTTTAACCTATATTAATAATTATGGTTTATGTAATAATAATAGATATTTGTTATAGTAAGAAAGTCAGTGGCTCAATTGGTGATGCAACTGTTAAACTGGCTCTACAGAAAACTGACTTGTTAAATATATTAGCAACGAGATGTGTTATACCATGTTGTATATGCTAGAGTGGATGCGAAAGGGGAAGAATAGAATAGGAACACCGAAAACACGAGGGCTACGTGGTTCGGTTCAGCCTTGTCAGCCTACATCCACGGAGGAATCCCTTAAGGGCTACATCTTTATTGTATAAGAGTGTAGTACAATAATCTATGTTACAATGAACCTGTGGGTACCCAACCTCTGCCTTAAGGACTGGGCCTAGAATTGGGCTCACAATTTACTTATGGAGTGGGCCTAGTGTTTCCTACTAAGGATAGTTCCACTCCGAGTGACACTTTAACTTCCCTTAACCCCAGTAAACGCCCTTACTTTCCTCTCCATGCTACTCTCTTCCCCAACTCTCCTAATTCGCTTTCTTTCTCTCTCTTTTCTCCCTTTCTTTTCCAGAGTTCCCAACCCCCTTTCTTTACTCAATTCTTCTATTTATAGCTTGAGATTTGTGGGCGTTTCATGATTGCATTCTGGTCTCACTCGTGTCGGTGGGGTCCGATGTGATTATTCCTGACATGGAATATATCTCTTTGGAAATGGTGGCAGTGGCTTTGAAACTGATTTCCGCCTCCAAAAGATCACCCGACAGCAATACTCCCTAAGGAAATACCAAGCCATAGGAGAGGTATGTCGTTCCGGGCATACGCAATCCCGAACATATCGTAAATGGTCGGACATAGGCTTATCTATCATGCACTCAAAACTGATATGGACTTACTATGAGGTTTGGGCTCAACTTTGATTCTTGAAAATGTTTGGGCCAAGGCCCATTTGGCCTGAGGCCGTACACCGTACAATAGCCCCCTTTTGATTCATGTCCGGTCACTGGGAACAAATCAAGAACAACCCAAAAGGTGCCAGAGACTCCTCAGGAAGTTCAACTGTCATTCATTAAATGAGCAAGACAGTTATTAATGCCCTTTCTAAAGCATATGACGGTTTGTCAAGTGTGAGCGTAATCATGGCCTGGCGGTTCGTGAACTGAGGCCACATGTGTGGGAGTTACAAAAAGAAGCTAAAAGGATTTTTTCCGCTTCTTCCCATTAAATTCCTTCCCATTATAAATAGTACCTTTTGACCCATCACACCACTCTTTACCCTTACTCTCCGAATTTCATCCTCTGCCGAGCATACTTCTTCCGAGCATAGATTTTCAACCAGGATCTCCAATTTCTAGAGCCTACAGTAAGTTCCTCCGCCCATCCTTCTTCTCTTTCAAAGTTTTTGTTTTTTTCTTCTCTGATTCTAGATTTAGAATTGGGGTACTCTCACCTTCTTAACATTGAGGCGTCTCTAACTAACTTTAGAGTGACCTATGGTGTTCTTAAGGATATAGAAGTAGCTTACTGTCATAAGGGTAACGTCGCTTTCGAGTGGCGCCCTCAGGTAGTGTTTTTCCCCTTAATGGCCATCTTAGAAGGAGGGATCAGGTTTCCTGTGGACTCTTTGATACTTAGGATGCTTAGATTTTAAGGGTTGAGTCCCGACCAACTCCTTCCCAAATTTTACCAAGTAGTGAGTTGTGTCAGCCATTTAAACCAGTTATACAGATTGCAACTAGATCAGCATGACATCAATTTCATGTATAGTCTATGTGATAACATTAGGATAGATTATTACTTGAAAGTTAGGGATGTATGAGTACGGCTCATATCATTCCTGCCCGATTCTAACAAAAATTTAGCTGGTGAATACTTCTGGAGGAGCGGCAATTGACATGCCAACGAGCTCACCTACCCAACCTCACCCCAAGACGTTGGTCGATACTGTGCATAACTAATTATTCGTACTTGTATTTTGTTTATCTTTGTTACTGTCTAAAAATGTGTTGTTTGTTTGTTATTGTGTTGTTGTTGTTGCTTTTTTTTTTTTTTTTTTTTTAAATGCAGACAGTAAGAGATTCAAGCTGGACATTAGAGTTGTACATGTAAGGGACTTAAATTTTGTTCTCCAATAAAAAATCTTCGTAAATTTTAACGGGCAGCTCCGAGTATCTCACCTCATACTCGGTTGCACTCTAGTCTACTCCACCTAGCAACCGTTCAGGCAAGCTCTATTAGTAGATAGCCCACTACCATCTTACATTGATGTACGCCATCCGAACTTCCTCCCTCCTAACCTAACCATAGGCAAAGCTCGGGACCTCGGCCCCCGACTGACAAGAGCGGAGTCATTAGTTCCTGTGAGAGACGCATCAGCCAACTCCATTTTCCAAGGTCGTGTTGTCCATAGACCCGTTGAGGAGGTCGGTGCTGTGGTTCAACCAACCGAACAAGCAGAGGTCGAGTCGATAAATTCTTCTGAAGTAAAAGCCGAACAGGAAGAGGGCAATATGGTGACCAGAAGGACAATGATGATGGAAAGGTTCATTCCTAGTGCACGCCCATCAGCTCAACAGCAGCAGGCCCTGGGTAGAGATCAGCATCCTCCAACCACCCAAACTCAGAAAAGGCAGCGCATTACAGACCCTCCTCAAGTACAAGAAGAAGCCCCCTCGAGGACTCCTCCAGTTGCTGCGACAAGTGGTTTAGTTATTCGGGAGCCCACTGGCAGAGCTCGCCCTACCCAGCAACTCGGATCCAATGTGGCGTCTTCCTCCACACACTCGGTCGTGGAATGGCAAACTATTTTTAGGCTCAGGAATGAGCCCCTCCCTATGATGGCTAGTGTGAGAACCTAGGCTTAGGGCGAAGGTGCACAGGTCGCACAAAGCCTGGGCTAGGGCCTGTAGCTTTTGGAAGACGTGCACTTCTTCTCTGGTGGTGCAGATGAATCCTTATCCCCCCGACTTCTGAAGTAAAAGTCGAATAGGAAGAGGGCAATATGGTGACCAAAAGGACAATGACGATGGAAAGGTTCATTCCCAGTGCACGCCCATCAGCTCAACAACAGCAGGCCCCCGGTAGAGATCAGCATCCTCCAACCACCCAAACTCAGAAAAGGCAGCGCATTACAGACCCTCCCCGAGTACAAGAAGAAGCCCCCTCAAGGACTCCCCCAATTGCTATGACAGGCAGTTTAGTTATTCGGGAGCCCATTGGCGGAGCTCACCCTACTCGACAACTGGGATCCAATGTGGTGTCTTCCTCCACACACTCAATCATGGAATGGCAGACTATTTTTAGGCTCGGGAACGAGCCCCTCCCTATGACGGCTAGTGTGAGAACCTAGGTTTAGGGCGAAGGTGCACAGGTCGCGCAAAGCCTGGGCCAGGGCCTGCAGCTTTCGGAAGACGTGCACTTCTTCTCGGGTGATGCAAATGAATCCTTATCCCCCCGGCTTCAGTGGCACACCATAGCAGTAATGCACTTTAGTTTTCTTTTGTTTCACGAGTAAGTGTTTATACTCTTCCTTTACGCTTGTTGACATTGTTATTACAGGCAGCGCAACTGGCTTACATGCTCGAGGACCGGCTAAAAGAGGCCGCCAAGGACGTTGACCAAGAGCGAGCTTTGAAGGACGTAGCAGTGGCCACGGCAAAGGACAAGGATAAGGCTGCCAAGGATGCCGAAAGAAAAGCACAAGAATCTGAGAGAGCCCAACCATTGGCTGAGCAGAGCTTGGCAGAGACGGGTGAAAAACTGGGGGAGATGAAGCTTAAGCTGGCCGAGACGAAGAGCTTAAATCTGGTGCGGGCCACCAAGATCGAGGAGCTAAAGACAGCCCTTGCAGAGGCCGAGGACAAATGGCACAATACAGGCTTCACGGATGCCGAAAATTCTATGGAGCCTATCATTTACCAATCGAGGCGCCATAGGTTCGGCGAGGGTAGGTGGCTACTCTACAAGCAATGAGGGTACTAGATGATTCACCATTAAGAAACCTCGAGGAAATACCTTACCCCGAGCCTCCTCTCTCTCCAGTTCAAAATCCAAAAGATGCCGAGGAAGGAGACACCCCCAGCTTGAGGGCGCTGGTGGAGGCAATTGACTCTCACGTGGAGTTAGTTGATCTCGAGATCACTAGCAACCCAGATGCCCTACTGCACAATGCCCCGTCCTCCAATCCAGATCCTATTACTTAGCCCACCGGGGATGCCCAAGCCAAGCACGCTGCCGACACTACTCCTAGTCAGCTTGATGATCCAACCGTTTAAAAGATTTTACTTATTCCTTCTTTTGTCTACTTTTAAATTCATTTTGTTTGATTTGCCTATGGTCACCAGGATGTGGTGACCAAACACTTGCTTTATTTTATCTTTTGCCTTGTTTATTTAGTATACTTATAGTCACTAGCATATGGTGACAAAACATCAGCTTTGTTTAAATCCGTGGACAACTTTTATTGATATTTGCCTTCGTGAACAATTTTTAGTAATATATTTGGAGTTGAATTACTTCGGCCACGTTTTTCTTTGCTTAACTGAATTAGGATGCTCTTTTGTCCGACAATCAAGATCAAAAGGGCTTCTGCTTTCAGATTAAATAGAGGTCAAGATTAATTTTCCACCTGTCCGTTGATAGGGATTGAATCGGGAATAAGTTTCTATCAAATAAAATAGGGATTAGGTTTCCACCTATCCGGTGATAAGGATCGAACCGAGGACAGGTTTCTGTCCTTAGATAAAATAGGGATTAGGTTTCCAACTATCCGATGATAAGGATTGAACCGGGGACAGGTTTCTGTCCTTAGATAAAATAGGGATGAGGTTTCCACATGTCCGATGATAAGGATCGAACTGGGGATAGGTTTCTGTCCTTAGATAAAATAGGGATTAGGTTTCTACCTGTTCGGTGATAAGGATCGAACCGGGGACAGGTTTCTGTCCTTAGATAAAATAGGGATGGGGTTTCCACTTGTCCGGTGATAAGGATCGAATCGGGGACAGGTTTCTGTCCTTAGATAAAATAAGGATGAGGCTTCCACCTGTTCGGTGATAAGAATCGAACAGGGGAGTCGAACCAGGGACAGGTTTCTGTCCTTAGATAAAATAGGAATTAGGTTTCCACTTGTCCGGTAATAAGGATCAAACCGGGGACAGGTTTTTGTCCTTAACTAGTCAACAAATCAATAATGACGATGCTAGGAGTGTGAATACACATGCATGCATATACATTGTGCACATATTACAATGCATTCAACCCGAGTTACTGCATTCCAACGGTCAGTGGTAAATTTTTTTCAAATTATGCATATTCCATGGTCAGGGAAGTGGTCTTGCATCCAAATCGTCCAGATAGTATGCTCCTGCTCCAACAATGGCAGTAACTCTGTACGGCCCTACCCAGGTTGGGGCTAACTTTCTTGCACTGACGTCCCTTGCGTTTCCTACTACTCTCCGTAGCACCAAGTCTCCAGCGCTAAATTCCCTCCTCTTTACATCCCTGTTGTATCGCCAAGCAAGCTTTTGTTGATACTCAGCTAGCTGTATGGTTGCCGATTCCCGGCATTCTTCGAACAGGTCCAGCTACTTCACCATTAATTCATCATTCTCGGTAGGGACAAATCCTAAAACCTGAGCACTGCATAAATTTACCTCGACCGGTATGACTGCTTCCGCTCTGTACGTTAGAGAGAATGGAGTTTCTCCCATAGACCTTCTGGAAGTTGTCTGGTATGCTACAAAACATTAGGCAGCTCTTCGGCCCACCTACCCTTAGCACCCTCCAATCTTTTCTTTAATTCATTTACAATTGCTTTGTTAGTGGCCTTAGCTTGGCCGTTACTTTGCAGATATGCTGGGGTGGAATACTTATTCTTGATACCAAGATTACTACAGAACTTGAGGAAGGCTTTGCTGTCAAATTGTAACTCGTTATCAGATACTAAGGACTTTGGTACTCCAAATCTTGTTACTATATTTATCCACACAAACTTCTTGACATCTACATCCTGGATATTAGCCAATGCCTCAGCCTCCGCCCACTTAATGAAGTAGTCCACGACCACTAGAACAAACCTGCGATTTCCTGTAGCTCGGAGGAATGGACCAACAATGTCCAGCCCCCACTACACAAAGGGCCATGGGCTACTGATAGGATTCAGACTTCTTGTTGGTTGATGGATCAACGGGGCGTGCTTTTGACACCGCTTGCACTTCCACACGCACTCAGCAGCATCCTTCTGCATTTATGGCCACCAAAATCTCTAGGTCATTGCTTGGTGTGATAATGAACGTCCCCCAACATGACTACCGCACACCCCCTCGTGGAGTTCGGTCAAGAGCTTATTAACTTTATTGGGGAGAAAGCACTGAAGATACGGCCCCTCGAAAGACCTCCGGTACAGCTTACGGTCTGCTGATAACTAGTACCAAGTAGCTACCCTGCGCACCTTGCCTGCTTCATTTTCATCATCTGGCACTTGATCCTCGACCAAAAAGTCAATGTTTGGATCCATCCAGCATGACTCGAACATTGCTGCCACTGAAACACCTACCCCTGCGTTAATACTCGATTCCACCACTAGCTCCACCTTGATTAACTGAGGTACCTTTTCGATTAGTGATGATGCCAAATTAGCCAGAGAGTTAACATGCCGGTTCTGCCCCCTAGCCACTTAAACCACCTTTGCCTTCAGAAACTGGTTCATAATCTGCCTTTCCAACTGCAAGTACTCCATCATTCAGGGGTCCCTAGCTTCAAAACTACTCTGCACTTGATTAACCACCAACTGGGAATCCGAGTAAACCTTAACTTCCCGAGCACCCAAATCCAAAACAGCTCTTAATCCGGCAAACAAGGCTTCATACTCGGCTTCGTTGTTGGAAGCTCTAAACCCCAACCTAAAAGAATTTTCCAATCTTATTCCTTCCGAGGTAATGATGACAATTCCAGCTCGAGCCCCCATTGCACTAGATGCATCATCCACAAATACCTTCCACGGGTGAACCTCCACATGACAAACCACCTTCATTTCCTTCCTCGGAGAAAACACTATAACAAAATCTGCGAGAACTTGACCCTTCACCGAATTCCTAGGTCTGTACCTAATGTCAAAAGAGCCCAACTGAGTCCCCCACTTGTCTATCGTACCCATGAAATCAGACCTCTTTAATAATGACTGTAAGGGATACTTAGTCAATACATAAATGGTATGGGCTTGAAAGTAATGGGGCAACTTCCTGGTAGCATGTACTAGTGCTAACACCAATTTTGCTAGGGGCAAATACCTCGTCTCGGCATCGTCCAAAGTTTTGATAACATAGTATATGGGTTGTTACACACCTTGATCCCTTAGACACTCACGGCATGCTCGGATACCGAAAGATATATAAATAAATCCTCATCAGGCTCTAGGGCTGACAGCACAGGTGCTCGTACCAAATAATCTTTCAAATCCTGAAAAGCCCTTTCACATTTTTCATTCCATTGGAATCCCTTCCATTTTTTTAGAAGCTGGTAAAATGGACAGCAACGGTCTGCAAACTTTGAAATAAACCGATTCGGGCGGCTAGCATGCCAGTCAGCACTTAGACTTCCTTCGGATTACCTAGTGGCTTGAGGCTCTCCATAGCTTTAATCTGATCGGGATTGTCCTTTATTCCTCGGTAAGTGATCATATACCCAAGGAACTTGCCAGTCTTCACTCCAAAAACGCACTTGTCAGCATTAAGACATAGCTTGTGCCGCTGGAGCACTTCGAACACTTCCTCGAGATCACCGACGTGCCCCTTCTCTTGTTTTCTTTTAACCATCATGTCGTCAATATATATTTCCACTGTACACCCAATCATATCCCTGAACATCCTTGTCATAAGTGGCTCTAGCATTCTTTAGGCCAAATGGCATCACGATATAGTGGTAATTGGCATTAGGGGAAATGAACGTTGTCTTCTCCTGATCCTCGGCAACCAGGGCAATTTGGTGATAACCCTGAAAAGTATCTAGAAAACTCATCCTCAAGTGCCCGTACGTAGCATCTACTAGCTAATCAATCTTCGGCATAGGGAAGGGGTCTTTCGGACATGCCCAGTTTAAATCAGTAAAATCTACACAAACCCTCCACTTCTCATTCTTCTTTTTCATTACCACAATATTTGCAAGTCATTCCAGAACGAAAACCTCCCTTATTGCCCCCGCTTCTCTCAACTTCTGGACTTCCATCTTGACTGCCTCGACGTGCTCCTTGGCCGACCTCCTCAACTTCTGCTTCCTAGGAGGAAATAACAGGTCTACATTAAGTTTGTGAACTATAAATTCAGGGTCCAACCCAGGCACTTCGTATAGGCTTCAGGCAAACACATCGACGTTCTGTATCAGTAATAACAGCATCTCCACCCTATCCTCGTCCTTCATGCCTACTCCTATCTGAAAACTTCTATCCTCGTCTGGCAGTATCTTCACCATTATTAAGTCTCCGGAGTATCTAGCTCCCAATCGGTTGGGGTTCCTTTAATTGCTATAAGGGAACCCCCTCAGTTGACTCCTTTTGCTTCATCTCCTGGTTAACAACGGCCACCAAGCATTGCTTGGCCACTTGCTGGTTTCCTCTTACTATGGCAATACCATGCTCAGTGCGGAACTTGACCTTAACATGCAGGGTAGATGGAACTGCCCCCATTGCGTGGATCCATGGCCTTCCAAGAATCGCCGTATACAGAGAAAATGAAACAACTACTATAAAGGTCACCATTACTTCCTTGCCTTCCATATTTACAGGGAGCGAAATCTACCCCTTCAGGATCACCATCTGACCATCAAACCCCACCAAGGGTGTGTCGTAATTAGAGAGATCCTCTTTCTTTAAGACAAGCCCCCTGAACAAGTCGAGATACATCACTTCAGCACCACTCTCCTGATCTATCAATACCATTTTCACTATAAAATCATTTATCCGAGCTGTGACCACCAAAGCATCGTCGTGTGGCTGGATCGTCCCTTCTAGGTCGTCATCACTGAAAGCAATGGGCTCCTGAGTGAACTTCAACTTCTTCTCGGAGGGTTGCTCATCCAAACAACTCTCTACGGGAACCATGACCAATACCCCTCTCCTCTGGGTCACTAGGGTACCCCTTGAAGCTGCATGGATGACCTCTATCACTCCCAATAGGGGCGGGAAAGGATTCCTCCGAGGTTGGATACCCTGCCCAGCCTCTTGATTTCTTAAGTCCACCACAAATTCTTTCAAATACCCCGCATTTACCAACTACTCTAAATGATCTTTTAACACCCTATATTGTTCAGTGGTATGCCCCTTATCTCTATAATAAGTGTAGTACAAATTCTGATTTCTTTTCAACGGGTCACCCCTATCTTGTTTGGCCACTGAAAGTATGGCTCGTTCGTAATTCGATCCACAATCCTATGCACCGACTCCTTGAACGTCACGTTCACTTCCCCTGCCTGTGCACTCGGTTCCTGGATTCTCAAGTCCTTTCGGGGTCTTGACTGAAAACCCCCTTACCGAGGTTGACGCGTGACCAGAGCCTTGCCTTTATTCTGCTGCCGATCATCCTCTAATATTTTATACTCTTTGATACACCTCATCAACTGCCTCATATCCTCAGGAGGCCTCCTGGTCAATGAGTCTTGCAGCTCAGAATCCTTGGGAAATCCTAATTGAAAGGTGCTCGTTGCGATTTTTTCATTACCCTAACCGATCTCGTTATATAGTTCCCTATACCGGCTAGTGTAGCTGCGAAGGGTTTCCCGGCTTCCATCTTCATAGATAGCAACACGTCCACCAGTTACGGCACCTAGCTGTAGGTCATAAACCGGACACCAAACTCCTGAATCAGCTCGGCAAAACTATGAATCGAACCTTTCCTCAATCCATTGAACCACCTTAAAGCGGTGAACTCGAGGCTCGAAAGAAATACCTTACACATCAGTGCATCGTTATGAGTGTGCAAGGACATCATCTGGATATAATGACTTACATGTTCTACCGGATCCGTTTTCCTGTCATAAGAGCTAAATGGGGGTCTAGTAAATCTACTCGGCATCGGTGCCTGTTCTATGTCTCTCGAGAACGGTGATCGAGCAGCTCTTCGCAATGCTCAGCTCATGGCATCCATGGCAGCATTCTAGGGTCATCACCCCTCTAGGCAGATTGAGTCCCAGTCCGCATACTCCCGAGAGCGATCCTAGTGTCGATGGGAACCAGACTGGTGG
Source organism: Quercus robur (assembly GCF_932294415.1). NCBI lineage: Eukaryota > Viridiplantae > Streptophyta > Magnoliopsida > Fagales > Fagaceae > Quercus > Quercus robur. The sequence goes on along the minus strand of NC_065539.1, from coordinate 32,927,505 downwards.
GAAGTTTCTCCATAGCCCCTCCCACACTAGCAAATCCCTCTGCTCACTCTTTGCGGTCTCTTTTGCAACGTCTATCTCTTGCCTCCAACTCCAAATCCCTTACCAATCTACGCAAGTGTTCGAGTTCCTTATCCCTCCTATCAAAACGCTCACACCCCGAAGTGCCTGACAATGCCTGGTGCGTTTGAAATAACCCTTCTCCGAGGCCAGACTGCCTTTCCTCCTGTTCATACTCTCTATCTTTGCGTCTCTTCTACCTCCTTTCCCGCCAAGTAGATCCTCAAAAAGATCTCCCAGAACCATTTTTCAGCATAGCTCCTTGATTGACCTTTGGACATTTTCCCCGCACGAGTCTCAGCAGAACCACAGCTACGTAGGAGATTCCCACGGATGGCGCCAATTGTGGGCACCCAACCTCTGCCTCAGGGTCCGGGCCTAGAATTGGGCTCACAATTTACTTATAGAGTGGGCCTAGTGTTTCCTACTAAGGGTAGTTCCACTCCGAGTGACACTTTAACTTCCCTTAACCCCAGTAAACGCCCTTGCTTTCCTATCCGTGCTACTCTCTTCCCTAGCTCTCCTAATTCGCTTTCTTTCTCTCTCTTTTCTCCCTTTCTTTTCTAGAGTTCCTAACCCCCTTTCTTTACTCAATTCTTCTATTTATAGCTTAAAGTTTATGGGGGTTTCATGATTGCATTTTGGTCTCACTTGTGTAGGTGGGGTCCGATGTGATTATTCCTGACATGGAATATATCTCGTTGGAAATGGTGGTAGTGGCTTTGGAACTGATTTCCGCTTCCAAAAGATCGCCCGGCAACGATACTCCCTAAGGCAATACTGAGCCACAGGGGAGGTATGTCATTCTAGGCATATGCAATCCCGAACAAATCGTAAACGGCCGGACATAGGCTTATCTATCACGCACTTAAAACCGATATGGACTTACTATGAGGTTTGGGCTCAACTTCGATTCTTGAAAATGTTCGAGCCAAGGCCCATTGGGCCTGAGGCCATACACCATACAGAACCCTAACATGAGTATATATAGGCGACTAAACCCTAGACTACTAGTACAAGTAGGAGTGGGCTTGGGCCTATTACAATGAGCTAATATGTCTTATATATTTCTAACATGACTATTGCTCAAGTTGATGTTCAGTACAGTTGTGATAACTATGGGTTATGGTGATCCCGGCATTACTTTAGTTGTATTGAAATGAATTGATGTCAATTGTATATTTAATTGTACATCTATTGCAGGATTTTTTTCCAAACAACAGACTTCAATTTCAATAAGTATTTTGGCATAGGGTTGCACATAATGTGCTTGGTAAGGAGACAAAATTTATATTGTATAAATTAATGATGGTTCTAAAATATAGGATAAGTCCCCTAGGATGCTATTTTTGTTCTTATGAGAAGAGTTAATAATGAGAAATTATTGGATATTTTTAGCAGTTTCTCTTCTAGTCGGGTACTGTTATAAGTTTTTCTTAAATTATTTGATTATTGAGTAAATGGTGCCTGTAAAATTATTTTAGGTAATAACTAAGGATTTTAGAGGAAGTGTTAGGGAGAAGTTCTTTTGTGGTGAGCTAGTTGAGGTAAGTAATCTTATCCTAATTGGTTTTATTTTGCTTATACTACTGTATTTTAACTACTAAAAATTGTTTACAATTGTTACAATTTTATTTTAATTGTTTTAGCTACATTGATTTAAAGTAAAGAATAAAGAATTATCACAAATATATTTGATTACTAAATATATGATTATATATGTGTGTGTGTGCGTGTGTGCGTGCGTGTGTGTTTATGTATTTAAATGAGATATATTTTTGTTTGAACTTTGATTTGAAATATATGATTTTGGACAATATGACTATTTTTTGACTCTGATACCCAGCCAATAGGGGTGTTATTCATTGGTACCGAAACTAGTTCTATCTAGGGCATCATGAGTCTATCGTGTTTCTAGACCTAGCTAATAGGAGATATACATTAGCGCAAAACTAGTTTCATCTGAATCTGATGCCCAGTCACGGGGATATAGCGTGACCATAGTCATAAAAGATTGTTAAGAATATGAATTATATTTGAGTATTTGAACTGCTTTGAGTTCTTGAAACAGCTTATGTGTTTTTGGAACCTATTGTAAATTACAACTTTTAATATATAAAAAACTGATTATTTTCTAATCCATCTATGATATATTTGTAAGATTAAAATATTCGATCTATGTACAACTTATTATTTTACAAATCTATTCGCTTGATAGAACTTATGACTTTAGTTACTTATTGAGTTGTCAACTCACCCTTTTTTCCCTTATAGTTTTAGATTGTGAAGAATAACAAGTTTTGGGAGTTTTGTTGTTGTGTTGTGAGCAGCAAATCTATTTGCTTGATAGAACTTATTAGGACTTTAGTTACTTATTGAGTTGTTAACTCACCCTTTTTTCTCCTCCAGTTTTAGATCGTGAGGAATAACAAGTTTTGGGAGTTTTGCTGTTGTGTTGTGACCAGGGAAAGAAGCTTAGTGATATTGGGATTAGATGGTCTTGTAATAGTCTTATATCTATTGGCCAATTGGCATTGGCATTATGTACATTAGGTTTGGATTTTGTTCCTTTCGAATTATTGGAGATCTATTCATAAAGAAATTGTTGAGATATTTTGGATTTATTTGATGTAATTTTTTAGGATAATTTTTAGTTGCTAAGAAGGCCTTGCACACTTATAGGGTGTTTATAAGTGTGCGGCCGTTGTCACGTGCCTATCTTTATAGCTGGGTTCGGGGCGTGACAAAATTATTTTTAAAAATGGTTAAATAGAAAAAATAATGTTGATATAGGTTATAATTTTTTTTTCTCGTGTTTGGTATTTGTTTTGACTTTAAAGTTTTCTAGAATATGAATAATTTTTTAAAAAGCATAAAAGTATTAAAGGTCTCATAATAAACCTGATTGTTTAAAAAAAAAGTTCTATATATGTCTTAATTTTTTAAAGAGACCCTATTAAGTTTTTATTCTTAAATAGCATAAAGGTACCAACATGTATCCCTTCCCTTCCATCTTAGCTTTCATTTCCAAAAGAAAAAAAAATAATCCAATAAAATTTTACACATTGGTTAGGAGATGTTATGATATGCATATATAGGATAATTATTTTTCTTGACTACACTAGGGTAATAGGAAAATATTTTAGTACTGCGATTTTTTTTACTACATTAGGGTAATTGGAAAATATTTTAATACTATGGTAAAAAAAAAAAAAAAAAATTGTGATTCTAGAATTGAACCTCCCAATTTTCTTACTGTCTTTCGTTTAACTTTGAATACAGAAGTGGGAGACTAAAGAAAGTGTTTCTACACCACTTGAATACTAATCAAGAAAACCAATCTTCTTCTCAAGTTCCAAAGTAGTGATGCCATGGCCTAAACATGTTTCCACACATTCTAAACAAGCGACACGAAAACACTATTAACATCCAGATGTTCAGAGATTTATGAGTAATCATACCACAACAGAGAATGTAAGAAACAATGGCTACTCACTCATTAGATTTTTTGAAAATATTCAGGTACAAAAACTTCTTTCTGATATCATTCTAAAGATCTAACTATCTTACAAATACCTCTATTACAACAACAGGCACAACTACAAGAGATCAATATTGAGCCTTGTGAAGTATGATATATGCCTCATACACAGCCCCAACAGTTAAATGTTGGATTCCTTATTCTACCTCTTTCGCTATTGATTCATTGTCTGGTCTTTGTGTGTGGCAGTGTTTTATTGTAGTTGTGCAAACAATGCTCTCTCCCTCTCTCTCTCTCTCTCTCTCTCTCTCTCTCTCTCTCTCATGGACGTAGAAGACTTCATCAGAAAACTCCAAAAAGTGTGGCCATGGCAAAAACTAGGAACAGCGCTCCCCCCAAATAGCCAACCTGATTGAGGATTGAGTGAGTTGCAAAGAAATCAAAATGCAATTTCTAGTTCTTAATAGCAAGTAATACTGTAATAGCACTTACCAGTTTTTCAGAAATGTAGTTGGCAAGAAAAGCTCCTCCTAGAATAGCTATAGATGTAGCAACTAGGTGTCCAGCAATGGCTCCACTTGCCACACCCCATGGGGACTGTAGAAGAGGGGGGAAGAGGAAAGGAAGCAAGCTATGATTTATATTTTGTAAAATATCAAGGTGATACTTTTTTTTGGAAATTTCAAAAATCATACCTGTGCAGCACCAAGAGCAATTGTTGCAAGCATTGAGCGATCTCCCCATTCCTAGAAGCAATCAGAAGACACAATTTGTAATGTGTGCTTGAAGTAAAACTGGTAACACTTGATACACCCAGATATAAAGTTTATTATTTTTCTACAATCTGTGTGTACATCAAGTTACCAAGGGCTGCTGCCATTTTACCAAAAAAACTAAAAAGTGAACATAAAATGTGATGAGGCAATGCTAGGTTCCAGGTGAAACGACAGCAACTTTTGCAATGATGTGATGCTAAAGGTTGGGAACCGCACAATATGAACAGTCTGACTAATCAATTAAGTTTCCTATGTTTTCCAATTACTAAAAAATAATTAAAATCCAAGAAAACATCTCCTACACTACATAAAAAGTGACTGCAGATAAGGACAAAAATGCTTACAGCAAAGAAAACAAGGCTGAAGGACTTCCAGACAATTTCAAATGGATTCGAGAGCCGTTTTGACACCTGAGACAGAAAAAATATCAATATCATCAATTTGAATAATCTGACAACACATGGTCTGCCAAAATGATTGGGAAAGAAATGAAACCAGAACTTAAGCTCCATCATAGGCAGGTTTTGAAATTATAGGATTACCTTTTCTTTGACAAGCTCCTCAGCTTCAACATACTCATCAAGTTCATGGCTACTCTTGTCACCACTTTTAACTGCATTTGTTGGAAGGTCCCATGCGTCTTTTATGGATTTAAGACCGAAGAACAATAAAAGAGTTACAGCTGCATATTCTCCAATTGGCAATGCTGTTTGGATGACAACAGAACGAAATTTTCATGTGAAAAATGACTGATAGGCAGTCCATCAGGACAAAAATATTATATTTGAAAGAAGGGAATTCAAGGATGAGCAATTTGATGTATAAAAATACTGTAAAAAACAATTTCAAATATAAACAAAAAACATTTAAACTTCCTCTTGGTGGATATGCAAGTGAAGCTCTTCCACTATGAAGACTTAACTACAGAGGAAGTTGTCCAGTATTGAAACTGGAAACAAATCATTTGTAGTCACCTAGAAACTGGTTCGTCCAATATCTCTCCCAATGACATAGTAGCATGTCCAGAAGGACCAAAACAGCAAACATTCATAAAGAGGAGACATCTAGGTCCATTTTGGTTAGTGACTGGACATTTATTTTCTGGTTTAATCAATTCAGATATATATATACATTATCAAACAAACTTGTGTCATTGATCTAGAATCTATTATTCTATTCATAAATAAAGAAAAAGATAAATCCACCTAGATACTTACATCTATAATAGATAACAACAGTAGTGTAGGGGTGTTTGGGGCCAATGCACTGACAGATATGACTATATGAGACATTTCTAAATTGACACGTGTAGCTTAAAGGGGCCTCTTATTCATGCAAGTCTAGGACTTTCCAAATCAATTATTTCTTAAAATGAGATTCTGTATCAAAAAATGCCAGCTACTTTTGTAAATATTCAACTGCAATTTGAATTTTTTTTATGAATATCACTGTCATTTTAAACAAGATCTTTCTAGGTATTAATTGAAAGGGATACAATTATTCCTTAATTGGCAATGTGTGACTGGAGGGAATGATAGGAACTAATGTACAACAGGGACAACAATTGCACCATCCTGGAGAGAAAATTCAAGAAAATTTCACATGGACAAGAGATACCATAATATGTTGAGGACATGAAGAAACAATGGTCTAATAAAGATATAGTGCAAGATGAAGCAAAATGCATAAACTTGGGGTCTTATATAGCTTACACCAAAAAATTTATATAAAGCTTTGTTGTCTGTCAAGCTGACTTGAGTTGAGTTCAGAGACTATAAAAATCAATAATGTGATTTGATGAAAAATCAACACATTCACATGTTTTTTATTGTATGTTTAAGAAAACAATATGTGTTAGGAATACAATTTGATGGCCTATATGCTCATATTGTTAGCTGTTTAGAAATATTATGCATGTAAGCAAACTTGATCAAGATGACAGATGCCGATAAATAAAACTTACTGGTCTGAAATTGAGCAGGCACAGAATGAAATATCCGTCCAATTACAACTGATAGGATAGACATAAGTCCAAGAGCACCCATTGACCCCAACAAAACCTGATCAATGATTAAATACATGTGAGAAAAACTAACTCTCAAATTTGTTGCAAAATCAGTTTGTGGACATTATTAAATGGCATCTGCAGTATAATAAACATTTCTTTGATCTCAGAACTTGTTTCAAGGGTAATACATTGAATGTTTAGTATTAGGGCGCATGAATATCACAACATTTATGCATTACACAAATGCAGCCATTCCAAGCAATAATCAAGGAATTAAGATATTGGCATAAATTAATAACAGGAATATTATTTTCTAAGAAAATTTAAACTACTACATTTGCCCATGAGCTAGACTAAATAGGAAGTATAAAATGATGAGAGCACCACTTAGAAATTTTCCTCAGCAGAGGACAAGTTTGAAATTTGACTTGTTTCATTTGATTTACCATTCTTATGAAACTTATTAATATTTGGTTGACCCATTAAAAGCTCCAAGACTACATCTCAGTCTACTTCTGAATCACAGTCTAGTTTTGAGTCCCAGCCCACCATGGAATAAAACCTTAGAAACCATGATTAAAACCCTCCAAGACCTATCCACCCTATAGAAGTCCGCAAAGGCTTACTTATCACACAAAAAAAAGTCCGTAAAGGCTTCCCTTGAAAACAGGAATGAGGGCGAAGACCCATACATGAGAAGCAATAACAAGGGGCGAGAAGGTGCAGTATCCCATTCAAGGTAACCTTCATAAGCTAGATCTTCAAAACTATAATGACTTTAGGGAGCCTAGTAATTTCGAGAGTGATAGGATGTACAAAAGTTGAGGCACCCATTTTTTTGGTTTCCTAGACCTTCAGATTGGTTGTGTTAGATGGACCACATCTTTGAGTGGTACAACTTATCCGAGGACAAAAAAGTTATATTTGTAAAAATGAAGCCAATAGATAGTCTAAAATTTTTGGGAAAGCATCAAACAAATCCTCATTAGGAGGAACCAACCCGCCTTTACAGACTGGATAAAAATGGAGAAATTTAAGAAGTATCTCCCTTCATCCTATGGAAGCACCTTCCTAGACTAGTAGAGGAATTTAAGAAGCATCTTCCTTCATCCTATGGAAGCACCTTCCCAGACTAGTAGAGAAATTTAAAAAGTATCTTCCTTCATCCTATGGAAGCACCCTCCTAGACTAGTAGGATAACCTAAGGTAGTGTAATAGACCCATGGCTAACTACATCACCCAATTAGAGGAAAACAAAGATGCAATGCAACTGGTCGAAAATGAGATAATGACATTGTGTAGGTTTAGAAGAGGCTTGAATGACAACCACAGGAAAGAGTTAATTCTCAGTGAGGTCATCACACTAGACCATGTCTAAGGTCTAAACCCTTGTCCAGAACTACGAAATGGAAAGCAAGTCACAGCTTGTTAAGCAACCTGACACCCGATATTCGAGTAGCCCTCAGTCTTCGAGTGGTACACCACCAATAGCTCCACCATAATTCAAGCCCAAGATGAGTAATGTGTCAACTAGTAAAGATGAAAAGAAAAATCAGATGGTTAGTGAATCCCTCACTTTGAAATCTTGAGTCAAATACTTTAAGGCTGTGTTTGGTTGCCGTAAAACGTTTTCCGGAAAATACATATTTTCCGGAAATGCTAATTTCTGGAAAAGGAAAATATTTCTGTGTGTTTGGTTGCATTTCAAAAAATTTTCCGGAAAACATTTTCTAGTGTTTGGAAAAGAAGAAAGGAAAACGCGGATCCAGACACAAGCCACAACCCAGATCGCGCGATCGCGATCTCGCCGGCGCGATCTCGCGAAGGCGAGATCGCGATCAACGTCGCGATCTCGCGACGGCGCGGTCGACGCTTCGCGAGATTGCGCCGTTGCGAGATCGCGACGTTGATCGCGATCTCTCGATCCGCCGGTGAGATCGCGATCGCGCGATCTGGGTTGTGGCTTGTGTCTGGATCCGCCCACTGGTCTTCTCCCTCGCGCGCGCGCGCTCTCTCTCTCTCTCTCTCTCTTTTCCGGAAATCCTTTGAAGTGAAAATAGAGCCGGTAATTGATTTCCGTGGTCAAAGGCTAATTTTTTCGGTCAACGGATTTCAATTTCCGGAAAATAGAATTTTCCGGACCAACCAAACACACCTATTTTCCGGAAAATCATTTCCGGAATGTGTTTGAAGTCGATTCAAACGCACCCTAAATTTCAAGGCTTTAGTCGTGTTGCTACCAAATGCCCCCAATAAAACCCCCATTGTTTATGTATAAAGGCAGGAGAGTGATTAAGAAGATCCTGAAAAACTAGTCTATGAGCCTAACATTGCTTGCTATTAATGTAATTTTATTATAGTTGAGGATCATGTGGGACTATGTTTATGGTTTAATTATTTTCCTTATCAAAACCTAGCTGCTAAAAAGGCCAATAATTTTTTAGTTCCATTTGCATCCCTCAATTTCTTTTGAACTTGTGCTGCATCAACTTGGTATAAGAGCAAAGCCCAATCTAGTTCACAGTATCTACTCCCTAAGCAACCACCTAACCACCACCAAATCATACAAGCCCACTAACTACAATAACCCACAATCTGTCAAGCCACCATCACCAAACCACTGCGACTCAGCCAACAGGCACCACCATTCAAATCTCAAAGCTAACCAGATTCACATCTCAACAACAACCCAAAACATCCTAAATTTAATAAATAAATAAAAACTGTTGTCATCAACAGTTGATGACAGAGTCGAAAACACACCCAGACAAAACCCATCAAGCCATCAGCCCATCAGCACCACTTAACTATAATGATCCCATGGGCACAAATCCCCCCCTCACTGCCCAAAACCCTGAAAACCACCACTGAATCCTCAACCAACATCACCGAACTAAAACTCAAAAATTAACAAACCCTAAGCTTCACCACCTAGAGTTATTCTGGAATCACCACCAAGCTTTATGAAAAAATTCCAATGTAATATTGTTCATAAAAAATTCAACATGTCCCACAATGTTCTTATGGAGCTTTTAAGTAGAGGCTCCAAGGTTACAATTAATGAAAAAAAAAATGGGTACAAACCAAATAAAATCCATCAGCATTAATTATAGTTGCATTCTCTGCATCATCTTAAGCTATATAGAAGCTCAAATAGAGCATTTTGCTTGGGTATGAACCGCATATTTCTTTAATATAACAAGACTTTCTAGTTGGCAATTGGGTTAGGTGAAGTGGCTCCAAACCTAGTTCTCTCTGTTATTCTCTCATAGCATGCATGCACACATGGGGTTGATTAGGGAAGTAATATTCAGTTCCACCTGATCAAGAAGTATGACAATCACACATGATTACAACCATGTTACATTGACAAGCCTTCTATATGGGAAGGGGAATGCAATGTAGTTTCTAAATACATGGAGGACATTTTAATTATATTTATTTTGTCAGATGAATCACTTATGAATCTGACATTTACTAAATTGATCTATTTCACTGAATAGAAGGCATGCCAATCCCACATGATTGCAAGCCAATTTAAAACCAGAAGGGACCTGATTGATGCACTGTATTTGCCATATGGGCAGAGGAAAATTTTCAAATTATTTTGCTTCAAAGGGTACACACACATGCATGTTTCATTCATAGCTCTCTCTCTCTCTCTCTCAAATAATTTGGTGAGAGAGCTCTGCCATGGCAACACAATGAAATCAAGGCACCCTACTTTCTAGTCTTCACTCCCACAGATGGTAGCTGGATTGCATCCCAAATGAGCCCACTACTTTTCTTTTCTTTTTTTGATAGGTAATAGAAGTTTTATTGATAAGAAAACTTAAGTAGATGTATCTACCAAATTTTCCTCAACACAAGTCCACTATTTAAAAGTTGTGAGATGCTGACCAAGGCATTGCCACACAAAATTTGAAGCAAATTGTACAGTACTCCATCCCATCTCAGAAATTGTGATTATATATACCTTAAACCAATGGCAGTGCAAAGTAACGTTTAGGATTACTTTAAATGATAATTACACAATATTCTTTTTTTTTTTTGCAATCTAAGTGCATATTCATTCAAGTGGATACAAATTTATTAAGGAAGACAGATCAAAAGGGAATTAAAAACAAGTGTGAAATTACTACAAAAGACAACGTTCAAAAAGAAAAGGTTTGAGCATCTTCATGTTTTCCCATTCTATCTTCTCCCAGAAAAAATTATATCTAAAAATTAAAAAAAAAAATCAAATGGTTGGCAACAGAAATTTTCAGAATTCTTCATACAAGTTTCATGCTTGTCACCTTGTTCAGCAACTCTTTCTATCCAAGCTTTTTTTCAATTCAAGATACATCAAAATCAAATTTTAAATAGATAAAAGATAAACAATGAAGGATTTGCAGAATAATCAAACAGAAAAGATTCATTCCAAGTGTGATGAATGATGTTCATTATCAATAATCATTTTGTAGAGAGAAAAAAAAAAAACTCCATTTTAGATAGGATGCTATGCTGTTTTTGGAGACTTCCAATCTCCATTTTTGATCCTTGAGTTTCCATTGGTTTACTGTTTCCAACAGGCAGGTTGATTTGTAAATTCTTGTTTGTGTGCTTAAGCTGCTTGTATTGTTTATTGTCTTGCAATAGAAGTTTCTCATTCATTAAAAAATAAAATTAATAACTAAACAGGGAAAGACTGTCAACTCTATAGACAGGCTTGAATGCAATACAATAAAGGGTTTGTAGATACAGACACTGAGAGAGAGAGACAGACAGACAGAGAGGGAGAAATCATACCAGTCCTTTCTTGTATTGCATGGCCAAGAGTGCAGCAATGAAGAATGTCTGTTTAATAGAGAAAAGGAAAAAAAAAAAGTTGAGGGCACAATTTTGATCCTTTACATGAAACTAGCTTCAATAGTAACTTATTAGGTTCCAAAGCATAATACCATCCCGTAACAATTAGATCCAATCAGTCAAATTATACGGTCAAATAAAGTCATTGACAAGAAAATAAAATCTGATATATAAATACATTAGTATGCCAAACAAAAAAAAAAAAATTATTCCGATTACTTAAATAAGCCAACTCAATGGAGAAACCTTTCTACTTAGAAAACATCTTCAGTATTAGTAGCAAATAAATAAAGGCGCCCTTATTTTGTAAATTTTCAGGATTCATGTTTATGAATCAACAACCCATTTAATGAAACTTTCCACAGCCTCATCCTAGGTAATTGTGTAAAGAACAAGACCCGAAATGGGCCAGCATGTTATTAAACTTTTTTTTTTTTTTTTTGAGATCTTTGTATGACCGGATGACTGCTATAAGCAGTATCCATTCCTCCTTTTTTTAGATTTTTTAGACCTTTTGAGTTGCAAATTGTAATTTTTTTCAGGAGTAGTTTTGATACACTTCCTGTGTATTGGAACTATCTCCTCTCTTTTTTCTTTTTTTTTGGGATAAGTATGGAACTATCTCCTCTCTTTTTCTTTTTTTTGGATAAGTATGGAACTATCTCCTCTTTTAAAAAAAAGAATTTTACATATTATAAAAACCATTTACAAAAACTGTGGGCCAGTAGATGAGCTTAAAAAATATGTTCCCTTTTTACCCAATAATAATAATACACCCTCCATTCTACAATAAATTTTGCCAAAGAGCATGCATTTTACTGAAAAAAAAAATAAACATTACATTCTTTCAAAAGTTCTATTAGGTAGGCCATGAAAGTTTGACATTATCCCTCACTCGCATCCATCACTTGATCTTGGACAGTTTTTGCAAAGATTATTATGTTTATCTTGGGTCTTCATCACAAAAAATCTCAAACAACAATGGTACCAAAAGGAGATCAACTACGCGTTTCCATGTTTTGAAAACATGAATGTAAAATGGTAAAAATAGATACACTAGCTTGCAACAAGACAAGCACATAGATATGTATGGTAAAACAGTTGAGACTTCCACAAATCCTTAAGGTATCTATCATTTTTATGTTTGGGAAATCACTTTTCACTTGTTTGCTTTTTCCTCATAGACTAAATCCAATGTGGTCTCATACTTGCAAATGTGAAGGTATACTCCTCACTCAAGGTTTCTACATAACACATCTATTACCTCAAGAAGTATTCCCATGGTCCACTAACACTGTTTAGAACCTAAGATATGTATTTTTATCTCCATATAGCAACCTGATGCCTAAGTCCAAAAAGAAAAGCCATCTATCTATAACAGGGTTGAAATAATAGAAAGTAGAGAAGGAGAAAATTTACATTAAAATGGGAGGGCAAGACAAGGAGATGAGAGGTCCCCCAACATATAAGAATGATAGGGAATTTTAGTTTAAGCAGTTACAAGTGCATATCATTTTTCTTCTTTTGTAGCAAAGACACATGATAGTTTCAATTGATCATGAACCAAATCCTTCACAAGTGGAATTAAGGGATTTCCAAGTATTCTCTAGAATTGCATTATCTAATAGAAACTATTTACCAGAAAATAAGAAGACATGAGCACTGATAGCCATACATAAATGGGATTTACTAACGTGTGCCCTTAGGGCATATATTAGTAATCCATTTTAGGAAACTTTTTATGGAAAAATAAAAAAGTAATTCACTGTTTTGACAGCTTTTTCAATTTCCCAGGAAAACTTTCCTAAAATGGATGGTTAACCCTAAGGGCAAACATTAACCAAACCCTACATAAATTGAACTAGCTCCCAAGTAGCATGAATCAAAAACAGTAACAAGACATGTCATTTATTCTATGCTATTTTATTTACCTTGTCTCCAATTTCAGACACAAATATCAATGTGAATGCAGCAGTGAAGCCTGACTTTGCAATTGCCGCTAAAAGTGATGAAGGTCCTCCCTTCACAAAGTTAACCAGTGAAAACACTAAAGCACATCCAAACAGTACAAGAGCTATAGAGAGAGGATAAGGCATTCGATTAGGAGGCTTCTCACTGCCAAATCATGAAAGATATATAGATTAGTATGGACTGAGTTAAGCTGACTATTATGGTCCATAGACAGTTGAAATAGATGAACTATAAAACCATTGAACAAAATTTCAGATGCATTGAAATAGATGAAATATAAGACCATTGAACAAAATAGAAAATGATATACATATATCAGCAAGGTTTGAACCATTAAGGGTCTTTAAATATCACACAGAAATTTTGGTTTTTTAAATTCAATCCTACAATTAAATTTTTATCAGAGCAAACCTACAATCAGATCTCTAACATTATTAAATGTGACGAGGTGCCCCAACATTTAGAACTTCACTTGATGCTTTGCAAATGTTCGATCCACAAAAAGAAGGGGTGGGGGGGAGTGGAGGCCAAAAATTATGCTGTTTATATTTCCTTTAATTACATTCATAAGATATATTTCTCTTAGAGGGGAGCTCATTGGAAAAGCTGTTTGTCTACTTGTTCAAATAATGTTCAAATACTTTTTTATTTTATTAAAAAAAAAACAGATTAAAGTAACTACTACAAATTGCAGAAGGTTACTAGCTTCCCATTTTGGAATTGAAGTTGTAACATTTCGGGAAAAAAAAATAGTAAAGCAAGGTAACTTAAAAATCTTACTTCTATTCTAGCATGCAAATCGTTTCACTGATTCTTACGCAAAAGAAATGCATCTCAAAACTTTCATAACATCCTTATGCACTAGAAATTGTAGAGTGCAGAATTAGTTTCACATTTTCCTTCTGGTTTAAGTTTCACATCAAAAGTTATATACTGGCATGTTTCTAAGATAAAAACACTATCATCTCAAACTTATCTAGAAAAAAAAAAAAAATAAAAAAAAAAAAAAAAAAAAAATAAAATAAAATAAAATAAAAAAGAAGAAGAAAGAAATATGTCATCTAAAAAATTAGAAAAACAGTTACTGAAAATTACAATCTTCTAGCATCTTTAATATTAACCAATCTTATATAACTCACATTTCAGATGAACTGTTACTGGGTGGAACACTGGCAAAGACTTTCTGGTCATCTTCTCCTCCCTGGCCTTCATAGCTTCCAGGTCCAATACTAACATTTGATGCTTGGGCTCGGAATTTGCCACACTCCAAGTTCAACCTTGATATCTCTCTACATCTTACTATCAATCAGTCAGGGAATATGTTAATAAAAAAAATGCCATATAACCATAAAGGCAAACAAAAATTATGTCGAGTGATAGATAGACAGACGTAAGGGCATAGATTTGGAAGAAGTTACAACACTAGATGGAATAATCAACTCAACTATAGCAAAATATGCATCATCTAGCAGTGAACCCAATACCCATTTGATCTAAATTAAACAAGCAACTTCTACCGTGACTAATCTATGCCAACTGACTACACCAAACCCAAGTTCATTTACTCCACCTAATTAAATTTACCATAACCGAGGTGATTCATACCCAAATTTACTCAAAATTCTCCCAACCCAGATAGCTCAAATTCCACCAAAATCCAACTAATTTAACAAAAACACAAAAGAACTTCAAATTCTACACACCCAGTTCGCCATCTCAAATTCCACATGTTCCAAATTTAATTCTAAACTAAACCATATGAAGTAAGTATTTCCTTGGAGTGAGCAACTTAATTCTGTATAATAAAAATTTTATAAAATAAAAAAAATAAAAGAATTTTCAACTAAAAATGAAGAAAAATTTGAGGAAAGCTTACACGGGGGCGAGATGGTCTTTCTAGATATGGTGGCGGAGCATGGTAGAGTGTCAACCAAAGCTGTTAACAAAGGAAGTTTCTTCCCTCTTGAAATGAATGGTGAATGAAGCACCAAACTCTTCATTCTTTTTTTTTTTTCTTAAATTCTTGAACTTTTTTTACAATTTCATCTCCACACACTTCATAACCTCGACTCTATCACTATGTTACTGTTTTTTTTTTTTTGGTTTTGTTTTTGTTTTTGTTTCTGTTTCTGTTTTGCTTTTTATGGGTTTTGGGTTTTGCAAATCGAAGCAGAACTGCCAGTTAGAGTAGAGAAGGACTTGCAGGCTGCCACGTGTGTAATGCCGGGATGAGGTACACAGCCGTATTAAATTAGTTTAATTGGGCCGCGTTTCGGACCCAGTTTAACCCAAGTTTCAGCCCGTTCTACTTGTTTTGCCTAGCGCTTGTCCTCTATGGCCCTGGCTGGGGTTGGATGAGGATGCCACTTGCGGAAAATTTGGCCTTGACATGATTAAAAACGAAAATAAAAAGAGAAGTGTTATTTCTATAACATTTTTATAATATTTTCACAATAAATTATAAGTGATAAGTTGTTATTGGTTCAAATTTGAATTCAAAACTTAAATTATTTTTTTTCCACCCATAATAACAACTAACAACCTGCCACCTATGATTTATTGTGAAAATGTTGTGAATATAATATTTCTCAAATAAAAATGGTAAAAAAATTCAAGGTTTGTGTGGCTGCTAGAAAATACCCAAAATTTTTTCAAAATTAGAGCAATAGATAGTTATGATTTTTGAAAAATCTAAGTAGTGTCTGACATTAGCCCAAACTTCAAGGGTGGATTTTTTTTATTTCACCCTAAAAAATAATTATTTCATACCTCATTTTATTAAGGAAAAAGTTTTCTTTTAAATTGGTTCGTAGGAATCCCCACTAGCCCTCTACATGACGATTCATAAAACTATTCATCCACATATATTATTTAAACAAGTCACATGACTAATTAAAAAAATTCATGCGATTTAAATTACACAAGTCATATGATGATTCATAAAGCTATCCATCCACATATATTATTTAAACAAGTGACATGACTAACTAAAAAAAGTCATGTGGTTTAAATTACACAAGTCACATGACAATTCATAAAACTATATCTCAAATTACATTTTGCATCCTAAACTTTCAAAATGCACTATTAACACCCTAAACTATAACACAGGTTATACTTCGCACTATATCGTTAATTCCTTAAAAACAAATGAGAAATTACACTTTACTGCCTTAAACTATACTCTCAATTACACTTTTCACCCTAAACTTTGATTTTCCATCCAAGATATTGACAAAATTGATGGCAAGGTGTAATGTGTAATACGGGTTCTAGTTTAGGGTACTAATTGTGCATTCTGAAAGTTTAGAGTGTAAAATGTAATTTGGGATATAGTTTATGGTGGTAAAATGTAATTACTCCTAAATTTTTTCTTTTATTGAATAAAATATAAATAAGGAAAAGGTTTCTCTCCAAAATAATTTGGAAATAAATCCTCCAAACTCCTCACATATCTTTTTATTGGATGTGAATTTTGAAAATCTAATTGTTGGATTGTATATTCTTATTATATCCTCCATACTTGCAAAATTTTAAGAAAATCAAATATCAATAGTTATGTCTCCAATTAAATGTTTAAATTTCAAATTTTTGTGGTTTAAAATTATGCATAAAAAATAAATTTATTAGCAAATAGTAAATAGCATCTTATTTGAGCGAAATTTGACATGCATGTTAAAAACATAAAAAACTCGCAATTTAATAGTTAGATTTTCAAAATTCATATCCAACTAGAAAATATAAGAAGGGAAAAATATAAGAGGGGTTTCAAGAGTTTTGCTCCAAAATAGCTTGAAGAGAAACCTTGTCCAATAAAAAAATAATAATAAGGGAAAACAAAGTCAAAAGTAGGGCTAGACAAAGAATAAAAACAACAACAACAACAAAACTAAGCACCAAACTAACCTATATAAACCAATAAAAAATTTTGATGCTAATTGGCTTCTTGCACCTTAAAAATTTGTTGAAAACCTTTTTTTTTTTTTTTTTTTAATTAGTGAATTCTTGATGTTGGAATTTTTATACATCGAAATTAAGCATGATAATATGTGTACGACCCAAAACTATGACATGTTATTTTGCAGTTTTTTATTTATTTTATTTATTTTTTTATTTTATAGATATTTACAATACACTACTGACCCTACAACTCGAACCCCTTATCCCGTAAACACTTTGTGCATGGGGAGGTGCCAATTAAGGTACAAGGCTCTTGGCTATTTTGCGACTTAATATTTAGTATAAATGGGTTGTGTTAAAGTGGGTTTATGCTTTGACATGATTAATAAACTGATCAATTTCTTGTTGAAATGTTTAACCTACATTCAACTCAAGAAGACCTAAATTCATTATTCGTGTCAAGACGAGTTGACCTATTTGACACAATTCAGTTTAACTCATAAGATACATCATTTTTATCCAATATAAATTTAAATTGTAAAAATAAAATTGAGTAATTAAAAGAATTCTAATGATTATATGTTCATAAATTATTAATTGAAACTCTAAAGTTCAAACTCTTTTACCCTCCCCCTTACCAAAAAAAAAAAAAAAACTCATTTCATTTTATCTTTCTTAGATTGTGTTTGTTTAAATTTAGATGGAGTTCATTGGGTTGAAAAAAAAAAACTTTGAAATTGTATGTTATTAAAACTTCAGCAAATTAAGTATGGGCTATAGCTAATAAGATTCTTGCCAACAAGGTTGAAAACACAAATTGAGAGAATTTACACTCCTCGGTTAGGTCCGAGGATGGGATGTTTTTACACTCCAACAATGTAAGAACATCCCATCCTCGGACCTAACCAAGGAGTGTAAAAACTCAAGCTTGTAAGAATACAATGTCTTATTCTTTCTTTTTTCCTTCACAGATTACATACCCAATTTTCATGGTGATCCCTTCCTTATATAGTCCTTTAGCCCTTCATCCCAGCCTTCCACTAGTTGATTTTGTAGAAAATCCTTTGGATGCTTGTCCCATCAAAACCTCCTGGAAGCTTTATTGGTAACTGTAAGCTGAGTTGCCACTGTTCAGGTGTCATTTCTCCATAAATGCAGCAGGTTCATTAGGTGTAGTGTATTTAATGTGGTGGTGGCAGCCTTTTTCCCAGATATTTTGCCTTCCATAATTGACTGAGTTTTCTTGCTACCTTCGTTGGAGCTCTCCCAAGGTGGCCTAGATCCTCGAAAATTAGAGCTGACCTATCATTCTTCTCCTTTATCCTCGGCCCATTGACCTAGGCCCAGCAATCCTATTAACCATCCTCAAGCATATTATCGTCCTAGGGCATGGCCCATAGCCCAATATGCCTGGTTGGACTTCCCATCCCCATAATTGCCCATCAAAACATTAACTCTTTCTTTTCTGATGAAAGTGGGGTTTTGATATCCTCCCCAAAGCGTTGCACACTTAAAGAACGTTCTTATGTGGTAACGTCTTTTTACCTGCTCTGCACACACTCTTGACGCTTCGGCATTCGTGACGTGCCATTAATTGCTTTGCACTGAGCTTTGTCCCCCATGTTCTACGGCGCGATGAAGATCCTACAACAAGGATTTCTCATGGGATTTCGAGCGAGAACTTTCCTGCTTATCTCTTCTCCCTATATCAAGGATGTGAAGGGGTTCCTTTCCTCCATTTCCCAAATCTTCAATCTCTCAAAGAAGTGATCCGAGGTGCTCCTTACATACTTCTCTGTAAGTACTATTTAGTTCATATCCTAACTTTAGGATTTGTTCCTTCCTCGGCCTACAACTCTTTTATAGTTTCTTTTACTTCCTAGATGGGTAGGTTTGCTAGTTTGGTAGATACACTCGAGGATAGAGAAGCCTTTAAAGATAGTTACAATATACCACATGGGGTTAGCATACAGCATTGCCTCTTAGGGGAATGGCATGCTCTTAGGCCTGAAGGGGCCGTGATGATCCCTATAATCGCCTTTATAGAAGGGGGAATGCGAATCCCTATGGGGAGAGTAACTAGGGATTTGTTAATTGCTTATAGACTCTGCCCGACCCAATGCTTTCCGAACTTGTTTAGGATACTAGGTAGCGTTGATGCCTTGAACTAGAAAATGGGGGTAAACCTTTCCCACCACGACATCAACTGGATGTATAATTGCCCATATCTTAAAGATAGGTATTACCTCAAAACTAGGGTTCCCTAGGTCAAACTAATTTCGTGCCTCCCCGAATCCAACAAGGGCTTGAACCAGGATTTCTTGATCGTCTCGGGTGAATGACATGATGGCTTACACTGTCCGAAGTAGGATGGTCAACCAAGTGGGGTGTTTTAGGATTAAGTACCCCACTCTTTTCCCTCTCTAAAGCAACAATCTCAATTTCGTAATCCTATGAACGCATTTTGTACTCTTTGTCGAATCACCCTCTTGCTTTTGGTTTCTACAGATAAGCATTTTACAACTCCCAACTTCAATTTAGTTAACGAGGAAGATCTCAATAGGATTATTAGGTTTGAGATCTTCCTTTACACGGACGGCCAACTACGTGCTGCCTACGTTCTCCTCCGGTACAAGCCCATTTCATCTAGCTTTCAATCTCCCAAGAATGTCATAAAAGCTAAAGATCCTCGGCTGCACCTGCTAAATGTTGCAGTGCCAAAATTCCTCACCAGTCCACCTCCTAAAGGAACACACCAAGTTGAACTCCCTGACTAGCATGCCATTGAGGAAGAGGTGATCTCCTTAGACTCAACTCAAGAAGAAGAAGCTGTCAGGGTATTTGAAATGGTAGACTCGGAAGAAGAAGATTTTGAAGTATTCGACCGACCATACCCTACAGAATCTCCATGCACTATTTCCAGGCCTCTACCCTCCGCTCAAATCAGTAGCAACCAAGAGCTTGCAGACATACCAGAAGCTATGGTGCTCTGGCGTAAGAAGAATACCAGTCTCCTTGAGCTACTGGAGTCACACGTTAAAAGGTCCATTCCTGAAGTTGCCGTCCAACCTCAACCCCCAACTCCCCTCCCTACCTGTACTTCCCCTTCTGATCAGCTTGAAAAAAAGAGGAAGAAGGAAAAGAAGGGCAAAGAAATATTTGAAGAAGGTGAGATTGTTCCTTCTAAGGACCCCGAGCCCTAGAAGGGGGCAAAAATTGCCAAAGGGGTATAAAGAAAAAACACAACGGAAGGTTCGGGTACAGAGATGGTTTCAGACTGTTGCCCTAGGGTTCCGATTTGAAACCCATCACTCAAGCTGGACGGAGCCCCACTCTCGTTGGACTCCTCTATTAGGGACTTCCAAAAGGGGAAAGCAAGCTATGTGGCTGACGCTTTGGAAAAACCCCTACTCCTGCCACAGGACATGGCCAACCTGAGGACCCTAAAATAGCATGGGGTCTTCTTAACCTTGAAGAGGGACCTGACCATGGTATGAAAATTTACCTATTTCCTATGCTATCTCTCTTCTTCTTTTCTTTTCTTTTAAAAAAAATATATATATATATATATATCTTACTGGTTTATACTCACGCTGTTACTTTCTTTCAGGAAATCCAAACAAAAATATTGCCTAGGAATGGGTGAACAATACCCACGCCCAACTAAAAGATGAGAGGCACGCCAAGTATCTTTGGTTAAGACTCTGGCCGTGGCTGAAAAGAAGATCAAAGACCTTAGTACAAAGTTGATCGAGGCAAATAGAGAGAGAAAAAGTGCTGAAGCCGCTTTAGCTGGCGCCGAGAAACAGGCTGAGGACCAACGTCAGCAACTTCGCCAAGTTGAGGAGTAAAAGGTAATTGCTTAGGAGCAGATTGAAGCTTAGAAAAAAGAGTTAGAGAAGACAGAAGAAGCTCCGGCTCAGGCCGAGTAATCAAGCTATGATATTGGGGTGAAAGAGACAGAAGATATTCTGAGGGCCTAGATTACCAAAGTTTGTCGAGTTTACTACCTTCAGGTATGGACTGAGGCGCTTAACCTAGCTGAGGTGGATGCTACCTTAGACTTAAGGAAAACTGAGAATATCTTCTACCCTCCAGCCTTGCGGGTAGCAGCACAATCAACCTCCTAGCTAACCACTGCTCCCCAACCTCCTCCTCCCACAGAGCCCTTTGATGTCGATGCTACTGGCGTTGCCTCGAAACCAGCCAAGGAGAAGGAGACTGGGCACTCCAATCCACCACCAACAGCCAGCACCGACCCACCAGTCAACTCTTAGAACAAAATTTCTTGTTAGGACATATGTGATTCAATGTTAGGAACATATGTCAATATTTTATGTAATTGGCTAATCCTTTGACAAAACACACTTTACTTGTAATTGGGTAGATCTAGGATGTGTTTAATACTTCAAGGAACAAGGTTTCAAGTTCAAGTGTTAAAGCCATGGAAGTTTGTCCAAGAATCAAGTGAGAAAGTGTTGGATTTTAAAGCTCGATAGTTAGTATCTATCGAGGTTTAAAAGCTGTTTTCAGCCCATGACTCGACAGCTAGCTCGATAGATGGCTATTTATCGAGGTTTATGAAACTCAGTTTTTCAAAACTGTTTTTCATTCAATCCGTGAGTGTATGTTTGGGTTTTCTTTTCTCACAACGCTAAACATATATAAGGTACTTTAAGGGCTGTCTAGGGTTGCGCAAGCATGGAGTAAAGTTTTGTTCATGCAAATTGTGATTGAAGACAGAATTTGTCCTACTTCATCTTTCTCTTGAAGAAGCTACTGTGTTTGTACACCATAGAGTTTTGTGACCAAGGAGCTTCATGATCTTCATCGTGTGATGAACTGAAAAACTTTACAGCCAACATCTTTTTCAAGTTGGTGATTAAGTCGCATATTGGGATCCGCACATCTATTGATTAGTCACGTACTAGGAGCCGTGTATTGAAAATGAGAGATTGTCACTATAGAACAAGTCCAATTGGGTATTTGGGTAAGGGTTCAATTGTATGTTGGTATAAGGTACTAGGATTCCTTTACTTGTAACCGCTTGTTTTGATAATAGTGGATTCTCGAGAGTGGTGACCTTAAAATCACCCAATGGGGTTTTTGCCGTGTAGGTTTTCCCTATTCGTAAACAAATTACCGTGTCAATTTAATTTCCACTGCACTTTAGTTAATTGGTGATTTGTTTATGCTACCACGTATTTTGCATGTTAATTTGATTAATTAATAAACTTGGCTAATTAATCAATTAAGTCATCACAATGGGTCAATACATTCTTGGCCTATTAAGTGGTATTAGAGTAGACACACTCTAATTAGGTTTTAATATTCGCTGTGTGACCCATTAACCCTTGGTTGTCATGGATATGGGACAATCTCTTATTATACATCATTTATTTGATGGCACTAACTATGTATACTGAAAAGTATGCATGAAAGCTTTCTTGCAGTCATTAAATGAAAAGGTGTGGCAAGTTGTGGAGATAGGCTGGACCAAGCCTACGAAAGTGCTGGCCGACTAGGATGATGCTAAGATCAAGGCAACAAATTTCAACAGCAGAGCATTGAATGCTTTATTCAGTGCAGTCACTAATGAGGAATTCAAGAAGATATCCTCTACTGAAACTGCTAAGGAAGCATGCACCATTCTCTAGACAGCTTATGAAGGAACCAAGGCTATCAAGGATTCAAAATTTCAGAGGCTTACTATAAGCTTTGAAGAAATCAAGATGGAGGAGGATGAGTCATTCGATGAGTTCTATGCCAAGCTCAAGGACATAGTGAACTCAACCTTTAATCTTGGAAAGATCATTCTTGAACCCAAGATTGTCAGAAAGGTGCTTAGATCTCTACCCGAGAGATCTGAGAATTTGTAAAGAAAACATTGTAGCATTGAGAACTGAAATTGTGCTTAAGTCTGAGAGTAATATAATCAAGAACTACTTTCCTCAGACTTAGCCAAGGAAGACTTTCTTTGCATAAAACTTGTTTTTCTTGGCTTTCCTACCATCTTCAATTCATTGTGAGTGTTGTATAGCTCATTGAAACCTAGTTTTTAGCCTACTCTACACAAATTCATTGTATTGGGCTCTTTGGGCCTTAATTCATTTACCTTTTGGGCTTAGGATCCAAAACCTGCCGTTACAATTGGCGCCGTCTGTAGGAATACTTGAGCTTTAGTGCGTTCAACGTCCAACTATGGTAGGTTCAGGGCCAAACTAGGAGGAGTCTGTTGGTTCCTAACGTCAAGATCAGTTCCTCAACCTTGAGCGAAGGAGGGACAGGGAGGTTGGTGTGCATACCACGAATACTGGTAGGAGTCAGTCTCGAGGTGGAAGTCACCTCTCTTATGAAGAGAACACTAGAAGCATGCAGCTGTAAATTGACCACTTGCGGAGAAGGTTGTGCCGCGAGCAATAGAGAAGGACTCCTTAAAATTCTGACCCTTCTTCTGATGATGATGGAGATAGCAGCTACAGGCCCAGGTCCAGGTCTCCTTCTAGTGAGTCTTTTTTGCACGATGAGGACCATCATTATAAGCGGAAGAGTAAGAGTCCATCTTGCAAAGGTCTGGGCAATGATGCTATGAGCAGGGCTCTTAACCAGATTTCTAAATCATTGTTTACGCGTAGAATTGAAGGAGGAAAACTTCCTCGGCCGTTTACTCGGCCAGCATTCACCATGTATAATGGCAAAACAGACCCTGTGGAGCATGTTAGCCATTTCAACCAAAGAATTGTTGTTCACTCTAAGAATGAAGCCTTGATGTGCAAAATGTTCCCATCCAGTTTGGGGCCTGTGGCAATGAGATGGTTCGACGGTCTAAAAGACTATTAGCTCCTTTAAGGAGCTTACTAGGGCATTTGGGGCTCGTTTTGTGACTTGCAATAGGGTTCCTTAGCCCTTGGATTCCCTACTGTCTATGACCATATGAGAGGGAGAGACCCTGAAAACGAATTTTGACAGATACTGGGAGATGTTCAACGAAATACATGGGAACTTTAATGACGTGTCTATAAGGACTTTCAAGGTCGGCTTGCCCATCGAGCATGATCTGAGAAAGTCTTTGACCAGGAAACCAGTTAGGAGTGTGCGTCAGCTCATGGATCGTATAGACGAGTATAAGCGGGTCGAGGAGGACTAGCAACAAGGAAAAGGCAAAGCTAAAGTTGTCCCTCAAGATAGAAGGGATTTCAGGTCAGATAAGTACAATAACAACCGATCTTGGAGAGATTTTACAAGGCATTCTAGATCTACTACTGCTCAAGTAGTCAGTACTGTGTTTCGAGAGCTTGTACACCAAATCCTTAAAAAAATTAAGAATGAGTCATACTTTAAATGGTCAAACAAGATGGGAAGGGACCCCACGAAGCACAACCATAGCCTTCACTGCCAATACCACTAGGAGTGGGGGCACACTACTGAAGATTGCAGGACATTGTGGAGTCATTTGGAGCAATTGGTTAAAATTGGGAAGTTAAAACAATTCTTGTGTCAGCCTAATGGATAGGGTAGTCAGGCAGGGTCGGGAGCTCAAAGAGATACTTCTACAATACCACCTTTAGGTACAATTAATGTCATTCTTACTACTCTAGGAAGGACTGGTTCTCGGCCATCCAGGGTGATGTCTGTGGCTTGACCATTTATAGAAGACTTGCCCCTTGATCCGAAGAGGAGTAGAGTGGAGATCCGACCAGCTTTGAGCTTTTCCGATGAGGACAAAGTTGGAACCTTGCAGCCACACGATGATGCCCTAGTAGTTACTCTCAGGATAGAAAGGTATGATGTGAAGAATGTGCTGGTAGATTAGGGCAGCGATGCAAAGATCATGTACCCTAACCTATTTAGGGGGTTGAAGCTGAAGCCCAAGGACTTAACCTACTATGACTCTCTTCTGATATTGTTTGATGGGAAGATTGTCTTTCCGAAGGGCCAAATTAAACTGCCTATTCAGGCAGGGTTAGAAGTTATGAAAGTGAACTTCATCGTGGTAGATGTCTACTCCCCCTATATTGCTATTGTGGCAAGACCTTGGCTTCACGCCATGGGTGCCATGTCTTCCACCCTACACTTGAAGGTGAAGTATCCCTCAGGAGATCAAGTCGAGGAGCTAGTTGGGAGTCAGTCTATGGCTAGGCAATACTTGGTGACTGCAATTAGACATCAAGCTAGAGGTGAGTCCTCGGCTTCTGTCAAGCAGGGCTTATAGCAATCAAGGGTGTCAGTGTGGTCTACGGACGTGGTGGTAGAAGAAGCAAGGTGTGAGGTGTTAGAAAAGTTATTATTGGTGATGATAAGGGTAAGTTCTTCTAGGTTGGAGTTCAGATGCCCCCTCAGGAGAAGGAAGAACTGATTGGATTTCTTAGGAGAAACATTGATGTGTTTGTGTGGAGTGCTTATAAAGCTCCTGGGGTGGACCCAAATTTCATTTGCTATCATCTAAATCTCAATCTATCTGTCGTCCCCAAAAAGCAACTAGCTCGATGCTCATTTAAGGATCATTCTAATGCCATCAAGGAAGAGGTAGTCAAGCTTAAGCGAGCTGGGGCCATTAAAGAGGTGATTTATCCTGAATGGTTGGCCAATACAGTGGTGGTGAAGAAGAAGAGTGGGAAATGGCGAGTATATGTAGACTTCACAGATTTGAACAAAGCCTCCCCAAAAGACCCTTTCCCTATGCCTCAGATAGATCAATTAATGGATGCAACTGTAGGCCATCCTTGGATGAGCTTTTTAGATGCATTTCAAAGATATCATCAGATACCATTAGCTTTGGACGATCAAGAGAAGACTGCTTTTGTTACACCCACTGGGAATTACCACTATAAAGTGATACCCTTTGGATTGAAAAATGCAGGGGCTACCTATCAAAGGATGATGACCAGGATGTTTGAACCTCAACTGAGCAAAAATATTAAGGTCTACATAGACGATATGGTGGTAAAGAATAAGGTAGAGTTTGAGCACGTGAATGACCTTGGGAATATTTTTGAAATACTAAGGAAATACAAATTGCGCCTTAATGCTTCTAAGTGTACTTTTGGCTTTGGCTCGGGCAAATTATTAGGTTATATGGTCACTCATCACGGAATTAAGATCGACCTTAATAAAATTAGAGCAATTAACAATCTACAGCCTTCTTGAAATCCCAAGAAAGTCCAGAAGTTGACAAGAATAGCTGCTGCTTTGAATCGATTCATTTCTCGGTCAGCAGATAGGTGTAGGCCCTTCTTCCAGTTGTTGCATAAGTGGAAGGGATTTGAGTGGACCGAGGAATGTGTCTTAGCCTTCCAACAATTGAAGGAATATCTTTCTTGGCCACCTATTATGTCCCAACCTGAGGAGGACAAAGTTTTATTTGCTTACATCGTTGTAGCACCTCATACGGTGAGCCTAGTACTGATACGGGTTGATGATGGGGTACAAAAACCGGTTTACTATGTAAGCAAATCATTGCACGAAGCAGATTATACAGGCTGGATTGCAAAATGGGGGACGATCTTAGGAGCTTTTGATATTAAGTATATGCCTCGTACTTCCATTACGGGTCAAGTTCTTGCAGATTTAGTGGCCGAGTTCACTGAGTCTACAATGGAAGAAGATAAGGAGAAGCAGTGCATGGATGAAAAATCAGTTGGTGTGGTTTCCCTACAAGAGCCTTTACTTTGGAGGGTATATGTTGATGGTGCAGCAAATCAAATGGGATCTGGAGTAGGGCTAGTTGTAGTATTTCCTGAAAGGATCGTCATTGAGAAATCCTTAAGGTTGGGCTTCTCAGCCACGAATAATGAGGCTAAGTATGAGACTCTATTGGTGGGAATGGCTATGGTTTAGAAAACGGGAGGAAAAACAGTCGAGGTATTTTCAGATTCAAGATTGGTTGTAGGCTAGGTAAAGGGAGAATTAGAACCCAGGGATTTGAGACTGCAAGAGTACCTGAACCAACCTAGGCATTTGCAATCAGGATTTGACTATTTTTCCTTATAGTAAATCCCTAGAAGCAGAAATACGCATGCTGATTCCCTTGCCACTCTTGTAACCTCCCAGGCGTAGAGTTTACCTCGGGTTATCCTGGTCGAGGATCTATGTAAGCCTACCGAGATGAAAAGGGAGAAGGTCTAGATTCATCAAATTAGGGTAGGACCTAGTTGGATGGATTCTATTGTTCTATTCTTTAAGGATGACATCTTGCCTGAGGAGAAGGGGGAGGCCGAGAAAGTGCAAAGAAAGGCTCCCCAATTTTGGCTGTACCATGTTTGCTATGCATCCATCCTGAAGTAGTGGAGCCACTCCTAGAAGAGTTACACGAAGGGATTTGTGGAAGCCATACAAGAGGAAGATCCTTGTCTCAAAGGGCCCTTACTTAGGGATATTGGTGGCCCAATATGCAAAAAGAAACACAAAAATACATGAAGAAGTGTGACCAATGTCAGAGATTTGCTCTAAACATTCATCAGCCAGGGGGCATTCTTAATCCTCTGTCTAGTCCCTAGCCTTTTTGCTCAGTGGGGCTTGGACATTGTAGGGCTATTCCTCAAAGCAGCAGGAAACAGGAGATGGCTTTTGGTAGACACTGATTACTTTAGCAAGTAGATTGAAGCTGAGCCACTGGCAAATATTAGGGATGTGGATGCCAAAAGGTTCGTGTGGAAGAACATTGTCATTCGGTTTGAGATTCCTCATACCTTCATCTCAGACAACGGACTTCAATTTGATAGCAAGGCTTTCAGAAGGTACTGTTGTGAATTAGGTATTAAGAATAGGTATTCCACTCCAATTTATCCACGAGGGAATGGACAGGCCAAGGCTGTCAATAAGGTCATAGTAAATGGACTCAAGAAGAGGTTAGATGATGTAAAGGGTAAATGGGTAGAAGAGCTACCACATGTCCCATGGACATATCAGACTACTCCTTATAGGTCAACAGGGGAAACACTCTTTTTAATGACTTATGGCGTCGAGGCTGTGATTCCTCTAGAAACTAGATTCCAAACACTAAGGACAAGTTTATTCACTCCAAATAGTAATGATAGCTTACTATAAAGGAGTTTGGATTTGGTTGAAGATCGGAGAGAAAATGTCATGGTTTAGTTAGCGTACTATCAACAGAAGCTCAAGTAGGGGTATGACTCAAGTTTGAGGTTAAGACCCTTAGCCCCTGGGGACTTGGTATTAAGAAAGGTTGTAAGTACTGCAAAAAATCCAACATGGGGAAAGTTAGGATCCAATTGGGAAGGGTCATACTGCATCACCTCGATAGCTGGCATAGGTGCATATTTCCTAGAAGATTTAGATGAGAATGTTGTACCACACCCCTGGAATATAAATAACCTGCAAAGGTACTATTATTAATGAAAAGCAGTTATGCCATGTTTTTATTTGTGACATTATGTGTTATATTGATTACTTAGTTAAGCATTAAACAGAATCTTGGTCATGCTTGGCTCTTCGGACCACATACCTTGGTTAAATTAATGCTTCTTATTATCTACCTAAGTATTAAACAGAACCTTGGTCATGCTTGGCTTCTCAGACTACATACCTTGGGTAAATTAATACTTCTCACTATTTGTTTAAGTATCAAATAGAACCTTGGTCATGCTTGGCTCCTCGGACCACATACCTTGGGTAAATTGATATTCCTTATTATTTGTTTAAGTATCAAATAGAACATTGGTCATTCTTGGCTCCTCGGACCACATACCTTGGGTAAATTGATATTCCTTATTATTTGTTTAAGTATCAAACAAAACATTGGTCATGCCTGGCTACTCGGACCACATACCTTGGGTAAATTGATATTCCTTATTATTTGTTTAAGTATTAAAAAAACCATGGTCATGCCTGACTCCTCGGACCACATACTTTGGGTAAATTAATGCTCTCTAAGTAATCATTTAGGTATTAAACAGAACCTTGATCATATTGGCTTCTTTGGACCATATGCTGTGGGTAAATTAACAGCTATCACTGTTGTGATATTTTGTTAAATGGATGAGTAGGGAAATTGCGAGCAAGTGCATGGTCTACTATTATCTAAGGTTAAAAGGAAAGGCCTAAAGCACCTATTGTCAAGTTAATGACTTAGTCCACACATGTGAAGGTATGTCTTTTAAGTTAAAATCTTTTTTCTTTATTATTGAAGATTGCATATTTTGGAAAGCTTAGCTTGTTCTATGGTTGATTATGTAAATTGAGGTAGTTATACCATCATTTAAACAGATGATTGTTGAAGTCAAGGGCTTAGGCATGTTTTAAATCAGATGCTATTATATTTCACTCTTATATCAATTAATCGTAAAATGAAGCATAGGTTATATTAGAATTTGCACAAGTACCACACGTGTAATAGAAACTTATAACTGTCATTAAATTAAGCCTTGAAAAAAGCAAAATGATTACAAGCTGTGAAGACCTGAATTACAATTACCAAAAAAAGGAAAAAGGTTGATAGATTTTCTAGCCTAAGCCCTAGTTGATCTTCAATGAAGGGTTTTCCTTCCTTGTGGCCTTGGTGGACTTAGCAGTTTCAACAACAGTAAAGGCTGGACCTTTGCCCTTAGGGTCCTCCTTAGTAGGCATAGGAAGGGTAGCAAGAACAATCTTTAGGTGTTGAGGGGTTTCTCTACCCTTAGAAGGGTCCTTTAGCGCAGCTGGAGGCTTGGTGGTTTCAGGAACCACTCCCTTGGATGTGTTTTTTTCTTTTTCAATGGCCTTGGCTTGTTCTACTTCCTTAAGAGGATTGGTGGAAGAAAGGGGGACCTTGGCCGGGCTTCCCTTATCATCATCTGCCTTTTTGGAGACAATGTCGGCCTGGGGGCCTGAAGAGCTTGGAGGGCCAGATGCACGGATTGCTAAGGGATAGTAGACATTCTCTACTCTCCTAAGGGAAGAGGAGGCCTCAACCTCAGCCCAGTTGAGGGCCTTATTCCACACTTGGAGGCAGTATGTCCTACACACCCCCGAGACCTCATCCCTGAGCGCCTTTTTGGTCTCTGCTACCCCCACATCGTAGCCATCCTGCTCGGCTCTGTCATTGGCCTTCTTTGCCTCTTCAAGCTTCTTCTTTAGGCCCTCAATCTGCTCTTTGGCTATAGATAGTTGGTCCTCATCCTGACGGAGCTGCTTACGTTGGCTCTCCGCCTGCCTCTCAGCTCCTTGCAGGGCAGCCTTGGCGCTTTTCTTGTCTCTGTCAGCGTCATTCAGCTTTGTGGTCAGCTTTTGAATCTTCTTGTCAGCCACGTTGAAGGCATCTACAGCCGCCCCTCCTCTTCC
This sequence comes from Quercus robur, assembly GCF_932294415.1. Taxonomy (NCBI): domain Eukaryota; kingdom Viridiplantae; phylum Streptophyta; class Magnoliopsida; order Fagales; family Fagaceae; genus Quercus; species Quercus robur. The sequence goes on along the minus strand of NC_065539.1, from coordinate 32,897,183 downwards.
TTCATCTATCTATGGAAGATGTTTACCATCTTCTCGGCCCTAGATGTGGCTTGAGTAGCTTGCCAAGGAAAGAAGTATAATGGTTAAAAAAAAAAGGAGAAAGGGTTGTAATTTTAAACATAAGAAAACTGGTTAAAGAACTTACCAATGCAAGATCCCTCTTCAAGCTGAGGAACACTTCATGCTTCCTCATTGACCTAAGGTCAACCATATCAGTAGGCAGCAACAAAGCCTGTTCCATGACGTTGGCCACGTATCCAGCCCTCCCCTACTGGAAGTCTCTGATGGAGGCATCGTTGGGTAGAGGAGCTCTGTCCAACACTATGGAGGGGGTCCAAGCTGGGACTTCAATTTGGTGGTCACCCTTCCTGTTTGTGATATCTCCCTCACCGAAGGATCTTGTCTGTGCAACCCTGGTATGTTTGCCCCCTCTCTGGGGCTTGGCTTCCTTGGATGGAAGATTTCTCTTCTCCATCACCACCTTCTTTCCCTTTGGGTCTTGTTTTCTCTTTTTGTCAGCAAGGTTAGGCTGGGAAACCTGAGTAGGAGGAAGAGTGGGGAGTTTGGCTTGGATTGCCTTCTTGGTCACATTGCCTCCAGCATGGGACTCCAGCAAGTCAAGAAGGCTTGTTCTCGTCTTGCACTGCAGCATCATGGCATCTGGAATAGAATGAGCTTCTTGTGTGTGGCTTACTTAGGCTGGGGGAAGATGACTGAAGTCACCGGTAGGAGCCTCTAGGATTAAGGTTGGTTAAAGTCCTCGAAGTCATCCTCGGAGTCAGAGACTTCAACCACTTCTTCTTCTTCTTCTTCTTCTTTGATGGTTAGTTAGGAAGGGGTTGCCTCATCCTCGACCATGTACAGGGAGAATGGCCCCATTTATTGCACATCTTCTGAAGCAGGGTCTAGGTTGAGAAAACCAAGTACAGCAATGTTGATCAGGTGCAGACAACGGTCTTTTGCCTTGATCACTTACTTGGGTGCTTGGAAGCTGGAGGACAAGTGGTTGTAGCCGAGGATGAGATGAGCCGCCCTCAGTTACTCGTCTTTGTGGACAAATATCTCGGCCTTGAGTATTTTTGTAAGGTCTAGTTCGTTGACAAGATTGAATTTCGGGATGGTAGAGTATTTATCTACAAAGTTGTCAAACATAAAAATATTGTCAGAAAGCAGTACATTTAAGAGGAAAAGTGAATTATAAGTACAAATGACAGAATTCAACGAAAAGGGTGTTAGCAAAGAGAAAGGGTATTGTTAGAATCATAAGTCTAGACCTAAAATACCCCACCTGGTGTCCCTTCTTTGGTCGGACAGTGAAGCCCATCATGCCACTCCCCTAAGACGATTAGAAAATCCTTATTCATGCCCTTATTAGACTCAGGGAGGCACGATATGAGCCTAACCACGGGAACTCTAGTTTTTGGGTAGTACCCCTGCCCTATTAGTTTGTGACGGTTATAAATCCAATTAACATCGCAATGGATGAGGTTCACACCCATCTTCTCGTTGAGGGCATCAACGCTACCTAGGATCCTAAAAATATTTGGGGCACATTGGGTGGGGGTTAACCTATGAGTTATTAGGTAATCCCTAGTGACTCTACCCATGGGGATTCTCATCCCTCCCTCTATGACGGCAATCATCAGGATTACCACCTCTCCCTTTTGCCTCTAGGCATACCAATCCCCTTGTTTACAATATCTAATGGAGACCCCTGGGGGGATTCTATATTGAGCTTTAAAGCTCTCTATACCCTTTGGGGTGTCTACTAGGTAAGCAAATCTACCCATATTTGAGAAAGGATTGAAGACGAAAGGAAGGCAAAGGGAAATTAGGGGAGCAGAGGAGGGAAGGGCTCTGAATAAAGGCAAGTAGAAGAGAAAATAAGAGAAAATATTTAAATGACTTACGCAAGGGTAGGAGGTCTCCTCGGACTGGTTCTTGATATTTAAGAGTGCAAATAGTAAAGCGAATGAGTTTCTTAAGCAATATATGTATAAAAGGGAAAGGTAAGCAAGAGAATTCCCGCCCAAGTTCCAAAAAAATCCTTGGCCATTGGATCTTCATCGTACCGTAGAATGTGGAGGATATAGAGTCATAGAAATTTAATACAGGCATGTCCCGGATGCCGAAGTGTCAGGAGTGTGCTTTAGGCAGTTGAAAAGACACCTACACAGACAGAGGTAGTGTATGAGAAGAGTAGAATAATTGTTATAATATTGAAATCCTCCTTTTATCCCGAGGAGCAAAAGAGGAGAATTTTGAGGGACCTGTAAGGAGGATAGGCCCAGAAATGTATATTGGGCCGTGGGCCCTATCCGAGAACACTTAGTAGTCTGAGGACAAGTAAACATTGATATAGAAGTGCAGGCTAGTGAATGGAGGAAGGTGTTTGGTCATGAAGGTTCGGGAAAGTGGTCTGAGGACAAATGCCTCCTTGGCTTAACAGAGCAGAAGTCAGAAGCGTTGACATGCCGTCAAAAGCAACATTCTGGGCAGTTCTAATGGTAAGGATAAGCATTAGGAAGGAATAAGACAAGGAGAATGTAAGAAATATCTAAGGGAAAGCTGCTACCACTGCATTAAATGCTCTGTTACTAACTCTCTGGCCGCATTAATGTGGAAGTGATACCTGAATAGTGATGTTCAATCTTACAACTACCTCTAAAAGTTTCAGGAAGGTGCTGATGGGACACAGAGAAGGGCCAGCCATTTGATCTACACGTGGAGGGCTGAGATAGAGCAAAGGAGAGTAATATAAAGAAGAAAAATCCCATTGTAGAGGGGCATCTGAGAATTTGTAAAGAGAACACTGTAGCACTGAGAATTGAAATTGTGCTCAAGTCTAAGAGTAATATAATCTAGAACTACTTTCCTCGGACTTAGCCGAGGAAGACTTTCTTTGCATAAAACTTGTTTTCCTTGGCTTTCCTACCATCTTCAATTCATTGTGAGCGTTGTATAGTTCATTGAAGCCTATTTTTTAGCCCACTCTCTACAAATTCATTGTATTGGGCTCTTTGGGCCTTAATCCATTTACCTTTTGGGCTTAGGATCCAAAACCTGCCCTTACAGTCACATAAGTGTTATCATTATTATTTTAATATTATTTTTCTTTTTACAATATGACCTATAAAGCAAAACATGATCTGATCTATTGGAAATCCCAGTATCCATGGAATTGAAACATTAACCTTCTCCAAGTCCATAATTAGAGATAAAGATTGAATATTTAGATAAGTAAAAAGCATTTATTTTCCCAAGGTATGTGTTCCAAGGAACTCAGGAACCAGGTATGACCAAGGTTCTGTTTAACATTTAAACAAATAAAGAGCCAGGCATGACCGAGGTTCTGTTTAACACTTAGTCAAATAAGGAGTATTAATTTACCCAAGGTATGTATTCCGAGGAATTAGGCATTACTAAGGTTCTATTTAACACTTAAACAAATAAAGAGTATTAATTTACCCAAACAAATAAAGAGTATTAATTTACCCAAGGTATGTGGTCCGAGGAGCCAAGCATAACCGAGGTTCTGTTTAACACTTAGTCAAATAAGGAGTGTTAATTTACACAAGGTATGTGGTCTGAGGAATCAAGCATGAACGAGATTCTGTTTAACACTTAAACAAATAAAGAGTATTAATTTATCCAAAGTACGTGGGTTAGAGAAATCAGGCATAACTGAGGTTCTGTTTAACACTTTGTCAAATAAAGAGTATTAATTTACCCAAGGTATGTGATCCGAGGAGCTAGGCATGACTGAGGTTCTAAACAATAATAAAGAGAATGGTGAACAAAAATAATCAAAATAAAAGATGGCAAGATTGCCTTCCATTAATAATAATACCTTTGAAGGTTATTTACATTCCATGGACATAGTACAACATTTTCATTCAAATCTTCCAAAAAATAAGCACCTATACCAGCTACAAAGGTGATGTGATATGGTCCTTCCCAGTTAGATACCAATTTTCTCCATGATGGGCTCCTCGCAGTTCCTACCACTTTTCTCAATACTAAGTCTCCTAGCATTAAGGGTCAAACCTTCACTCCTAGGTTGTATCCCTATTTAAGCTTTTGTTGATAATGTGCCAATTGGACCATGGACACTTCCCTTCGTTCATCTACTAAATCCAAACTCTCTCGGAGCAACTGATCGACACGTCGAAAATCCCATCTCCAAAGGGATTATTGCCTCAGAACCATAGGTCATGGAAAATGAAGTTTCCCCAGTTAACTGACGAGGAGTAGTTCGATATGTCCAAAGAACAAGTGGAAGCTCATCAACCCACCTACCCTTGGCTTCATCCAGCCTCTTCTTCAGCCCATTAACTATAACCTTATTAACTGCCTCAACTAGCCCATTCCCTTGTGGATGGGCCAAGGTTGAGTACTTATTCCTTATGCCTAACTCACCACAATACCTCTTGAAAGCTTTGCTATCAAATTGGAGCCCATTGTCCGAGATAAGGGTATGGGGAATCCCAAATCTGGTTACAATATTCTTCCACGCAAACTTTTTTGCATCAACATCCCTAATATTGGATAATGACTCAGCTTCAACCCACTTCGCGAATTAATCTGTTCTGACAAGAAGCCATCTTCGATTTCCCATTACTCTAGGAAATGGCCCTATAATATCCAAACCCCATTATGCAAACGGCCACGGACTAGAGAGAGGGGTTAGCATGCCCCCAGACTGATGGATGCTTGGGGTAAACCTCTGGCATTGATCACACTTCCTAACATAATCTTAAGCTTTTTTCTACTTACTTGGCCACCAGTAACCTTGAGAAAGGGCCTTATGCGATAACGACCTTCCTCCTATATGACTATTACAGCTTCCTTCATGTAGTTCCTCCAGCAGTGGCTCCACTGCTTCAGGATGAATGCAAAGTAAGTACGACTGTGAAAAAGAACGCTTATACACTTTATGCTCCTCGGACAACCAAAAACGGGGAGCTTTTCTTCGTATTTTTTTGCCTTGCCCTTCTCAGCAGGTAATGTTCCTTCCTTCAAGAATACAACTATAGAGTCCATCCAACTTGGGCCAACCCTTATCTGATGTATACCAACCCTCATCAATCCCACCTCGATAGGTATTAATAAATCCTCGACGAGGATAACCCGAGGAAGGCCTTGCTTTGAAGAAGTTACTAAAGTCACTAGAGAGTCTACATGTGTATTCTTGCTCATCGGGACCTGCTATATAGAGAAAGATTCAAAACTAGATTGTAATTGTTGAGCTTTACCCTGATATCCCTACATCCTATGATCCCTGACTTCTAGCCCACCCTTAACTTATCCGATGACCAGCCTTGAGTTTGAAAAGATCTCAATAGCCTTTCCACCCAGTTTCCTCACCATAGCTACCCTTGTTAACAAGACTTCATACTCGGCCTCGTTATTAGTGGCTGAAAGCCCAACCTCAAGGACTTCTCAATAGTAATCCTTTCTAGGGATAATATCACTATCCCAACTCCAGACCCCCTTTAGTTAGCTGCCATGTCAACATAAAGCTTCCACGCTGGATGTTCGTGGACAGCAACTGCTGTGACCTGCACCCATACTGATTCCCCCTACTCGGTAACAACCGCTCATGGGTATTCAATGAGTTCTGCCACTAAGTCTGCAAGCACCTGCCCCTTAATGGCGGTGCGAGGCATATATTTTATGTCAAATTCTCCCCAAATCGTCCCCCATTTGGTGATCCTTCCTGTATAATCAGATTTCCAAAGCAATGATTGTAAAGGGAGTTGAGTGAGGACCACAACGGTATAAGCCTGGAAATAGTGAGGGAGCTTCCTCGTAGCATGCACTATGGCCAAAATGGCTTTCTCTAGTGGCAAGTAACAGATTTTTGCCTCCTGCAAAGATTTACTCACATAATAGACAGGTTTCTACACCCTGGCCTCCATCCTTATTAAAAATAAACTCATGGCATGACACGTTACTGCAATATAAGCAAAAAGGACTTCCTCCTTTTCCGATCTAGAAAGAATAGGTGGTCGAGACAAATATTTATTCAACTCCTCAAAAGGCAAGGTTACACTCCTCAGTCCACTCGAATCCTTTCCACTTATGAAGGAACTGAAAGAATGGCCTACATCTATCTACCAACTAAGAGATAAACTTGTTTAGAGTAGCAATCATTCCAGTCAACTTTTGTACTTTCTTGGGATTCCAAGGAGGTTGTAACTTGTAAGTCACTTATTGCCTTAGTTTGATCAGGATTAACTTCTATCCCTCGATGCGTAATCATATACCATAAAAATTTGCCGGAACTGACGCCAAAGGAACACTTTGAGGCATTGAGATGCAACTTATGTTTACTCAATATTTCAAACATGCTTCCCAAATCCATTAAATGCTCAGTTACTACTTTACTCTTCATGACCATATCATCTATATACACTTCTAAATTTTTGCCAAGTTGAGACTCAAACATTTTAGTCACCATCCTTTGGTAGGTGGATCCAGCATTCTTCAAACCAAATCACATCACTCAGTAGTGATAATTTCCAATAGGGGTCAAGAAGGCAATCTTCTCTAGAGCTAATGGTATATGATGATATCCCTGAAAGGCATCCAAAAAGCTCATTTGAGGATAACCGACTGTAGCATCAACCAAATGGTCAATTCGAGGGATCGGGAAGGGATCCTGTGAGAGACATGTCCCCCGAGAAAAAGAGATTCGAGTACCTTTTTAGGGCACCTCTCTTTTTGGGTAAGTGGTATGGAGTCGCCACTTATTTTTATTTATACAGAAAAATAAGAAAAAAAATACTAATTACAAAATACATAACTGAATTGTTCCATTCATTGATTGAATAAAAATTACATATCTTGGAAAACTTGAAAGTTACATAACTTTGGGTCCTAGTTACAATCTACCAAAAATACATGGCTTGTATTTCTAGTTACATTCTACCCAAAACAAACAAAGATAAGGCTAAATCTACTTAGCCAAAGACCTAAATCCAGAGGCTAGGTTATGGAATGGGAAGGTGTTAGGCACCCATTCCGCCCAGACAAAGTCTGGTCTTCTAGACTTTTGTGACCAATGTAATATGTTATGCATATCATAAATAATATGTTGAACATGTGACACAAAACTAAATCATATAAATTTATTTATGAATGAAGTCTCTTCTTTTGTTAAAAAAATCAGATCTATTTCGTAGTATTTAAAAAAAAAAAGATTTTTATTTGTCCAAAATATCAGATCTATTTTGTAGTATTTAAAAAGATGATTTTTATTTGTCCAAAATATCAAATCTGTTTTGTAATATTTAAAAAGATGTTTTTTGATGACAAAAATTCAGATCTGTCTTGTAATATTTAAAAAAAAAAAATGAAAAGGATTTTTATTTTAAGAAGAGAGTTTCACTCATAATATGAATTTATGCAATCATGAATTAAAATAAACACAAACACAATAATACACAATCTTTTTCTTTATTTTAACAATTTGCATGTATTAAGAAAATCTGATCTATATCTAAAAAAGATACAAATCAGTTTTTAATTGAGAAAATTTCAAATCTGCATCTAATGAAGATGCAAATCCATTTTTATTTTGAGAAAAAGTTAGATCTACATCTTATAAAGATGCAGATCTATTTTTATTTTGAGAAAAAAAATCATATCTACATCTTATAAAGATGGAGATTTGTTTTGGTTTTGAGAAAAAGTCAGATATACATCTTATAAAGGTGCAGATCTGTTTTGGTTTTAAGAAAAATAATTGTTCACATGTAGATTATCAGCATTCAAGAAAGAGATTAAAAAAATTACATATAAACAATCATGCTTTAAACAAAACAATGATTAATAGTTCATGCTACAAATAAAACAATCATCAACATAAAAAGAAGCATAAAGAAAAAAAAAGGGTGAAATAAACAACCTCTTGCATGAGCACACTTTGTTCTTTAGAGGATGTTTTAGGGTTCAAAGAAATTTGTTCAATTCTCTTTGAAACCTAAAAACCCTAATTTTGCAGCAACACTTAGAGAGAGGATCAAAAAATATGTATGGTTTAAGAGTAAAAAACGTATGCCTTTCAAAGCGTAAAAAAAAAGGTGCTAAATTATGAGGTTTTGTCTCTATTTATAGAGGCTAAAAGACTCTAAAAAATAGGTATGGACTATTAGGGTTTGAATCCGACCGCATCCTTTTGCGAAAAGATTGAAAAGGGTGTGCATTATCGTCACCCAAAGGCCGTTGGGCCAAAAAGCCCACATGATGGCAATTTGGCACTTTTAGAGTGCCGTTCGGCACTCCAAAAGTGCCGAATTGGCTCTTGGAGGTCAAATGCGCTTTCGTGTTTGGGTGCAATTTGGTCTCTCCTTTTAGGGTTTTTTGGCTGGTCCTTGTACCTAGACGTGTTTTCAACCTCCGTTTATGATTTTTTGTTTCTTTTTTGGATAATTCAGGCTTTTTTAAGAACAATTATCTTGAACAATGTTAAGGACCATTTTTTCGGCCCACGTGGCATTACTTCATTGGCAACCTATGTCACATCAACATATTATTGATTTTTTGGGTAAATCTATTTAAAATCCAAAATAAGCTCATATCTCATTCAACTACATGGATTGGACTCACATGGCCTGCAAGATCCTTACTTCAAGAAGCGGATTCATGGTTCGTATTTCCTCTTCATCAATTAGGATCATAACCCCATGACATTATCAACATCAACATATGGATTGGGCTTAAGCAATGAATCAAAGCTCACGGCCCATATTACCTCTCTTATACTCATGGCAAGCGGCTTCTTCAACAAGAGCCCATATTTACACAAAATAACAACAAAACCCGAGGTATGTCATCTCATCTTCGGTTTATGACCCAAGCTCATAAGTCTCTTTGGGGAAATTTTGGGAGTCGTGGTTTGGAGGGCCAAAAGGTATGTTCAGTAAAGCTCTAGTGGTTTAAAGTTGATAAAAGAAACATGTTGCTTGGCGTGTCTTCTCCAACTCCCTAAACTCTGACGAGTCCATGTGTAGCAGGTAACATATGGTAAGCATCTCTTATCACATAGCACTTTAAATGATAAAATTCTCCATTGCTCTTTTCCTAAAACTTAATATCCATCAAATGACAAATACTCAATATCTCCAGCCATCTAACTACTAGGTAACTGTTCATTCAATCCCCAACTGTTGCTATACATATTTAGAAACTTCATTATATTATTCTACATAAATTTTATTACTTCTTTTAGCTAAAATCCAACTCAAACACGTGGCCTAATTTGATTGGCTATCTTTAATCTCCAATTATATACAAAATATTCATGATATCTCTAATACCCAACTGCTGTCTGTCACAATCAGACCATATATGCCTCTTCTAGTTGCTAGAGCAAAGCATTAAATACACTTCTTACTCACCAAGATTATGTCACAACCCAATGAGACCTTGACTAAATCTCCAAAGCTTCCTTAGCCTTCAACCAATCCTTCTATTACTTGTTAGAAATGTGTTGTAATGGAACCTTGGACCAAAAACACAAACACCCGAAAAGGAAACATTTCCAACTGAACCCCAGCAGTGCATTCAACACTTGACACCTGGCTAGAAGTGATATCATCAACCATTTAATGCTAAAATCCCAGCAACCAGCTGTTATACCTAAAATAGCAAGATACCCTTCAAAGAGATCTTACCATTTTCAGCCAAATCCATCCAATAAATGCTGAATGTCCTTTCCAACAATCTGAAATCACCCATCTGACCTCATTAGCTTCTGCCCAAAGCAAACAGCTGTCTTATGGCAGCTGTGATAGCTGTCTCATGATAGCTGTCATAGCTTTTCCTGATAGCTGGGACAGCTTTTTCATGATAGCTGTCACAGCTTTTTCATGATAGCTGTCACAGCTTTTCCTGACAGCTGGGACAGCATTTTCAGAACAGTTGTGACAACTGACCGAGCAGCTTGAGCATTACTGATTTTTCCACATTTAGCTAAAACCAAAATTAACTATTGAAACTACCTTTCTCTTGCTAAAATACTTTCCTTTTCTGCTACTCTTTCCCCAGCAGTTCTTACCCGAAATAGCAAGAACACCTTAAAGCTAAACATACCATTTTTGGCCAAATCTTAAGATGGATTTTCTGAAAATTCATTGCTATTTGGGACAGATTTTGGCTGATATTATTTGATAAATACCCTTTTAAACTCAGCTAAATGGGACCCTTCATCAACACCTAAAGGGGGACACCAATGGAACAACTCTCTTTTAAGCTTCCCTATTCTTTCTCCATCTAATGATCTTTTGAGCTCTGAATGAAGTTCTAAGCTTCTGAGTTTTTAGTTTCCAGATTAGGAACTAAACTCTTCAACCCTTAACTCATAAATGCCTTCATAAGCCTTCATACAATCCCAACAGAAAATCCTAGCAGCTTTACTAAACACACTACAATACTATTACTCTCTTATACTCATCATCTCACTCTCCATATTCTGAAAATACATATATCTTACTGCCTATATCTCTAAACATCTCTTTCTTCACTTCTCTTACTTAATCTCATACACACTTACTACACCATTACATATAACACACCATAACTCTTCTAAGCTCCACTCTTATACTCTCTCACTCTGAAATTCTACTGTTTTACTGCTCATAAACACATCTCAATACTCTTCTACATCTATCTTACTGCTCCTATCTCCAAATACCTAAACACATCTTCATACTTTTCTCTTACAAAACCTTTCCTCTTGGAAAGCAATCTCTACAACTTCTCTAGCAGTTATAATCTCATATTTTTACTATCATTAACCACCATATTTATCATACTTCCATATATCATACATATTACAAATACTACATCCTACAAAACATCTATATCTTTTACCATCTTCACACTTCTCAAGAGATATCAAACACTCATACTAAAAGCCTTTCTCATGGAAGGCATGAACTTCTATTACTAAAGTCCTTCTCCTAGAAGGCACCAAGATCTCATATCAAAGCCCTTCTCTTAAAAGGCACAATTACTTCTTACAAAAGCCCTTCTCTTAGAAGGCATAACTACTTCTTACATAAAGACCTTCTCTTAGAAGGCACAAATACTCCATGCAAAAGCCCTTCTCATGGAAGGCAACACTATTCATAACTTCACAACAACTAAAAGAGCATTGTCAAGGGGAAAACTCATTTAAGTGCATAATAAGGGGGCGAGCTTAACCAGCCCCTACACACAGCTGGACATACTCTCTAGTTGCACCCATTTTTCCCCCTCAATCTTGAAGTTATCATGGCAAACTGCCTCTCTACCGCTGGGGTCACTCTGCTGGGATATTATCAACTCACAGAAGCAATACAGCTGGGGCTACAAACCATCAGAGATAAGTGACCTTATTTCCTTATCTTTAAATTTACATTATTGAGTATATGATTACTTCATATTTAAATACATATTACTTTATTTCAACTACTATTACAACTATTAACCAAGGCTTAAACTTATTTAAATGCATGATAAACTAGCCTTTACCGCTGGCATTCTGCTGGAATCCTATCAGCTCACCGATGCTACACAGCTGGGCTATAAACCATACAAAGATAAGTGACTTTGCTTCCATATCTTTAAATTTACATTATTGAGTACATGATTACTTTACCTCTAAATAAATACTACTTTATTTCAACTGTTATTACAACTACTAATCAAAACTATCATATCAAACACATATTACATATTTATTCAACCATTATCGTGATTCTTAGATTTTGGCCTTAATGATTTTGTAGGCTTAAAAATACGTCGGTAGCCGTTCGACCACGTGGCCCAATGTTGAGTTCCGGAGGCAACTCCCCAAAAAGAACCCGAGCCTAGTAAAGTCATCCCTCCAACGAACCACACGTGGCTGGGCAACCAAAAAAGGCCCCCGAACAAACAATTATCTTGTGGATAAATCCCTTAAAATAAATCTTGATAAAGTTCTGATTATCCACAATTTTATTGTTATCCAATCATCCCTTTTATTCCTATGCATGCACCCCTATTTTAAACACTTATTGTTAAACCAATCGCAAAATTATTTAATTAATTTTAATTGTTTAGCCAATCAAAATTAATTTAAATTAATCGTATGTGGTCGACTCTACCTAGACACAATGCATATGGACCGTGCAAACTTGATCATGCGATATCTTTTGATTCTGTGGTTCAATTTAGAAACCGGAAACACGGTTGCGACCATTAGAATCTCGAGATCATTTTTATGATATGCAATGAATGAATTAATGCATACAATGCAAGAAAAAATTGATGCATGTGATTCAAGAATGATTTTTTTTTTTTTTTTTTGTACATGGATGGTCACTCCAGTCATCTTCCTTGATTAAATCATGGGTGCAAAATCGAGTGTCTACAGAATGCCCCTCATTGACAGAGCTTGGAGAGCGAATGTCAATGTAAAAAGAAGACACTGATTTTAGCAACCATGATTTAATTGAGGTTGTATTTTCCAAGATTACCTAGCCCTCGAACCTAAAACTTTGGAACGTAGAACTAGTGCCTTATATTTTGACAAAAATGAAAGTATTTGACTTAGCTGATAATTTCTGAACTCTGAAATGATTTGGATAATTGATACGGCTGAGACTTTTTCATTCTGATCTTAATAATGGAGGAATCTGTGATCAACTGGCTTGAACTTGATGAAAGGGGTGTCTGCGACCAACATGCATGATCTTGACAAAAAGAGGCGTCTGCGACCAGCAGGCATGATCTTGATGAAAGAGAGGTGTCTGCGACCAACAAGCATGGTCTTGACAAAAGGGGTGTCTGCGACCAACATGCATGATCTTGACGAGAGGGGTGTCTGTGACCAACAGGCATGATCTTGACAAAAAGAGGCGTCTGCAATCAAAGGGTATGATCTTGAGAAAAGGGGCGTTTGCGACCAACAGGCATGGTCTTGACAAAAGGGGCGTCTGTGACCAACAGGCTTGATCTTGACAAAAGGGGTGTCTGCGACCAACAGGCATGATCTTGACGAGAGGGGCGTCTGTGACCAACAGGCATGATCTTGACGAGAGGGAACATTTAGGGCTTCTCATCCTTGAAACCAAGTTGTTGCCTACAAAAATCAAAATTTGGGATCAATTTCTAACTGATAAGGGCTTTGCATTCCCATTGTTGTGTGATTTTCATTTACCCCTTCTTGATTTGAATTTTATCAAGAAAAGTTTAATTGACAAAAGATTCTATTTTTGAGAAAGGTTTGATCTTTGATACTTGAAGTTTTTTGAAATTAATTTTAAGACTTTGAAGCTTTGAGATTCTGATTTGAAATTTGGGAATTAAAATCTAAAATTTTGAGATTTAGAATTTTGGAAAATTAAGATTTGAAATTTTGATCAAGAAACCTGGGGTTTGAATTTTTTTTCTTTGAAAACTGGAGGTTTGGATATAAAACTTGGGCATTGAGAATATGAACTTGAAAATTTGGGAATAAAAATTTTTGAGTTGAAAATTTGGGATTTGGGATATTTGAAAACTTTGAAAAGGATTTTTTTTTGTTTTGTTTTTTTTTTTTTTTTTTTAGGGTTGACTAAGCCTTAAGTGTGGGGGCCGAAATTTTGGCCCTCCACTTTCCTTGTTGCTCTCTTTTTGCCCTTTAGCTTCATCTTTCTTTACTTCTTCTCCTCCATTGTCACTACTCATCTCCTTCTTCCCCTTGATTTTTCTTCTTCATTTCATCATTTCTTCTCACAAAAAGAACTTTTCTAAACTTCTCAACTCTCCCTCATCTATCTCTATCAATATTTCTTTGGATCTTCATGTTTTGAGCATTTTCATCCCACACCCATTTTTGGTGAAACCCATTTTCTTTGCATTAAAATGGCTTTTTCCTCCAAGGGACCTTCTTTTCTAGCTTCTCATGGTAAGAAATATGATCCATCATTTGAGTGGCATGGTCTTCTTCAAGACCCTAGGACCCATGCTCCATATTGTCATGTGGACACCAAGGTGAGTTTTTCTTTGGTTTCTTTGCTTGGAAAAATGTTGTTGCATGTTTCATTGAAAGTTTCAAGGTGAGATATTGTCATTTTTGAAATTTTGGGGGTATTGTATGATTAATCATGTTTGGAATGTTGATTTTGGAGCATTCTTGAAGTGTATTTTTTTTATGGTGCAATTTGGACAATGTTGGTGGCTTTTGGAATTTTGACAATGTAGGTAATTTGTGATGTTGTTGGATGAATTTTGGTTTGAATTTTGGGAGTATTGGCATTGTGAAAAATTATCAAAGCTACTCCTATGATAAGAAAAATTATAAATATAATAATCTCTTTTTAAGAGAGTGAAAATTTTGAATAATATATTTGAAACTCAAACAGTTTAGTTGTACAAGAAAAACAAATTAGGAAAATATAACGCACGAAAACATAACTTATCAAAATATGGACCACCTAAAAAATGAATAATATCAATTAAATAAATCCAAATAATAAAATGATGATATATTTTTTGAGATAGATAAATGAAAAATAATTTTAAAAATTGTTTAAATTTTTGGGAGAACAAATTATTTTCCACAAAATTTAAACAACAAATTATATATTATACCATAACTAAAATATAATTATCTATTCCTATGTATCGCTTGGGTGTGCAACTAGTAATAACTAGCCGCAAACCCGCGCAATGCGCGGGAAAATTTGACATCACAATTTTTTTTTTTTTTTTTTTTTTGTGGTGAAGTTAAAAATTAAAATAGTACTTGAGATTTTTTTTTTTTTTTTTAACGAAAAAAATGGGTAGAGGGGTCGACCTAAGTTGGACTTGAGACTTATAAGTAATAGTCACAAATTCATCTCAAAATAATGTGATTACATTGTAATATGGAGTAGTATATATTATGTAGGTAAAGAAGTCTATATATATACATATATATATATATATATATTTCCAAGGAAACATGTTGCAATTTGCTTTCAATTATTATATATGGCAAGATATTTTGTAACATGTTATAATATAGCGAATTATGCATCAAACCCAACACAATAAAACAAAAATAGAGAATGTATAATTCTGATTAAAACATGAAAATGAATCTTGATTATTTCATATGGAAGCTAACATTATTTTTCATTTTTTGAGAAGTTAATGAGCAATTTATACAAACTTTGTTTATTAAACCAAGCTATAACAATTTATATTTTGATATTCACTAAACTCATATTTGAAAATCAACTATTTTATAGAATCTTTTCTCCACAATTTAATGAACTTGAAAAACAAAGGAATCTAAATGTGTAGTAAATCTTAGTCAATCAATAAATAACACAAAAGGGGTAGGAGAAAGCAAAATTAGTATGATAAAATTGTTTATACATGCTCATAATTGTGTTTAATACCATGGATTTTTGTTGAGCTATTCACAGATTTATACATTTAATACCCTTGTTCTCTATGACTATATCTAGTTTGATCTCTTCCAGTTCCAGGTCTATAGCTTTAGCCCAAATCATAGCATATAAACCAATGATCATGCAAAATGAACCTAGATGAAGCCAAACACAATTTCTAAATTTTAACAAATCAGCCAAGAAAATAGTAAGAGAAGAAAACAAAAGAAAACTTCGAAGAAGAGCATACTTGTTTGTGGAGCACCAAGCCTAAACCAAAAAAAAAAAAAAAGTTTAATATATGCAATTCATATTGTGTTGTCCAATATGATAATAGTTGTTAAATACATTCTAGCAAGAAGGAAGAGAGAAACGTATTGAATGTTAAACTATCACGTGTCAACAATCAATGAAATAAATTATAAATTACACCACAAGAGTACTGCATTGTTGATTGTAGAATTGCCAATGAAATCATATATATATATATATATATATATATATGAGTAACTGACGATTGACAACTAATTTGTAAACCAACTGACAAACAACCTCTTCATTACAGTTTAGCCTACAACTGAGGGTTGAGGACTAATTTGTATATGAGTTTTGACATTTGACATGATTTATATCTATTTATAAATATTTAAAAAAAAAACCCACAGATTGAAAAATAAAAATCTTTAAAAGTATCAATTTCTAGAAAATTTCAACATTAGAATGTAGCCTAAAACCAAGAATGCCCAATTCAAACATAAATCAGAAGGTGTCGGAATGAGCACGTCGAATAGTCGAAACAATTCTATTTCCAATATTCAAACTCAATGTCTAGGATATTTATGAGGTCATCATCAAGTAGTTTATGACAGTTTATCTATGCTATAATCCCAGCATCTATTCAAGCTTGTAATCTAACATAGGTGCGAAAATGCCAAGTAACACCAATTGCTCTAAGAGGCCATTTGTCAAACACCTAGAAAATATAACCAAGAAATAGAGCTTGGTTACTCTACAAGTGCTGTAATAGAGGGAAGCACAATTAATAGAGGGAAGCACAATTTCTAGTAACTAAAAAATATTTAGAATAATAGAATCTACAAATT
The DNA here is from genome assembly GCF_932294415.1 of Quercus robur. NCBI lineage: Eukaryota > Viridiplantae > Streptophyta > Magnoliopsida > Fagales > Fagaceae > Quercus > Quercus robur. Next base: position 32,880,691 of record NC_065539.1, on the reverse strand, counting down.
AGAAACATATTGATTCCTCCTATTTTTTATTAACCCTTCATGGTGCTACCTCAATACACACAAAAAGATACAAAAATTCCATTGATCTGAATGCTCAAAGAAACAGAGTGGTTTTGCTTCTGCTATACTTAAAATACTTATTTCCATGAGGAGAGAAGCCCACTGTTCACCAGATTTGGGGTATAGATTTCAACAAACATAGATAGAGTCCTTGGAAGCATGACAACACATGAAAAGTGGGGTAAACTATGACCAGTCGAAATTTAGGGGAAAAAAATGGTAGATGGAAAAGTTGGTATTCCCAAAATAGGTCTTCAATTTTATTATTATTTGAAAATATTAACACATTATGTTATATGTAAGGTTTTAACTTTTAACTTTTTTTTCACCAATGCTATGTAGGAGAGGAATCTATTGGGGATGGTTGTAGAAAAGTTTTGAGGAATCTAAGGTTGTAATTGCAGATCTTGTCCAACTCTCACAGTCTCACTGTTTTGATCTATAGTTGCTGTCCAACAAACCTCAGTTTGGCAAGAAAATTGTGGGGAAAATAATGAAATAAGCCAATATAAGTGCATCAACCAATCATAAAAATGGATTTTCAATTCCAAATTTTCAATAAATGATAAGCTATTTCCAAGTCCAATCAAAGATAAGTTGCAAAACAACAGGGTTTTGAACATTTACATTCCAAATTATTTCCAATCAGTCAATGGGCACGGTTGCCTAAGCCAGAAGGTACAATTTCACCATAACTAATTGGGTATTAATCCCACCTATAACCTATTTCATAAATTAAAACCTCCCTTAAGCATAAAAATAAGCCACAAAAAAGAAAAATGGTAAAAGGGAAAGTTTAAAAACAAAAGAACCTAGGAAAAGTCCTACTATGGCTTTGTGCCAACTTGCAAAAGAAAATGCAAAGGTATAAACACTATGTTGGGTATTTTTCTTAAAGGTTCTGTCAGTCTGAAAATACAATGTAAAAGACAATGTCTTGGATGAAAGTTTGTGGCAAGATACAATGTTTTGGATGAAAGTTGACCCACAATTCTCTGATTTGCCAAAGCACACTCCACTAAACCCGTGAATTACAAGAACAGCGTAGAGATAAAGATAAGACTTAAAAGAGTCCATATCCGTATCAATTTTCTTGGGCTTCTCTCTCTCTCTCTCTGTTTCTTAATTAATCAATTATATCTCTGTCAAAGACCAAAATTCTCGGACCAATAATAAAGATTCAATTTTGAATGTGTGTTTGTCTTCCTTGTAATCTCAGAAACTGAGTTGTGTTTTCAAAACAAAGCAGCAAACCACTACTAACAATCCATATAAATCAAAAGAAAATCTATTGGCAGTATTTCTGCAGCTTCTATCAGTATTAAACCAAAAGACAGAGCACCAATTAAAAACCACAGCAACCATAACAATCATCCATACCACAGCACGAAAAAGGCCATAAAAAATTGTAAAAAGAGAAACAAAAAACATCAAGCAAAAGAATGGAGCACAAAAAGAACTGGGATTTAGAGATACCTCAACTGAATCAGCCAGGTTCCGTCAGTATTTATATACTGTGAGGAGAGGAAGACAGGAAGGAAGGAACTCAGCGGCCGTTATTGTGAAACCGTAGAGCAGGAAGGTGGGGAGATTTTCACGATTTCAAATGGTATCAGATTCCTTCCCTTCACGGTTTCAGACTCTTTGGTTATCCTTGAAACAATAATGCGTAACGTAGAACAGAAAGGTGGGAGAAATTCAAATGGTCTGTTTTGAACTCTCTGGTTGTCCTCTCGTAGTCACGCTGTGCTTCTCACACAAAACCCTTCAAGGTTCCACGGTTTCAAAATTTTACTTTAAATTGAAAAGACGTTGGGTTGAGTTTTATTGTGGAAGTAAATAGATAAAGAGTGGGTTGGGATTTATTATAGGGCTGGGATTTATTATGCAGATTTATTATTATTCTGAAATTTGTAAAAATTATTTTAAAATTGTAGAAAAAAAAAAGATTGGAATGACATGGCGCAATATGAGTGCAGTAATATTGAACGCTACACTTCAGCTTTTAGTAATATATAGATAATAATAATAATAATGGCAAGCATGATTTCCTTTTTGAAAAAGATATTCATATGTAGCACGTGACATGCACGTTGTTGAGAGAACGTGACAATTGTGTCCTCTTTCGCATCTCTCTATCCATCCATCCCACCTACTACTACTCAATTGGCAAATGGCTAATGGCAACGTGGGTGGACCCCTTTCACATGCAAATACCAAGTTGAGCTTGCACCCGGGTCCCACCAACACTATTCTAATTTAATCGTAATTCAAGAATACTCAAACTCAAGTAGTCACTCCGGGCAAAAATGGACAATACTTTTCAAAGAATAGGCCTATTTGGCCTATCTAAATAATATATTTTCAGTTTTTAAATAATATTACATATATTTTTATACATTTTTTCATTCAGATGTATTTTAAAAAATTACAAACAATATTACCCAAACTTCTCTACCAAACGGGTCCCTTAACAATTGAGTTATCAAATATGTTATTGTTTTTCATTAAAATTTATTACTCTTCTTTTTTGAAACTTTAGAGGTAAAATTTAGATGCAATACTTTCATTATTTTTCTTAATTGAATTTGAATTGACACATACTTTTTAATATGCAGAGTAATAGGGTCAAGTAGTGGCTCTCTCTTAAAAAAAAAAAAAAAAAAAAAAAGGTGGTGAGAAGCGTGGTTGTGTGAGTGGTAACGATAGACTTACCAAAAAAACTCAAATACCAATGTATCATAGAGTGTGAGACAATTATTACACACGCATGTATTTTTTTAAACACTTCGTTGGTTTGATTTTAATTATCATTGAAAAAGATAAAATTATTTATATCTCATTCGTCAATACAACCAAGTGTGAATTCTTAAATTTTATCCTTATAAAAAATTTATCTTATCCTTACTAATATCATTTTACAACTTATCACCTCATTGTGAAAAATTATTATCAAGAAAAGTTTGTGACGAGTGTCTAGAATTATTAGATAAAGAATTGAAGTTAGTGAGTCAGAGTGAGAGTGACTAAGTGAGAGTAGATTAAAGACTACTGAGGAATCAAAACTAAATTAATACTTTCTATTAAAAAAAAAAAAAAACACAAAACACTAAACTAATAGAATAGTAGTA